>NC_058057.1:26702041-27399541 GCF_020085105.1 Siniperca chuatsi
GAGCCCAAAGCGACGCCTTCAGCGTGTCGTCCTGTCCGACCGACAGTCCAAAGCTCGACGTTATTAACAAACATTACAGTTATTACAGTCATTCAGAGGGAAAGCAGCAGATCTGCACATCTGAGGAGCTGCAGCCAGGAAGTGATTTTACAGGAAAAATTACTTAAATGATCAAAATAGTTGCCAATTAATTTCCTGTCAGTCGACTAATCGACTGATCGTTTTGTATAAACTGTTGATTAGTTTAATTTATAACAAATCATCACATTTTATAAGCTCTTTATATGTTTTGTTTGCAAAAGTCTTAATGTATAAAGTAACTAAAGCCGTCAGATGAATGCAGTGGAGTAAAAAGTACAATATTTCCCTCTGAGACGTAGCGGAGTGGAAGCAGAAAGTGACATGAGAAGAAAGTACTCAAATAAAGTCTCACCTGAAACAAAGGCCAGCTCTTCTAACATCAAAAGTAAAAGTAATACACTTTTATAAAATTAAACATTATCCTGCAGAGAAAGGAGAATCAATATTCATATTCACATCCTTCAGAGCTGATTTGAAGCGTGTGTAATAAGCAGAATGTTTGCTTTTTTCCTCTGAGGCTAACAAGTTGGTGCATCCTCCTGTTTACTACACCTGTATTCAGGGTCATGTGGGGGCCTGGAAACCTATCCCAGCATTCCTTTTGTTTCTCAAACAATGTTAATATTTGAAGTAAATTAACAGCCTGCCAAGTAAATATTTGTCGTGCATTTAGGATGCTGCGATGCATGAAGCCGGCGAGTCTCTCCATTTTCAAAGCAATCAAACCTGAAGGCTGAGAGTGTGTGGGTGAACTCGGTGACCATAATTCATCGCAGCTATGATGCCGAACACCTGTGCTGCTTCAACTCATCATGTGTTTATTCAGACATAAACTGAGACACACAAAGTCTCCTTTAGTGTCACAGGAGGTGTAACAGCCAACATCTACGCTGACGTCAGCGTCAAGTATTTACATGACGCCTTTCTTAGTGAGGTTAAAACGAGCAGCGCGAAGTGAAAACAAGCATTACGAGTAAAAGCACGAGCGTGAGTGAGACAGCAGGTAACACAGTGACCAATAAAAATCACATAAGAAGACATAAACTGAGAAAGAAAATACATTACAGCACATGAAAAAGATCATATAAAGCTTTGTTCATCATTACAATCAAGATTCAAAGGTCTTATTTGTCATTTGCTCATTCGGTATGTGCAGTGAAACGCAGAGTTACCAGGACGATCTCAGGCCACTAATGTAGGACGGCTTTATATGTTAACGAAATTTAAATTCTAAAAGTAACCGGGAGCTAAAACAGGAGTGGATGTGTTCATGTTTCCTGGCTCAGGTCCAAAGCTGTGCAGCTGCATTTTGTACCGGCAGTAAATGAGACTGGAATACAGTGTGTTACAATAATGTGTTTATTACTTTTAATAAAAGTATCTTCTTTTTATTTTCAGCCATGCTAGCGGCATCTGGAGATTTGAACATTGGTGGGTCCACCACTGAGGTCCAGACTGAAATGTCTCGACAACTATCGGACAGATTGCCGTGAAGCGTTACACAGACATTCATGGTTCCCAGAGGATGCAAACTACTGACTTTCTGTGACTTTTGATTGAAATATCTTGACAGCTATTTATTATTATACTTCAACAGTTTTACAACAAACTGCGACATGCAAAATTGTCTTTCAAATTGACAAACATCATATGTGTCATTCTTGGCGCAATTCAAACGCAATTATTTGTCTCTCCCCGCGTTGACTACAGTACATATCTTTTCCGAAATAAGGTCCCATGGTGGTCCACCAGAAGGGGAGGGACTTCGCCTCTCTGTACCTCCAAAACTAATGACATTCCCATCAGCCTCAGCTGTACTTTGTGTTCAGTGCTAATTAGCAAATATTAGCCTGCTAAATGCCTGGACACACCGGGATTTAAAATGGCAAAATCAATTAATTCCAATGGAATTGGTGCGATCAGAGGATCCAATAGCAAGCTGAGGGGGACAGAGAGACAGAATAGAGAAAGCTTTCTTAGTTTTTAGCGGTGTTGCACCATTCACTTTTAATCAACCTCCTCTGTCGGAGTATAAACTGCTCCACAACAGGTCTGCAGACAGCTATGAGGCAGAAGCTGATAAATACGTCTTTTGAATAAACTCTATGAATGAGTTTGCCTACTGACCGTTATTGCCTGGGGAGCTTTATTTTCCCCCTTTAATAATTCATTTATTGAATGAAATGGCGTGCAATGGTGAACAGAGAGAGAAAGCAGAGAGAAGCTCCGGGAGCTATCGTTTGAGCTAACGGTTAGCTCGCCAGCTACAGCAGCTCACCGCCAGCCCTGCGAGGAGTCACTGTCACCAAGCGTCGGCCCCCCACGTATTCATAACTAACCTGAGATGGTGTGTACGGTCAACATTATACCTGCTAAATATCAGCATGTTGATGTAAAAAAACAGCTAACAAATAATGAGACCAGGAGCAAAGTGAGAAGCTTCGGAGGAGCTGTAACTTTGGTTTGCTTTTTCCCTTAATTCAAAACTGGAGAACCTTTGGCTGCGTATTACTTTTGAGGCACAGCTGGTTGAAAAATCAAGTTGAGATTACTTTTCTTTCAGAAAACAACATTAATTTTCAGGGTCTATACTTGCAGCAAGTACAAACAAAGTGAGAATTTATGCGTAAATCAATTATCACACTTCATTTCACCCTCACAGCGTCCACGTGGCACATTACATCCATATTGTGCAGCTCTAGCAGGCACTGTATCGATCGTGTTGGTGAGCAGAGAGCTGAGTCACAAAGCAAAGGCAAAGCTCCCCATTCTCCAGTCAAGCCCCTCCTGACCTTTACCCGTATGCCTGCAGGCTCTGTACTGACTAAGGGAATCACATCATGGACACTCTCGGCTGAAATGAGATTCCTTGGGAAAGTGGCCTCGCTCTGTGCGAGAGGGTGAGGGGCTCGGTGATCCAGCAGGACCTCTGCATCGAGCTGCTGCGGGTCGTTTCAGCAGACACCTTGAAATACTTTGCCGCAATTTACTCAACTAAAAGATATCTCTCCTGACAAAAGCCTTGCCGCAGCCCGTCTTCATCCAATATGGTAGTTTGTAGAGATATAGACTTTCAAAGTAACTTCCACAGCACTGACCGCAGAGAGCTGCACATAAAACCTCATTTGGTTAAGTTTTGAGAATAAAAAACATATTACATGGGGTGTAGAAGAAGAACTGGACAACTGTTTGTTTGAGTTAAATTATTAACATCACTTTATTAACAACAGGTTTTCAGCAACCACAGCTCCTCTAAAACAAGCGGCGATGTATTCAGATCTTTTACTTGAGTAAAACTACCAATAACTCCGGGTAAAAATACACCATTACATGTAAAAGCCCTTCATTCAAAATCTCACTTAAGTGAAAGTACTTAAGTATCATCAGTAAAAATGTACTCAGTGTTACAAATATCAGAAGTTTAATCGTAGAAAAGGTTTCAGTTGTAGTCGTCTGGACGCTGTTTTCAGAATCAAGACGTTTCGGCTCCCATCCGGAAGTCATTCTCAATTGTGAAAATGGTCTGAGAACTCAGAAATTTAAGCCACTCTGTGTTGCTTAAGCCCCGCCCTCAGGGAGGAGTCTGCCTGAGTATCTGTTAATAGCTAGTTTCACCTGAAACTGACCTAATTGTTTCCATGATGGCCCAGTAATCAGTAATCAGGCCTATTGTTTTCTGGCTGCACCTCCCTCATCACTGTTAAGTACCTGATTAGCATGTGATTGGCGTGACCACGGTGTTAATACACTGTGGTAAACGTTGGGCAGGCTGAATCTCAGACCACCATTTCTGTTCAAAGAGGGGTTTTCTTTTTTCACAAAAATGGCTTCTTTGACTCCTCTTTCAAACCAACTCTTCTCTCTACTCAGAATCTTCACCTCGCTGTCTTAAAACGTGCGGTTTGTAGCTTTCAGATACAAATGCACGGCGCTCTGCAATCCCGAGTTAGCGTGTCGTCTGTGCTGATAAAGTCTTTTGTGAAGTGGCTGTTTAGTCTCACCTATGTACCGTTCTTTGCAGTTTTCCTCACTGCATCGAATAGAGTAAACTACATTGCTCTGTTTTTGTGTGGGCATCTTGTCTCCTTCCTGAGGGCGGGGCTTAAGCAGCACAGAGTAGCTTAAATTTCTGAGTTCTCAGACCATTTTCACAATTGAGAATGACTTCCGGATGGGAGCCGAAACGTCTTGATTCTGAAAACAGTGTCCAGACGACTACGACTGAAACCTTTTCTACGATGGAACACTCCTGGACGAATGAGGGACTACACCGTCAGAAGTTTAAGTACTCATTATGCAGAAAAATGGCTCCTTACACACACACACACACACACACACACACATATATATATATATACTGTATATGTCAGCTATATACACTTTATAAATGTAGTTGAGTAAAAAGTACAATATTTCCCTCTGAAATGTAGTGGAGTAGAAGTAAAAAGTAGCATAAAATACTCGAGCACAAGTAGTTATTTTCCACCACTGTCTAAAACCCCATTTAACTGACCCTTGAAAGGCCCCCACACCCACATTTGAGATTTGAATGAAGGAAAATAACATGGGAATGTGGCCTGCAGTCCAAAATAAAAAAAAAAACACAAAAAAAAACCAACAGAAGCACAGCGAGTTGCCTGAGATCAGATCCAGAAGAGGGCCGCCTGTTGCTGCAGATAATTAGCCGGTGATTCTGTCGGGCTTGTTGAAACAGTCAGACGTGTTTCGACAACAACGCTCTTACATATCGAGGACTCTTGAAAATGTCATTTAGAAAACTTTCAAAAGGTTAACAATCACTGTATGCAAATTTAGACAATTTGCAGTGAATTAGACTACCATTAGTTTACCCCAGGGAGAGAAAAACATATGCAAAAAATCACTTTTTTCCTATGCCTGTCAGCTACAAATCTGCCAAAGGAAAAATCATTATAATATTCTTACGATGCTCGTTTCTCCAGCAGGAACTGTGTCACTGCATGCCCGCCTATGGCAGTGGCTCGCAGCCTTTTTTGTCTGGTGTACCTCCACATCCTGTCAGATGAGCTAATACTTCATCAACACCACATGGGGTCATTTCAATTGATTTTTAAAGTGGATGTTGAGTAACACTACAAAAAGTGGAAATTGTTATAATATTGTTTTCATACTGTTGAACTGATAATGTTTAGCTGGGTTTGGTCCGGTTTGCATTCCTTCTACAACTGTACCAACAGAAACTCGACATTTCAGCCATTTAGCCATTACTTTTAGCTAACCATTTCACCTGTTTCCCATTAATGTTACTTAATTATTTCACCTACTATTTTAACCATGTATCCATTACATTTAGCCACCTGTTCATCCATTACTTTTAGCTAATAATTTCACCTGTTTCCCATTAATGTTACTTAATTATTTCAACTGTGCATCCATTACTTTAAGCCAATTATTTCACCTGTTAATCCATTGTGTTTAGCCTACTATTTTAACCATGTATCCATTTGTATTTAGCCACCTGTTCATCCATTACTTTTTGGTAGGCTAATTATTTCAACTGTTTAACCATAAATCATTTAAAAAAATATTTTAAAACAACATAATTTAACCAGGAAAGCCTTATTGAGATTACAAAGGTTAATCCACTGCAGGTGGCAGCACTTATATAAAATCATAAATAAAATGGCCTATTAGAGTCATATGAGACTACTGCAGTCGCATATTTTAATAGCTTTGAAACTATGAAATTTTACCCCTTTTCTGTTTTGAAAAACATTATAAATATACATTTAAACATACATATATTAAAAAATCTGCAAAAAAGAAACAGCAATAATTGTAAAGGTTAGATATTTAACAGGGTCACACAGCTGTGCTAACAGGTCCACCTGAAGAGAGACAACATGGCTGACGGCTCAGTGGCACACAATCTCACGGGTCACAGATTTCGGTGTAACACCTGTCCAGCCGGTGAAGCTTAATTAGCATTGCGGCCATTACGATTGTAAACTTTTAATGGGGAGATTTAGGAAAACAAGCGCCGAGCAATGGAAAGCAAGGAGGGGCATTTAAAAGGTAAGTAGTTTGACGTTAACAATTTGAAGTGATAATGTCAAGTAAAGTCGTTTGACGAACAGAACAATGAAATGTTGAGCTGTAACCTTCACTAGCTAGCTCCACGGTTAGCTTTAGCTTTGTTTGCCAAAGTTAATTTAAAGCTGAGTAAGTTATTGTTTTCTACAGCTATTGTTTCCCACCGTTGTTTGTAGACAGTTATGGATTCAGGTTGACAGATTATATTGGTTGTACAAACAAACAAACAAACACACACCACAAGTTTTAATTGTAGCTATAGTGCTAGCTTAGCTGGATGCATCATAGCATGCTAACTTTGTTCCTCCTATATAATATGTGCATCGTAACAAAAGTGTTGCGTTACATTGACATGTCGGGGACGAGACAGATGTGGAGATTTGGGGGAAAGTAATAAAACAAGATGGACAGGGACATGTCAAGACAATACATCTGGTTTTACTGGCTGTCCGATAATGGACGCATGCTGTGATTTGAAGGCTAGCTAGTTAGCTCATTTGGCAGTAGCCTAAATAAACATTAACTGGCCCACCTGTTGATGGTTTAGTCTAGAAAAAATAGCCTTATTTTTCCACATTTTATAGCGTAGTTTGGTTGTTTTGGTTTCATTTTGTGAAGCTTTTAAAAGTTGTTTTTTAGACTTTTATTTTAGTAATGAACGTGGCTTTCATTTGCAAAACTAAGTGCAGTTGTTTTTGTTTTTTGGTGGGTTGTGATGGGAAGCTTTTTAAAGATACAGGACTTGTTTTTTTTGACTGACTTTTGCTTCAGGCTGCAAGTATTATGATTAATGTAATTTACCAAAATTACACAAACCTATTTTATTGACCTCCATTGACCTCTGACTCCTCCTAACTGGCCAGTAGTGGCTTCAGTTTGGTGGGATGTGGTGGTCACGTTAGTGTTGGCGGATTCTTTTGTTGGCATTTTCACTTTGAAACTGACATTTTACATCGCCGGTGTCTCCCATTTTATTCCTCTACGCTCATGCAGACACGCTGGACACACAGCCTGCCCTGCACTTCCTGTTCCCCACCCACACGCCCCCAGACCAATGTGATATCACGGTGCGGCGAATAAACAGCACGCCGCTATTAAGGACATTTTTAAGCTTTAAGTGTTAGATATAGATAGATAGTTTTTTTTTTTTAGATGTGCAGGAAAGGACGAAGTCAGGTGACCTTCGTTGTAATAGTCAGGTGACCTTTGTCATCATGGTAACAATGATAAGCACGTGATTAACGTTGTGAAACGGTCGCAGTTTTGTTTGGTCAGGCACCAAAACTACTGGGTTAGGTTTAGGAAAAGATCACGGTTTGGGTTAAAATATGTACGTAAGTGATGTAAGTTAAATACGTTACGTAAGTTAACTTATGTACGTGAGTTAGAATGAATCAACGCTGACTTCTGAACGGCGGTCTCCTGGGTGAAAGTCCTGTTTGTTTGACCCGTCCAGCCACCCCGGCCTCACCCCATGGATGTATCATTAGAACTGGACACTGGACCCCAAGACGGCGCCTATTCAGTCCAATGAGAGTTGCTCACCTGGCACATACGCAAAAAGAAAAGGTTCTAGCTTCCGGGTTTACTTCCGGGGAATGCGGCCCACTTAATATGCGCCGTAGTGTTTCTCCCGCTGGCCCCGCCCGAGAGTTCCCACTCGGCCCAGAGACTTTACATTTTGATGAGGTCATAGAGTTTTAAATCACTTTTCTCAGCTTGAGGAAAGTTTTACAAATATAAAACCTCCCATGGATCAAATGCTTTTTGTGCCACAGAGGACTTTTTCGTTGCAATTCCGCGAGTGGCCACTGGGAAAGAAATTGGAAGCGAGGCCGAGCGGCCAATTATACATACATTTGGGGCTGTAAGTAATGAGTGTTTTCATCGGGTTGATTAATCGTTTGATCTATAAAATGTCAGAAAATAGCAAAAAAAAAAAACCCAAGGAGATGTTTTTGAATTGCTTCTTTTGTCTGACCAACAGTCCCAAACCCAAACATATTCAGTTTACTGTCATATCGGAATCAGAAATACTTTATTGATCCCTGAGGGGAAACTCTTTCATTACAGCAGCTCACTGTCACGTCAGTGCACACAGGAATAGAAGTACTGAGCAAATCAAAATATAATGCGCTATAATACAGGTCAGATAAATTAAGTACCAAGTGGGTATAAGTATAAAATTAAAATAAGTGTGAAGTACAAAGTGGGTTTACCGGTTGAGACAAAAGAAAGACAGTAAAGAAAGCAACAAATCATCAAGCTGGATGAGAAGCTGGAATTAAGTGATTTGGGCATTTTGCGTTAAAAAAAAAAAACAATGAATCGACTATAAAAATGATGGCAGATTAATTTTCTGGTTATTGACTAATCGAGTAATTGTTTCAGCTCCACACAAGTTTTGTTTATTGGCTAGTTTCTGTACTTTCCCATGCAAAGCAAAACATCTTTTTGAGGGATTACTCTTTTGTAAAACATGTATTTTATAATAAAATTATGAATGTGGCTGAATTTTGAGTTTCACTGGCCCTCTGCGGTTTTTGTTGGCTGACTTCCTTTAAAATCTGCCCTCCTTACTGTGTTTCAGGAGCGAGTCGAGCAGAGTGGTTTTTCACCAAAGCCAAAGTCGCACTGGCAGTGGCTGTAATAAAGAACAAGCCCTCGGGTATGAGTGGCAGAGAGTACGCCGAGGCTTTGGCCTGCAAGCTGAAGAACGAGGATGAAGGCTGGAAGAAGAAATCCCAGGAGCTGCAGCAGGAGGTGCTGAGGCTGCGACAGGAATTGCTGATCACCAGAGTGACGTCAAACACAGAGAGCGCCACAGAGGCAGCAGGTAGGCCTTTCTCTGAGGATGTCGGTTACCAGCGGTGGAGGAAGTATTCAGATCATTTACTTATGTAAAAGTACCAACACCACTCTGTGAAAATACTCTGTTACAAGTGAAAGTGTGAGAGTGTAATCAGGAAAAAGCCCTTAAAGCATTAAAGCAGTGCAGCGTCCCTGTGGCTGCTGTGCTGTTATATATTCTATCATCAGGTTATTATTCCTCGTGCATTAATGTAAAGCAGGATGTTGCTGCTGCAGCTGGTGGAGCTGGAGCTCATGTTGAACCGGTTTGTATCGGACTGCAGCTGATGATGCTTTTCATTCTGGATCCATCTGCCGATTCTTTTCTCCGTCGATCGATCGATCGGTTTGGAAAACTCGTGAAAACGGTGAGAAAGGACGACCCAGAGCCCAAAGCGACGCCTTCACCGTGTCGTCGTGTCCGACCGACAGTCCAAAGCTCGACGTTATTAACAAACATTACAGTTATTACAGTCATTCAGAGGGAAAGCAGCAGATCTGCACATCTGAGGAGCTGCAGCCAGGAAGTGATTTTACAGGAAAAATGACTTAAACGATCAAAATAGTTGCCAATTAATTTCCTGTCAGTCGACTAATCGATTAATCGACTGATCGTTTCAGGTGTACAACTCTTGTGTAGTTTATAACAAAGCATCATATTTTATAAACTCTTTATATGTTTTGTGTGTAAAAATCTTAATTTGTAGAGTAACTAAAGCTGTCAGATAAATGCAGTGGAGTAAAAAGTGAAATTTAGTAGCGTGCGGTAGAAGGTGGCATGAAAAAAAGACTCAAGTAAAGTACAAGTACCTCAAGTTTGTACTTAAGTACAGTACTTGAGTAAATGTACTTAAAATAAGTAGAATATTAGTCAAATGTGTAGAATGATCATAACAGCAAGAGGACTTCTGCTTCTGATACCACTTAGAGTTTGTTGTGGTATTTATCATAAACATGTTGTAGTTTGTTAAAAGTTTCACCCTTGAAAAGGGAACGTTTAAGAATAATTCATTCAGTGACCTGCAGAGTAGCTGTCTTAGCAGACAAGAGCATCCGCCGAAAGGTGAGCTTGTGTCAAAAAAAGTGCCGACAATTTGTAAAGATATATATATACAAGCACAGAGCGTTTCTCTGCTGATGCCTTTAGTCTGAGGAGAGGATATCTCAAGGACAGGTACATCCTGACGTGAGTCCTCCGCGGAGCTCGGACACTGGGCGTCCTGTCCTGAAGTTATCGCGCAAGGCTGCTAACGATCACGTACATAATGAGTTGATAGTTTTATAGCTGCTTGTCCCTCCTTTTTGACCCGGTCAGTGAGTATTATACAAACTGGAGACTCGCTGTATCTTCCCACCAGACTGGTGTAATGTAGAGGTGTAATAATATTTCATGGCACATTTATTTTATTTTTTTTTTATTATACAAAAACACAACAATATTAACGATGTGTCAATTCTATCAATTGGCTGTCAAACGGATCAGTGCAGAGTAGAAGCAGAGCCTTTTGTGGAGCAGCTTTTTTTTGAAGGTTGTGTGGTTTTTCACTTCGCTGAACCAGCTAACTGCAGCCAACAGTCCAAAAACAAAGATTTAACAATTAAATGGAGGAAAAGCAGCAGGTGATGTGATGAGGCTGGTTAGGAATTATTGTTATATACATCTGGGAAGTACTGACAAAATGTGATATAAATGTCAATAAATTCATGCAGTTGATAAATAACTAGGACATATTGTCCCCGACTGGTTTTCATTGAAATCTTACTTACTTTACTATGACCTTGGTATTTAAAAGGTCTTGAATTTAACTTGGTGAACCCTGCAGGAACCCTGTTTACTTGCAAAGTACACAGTACACATCATATGAGTTCACCTTCAAAATATATGTATAAAAATATGTATTTGTGCTTACATATTTCCATATCGCTAGTATTTAGAGCTTCCTCTCTCACGTGTTCATCTTTCTTTGCCAGTGAAGAACTTGCTGCTTGCCAGTTGTTGCCAAATGTCATGACTGGTTTAAATAATGTTATCATCCATTTCTTAGGAATAGGTGGCACTGTTCCCCGGTAGAGAATATATCATTTTGAAACAACACTCCTCTCTTGTCTAAAAACACACAGACAGTTGTAAATAGTGTGGCCTTTATGACAGCATTTGTTTAAAGGAAAACACTTGGGCCTGAGGGGAGACATTTAGGACTGCAGCCTGAGAAAATGATAACCAAAGTCCACCTGTTCATAGAATTATGAGTAGCAACACCTATAATTTGGATTTTAGGGACTTAAAATACAACAAAGGATCATGATCTTCCTTTAAAAAGGGGAAAATACGTCTTTGCCTTCACATGTGCTTGTCTGAAAAGCATTATACTGACTTACTAAAATGCATATCTGTGTGAAAAAACAGGAAACGGGTATTGGTTTCATCCCCACTCTTTAATGTTCTCCCTTTTTATATTTCATCAGCAGTGATGTGGCAACGCAGCAAAAACAATTTACTCAGAGAAAATGTGAAAGTATAATTCAGCACAATTTTCCTCCAAAATAAGAAGTGTGGTCCTAATGTTTTGATGTTCATGATGTTGTGTGAAAAGAAAAACCATGACTGGGCTGAAGCAGAGACTGAAATATAAACACTGAGGTTTATTTTGCTCTCTGCCAATATTGACAGAGTTTTGTCAGTTTGCCACCTACAGACCAGTCTCCTCTTGTCCCAAAGCCCCTTTTTATGAATGGGGTCTCCTCTGATCTGGTTCCAGTTACTGTCTGACCATCACTTACCTTTTGACTTGTAGGAGATGATGCTATGATCATCGACGTTTTCAAAAGATTGTATACTTGTTGTGCTCTAACAATATGGTCTTTTGGTAGTGCAATGTGGTGACACATTTCTTAGTTTATTATCTTAATATGTAGACTGATTAACGTCAGACCTTGTCTCCTTTATTGACAAACATGTATAGGCTACAAAAAACATTAGAACAACTTTACATACTCTTGGACTAATTAATGGTTCACTGTTTAGAAAGACTGCAAGAAAGACTCATCTGTCCTCCTCCCTCTGCTGCTGATACGAGGAGGCTAACTAGCTGCAGACAGGTGCTGCTTACTTTCTAGTTTGCCGAGATCTGCTGTTGTTGTGATGTTAGCTACAGCAGCAGGAGAGTTGTGAGCGTCGCTGTCTGGAGCTGCTGTGCTGGCTCTGGGAAACCGTCTCGTCCTCTCTGGCTGTTAGCTTCGCAGCAGCTACTGTAGCGACAGTTTGCTAACCCACAACCTAGCTAACGTTAGTTACACTACTTGCTGTGTCGTTGTTCGCTCTGTATCATGGTATTTCCCCACCTTTTTGTTCATCACTTTAATGTTGCAGCTGGTAAAGGTGGATTTTAACTACCTTATATTCTGCTGGGTAGTTTAATCTATGATAATGCACCGTAATTTATTTGTTGATTTTTATATTTTGTATTAATAATCTGAATTTGTAAAGTAACTAGTAACTAAAGCTGTCAAATACATGTAGTGGAGTAAAAAGTACAATATTTGAGATGAAGTGGAGTAGAAGTTTAAAGTAGCAGAATATAGAAATACGCAAGTAAAGTACAAGTACCTCAAAATTGTACTTAAGTACAGTACTTGAGTAAATGTTCTTAGTTACTTGCTACCACTGGAATTGACTGATTGTTTTGGCTCTATATACAAAATTATATACAATACATATGCATTTAGACCATATGTAGGTGGTTTAGATTAAACAAGACTGATCCAGCTCCTCGTTGTTTAAGAAAACACATTTTTCTGTGTAAAATCTTCCAGGTCATGACAACACAATGGACAACGTTTCGCAGGATCTATTTGGTCCAGAAAGTGCGGCGTACAGTGCAAACCTTCAACTAGGCTCCGACTCAGAGACTCCTGAACTCCTGCTAGAGGACCCCCAACCTGCCGTCACTTCCCCTCAGCCGCCAGTTCCCTCCAGTCGTCACGGAAGTCCTCGTGGGAAAGCCATGCTTCCTCATGTGCAGTTCCTCCAGTCGCTGTGTTCCCTGCACCGAGTAGAAGGGAACCACAGAGGCCTGGAGTCACTGTGGTTCTGCCCCGATGGGGATGCAGGGTCAGTGTTGGTGGACTCTGTGTGCCAGCTACTTGACTCGGTGGTGGCGGCGTGCAGGGATCCCCCTCCGCTGGGACCTCGGACCTCGTCCTGCAGGCCTGCCAGGTCGCAGCTGGAGCGATGGACCTCTTCTGCTCTCAGAGGCTGCCGTCTGTAGAGTTCATGAGACGTGTGGAAGCGTCGCTGAGGGAGCTGACTGGGATGCTGCTGCACAGTAATCACATCAGCAGGGTGAGTAGTGGGATCCGTGGGGAAAGCATGTTTGCATGCACACAATATTTCCTTATTAATTTGGCTGTGGTGGCCACCCACAGCTGGAAAATTACCCCCACAGTCAGAGCAGTTCAATTATAGGGTGACATTGATCTGGCCTTTTTGATGAGATATATAAACATACAAACAATGTTTGTGTGATCAAATAGATGGAAAATCTAGATATTGTTACCATACTTATAAACATAACTGGTCTAAAGCCATATTTGCATGTACGTAGTATTAATGTGTGAACTTACTGTAAATAATAAAGTACCCTTGAACCTTTTGATGATCGGCATAGAAAATTGTTGTAATCACGTTCGCTCAGTTGTTGTTGAGACATTCAGTAGTTTAAGGTTAAAAAAAACAAAACATGCAGTTGAAACCAGTCCCTTCAGATTAGACTAGAGTGCCTGCAGTCTCCATGATAAGAGGAAGGTTGTGCCAGATCCTTAAAGAGCAACTTGTAGGTTGACATTACTGAACTTATACTTTCAAAAGCTAATATACCATTTTATATGTTTTAGAAGCCATACTAGTCAACACTAGCTTTTGTGCCTGGGTGCGTTAGCTGAAGCTGGTCACTCACAAAGACACCTGCCCTGTTCTCTGCTGGTTCTCCTCACATTCAATCTCATCAAAGTGGCATTAGGATCCCTATTTATTATTGTTAAACTTGGCCTAGCTTGGTTCTTTTATTGCCTAAAGTTATTTTATTGTGCTAACTTACTGTGCATACTTTTTCAAAAATAATACAAAACTCAGGATAAATCCTTCCGTATCAAACATCTGTCACCTCCTGTAAACTTGAAATGTGGATATTAAACGTTTTAATCTTTCACACAGACAATAGCCTCTGTGGTCAGCCTAAATTCATGACAATTAAAATGTACTGAAAGCAAGAATCGAAGCAAAAATGCAACTTTCTCACTTACTTTCACAGCAGGCGAAAATATCTGGTATGTAATATCATAGAATGGAAAAATTAACTTTCAAGAAAATTAACAAACAAAGAGAGAGTGATCCTCCTGAGCTTGCTGTAGGTGCAGGGACACAAATTAAATATTCAGATAAACCTGACATGAGTAGAAACAGAAAATCGTAATACACGTCAGATTCTGGCTGCAGTGGCTGGGTTTGATTCACATGGGGTTAGTATAATCAGGGAACCTCTGTCTTCGAGTTTTACTCAGCAGATTCCTACGGGATTAAATCTCCATATTCACAAGTTTTTCTTACCACTGGACATCCCTTGGGTAATATTAGTCCTTTTTGAAAATAGAGCTTAAGGGGCTTACGTGACAGTTGCTGTAGTTGGGGTGCTATATTAACTTTACCCAAAACAAGTTTTAATGCTACCCAATTTCCCACGAGCATCATTAAAGTTTCATAATATTTTATTTTATCAAGGCAAGACAGGACTATTGGTGTTTGTGTAAAAAATGTGTTGACTCAGCTTAATGTATTCAGCAGCAGAGATCTTGTAGGCAAATGTTTAAATTGATCGATTTTCTGCTTAAAACCAAATAGTTAGATCAATAGTTAAATGGGTAAAATACAATTTGTGCATAAACACTGAATTTGATTGATTTTTAAAAGCAGCTGTAAATAGGATGGGGTGGAAAAAAGGCTATGGCTGCTTGTCGTCGTTTTGCTGTGAGACACCACATTCAACAGCACCTTCATAATATATCCGCTTAATCCTTTATTAACCTTGAAATGACATTGAGAGTATTTTCATTACAATAAAGAAAGGAGTGCAGTAGCCTGTATCATTAGGTTTAACATTCATTCAAAGCTCACTGAGTCCATAAAGGGTAAAATTGCCTTCACAGCCGATGGTAAAAGTCACTCACCGCCTTGTGCATGTTACTGTCATGACAAGGCTCGGCAGCTGGGAAATGGAGATGAAAGTGAGCCTGAGTTGACAAGGATGACGTTATCCCATCTGGCTCTTACTAAACGCTCAGGGGATGGCTTACCCAACTAAGATGGCTGCAGGCAATTTACTCTTTACAGCAAATTCCTCCCTCTCTCACTCTCTCTCTCTGTTCGTCACGACTAATGGTGAAGAAACTGGAGTTTTCTTCCGAAAGCGGCACAGTGATGTTTAGCAGTTGTCAATGAAACTGATGATAGTGGTGAGGAGGGTTTAAAATAATTCAGATTTAATGAGGACTTCCATTAACACCGCACCAATCTGTCTCTGAGAAACTGCCCCCACAGAGGCAAGTTGTCTTGCAGCCTTATAGGACAGGTTACAACCAATCACAATAATGTCGTAAATTAAAAAAGCAAGAAGGCCATTAGTTGGACTCAGTACGTGATTATGATGAATCATTGCTTTACCATTTTTAAAGGGAACGTGTAACGGTCATAGATTCAGATGTGATGAATAAAACATTTGAACTGCTTAAGCTATACTCCATTCTGACTCCACTGGGCTGCACAGTTAATCAAAATATTATCGAAATCGCAGCTTGGCCAAAACGCAGAAGCTGCAATTTTTATGATGAAGGTAAAATGTGTGACAAAACATTATAATACTGTACTGTGGAGCTGCAGAGACGCCCCGGCCTGCACGCCTTGTTCTCCACATGTAAGAAAACATGTTTGTTTTTTTTTTTTTTTGGTACAGACCCCAACAAATGTCACATCATCATCATGATTTTAATGGTTTTTTCAGTGAAAAATGAAAATTGTGATGCAAAAATGATCTTTCCCACTATTTGTGAATCATATCGTAATATCTGTCAAAATTGAGTGCAATATGATTATTATTTATTTTTTTACTATGACTCCATTTTACCTAATGTTGCATAGGCAGGTTCTCATAAAGCCAACACTTATTTTGGGCGGTGGGGAGTTGCTTCAGGGATTCTGTGACTTGCTGGAATATTTGGTAATGTTTGGGTATAAAAGTTTAAGAAACTATTAGACTAGAATACAAAAGAGGATTTTTTATTTTTTTTGTCCACTGAGGTGGAAAATTGGCTTTACCTCACCATGTCAGGAAATGGGCACTAAAGCATACAAACCCATAGAAGAACAGAAAATATTTATACAGCACCATCAAAAACCTGGCGTTAAGGAAAAGATGAAACAGAAGACATAAAGTAGAGCAGGTTAGTGTTTGGAGTTAAGGATGCTGATTGCTAAAATGTGTCTTCCTGGTAAATGTCAGTGAGCAGACGCGTTCCTTCAGATTTAAAGGTATATTTATAGGTGTGTGGTTTTCTTTCCTGATACCGAGTACCACATTTAATATCAGTATATACAGTATACTGTGTGGAATCATTTTTATGTAAAGGTAAAATGAGGCCAAGGATTGGTTTGGCAATAACGACTGAGTCGATGGCCTGCCGTGGCTGAATGGAGCTGATAGTAGAAGCACTGAATCTAATAATGACATTGACAAAGAAGCTGTATTTACTGTGGATCGGTTAGAGTATGTCATGGCTGATACCCTCGGCAAGCTCTGCGACTGGTCAGCTTGTGTTTGCTCCTCCAATGATGCTGGTGGAGGTTGTCGATAGTAAAGACAACGTTAAGGAGGTTGAAGAAACACTTATTTCCTCCTTTCAGTAACACACTAGCAAGCAAGCTAATTAGCAAAGTCCTCTCCACTGCAAACCTTCTGCTCACTGCGATCACCGCTCTCTATCGCAGTGAATGAAAGAACTCTCCTAGTCAGCAGCGACACAAACTTTCCCACTGTTGCTCTGTATCGTAAAGGATGTTACCAAAGTTACTGTGGGCAATATAAATAAAGCCCGACATAGCCTGGTCGCTTAAAATACATCCTGATGCTGAACTATAAATCAAAACCTACCTCCTGTTAACCCCACCCGTCAACTGGCATGTTCATGCAATGCGGAAGTCACTGTAGTTACTGGTTTCTGATTTAAAAGGGAAACTCATTGTTTGAAAACCAATATATCTGAGTGGGGCTACAACGAACGATTATTTTCATTATCGATTAATGTGCCGTGTATTTTCTCGGTTAATCGACTAATCCTAAAATGGCCATCTCAGTTTCCGGTGTCCAAGGTGATGTCTTCAAATGTCTTGTTTTGTCCAAATATATTAAATTTGCTGTAATGTAAGACAAGAAAAAGCAGCAAATTCTCACATTTGAGAAGCTGGAACTGTACAGTATTTGGCATCTTTGTTTGAAAACTGACAACAAACAATTTATCAGTTATAAAAAAACATTATACAGATTAATTTTCTGTCGAACGACTTATTGATTAATCACCTATCGTTGCAGCTCTATATCTGACTTGGTTCTAAATAATATGGAAGTGTCTGAAAAAGCAAACAAACATGGACGCCAAGTCTGTTTAACTTGATTAAAAGCTTTAAATGGATATAGTGCCATATTGACCTGTAGAGTATTTTTTTTTTTTTTTTTAACCTTCACACAACCAACTCTGCAACCGTCCCTCAACATTAGATGAGTAACGTTATTTATTAATTTATTTATTTAAGTAAGACAGCTGGAACCTCCAGCCGAGTGAAGAGCTGAAACACACTGACTGTCAGTTGCCATGTTGAGTCGTAAACATGGGAATCTTTCCCATCCATACCTTCCATCCCACATAATGTAAACATGGCGTTCCAACAGTTCCTGACAGTGTGAGCAGCTGTCGTCCTGTATTTTTTTAAATGCCATTAATTAACAGACAAGTTTCACCTGAAATCTTTTGCGACAAACTGTGAGGCTCCCACGAGATTTGGCACTTTATGCAGACTCTCTCACCTTTTCCTCATCGCACCTTTTTTATAGAGTGAGCTCTGTGTTTGGAGTGAGATTGCACTGTTTAAAGTAAAAATCCTCTCTTTGTTACCACTACCGTTTGATATCCCCAGTCTGTGATGCTCAATGCGTGGGCAATCTCAGAGCCCATCGGCTATCGTCTGATGACGATTCAGCCTCTGGGGGCGGCGGCCAAAGTTTCGGGGCCAGCGGATATAGCCGGGCCAAGACTTCCTCTTCCGTGCGCCGGTCGTCCTTTACAGTCCGATTAGCGATCTTGGAACCCATCGGCCAACGTCTGACGACGATTTGAATGTAGATCAATTTAAAAAAAAAAAAAAAAAAAAAAAAAAAATGTTTGTGTTCCGAGATTGATTAAAAAGCGAAATCCTCGTCAGACGTTTAGCCGATGGGTTCCGAGATTGAGAAAAAGCAAAATCCTCGTCGGACGTTTAGCCGATGGGTTCCGAGATTGAGAAAAAGCAAAATCCTCGTCGGTTAGCCGATGGGTTCCGAGATTGCGTTTCGGCCAATGCGTTCTGCCTCTCTTGCTCTTCACACTTACTGTTTACCTGCATGCAGCCAACGGACTACAAACGGAAACCAGAGCGCTTCCCAATACCAAAATCTTGTCCCTTGCCTACAGATTCTGCATTCATATGCAGATGTCTGTTTATAGAGATGAATGCATCTATAATTAATGTTTTTGATGTGCTCACTCTCGTTCAGCCTGCCTCGTCTTCTTGCTTTGGTGAGTTTCATTTCATTTTTTTCCCCAGTGTATTTTGACAAGGCCTCGTGAAGGGGTGTGAACTTATTACTCTTGAGTCAAATGGGGGCCTTTACAGGCAGAGGAATAGCTTTTAAAATGTGATCATTCAGCTGTGGGTGATACGGGTCACTGATCTCAGCTGTGCTTGTTGCTCAAAATGTAACACCTCGTGGCTGCATCACATTTTGGTCTATTGATGGTACCGAGCCTAGAGAAATTGGTTTCTCTGCCTTTTCCATTATGGATGCCCCCGTGTATGGCGGGTGAACTACAGTCCAAAATGGCAGATTTGGAAAGAAGCCTTTGCACGTTGTTTCTGCGGAGGTGGCACTAAAACCTGATATTTAAAACTGATGTCTGTGTTTGATGTTAGTTATCCACTGGGACACAATAATACACGTGTATGTATACCAAACAACACAATGGGCCAAAGAACTCAAGGAACTGCACGCTGCTTATACTTTTATTGTGAAATTATTTATATTTTTTTCTGCTCTGCTGCCCCAATGTAACGTTTTCATTCAGACTTAAAATGATCTCCGTTATTGCAGTTGTTTGCCACCATGTGGTGTGTGGCATGACTACTCTGCCGACAGTGTTCAACTTCTATTTCATTGTAAAGCTGCAACAATTATTTCAAATAATCTGTCGATTAATTGTTTAGGCCATAAAATCCCGAAAGTAATGAAAGAATTTCCTTTCATTCATTCTTTTGTCCACCCAACAGTCCAAAACCCAAAGATATTTAGTTTACAATCATGTAAAGCACAGAAAAGCAGCAAATCCTCATATTGGTGAAGCAAATGTTTGGGATTTTTGTTTGATAAATGGCAATGTTTTTTCTGTCGATTGACTAATCAATGTATCGACAAAACGTTTTAGCAATAATATATTTCAACCTGTGACAGCAAACTGTCTCTTTCCTGTTATGGTGAGAACCTTTTTAGATAAACAGGTCCTCCAATCTAAACCATTATTATCGATTATGGTCATAATTCACACGGCCACTACAGGTCTTTGTCTGGTAATTGTAAAAAAAAAAAAAAAAAGGTAGTTTTTAGGCATTTGAACAATCGACTGATTTCATTGCTGTCATTTTTCTTGTGAGGACGGTCTCTGGACGGTGTGCACAGGCCAAAATGAAGCCAGGGAAATATACTATTAAACAAACAGTTCCTGTAATATAACACTGATATCCACCATATCAGAAAAGTATCAGAAACGCCACCAGAACACTGGTCCTGATGTTAACTGCAATCCCACACAATTTACACAATGAGTCTCTGCAAGTTAGTTGATTTTTACCTTTTTACTCAAATAAGCAGAAACCATTAGCTGCCTGGGCAGTAGGAAATCAATCTAAATGCTTACAGTGTATCGAGGGAAATGGCGGTCAATAATGTAAAGTACATTGAGTTTGTAGTCAATTGGACAAAACAGTCAAATCACTAATATTGTCCCATTATTTAGTTCTGTTTTAATTTGAAAGTGAAAAAGCTACAGCCCTTTTTACCTCAACTTTCACTTGCTCAAATGAATTTCAGTGCTTTTGTGCAAACTGACAATTCAACTGCCTACAGGGCTTGAACTTGAAATCCAGATTTCAGTGATTACCCTTCAAAAGACACTTCAGACCCTCTCAGCGGTTCAGCTTCGACTGACACTCGCATTCAACATCTCACATGCAAACAATTAACATTTTAAACTGTCTACAGGAGTTTGCACCTGCGATTTTCAGCGCAACTGAGCACACTTACATTTTCTTTAGAAAATGTGGCCTTTTCTACGTTTTTATATCTTATTGTATGAGTGGCAAGCCAAGCACAAATCACTGCATTTTCCGTGTATAGCATACATGGATCTCGGTATGAGTTGACTTCGCACGTGTACTGTACAAAGCAAAGTTAGCTTATTCACACATAACCTCTCTGACTTTGACCGCAGAGCTTAATGTCTCTAAGATTTTTCTGTGAGAAGGTAACCTTCGCGCAATTTCTCTTAAAATAATTTCCTCAGAAATCTCTTTAACTTCCTCCAATAAGGACGTTGCAGAAGACTTTGAGGATTAATGAACTCTTTAAAATTTTTGACGTCCAGTGAACACTCCATCGCTCTGCCAGTCAAACTGATTGTTCACGACAATTCAGATATGGAGGGGAGGTCAGAGATGAAGGGCAGGGGTAATTATAATACTGGAAAGACTCCTGACAAGATCAAGGCGCGTCAGCAGAGGAAGACAACCACTGGGACACGACTTTAAAACATTCTGACGCCAGACAAATCTGTCAAACACGCTGTTCAAAAACTATTTTATATTTGGCCCAGGACATTAGGTTCTGGTGACTGGAGGGCGAGGCGCAGCGTCCTCAGTTTGAGTTTAAGATACATCTTCCACAGGCTCCTATAGCTTTGCTTCATTGTCATGCAGGGACTGCTGTAATACATCTTGGTGTACGTAGAAGCCCAGTCTGAAGGGATTTATTTTTTTTTTTTTAAACCTTTGCTTTTCTTAGTGAAAGTTTGTTGTAAACTCATCCTCTGCAACATCAGCAGGATTTGGCCTGTCAGCTCAGGTGCTCAGCCCAACAGCCTACCACTTGCTGGTCGGGGCTTTAAAATGAGGCGAAGTGTGTCACAAACAAAGAGGTGTTTTTTCCTTTTTCAGCTGGTTTAATTACATTACTTTAATTTATGTGAATGTACTAGTATATTAATGTTCTAATAAAAAAAGCCCAGCCCTAAAAAGCTGCAATTAATGATGGTCTTGGATTGATGTGTCACATTTTTCTCAGTCATTTACTCTGTTGAATAAATAAAAATTGTGAAAAAAATCCTCACATAGAATAGAATCTGATTCATAGAGAATCTTAAACTAGTGAGTGTTTGTAATTTTTTCTAGATAAATGACTTAAACGATTGATTGATTGTTTGCTGTTGATCAACTAATTGTACATCTTAAAACAAATGTCAGTTTCTTTAGAGCTGAATCAATTAGTTGATTAATCTCGATTAATGGAGAAAATAACCTGCAGATTAATTGATAATGAAAATAATCGTTAGTTGCAGCCCTAATTTTCTTAACTTTGTATATTTACAAACTATATATAAAAACGGTTTGGCCCCCAGGTTGAGAAATGCCATTTTAATTTTACTGTCATTCTCATTTGGACATGCCTTTTTGTCTGTTTTCCTCACCATTTTAAATGTATTATGGGAAACTTTAGGGCTGCAACCAACGATCATTTTCATTATCAATTCATGTTTTCTTAATGAATCGATTCATTGTTTTAGTCTATGAAAGGTCAGAAAAGCCTAAGATGATGTCTTCATATTGCTTGTTTTGTACAACAAACAGTCCAAAACCCAAAAATCTTCACTTTATTATCTCATAAGACAAAGAAAAACAGCAAATCCTCACAACTGAGCAGCTGGAACCTGGGAAGGTTTGGAACTGTTGCTCGTCAAATGACTTTGAAACGATTAATTGATTATCAAAAATATCTAAACTGTTGTTGATTATTATTCTGCTGATTGTTTAATAATTTCAGCTCTAGTCTGCGTCGCGTTTAACTGGCAAGGTCACTGAGTATTTAAACTTGCTAATAGTGTCTTTATAGTTTAATATAACATGATGGGAAGCTACCAGTCAAAAGCTCAGTTAAATATGGAGAGTCGCTCTTCTAGACGCTTTGGTACTATAGGGAACCCGCCATCATCTTTCGTCCCTTTTCTAAAACCCCAGCTAGGTAGTCAAACAATGAAAACGGCTGAATAAGAGTCCTCTAGCAGTGTCAGCTTAGTGCTTAAAGTCTAAGTGTGTTCCATCTTGAGGAGTAATGCCGCGAGCAGCTGCAATTTACCCAGTGGCAGGTCCTGCCTTCAGCGCCGCTCAAGTCCACGAGGAGAGCTCTTATTTCTGGCTCAGTTTCTCCGACACACCTGGAGGAGTCGTTACGGTCTAGGAGGAAGGAGATTGGACAAGATGAAGAGCCCAGACGGTGAAATTGCAGATCCTGAATCCCAAGTGGCGTCACTCAAATGTCACTCTCCCACTGTTTTCAACTGCAGGCATATTTCATGTAATAACCTTTCAGAGAGGAGAACAGTTTAGTGTCTGGCTGGCCTCATATAGCCTCACATCCACCTCATCTTACCGTGTCATCCTTTTGTCTACTGGAAGAACTTTTATCACCTTCTCGTATATTGCATCCAGCTCGCCTCATGTGTTTCAAGCCCAAACAGAACGCTCAAGTACACCTTTTTATCAATCTATTACTTTCCAGACAATGCTACCTTTTCACTTTTATGGCTGCAGCATTTGCCTGCAAACATGAAGAATGGGATTATAAAGTATTGAAGATTTATGTCGAGCTTTTGTCAGATGTTTTTTGCAAGACATTCTGGATGTTAACATCTTGGTGAAGAGAGGGTAGTTTTGTCCAACAGCGTGCTCCATATGTTACAGAACATGGTTGTATACTGACAGCCATTAGTCCTTTTAAGTCACATCTTGGCTTTCCAAGAAATAAAAAAATAGTTTTTTCAAGGGCATACAACAACAAGTAACATGCACAGAAGAATGTAAGAAATAATGGACAAGAACATTCAGCAATAACTGAAGAAGACAGGAAAAGATACAAAAAAAAAAGCTCCCTCCCACTCAAAGACAGCGATGAACCTGGACATCAACTAAAAGCTTCCTCCCCAGATCTGGATCCTATTCTAAGAACAGTTAGAAAACTGGGACTGGATGACCTGAGAGGTCTGGTTGGATCAGTGAGCAGGTCAGAAATATACTGGGGAGCCGAAACCAGTGCTAAAGTGCTTTTATAGACTCTTTTTGTAGAATTTGATTGAGAGTCGCTCTGGGAACAAATGAAAAGTTGCGGCACCCGGTCTAATAATTGGGTGGGTGTGGTCACAAGTAAGTAGGCCACACCACACCTGGACACACCCAGCTGTGATGGGTGTGGTCCATTTCAGCCCGTAGAGGCCAGTGCAGCGACCTTTTCCTCCCTCCAAAATCTAGTTTAGAGTAACTCTTTACGTACCGCAATAACGTGTTCGGCGTTCCCTCTGTCTAAGGACTGGCTGTTGCATTTAGAGCTGAAACAATTAGTTTATTAATCGATTAGTCAACATTTTTTATCAGTAAGTCATGTATTAACTACATGACATTCTGTGAAATGTGAAAATTTGATGCTTTTCTCCGTTTTACATCATTGTAAACTGAATATCTTTGGGTTTTGGACTCTTGGTTGGCCCAAACGTGACGCGTGAAGAGATCATCATGTGGACTGGAAATTATGATGGCAAAACAAACCAAAAACAGTTTCTAAATAAATCCACAGTTGATTTATTTATTCTTTTAAGCTTGAAAGATTCACAATTTTATTTTCTATTTCGCAAAACACCAAAGCATGATTGACCACTCGGAAGGCTGTCATTTTAAAGAATAGGGGTTTACCTTTACAGCTGTAGAACGTCACTACCCAATGCTTCGCTTCACAGACATCCGCTTTAATAATCAGTTTCAGCACAAACTGAACGCTTGTTCACAAAGTCATCTGATCCAACTGTTGGTATCTCTGCACACCAGAGACTTTGAGAGGGCGTGGTAACTGTCAGTCATTTTTTTTTTTTAAACTGGCCAATCGAGTCCTCTTGTAGATGAAATGGTTTGATTCGCTATGAGATAACAAGAGCCAGCTAGCCATCCTGAGTCACCGCTGTCCCGTAAACTGCGGCAAGTGCACAAATACTTTTAATTATTCATGCCGTAGATTACGGGAGTGTCCTGACTCAAAACGGGTAATGTAGCCAGCTATCACCTACATTCACTTTTTGAGTGAAAGTAATCTTTTTGTGCATGTTGTAATTAAGTGATTTTCACAATGTAGAGATTTTACACACCAGATTTTTTAAATTTTTTTTGGTAATTAGTCAATATATCACCCAGCCCTCGTTTCTGTACAGTTGAGTTTCTAAACAGTTAATCAGTGTTAATTAGTTGCAGCCCTAATTTCTATTGATATGTGCAAGCAGCGTGTAACTGAGGCGCAAAGCACAAGAGCTTTTGATGTTACTTTTTTGGAGCGTGACAACTATAGTGCAGCCCACCAGGATTACCAAAAAATGGTCAAAGCATCAGGAAAGTGCTGAATGGAAGAGACTCTTGCAGATGGACTTAAACAGTAGCTGGACATTAGAGAATCAGCTGATGAATGCAGCGAGAAGCTAAATTCAAAGCGAAACTGACCTCTATCACAATATCAAAACACTTTAAACACAGCAACTCTTCAAATGCTTCTTATATTCCTTTACTTTTCGTATCCGTCTCCAAGTAAACAACCAAACCAGCTGGTCTGATCAGGCTTGTGCATCAAAAGGCAAAGAGGTCGAAGTGGAGAGAAGGAAGGCCTCATCAATCTACAGCCTGAGAAAACCTGGTTAGGAAAACTGAATAACAATCTCCTCCCTTCAATTGTTTCAAATTATGAATTAATCTCTTGATAGGATAATCATTTAGACAATTTCACATGATGTCCTCGAATCACTCGGCACTCAGCGGTAGTCAGCAGCAGAGGCAATACAAAGCAAATTCAATTTCAGGTTTTGTTTTTTTTGTTTTTTTTTATTCCTCTTTCAGTTGCTCACACTCTGTTTGAAGAACACGACCAAACACGCCTATCTGATCAGCGTTAAGCATCAAACTATTTTAATTGTGCACGGCAGAGTTGTGCAAGGTTACTAGTTGAATTCCCCAAAACAAATTTGAAAAGCAACAGTGGTCATGACGCCCTTGAGCCAAACAATTTATCCCCAGCTGCTGCCGTGGAGCTGCCTACTGGCACAACAACAGAGGACGTTTTGGATGTGTTGGGCTGCTCTCATTTGAAAATATGAAAAATGGAGTGAAAATGAATTAGGCTGTTGCTGTATGTGAGCATGCATGCTAAGCATAACCCCTCCAGGGTGAGAGAAATGAAAACCCGCGGCAGCAGCTAATGGTGTGCTGCGTGTGTTTGGCATCAGGATGTAGCAGCTAAAAGGATAAGTCTGGCAATATTCAGTATTTTTCTATTTGTCAACAAATGCCATGTTCAGACCCAAACCATCATGAACGTATCTGCTAACAGGTGTGTGTGTGAATCACAGCCTGATGGATCTTCTTCCTCCACTGTCGTCCAGAAACTATTAAAACACATCAGCGAGCCGCTCTGCTGCACTGGCTGACATGTTCCTTCATCACCATGAACACACACACTGTAGTTTATTCTGACTCAGCCGCACACACACCGTCCTGCTGCCCCAAACACTCACTACAGCACCACATGTGGATTCATCCGCCGCTGGAAATAGTCCCCAACAGATTCACTATTTCCTTCTGTTAGTTTGATTAAAAACTACAGTGATCAGCTGTTTTAGGAAATTACAGAGTTTTTTAAAATTAAACTATATATTTGAGTTATTTTAAAGATTTTCGTCAATGTCACCAAATATGTAATAAGTAATAGTAGTAAGCGGAGGTGCATGTACTGTTAAGAGTAATAGAGGTATATAATATCAATACAATAAATAAGAAAAACTAACATGGGAAAACTAATATTGCACGGGAGTAGTACAGAATATTGCACAATTATTATTAATTATGGCAGAGATGTAATGCTCAGTGTCCAGTTTAGTGACCTAGGGTCAAACAGACTAACCCTTAGAGGGAGGAGTTAAAGAGTCTGATGGCCACAGGCAGGAATGACTTCCTGTGGCACTCTGTGGTGCATTGTGGGGGGATGAGTCTTCCGCTGAAGATGAGTTAGTATTGAGGGATGGACTAACACATTGATGGTTTTGGTATTGTCGACAGTACAGAAAACACAGAATGAAACCTTACCCTTTAATAGGTTTGGATTTACCCATCCTTCAGTTAGCAATCTAAAGTGGAGTATAAGAGTGTTAAATAGATTTTGGAGCGGTCATGAGAGTTCGCCCTTCCAGTCTTCACGTGCTTTGTGTAATTGTTGAGAAGGGTTATGATTCTGTTCTTTGGGTGATCTTGTAGTAGTCTTATAATCAGACTGAATTATATTTTGTTTCACTTCATTCATCCAGTCTATTATGTTCATGTTAGCCCATATCTGTTAGGGAGGGGGTTTATTTTTTATTTTGCCTTAACCAATCAGTAGCAAGTGATGTATCTGTCCTGACGACGTAATTATCAGTCGACAGGAAAGCTGTGACAACAATAGGAGCCCTTAATATTTTTCACAAATATTGAAGAAATATACAGATTCAAGAGTTGGTATTTCGGTCTACTACTCAAATACTTGTTATTTGCTAGTTAAGTAGCAAGCTATGTAGGAAGACGACCCCACCTGGCCTGAAAATGTTCTAATAAGCCGAGAAACAACTGTCAGTGAGCACAACCTATTTGAACAAAGGCTGTTGGACTCCTCTGTGTGACTTTCATTGACAAAAACTCTGTTGTACAAGACATTTATGTTGTTGTTTTTTTAGTTTGAAATGATTTTGAAGATTAAAAATATTTTGCTGCTCCTTTTATCATCTTGTGTCAACATCTAAAATATTTTCTTAATAATGAGCTTCAGACAGTTTGTTTTGTGTTTCTTCGGCGTGTGAGGCCTCTGGAGGCTGTGTGTTTGTGTGGAGGAGTTTCTTTGTGGCTGACTTAAAAATAGCAGCAGATATGGAAAAGAAGTTTTTTTTTTAAGTGGGATTTAATGTCATGTCTCACACATTTCCACACAATTGATTGAATGTTACAACAAACGAATAATAAATTATCGTCAAGGTAAATTGCAGTTACTTTAAAAATGTAGTGGCGTTACTTGTCCAGGCTCCAGTCTTGAAGAACAGATTTTCATATTCAAAATGCATTGGATGCAAAAATGTTGTGAGAGAACAAAACAGTATTTGTTTTAAGGCAACATAATTAACGTGGCTTAAAGAACATAATGTTTCTTCCCTGTGGCTGTTTTGTAAACACAGTGGCTCTGAAGATTTAGCTTGGTGCTTCTTTGAAAAGTCATTTACAGTATAATCTTTGTGTGTGAAAAATACATTTTTATTGTAGTTAAAAATTTAAACTGCTCCATCTGGCGGCCAGTTGAATTCACTGCATCTTCTGTAAAAGAGTGGGACAACGCTAGATGATCTAAAAAAAAAAAAAAAAAAAAATGGATTGTTTCATTGACATGGACGTAACAGCAAATAAATATTGATTATCTATGAAAAATGTTAAATATTCAAGTGTTTCAGCCTCTCAAAGCAGAGCATTAGCTGCTTTTCTTTGTCATATATTTTACTAATCTGAATATTTTAAGGTTTTGGACTGTTGGTCTGACAAAACAAGACATTTGAAGATTTCACCTCCAGCTCTAAAATATAATATTTTACTATTTTCTCACATTGTTTTAGATAAAACAACGAATCGATTAACGATTAAGCAAATATCGACAAATGAATTGATGTTGGAGATTTCTGTAGAGCGCGTTGTGTCCACCTTGCAGTCTTTTATACATGCAGCGTACAGTTGTGTGGTGTCGTTACTCAGTACGGCATGAACTGTCAGCGCATATTTATTGTATCCAGTTTGTGATTGGTAGAATTACAATCAGTCGATTTACAGATTTTGAGTTCTTGATGCCATTAAGTTGTAAAGGTTAGTAAAAAAGAAAGTTTTAAGGAATCTCGATCAGTAAAATCTTGTTTTTTCCAAACCTCAGCTCCAGACTGCAGAGAAGCTGACGGAGTACCTGATCGCGCTGGGGAGCAGCAGCATGTCAAACTCCTTCCTCATTCGTCACATCCTCTCTCAGATCAGCGCTCTGGCTGATCGGCTCTGGCAGGCCTTCCAGGTGAACACCCTCACTGCTTCACCACACATGCTCCTCCATTCCCATCGGTCTCTTCTTCTTCTGCTGCTGCTGCTTCTGCTGCTTCTTCTGCTTCTTCTTCTGCTGCTTCTTCTGCTTCTTCTGCTTCTTCTTCTTCTTCTGCTTCTTCTGCTTCTGCTTCTTCTTCTTCTGCTTCTTCTTCTTCTGCTTCTGCTTCTTCTTCTGCTTCTTCTTCTGCTTCTTCTGCTTCTTCTTCTGCTTCTGCTTCTTCTGCTGCTTCTTCTTCTGCTTCTGCTTCTTCTGCTTCTGCTTCTTCTGCTTCTTCTTCTTCTGCTTCTGCTTCTTCTTCTGCTTCTTCTTCTGCTTCTTCTGCTTCTTCTTCTGCTTCTTCTTCTGCTGCTTCTTCTTCTGCTTCTTCTTCTTCTTCTTCTTCTTCTGCTTCTTTCTCTTCTGGCTCGGAGACAGCGTTGATCCCTCCCTCCACTCCACTCATGATTGTATTCTCCCTGTTTGTGTCTGTGTTGTGTTGCTCAGTTCTCTCTTACTTTTGGATGGTATTGCCAAAGCAATATTTTGAATTCAAACCATATTGAGATCATGAGCTTTGTCTCTTGTTTATTTCTCTCAGGCTTTCTCCCCCACGGTCTCCCTTTCTCTCTTTCATACACTATTTTATTTCGCCTTTTGTTCTTAGAGAGCCGGCCTTTTGTGCAAGGCTTAAGGTGCAAACAGTTTGCCCTATTGACTCGTTGCCACGGCCACTTCTGTACCACCATAATCAATACTGCGTCTCACCAGTTCCCTGTCTGCAATGTATTCAAACGTCTCTCCGTAGCTTTGGCAACCGCCAGAGTCACAGGCCAGGCGAGAGCTGCATTCGGCTGGCCTGCTTCCTGAAAGGCAGAGCTGAGTGTCAAGCCACCGGGGGTCCTTCGAAATGGAAATGTTTAAAAAAGGAAAAGGATACAGATGATTTTCCCCCTTCACCCCTCCTGCTGAGCCTCCCTCCCACTCAGCAGGGTCGGTCATGCTCACTTGCGCCTGTTTTTCTCCTCCTCCTCCTCCTCAAGAGAGCCTCTCGAGGTGGGCGATGCCAAAAGACAATTTTATCCACACTGCATTTTTGAGGGCCAAGTTAAAGAAGGAAAAAAACCAAAAAGCTGTTCACTGGAGATACTGACAACAGCCTTGTGCTGCCATGGGGCCATTGTCTCCAACAAACCGGCTGTAATTGGTATTTGTTGGGAAGAATCCTCCACAAGCTGTCAGAACCAGGTTAATCATTGTGTCGTCGGTCAAAACTGCCTCACGCTCGCAGGTGGCGGTCCTGAAACTTGCGTGTGCACCCGGGGCGCGCATCTTTTCCACATGCTGTGCTTTGTTTGACTGAGCGGCCGTCGTGTAGTTACTGGTTCGAACTGATGCAAGAAATATTGAGAATTACTAAGTGTTTGATCACTTTTACAAAAAGAGCTCATGTACAGACTTTGTGCCAGCTGTGGTCGCATTTCAGTACAGAAACAGAAATTTGAGTGACCGGTGAGATATATATTTTCCACCCCCACCACTCATCTTTGTTCTCTCAAGGCTAAAGAAGGGACAATGAGATTGCTTTTGAAGACTGTGTGTTTGAAGACTGAGCTGCTGGACTGTCTTAGTTGCTTGTAGCGCCATGCCTGAAACTCTCTGCAGTTCGTTCTCTCAGGGGAAGAGCTGTGTGCCTGCCATTATGTAAAAACTATAGCAGAGACTACATCTATATTTCCATTAACATTTTACGCACTCAGCTCATGCTGTTCTCCAGAGGCAATGATAATGAGTGCAACTGTCGAACCCTCAATTCATGAATCACCACCATCGCAAGCAAAATGTTAAGTTTGTCAGTTTGTAGTTACAGAGCTCAGAGGTTATATGTAACAAAATCCGTTAGGATAGAGATGTGTTAAGTTATGCAGAGAGAGAGAGAATTACAACGTTGGGTTAAACTAATTACAAAACCCCCCAAAACATTTTTTTACGTAAAGCGATTATAATCGATATAATGATAATCGACGTGGTTAAAAAAAATAGAGAAAAATGACTATTGCAAGTTCTCATAGCCCAAGGTGAAGCCCAAGTGTCTTCGAACTGCTTGTTTTGTCTGACCCGCTGTCCCAAACCCCAAAGAGATTCAATTTACAATGACATTTACATTCACAAAGCTGCAACCGGCATATGGTGTTTTTGTTATCGCTTATTCTTTTTTTTTTTTTTTTTTGGTTGTTAGACTAATTGATTAACTGCTTCAGCACTCACAGTTGATTACAATCAATGAGACATTCTGGTACCAAGCCTCCTCTCGTAAAACTAATCCCCTACGGACACGGCACATAGCAGTCACTTTTAAGATGCTAAGGTAAAAGGTACTGCTTAACTTATAGTGACATTAAGCTATATGTCACTTTGCTGAGGACGCTACAAAGACCCTCTGGGAGATCCTTGTCCCCCGTTTGAAAACCGCTGAGCTCTACAGCGAGCACACCCCCCTGAATAAAACTGTGTGCTTTCATACACTCCCCAGGCTGAGTTGAAGCCATGAACAGACCCTTGCCTCAGCTCTTTGTCAGCAGCAGCAGACCCCTGGCTCCCCGTCAATAGTGCTGAGTGAAAAGTATTTCTCAGCATGGAGGATTTCCTTTTGTGTGGAAAACTGTCATGGCAGTGACATATAAAAACTCAGTGGATGGCTTCTCTGTCTCCTTTTATTCAGTTACCAGTCTTTTTGATTTTTGTTATCGGAGCAAGTGCGCATTTCTTCAAAATAGCACATCATTTGGTGACAGATGACTTATGATTTAGTTTGTCCGGCCATAATATTGCCTTGGGGTGCTTTCACACCTAACCTGTTTGGTTCAGTTAAAACAAACTCTGAAGCGTTTGCTTGTTTAGTTCGGCTGGTTTGAGTGCTGTCTGTCGAACCAGGCCGAGACTGCTTTGAAAAGGAGGTTATTTTTTTTAGTAGATATATGATTTTAGTATGCTTTCAAAAGAAACTACTATTAAAATCCATCAGCTGATTGTGAACTGTTCAGGAAGCAATCTTATAATCCATCTGTATAATATATATATATATATATATATATATTTATGTAAATCAGTTGGTAACCATGGGTAACGCGTATGCTAATCAGCCCCTTGGTTTTCCCTGATCAATCAGAAAGTCAAAAGTAGTTAAAACTGCGGTTTGCAGTTACTCTGTGTGCTTTGGCAGTTCATTAAGTACGTTAAAAAGTGTGTGACACAGTGATAACACAGTAATAACTTCGTTCTGTCTCGACCTGTCTGTCATTATTCATAAAATGTGGTCGATTTGCAGTCTAATAATGCTAATAATGCTGAATCTGTTCTTTGTGACACCACAGAACATAAATATCCACATTAAAGTGCTGCATGTCCTGCTGTCAGTCACCAGTATTCGATTTCCCCACGTTGGTCCAGATGCCGCAGGATGACGTCACCAAAACTGTCCAATCAATGAGTTAACTGTCAGTCTGCGTAACTTAATGTTTACTCCTCTTGGTTATTTTTGTAAAAAGTCAGTGTGAACACGAACCAGACCAGAACTAAGAGGCAACAATGTTATATTAACGATATCGTTGTTTTTCCTCGGCCCAGACCAAATGAACAGAACCACAGGTGTGAAGATGGTTTTTAGGCAGGTGCAGCCTTTTATCAATTTAGTTAAACAGCATAGACAAACATGCTGGCTAGTTATTATTAGTCATACTAACTGCAAAATGAAAAAGTAAATTTCATAAATAAGAGCACTCACTCAGGGTTAGTCACTGTGTCTCTTGAAAAATTACTTCTACTACTTTTGCTGTATTTCCCTGATTGCTAATGGCGTACTGTGTTTGAATGAGGCTTTGTCATTTTAAAGCTTAACTCGGGTGATTTGAATGCAGCATGCAAGTTCGCCACTAACAATAAAAAAAAAAAAACGACTATATAGAGAGCTAGTTACAGAATCTAAACACATTGAATGGCTAACGCTGAACAAAATGAATAGTATCAAAAACAGGGTTTGATTTTTATGAAAAATCTTGAGGATTATAACTTTTTAAGGGGACGAGCTTAAAATGATGATACGGTGCTTAAATTAAAATCAACATTACAATTAAAATCGCTGCACTTGCATTTTGAAAATGGCTTTCATTCCTTCAGCTCTACACACACCTACCTGCTACTCTAAGAAGGTTTAAGACAAAACACTAAGACTTACTACAACTTGAGTTTCACCAAAAGCAAACCTTTTCTCTATGTTGGAGTTTGCACTTACATGCTGTGTCTTCCCCCCCCATGTGTCACTCGGCCTGTACTGACGTCAGATGTACCAGCCAGGTGCTGTGCAGTATATTTATAGTGTCTGTCAGTGATTTATGGGGGCGTTTAGATTCAGTTAACCCTTCACTCCTGCTGTTACCAGAACCATATGGTTTTCTGGCCCAAATCCCCCGCCCCCCCGCCAGGATAAAGAGTGACATGCTTTTCTGGCAGCAGATTCAACATATTTGTGTTGCCTTGTTATCCTTCCTTCGTAATTGAGACCCAGTAGAGTAGCCCTATTTGCCAGAATGAAGCTCGGGTAAGAGCCGAGGATGCTGGTCTTCTCACCGAAAATGATCCTCGGGTAACAGGAAAGGTGTCAGACCTTAGCACAGGTGTTTTTTAACACCTTGTAGCTAACCGTGTCTGCTTCACAAAAAAAGGCTGTAGGCGAGAGGCCACTCTGATTTCAGTCTTTTTACGTTTGAACCTAGTTTCATTTATAGGTTTATTAAGCACAATGTGATAGCAAAGCTGTGCAGACAAACTGCTATTTTTTAGTTCCCAAAGATGGTTGAACCGTTTTGATGTCAGTGTATTAGTTATTAGTTTTTGTCTCACATTTTGCACATCATATTTTAACATTGAAGGGCCCTTGAAGATACATTCCACAGTTCAGGTGTCCCAGGGAACGTCATAGATTTTGCACAAATTTACTGAATTTTACTGGAAAATTTACTGGAAGAGGAAAGAAGAGGAGGGCCAGGTGATAGTGTGTTAAAGTGACTGTGCATGTAATTTATTAACTCAAAAAAACTCTATCATATGGACTTTGCAAATATTTTGGAGTAGGATGAAAAGTACCAACGTACTCCATGTAAAAGTACCAATACCAAAACGTAAAAATACTCCATTACAAGTAAAAGGCTTGAATTCAGAATCCTTCTTAAGTAAAAATACAGAAGTATTATTTATCATCATAATATACTTAAAGTATCAAAAAGTAAAAGTAGTCATTGCATAAAAAATGCCCCCTGTGACGGTTAGCTAGTTTTTACTGCTTTATATACAGTTAGCTAGTTTTTACTGCTTTATATACAGTTAGCTAGTTTTAACTGCTTTATACACGGTTAGCTAGTTTTAACTGCTTTATACACGGTTAGCTAGTTTTAACTGCTTTATATACAGTCAGCTAGTTTTAACTGCTTTAGTTACAGTTAGCTAGTTTTAACTGCTTTATATACAGTTAGCTAGTTTTAACTGCTTTATATACAGTTAGCTAGTTTTAACTGCTTTATATACAGTTAGCTAGTTTTAACTGCTTTATATACAGTTAGCTAGTTTTAACTGCTTTATATACAGTTAGCTAGTTTTAACTGCTTTATATACGGTTAGCTAGTTTTAACTGCTTTATATACGGTTAGCTAGTTTTAACTACTTTATATACGGTTAGCTAGTTTTAACTGCTTTATACACAGTTAGCTAGTTTAGTCCAGTGGTTCCCAACCTGGGAAAGTCCAAAGTCACCAGATAAATCTGAGGGGTCGTGAGATGATTAATGGGACAGGAAAGAAGAAAAAATAAAGTTCTGATTCAAAACAAAACTGAAATCTGTTTTGAGTTTTTGGATTTTTCTCTGATCTTTGCTGTTTTGTGAAATATTGGATAGTTTGACCTCTTTGGGTCTCAAACAGTTATAAAAATGAAACCATGTGGGTTTAAAGAGGAAATGTCTCATGGTGGAACTGCTAACAACTCATAGTGTAAAAGTTTAAGGTAGCAAAAAAATGGAAATACTCAAGTAAAGTACAAGTACCTCAGAATTGTACTTAAGTACAGTACTTGAGTAAATGTACTTAGTTACTTACCACCACTGCCATCTGTTATGTTGAATTGCCTGAAACGATGCATTTTGCTCTAAAACCTATAACAAAAAGAAGAATGAAAGAATGAAGAAACCTTAAATCCTAGTTTTTGCATGTTTTATATCTAAGTGGGAATAAATAACTATTTTTCTACAGAGTTCATTGTAATTCCAGCTTTGTTAAAGACATTGTGAACCACGAACCCTGCGTTGCATATTGTTCCGAACCATAAACTGTTTGTATCGTTACAGTTAAATTCCTAAGTAGTGGTTATATTATTATCATTGAAATATTAAATTCTCAGTTCATCAGCGTACCACCTGCCACTACAGTGTATGCCAGACAGACCTCCACCCTTTTCCAGCTGGTGGTTAAGAGAGCAGATCGTTCCCATCTGTCCTGGGACTCTTAGCTGACTCAGGCCTTTTATGTTCCAGAGGTTGAGAGGACATGCGATGATGGTTGAAGGGCTTTTTGTCATGTTCACACATCATCAACCTTATTTTCTTGTTATCATTCGCATCATAGTGGGGGAGACTTGAACAGCCCCTCTGGGCCTTGGTCTGGAAACACCACATGCAAGACGACGAGCTAACGAGGAAACGAGTCCGGAGGTTTTTCAGGTCCTAAGAATTTAAGTTGAGAATTATTCAAACTATCAATTCATGACCTCACATAGAGATACGCGTTATTACGTCAAACATAAGGTGTAAGAGGACTAAAAATGTACATATTGTACAGGTTGTATAAGTCCGTTGTCACAGGTGGATTTTGTATTGACTGCTTTACAGTATTATCACATTGTAGATATATGTGGATTGTTAATTTTCCTGTGGCTGCAATTAGTAATACCTGTCAAAATTGTTCATTTTCACTATTATTGATCATTATAGCACTACATATTTCATACTTATTTTAGCGAAGAAATTTATCCATTATGTTTTCTCATTGGTTGATTCTGTTTTATACTCTATTCTATAAAACCGATACTGGACTTTTGAGGCTGATACAAATATCGATATTTGAGAGTTTGAATTTTTTTTTTTTTTTTTAACATTGTTCATGTGGCTGTAAAAGACAAAAAAAGATATGTAGTGATCGTGACTTATCGGCAAGACAACTAATATTAGATAGCTTAACCCTCTTAAACTGTAATTGTATAACAACAACTGAAGTTTTTAAACTGCAGTAATAAACCAAATGGAGAATTGACAAAATTGCAAACGTTAGTCAGTTCTTTACTTCCTGTTGGCAAAGATGTGATCAAAATGTCATATCGTAATCCCTAGGTCATTAAACTGGACATTGATCATTACATCTCTGCAGTTCTTGACATAATTATGCAATATTCTGTGTTAATACTCCTGTGCAATATACTCCTTTCAGTTTAAAATTCCCTATTTATTGATATTGATATTTATTCATACCTCTATTACTGCTGTGCAATATCTTCCATCTCATTATAATCTTAATAAGCTGCATTTAACTTGACAGTTCATGCACTATTACCTTATACCATATTATTATCATCAACCGGTAAACCCACTTTGTACTTCACATTTCTTTTATTTTATACTTATACCCACTTGGTATTTAATTGATTTTCGGACCTGTATTATAGTGTATTATATTTTTTGCTCAGTACTTCTATTCCTGTGTGCACTGACGTGACAGTGAGCTGCTGTAGCAAAAGAGTTTCCCCCTCGGGGATCAATAAAGTATTTCTGATTCTGAAAATAAACAGTAAAATGTCAGAAAATAGTGAAAATGCCCATCACTGTTTCTTAAAGTTGACATATTCAGTGTTTTGTTTCGACCGACAGTCCAAAACCCAAAGATATTTATTTTAATATAATAGAAGACTAGAAAAAACAGCTGAATATTCTCACTGAAGAAGCTGGACCCAGTGAATTTTATCTTAAATAAACGACTTAACGATTAATCGACTACAGTATCTAAATGATTGCTGATTCATTTTCTGTTGATCGACTAATCGATTAATCGTGTAATTGTTTCAGCTCTAGTTAGACTTATGATTTCAGTAAAGCAGATATTGCAGTGAAGATATAATATATATATTTTTTTATATATAATTTTACATGATGCAACATGTAAAAACCATGGATCACTGTGAACCCTTGAGTTTCAAAGCTGTCATAGGAATCCTCTAAAGAATTGAGTGTTGTTATGCACTATTTCAAGGACACGAGTAGAAGTGAGTGGAGGCATTAAAGTCATGAGTATTGTATCAGGAGCAGGGTGGCTGAGGCCAGTGTTCCTGTCTGACATACATCCTCAGAGATGCCTGGTGCCACTGTCCTTGGAGCGGCGCAGCATACAGATAAGCCCTGCCATCTGGGCGCTGCGTTGTTCTGTCAGAGGGCGTGACAGTCAGTCGCATACACCAAACAGCCACAGCCCCTCAGGACAAAGCCACCATGAAACCCAGCAATAACACTAAACCACTGGGCGGTGTAAATGCCACTCTGACGCTATTACTATGCACCCTCAGTTGTCACTGTCCCAGTGTCTGCATTTTATGCAAACTGTGGTTGGTCTATGGCTAGCTGTCTTATGCTTCTCGTGTTTGTTTTTTTACTGATTTACTGGAAAGGATTGTAGGTGCATAGATAGCAGGAAAAACCCACACAATCTCAGTTGGATCCTGTTCAACAAGGAGAAAACAACAAGAGTAACCAGATTAATCACTTCAGTAATTTACCTGTTTACAACAGAATTTGTTGTAAACCCAGCAGTGGCTCAAAGAATGCAATAAATTGATTGTGGTGACTGATTTCATTATTCATTAATCTGTTGATTACTCTATTTCTTTGACTAACTGATTAACGGTTATAATCAGGGGATACAGTCTATGACATTTCAGAAAATAGTTAAAAATGGCCATCATAATTTCCCAGATTTCAACAGATTTCCTGTTTTATCCAGTCAACAGACCAAACGGAGAAAAGCTGCAAATCCTCACATTTGAGAATCTGGAACCAGAGAATGTTTTGTGCTTTTACTTGATAAATTACCTAAATAATTATCAAAATTGTTGGCGATTAATTTTCTGTTGTTAGCCTAATTGATTTAGACTTTAACTGTTTGAGGGTTGTGGTAGGGAGGACAACAATATCATAATGAGATTATAAGTTGTATACATACATGTTTGACAGGGACGTTATGCCTGGTTTGAGAGATTGGAAAAGGATTTGAGAGTAAACACAGAAGGAATGTAATTTGCAGCAACAAGCCGTAAACACAACATGGACATTTTATCACCTTTTATAAAGTTGATATTGCGAATGTGTTAGCAAACAGTTGCCCGCACAGGTTGATGCACTGAGACTGAACCAAAACAGTAAAGTTACGGACCATTTAACGAGCTAAAAGACGCTAAAATGCTCCGTAGAGCTAAAGTGAGCTGCAGTTGGTGATAATTGTCTCGACCCCTTTCACATTACATTTCATTCATTGATAATATAAAAATATTGGTTAGTGCAGCTTTAAGTAAACTATCAAAAGAATTGCCAAACAATTGTTCCAGACTCTGAACTGTTTTAAAACTTGAGACAAAACAAGGATTTGGAAGATGACTTAATGGGTATCTGTCCTTATTTTCTAACATTTGATATATTAAACAATTGATTGTTAGTTGCAGCCCTAGATAAGATTTCCTTTATATGTGTGTAGAGAGTCAGGGTGAGGTGGCCTTCCTGGTTAACCTTCATTGTAGCTTCATTTGACGCGAGATCCCATGAAACTTCTCCGTGTTATTGTCTCATTAGAATGATCAAATGAGTTTCTTAACCAGCCAGTGTCTGGGCTGATTGCCCTTAATGATATTAAGTTTGGCTTGTGGATATTAAATTTGGCTGTGGGGTGATGAATGAGTTTGCAGGGTTCAGCGGCGGTGGCAAAGCCAGAGGAAATGAGCATCGCAGCTGATGCCTCTAAAGGCCAGTGCCAGTTCAATTTGCACTCGTTGGCTCCACAGCCTTCAGTGAATGCTCAGGGAATATTTTTGCTCCGGGACTGCTCCTTACATCACATTTCATCTTTTAAATATCAGGAGGTGGCTGATTCCCGACTTTCAAATACTCCTAGTCGTACATTTTTCTCGAGCGCGGGGTGGTCCAATGCTTGATAGTAATCTCTGACTCAGATGAGGTGAATTCATTCTCAAAAATTGTGAGTTTAATGGAGCTGCTTTGTCCGTGTGAGTGGCAGTGGTATTTGGACTGGCAGCCTTTAGGAGATGTGAGATGAGCTGCCGTGCACATGGATGCCATTACTAAGAAACTAGCTTCATGTGCCTTTTTAAAGCTCATTTGTTCTGGTTGTCATGTGTGTCACCATGACAGCAGAACGGTCGGCTACTGTAGGTGTAAAGATCACTGTTTCCAAGGCACTGAGTGACTGAGATAAATCGAAATCCTTCAGTCGTGGTAATTGACCATTTGTAAATCTGCTTTTAAACTCCACAATTTCACATTTTCCACAAAATGTCAGTTCTAGCAGTCTGTGGTGCAGAGCAGGCATGCTGTAGTTTGTGAAAATCGCACTGAGTGAACAGAGAAAAGTCAATTCTCAGTCAGTAGAGCTCTATAATGCTCACACAGACCTACTATGAGTATTACAAACAGCCCTCCTCTCGGTTCGAGTTGCAACCAAGAGCTTCGTCCTTCCTTCCTTCGTTCTTTCTCCTTACTCACCAGCTCTGCTCTGTTCCTCGGGGGGGAAGAAAACCAATAACACAGCGTCGCAGGGAAAACAAATGATGACGACATTGCTATAGTTTCCTTCCTGCGCTTCATACAGTTTTGTATGAAGCACAGGGCAGGCAGGTGGGGAGGATGCTGGCATGTTGAGTTGAGTCAGCGGTAAGTTGAGAAGAGGAGATAGTCGGCCCCGATAGAGGAAGAGCAACAAGAGGGAACCATTGTGTAACCATCCGGGGGATGATAAAGCTGCAGACACAAAGATGCAAGTCTCAGGGTAAAAATCCGACTGCCTTTTACACCAGCTGTAGCGGCAGTAGTCTTCATATTAACCATATTAAACATTTCATCTTTTCACTAACAGTTAGACTTCTGGTAGAGAAAACAAGCGTCTAACACAGGTTGCGGTCAGAGAGGCTAACAGGTAATGAACATATGGTTTTTATAACTTTGTTGTCTTCTTTGGTTCAGGGCCAGGACATCTGTACCTTGCCTCTTATTGACTCAAACCAACTGAACTTGACTGGTACTGTCAAATTTAAGACCCAAACCCAACCCAAGACCCAAAGCTACATTTTACTTTATTTCATTTGTTACTGACCAGGCTAATGTAACACATTAGTTGTCTCTTTCACTCTTAAAACTTCAATTAAAAGCCGAGTCCCAATTAGACACCGATCCCTTTTACTGGCCGGGTGTGGCTACGCATTTTGACAAATAAACGCAGGTCTCAATTCGATGGGTTTGGTTTTTATAGAAGTTCTTTGGATATATAAAACCTCTTAAAGCCCATCGGGTCGCCCGTTGGAGCTAGTTCTAAGCTGCTTAGATCGTGCATACAACTATAAATGGTTTTTTTTGTCAATATGGACATGCTACACATCGTTAAATTCGCCACAATTCAATCGTTAAGTTAAATTTACAGAAACCATGAGCACCAAAGTATTATTCATTCAGCTCTAAAAAAAAAAAAAAAAGTGGTGACTCCCTAGCTTTTTGAAGCAGTCACAAAGTCAGAATATGTATCCATTCCTCGATTATTTATATTCCTTTAGTCCATAATGGTCCACCAATCACAACATTAAAAATGTTTTTATAAAAATTAATTAATTTTATTTATTTATTATTATTATTATTATTATTATTATTATTATTATAATAAATGTCAATGGGATTTTGAATGAAGTTCTGCAACAGAACCTGGAAGTTCCAGTTTCACTTCGTCTCTCTATAGTGTTTTCACTTGCAGTGCAATGGACGCAGACGACTGGCACAGTTAGACAGAGAAAGAGAAAACATTTCTTGTTCACACAGACAAATTACATTTCAAAATAACCAAACCTGAGCGCATACCAAGCCCACAACTTCATGCAGCAGAACGGTCCGGGTCGGGCAGCAGAACTTCTGTTTTGGTAGTAGGGCGAATTTTAACTACTGTTTGAATGTGGGAAAATATTAAATATTCAATTAGTTTTTATCTGTTCGAATTTAAAAAAAATCTCAGTTTATAAACTCAACAGATGCCTTGTACTCATTACAGCCAAGCAGCGTCCCATTCAGTCTTGAACTCTGTGTGAATCGAATACATCTAGACCAGTTCCTCACAAAAAGCCCACATGGGTTTGCGTTCAAATCTATTCAAATGAATCATGTGTTTGACCAAGAGAGAGTATAATTTAACAGTGATGTATAATATGCCATTTGGATCCTTTTATCATATTAGTTTTTATGTGTTATCTCAGTAGTTCTGTTTCCATTAAAATGTTGAGTAAGTTTTAAGTGGATTTCTGAAAAGTTTGCAAAATAAAATGGGACTCAGTAAGTGTTATCCACTACTGTTATGCTAATATACTCGAAACGTGTGACAAGATAACAGAATTAATCGAGCACCAACTCTGGTCCATCGTGACATTTCATCGCTGCTTCCCACCTAAGATGGCATTTGTTATTTTAATGAATAGCTTTGTCTCTTCTGACCCACACGTATCCTGCTGTGTTTTTATCTGTGGCTATGGGAATTAAAAGGGCTGTTAGGCTGTGCCTCCCCCCCCCATGAGTTACCTAACACCCATTATCGGATAGATTTTTTTTGGTGGAATTGGAGACATGTAATGGTGCAGGTACCACAATGTTATTGTGTATTTGAAAATTCTGTTTCCAAAAACCTTTTATCTCACCTTTTCTTCAACACTCACTTTTCCATGTACATTTATTTATGGTATTTGGTACATTTTTAATACGGTATGTCTCTTTATATGATGGTTTCATTAGTATTCTGCGTTATCCTGTCCATCCTGTCCGTCTTGCGGCGGCTGTGAGGTAGAGGGGGTTGTCCATTAATCACAGGGTTGGCAGTTAGATCTCCCGTCCACATGTCGAAGTGTCCTTGAACAAGACACTTAACCCCAAGTTGCATGGCAGCTCCGCCGCCATCGGGGTGTGTGTGAATATGAATGAGAGGTAACATTGTAAAGCGCTTTGTCCGTTAAGGTAGAAAAGCACTATATAAATGCAGTCCGTTTACCATCCTATGAGCTCACCAAAGCAAGTTCCTACCAACTTTTGTCGTAATGACATTTACAATAAGTTCAACTCAAATGCCAAATCCCAACTCACTCCGGGTTCGAAGGCAAAGCTCTCGGTGGACACCTATTAGAGCTGATGACTCGAATAATCAGTCGAGAAGACTCACATTTTTTCAGTCGAGTCACTGCACTTTTATTTTCTTTGCTGCGTCATTGTACACAGAGCAACACAGGATAACAGCACTGTTTGTCTCATTGTGTTGTCTCAAAATGACCAACTACAAAATGAACTGTGATGCAATCTCCACGCCTACCTTGAGAGAGACGAGAGAGGGCAGACCCAGAACACACTGCAGGGGATTATATATATATATATATATATATATATAGATATATATATATATCTCCCATCTGGCCTGGGAACATCTTCGGATCTTCCAGGAGGATCTGGAGGACGTGGCGAGGGACGAAGGACATGTTGGCTACATGTAGGCAATCAAACCCTAACTTAACCCCGACATTGCCACTGTGAAATTATACCCCTGCATAGCTGCACGGGTCCATGTGACTGTCGATCCTGCCCTGTGTGTCTGGTTTGGAGCATATCCGGCCCTTTAGTAGGACAGGAACACAATAATAATTTTAAAGCTGTTATCATTCATTGATTTATTCTCCACACTTGCTTACTGCTGTTGGACATCATGGGGAAATGAACTATCCCTTCATTCACTGGTGTAATGGGATGCAGCAAGTCATCAGCCCATCACAAGTTAGTGTCACTTACCTGTTCTTGAAAACTTAATATATGTGTGTGTGTGTGTGTGTGTGTGGTCTACATCTCATTTTCTGTAGTAGCATTTTACTTGATGTGGTGACCTCTGCGGAGTAATATGGAAGATGACCTGTGCTGTACTCAGTCATAGTTGAGGCATGCAAATCAAGATGCCCTTTTATGACTGACCGTTGTCTCTCTCTCTGCACTCTCAGCAGTTAGCAGCAGGTACATCACTTGCTTTAAAATCTGTGGTAGAAAACTGAAAGGTGAAAAATGCTTTGCTATTATCTCTTGTCTCGTAAGTATTTTTCAGACATTTTCTGGGGACTTTTGTGTGGAAGCTCTGGTGGCATGTGTGGTGATGGCTTAATTAATTAGCATTCGTTGGCTCTCTAGTTGCCTGTTGTCTTTGTCTCTGTCTGTCATCTTCCTCCCACAGTGCTCCTGCCTCAGCTTTCACTAAAATAATCTACTGCTCTACGACTCTACTTAATCTCTGCTATCACATGCATCCTGTGGATTTGGATGGATAAATACATGCAGTAATGGCTGTATTGAATTAGACCAAAGGCATTGGGAATGTACTTTTTCTCTCTCTCTCTCTCTCTCTTCACTGACTTTTTCAATGGACAGAAGCATTTTTAATGGCATCTACTATCAGTTAGATGTGTCCCACATAAATGTAAGCTGTAGCATTCTCAGGCAATCTTGAGTAATGGATACCAGCACTTCACAGTTATAGTTATAATGGCTTTGGCATTTTAGGTTGAGCTACTATCTGACTGGCCTACAAATCTGCTAAGAGCTAACTTATATCATCCTGAGCACTGTGTAGAGACATGTACACACTGTGGTTTGTCAGCTATATTTAGTCTGCAGAGCGGCTAAACTTTGGCTGTCATTGCTGGAGAAAATGTAAAATTAATTGAGCCAATATTTAGACCAATCTGCGTCATTGCCAAGTACATTTAAAGAGCAGGAATTTGGCCCAGAACTAAATGAATTTTGGCAGAATTGCCAAATCCTGCACTAGAATCCAAACTATGACTGTGCAGAGACAGAGGCCAGTTTATTCCCAAAATCCACTGATGTGTTTAACTTTCACAACTTTAAATATGCATCATGTCAGCAAAGGGGAATTACAATCAACAATGTGTTCGGCTTACTTTCCGTGATCCTTGGTGTTCAAAAAACACTGACAGCACCAAGTAGTCATCTATTAAAACAGCATCGCCATATTTACAGCGTTTATTTGAAAAACATTGATGTTCACACACTGTATATTTACACATACATCTTTCTTTAGCTTTGTTGAACTCCAGTATTGTCACAGTTGTGTAAAAACAACCTAAGCAGTAACATTTAAGCTGCACGTAGCTCTGGTTTGGTCTCCACCAACTCCTGAGAAAAATATCAGCTGGTCTCTAACTGCGTCTGTCTGCTGCTGCTGGAAATGTGGTTGATGAGAGCACCAAGACCGAACTAGGGCAACAACTTACAATTATTGATTAATCTGTAGATTGTTTTAGATTAGTTGAATAATTGTTTAATTGATAACTGATGTCTAATATTAAAAAACAGCCCAGTCTTCAAATGTCTTGTTTTGTTCGATCAACAATTTACTATGATTATTAAACGAAGAATAGCAGCAAATACTCGCATTTGAGAGGCTGGAACCAGAATTTGCCTTTTTCTTTTCTTGATAAATGACTTACAATACAATTGATTATCAACATTTTTGGTGATTAATGTTTTGTCGATCGACAGGTTTATTAATAAACTAATCGTTTCAGCATTAGGCTGACTCATACGGTAAATATGACGTAAAACTATGAGCTAAAAGAGGCTATAAAGCTCCGTGGAACTGCAGAGTCATGTGATCCATTGTTAATAATGCAAATATCACTTAGTTGAGAAATGCTGTACAGAATGGTAACACGTAATGGTTAGAGACGAGTCTTTTGCAAAACCTGTGTACCATTTTAAAACTCAGTAGCTTTTAAACCCCCAGTCACGCCCAGTTTCCTTGAACAAACTGCTTGATGACAGACACATTCTCGGTGTGGTGAGCTCGGCTCCATCCACCACTGCACGCGTGACGGATTTGAAGAATGATCAGATTAAGGCGAGAACGGCAGAGAAATTGCTGGACAATTAGATGAGGATCAAAGCCGTCCTCTATCCTCAAAGCGCACTGCTCTCATTAGCAGTCTAACCAGAAAGGAAAGTGAGACTTGATCAAAGTCACTTTATAAAGCTAAACCTGGGAGCCTCTGCAGAGTTACTGTTAAACTCACATGCTCCAACACACCACAGACATGCAAAGTAGGTTTTTAACATCCTTTGTATTCACTCAGGTGAATGAATAGTCACCTGAGTCAATAGTCAAGTTGTTGATTTGTTGGTCACATATAACAGTTTACAGAGAAAAGCTGCACATGTAGAAATAATGTTGGGAATCTTTGATCGCCCTCCTCTTCTGTACCACTACTACCTATAATTTCATATTTTATTCTAGTTTTAAAATAAAGATCTTTTCAGTAGCTTCTCAGGTAACAACAGCGTTGTTTAGAGATGATGGCACATAATCTGCACTTTGAATTCAAATTTAAAGCACCTAGTGTGTGTTATATAGATCAATGTAATGCAGAAAATGTGGAACAAACACGTAATAACTTGTATAAACTTAAACTGTGCAGCACCTGTGAGAGATTTCAGGATTATTATTATTTGTTATTGTAGCTATTGTCACTTCTAATGTATTTCATTCTCTCATAGTGAATGTAAAGATTTTAATGACAGTAAATTAATTAATGCAGAATTAATTGACCGTTCGCTAAGCCCTGCCGCCTTAGTTACTGTTGCTCTGCCAATCAAACTTTCCAATTGCACGGCACTTATGCAGTTTACCGTGATAACGATGACGGATTTACCACTTAATATTCTTGATTCTAAACTCTTAGGGTCTGATCGTCTGACTGCTCGTATTTCTTGACCTGTTGGACTTCTTTATAGCAATTTCACCTCTCTTTTTTTCTCAGATCTCAGGTATTAACTTGGTGACAATGTTAATACTGATAGTAACGATGGCCAAAACTATGAAAATAAGATCCAGGTAGTAGTAAATCTGTAGTGAGTAAAACAGTGAAAGAAGGTTCAGTCATTGTGCTTAAAGCTGGTCAGGGGCCAGTTTCACAAAGATATTTTAGACTGGTCTGTAGTGTTAGGCCACTGATTAATCCAATGCAGGCTAGACAGTTGCACAAAAATGACTGACTTATTTTAAGCCCAAAACGTTAGCGCCCCTACCCCGAGGCTAAAACTGAACTGCCAAGTTTCCATGGTAACAATCAGTGGCACCAAATGATAAAAAACTGCAGTAAACTGTTGGAAATATCCAGAAGTGAGGACGTTATCAGTTGTTTTTGTTTGACCAAGGAAACTGTCCTGAGCCTGACGTACGGAGTCCTGCCACATGAAGAAACCTCAGCAGCTCAGCTCTGCTGCAGGTCTGCACCGCACTGAGATTTTATACCAAAGGACTATACTCTTCACTGAACGTTCGCAGGAAAATGTCCTTTTAACTGTTGAATTCTTCCAGAAGGCAAACATTTTCTGCTGGAGTGAACGGAGCTGTGCGGTTTCACGCGGTTGCTCGTCAGCACGTCTTAATTTACCCAGAATTCATGGCAAATTAGTCCTAAAACATACAAATAAACTTGCCTTGCCTAAAATAGTCATAAACCAGACGGCTTTGTGCAACAGATGAATTTAGACGTCTGTCTGCAGTCTGACTCTTAGTTTGATCTTAGCCACCCTCTGTGAGTATGGGAGGAGTGGCGGTTAGGCCTAAGGATAGCGCTTTTGTCAGCTTTCTGCTCTATCAAGTCTCTCTGAGTGGGCAAACACTGTAAATATTGTGGTTTGGTCTTTGGGGGAACTCTGCTCTACAGATGTGACAGACCTCCTCTCTGTAACTGTCACTGCTTCGTGAGACCATTTAACAAAAAAGAAACCCAATGGACTTTTCTTGGGTTGCTGATGCTCAGATAAATTTCCAGGAAAAACAAGGAGATGCAGTACTTTTTTTGTATGTGTGCGTGGAACAGATAAACCTGTGTTCTTCCAACTCCTCGGGCAGTCGAGATGTCAAGATATGAGCACAGAGAACGCCGACTTGGATGAGATTGGATCGATTTTCTGTCGGTTGAATCAGTGGATTGTCAGAGGACCGCCTTGAAAGAGATGGTCAGGGGGAAAAAAGAAAACACTGCAAGCGGACACTTCTACAAGACAGAGGAAAAAAATCAATTCTTGGGAGTTGTTGTCTGCTCTGGGCTAACGGGTGGGGAAGTTGGTGTGCGGCCATGTTGTCTGTAAGCCTGAAGCACACTGTTGTCATACTCACTTCAGTGGAGGACCACCAGGAATCATTTGTAAGGAGAGTCGTACCATAAGTGTCATACGACTGCTGTGTATGACGAGGCTGTATGAGGCAGGCCACAGGGCCGCAAACAGTCTGTCATCAAAACAAGTACTGGTAAAAAGGCTTATTCTCATATTTAACCCATTTTTTTTCAAGTATAAAAGCAACACAACATTTTTTGCAAAACTAATCTTAACAGAAAATAAAATAGAATTTCGTCTTGATTCATTTGTTTGTGATTGCATTGCATTCTTAACCTTTGTCGATTATTGCCACGGCAAAACAGTTTTGTAAAACAACTCTCTCGTCCACAAACCCTACTAACTGCTATCAGTTAGGCCTAGTTGATCAACAGAAATCGATCAACAGCAATGTTGATAATCAAACGTTTAATTATTGATCAAGCAAAAATTCCAACTCTGTTTCCGCTGTGAGGATTTGCTGCTTTTCTCTGTTTTATGTCTTTTTGTGGATTTAATATCTTTGGGTTTTGTTTGTCGGACAAAACAAGACATTTGAAGATGTCACCTTGGACTCTGTGATTTGAAAATGTATTTACAGATGAATTGATAATGACAGTTTAGTGTTTCTACACGTGTGATTTGTGAAGCATTGTAACAGACACTGCTAACTAACAGGAATGAGCTCAGGCCTTTTTGCTCTTTGAGTTTGTGCTGTGTGCGACTGACTGGCTTTTATTTTGCATCTTTAACCCTGATACTTCCTTGTGTTGATCCAGACGTGCTCAGACCAAAGGGAGCTGCCATCACAGATCAGCCCTCTGTGATTCACACCCACGACGTCTAATCGACAACTACAGCCGTCAGCCGCTGAAATCAGCCAGTTAGCAGTTCAGGTTTGAGCCCAGCTGTAGCTTGGGTAGAAAGTTAATTACACATAGCAGTGGACAACCTGAAATACTTTTCTTTAACCAGATTAGTTGTCAAGTTTAGCTCATGCACATACAATGTATTTGTGACATGAACAAGGATAGAAAGAAGGTCCAAACAATCAGCTTGATTTGTGGAACATCAGAGCAGTTGATGTAATATTTTATGTCTATTGTCATGATTTTATGTTACGGTTGGACTTTAAACACATTCAGCACAAAGTCTTTTATCAGAGACCTCTGCATGAGTTAATGCTTTGTGACAGGCAGAGTTGGCACATTGTAAGCCTGGTAACGACATTGATCTCATGCCTTCTTTAGCTACTGCTAATCAGAAAGTTGGTGGTTAAAGTTTTCAGTTTAAAGTTGGGAGAGCAAAGAAGACTGCAGTGGGAGCAGCAACATTTGGAAGGTCATTTCAAAAAAGGAAGATGTATGTTTCATTAAACCAGAGAAAGTTTTGCACTAAACAAACACTAATTCAGCTTAACAAGAACGGGTAAGTGATATAGATATAGTCTTCTATTACAGTATGTAATGTTATATCATGATAATATATTGATAACAATCTTTACTGCTTGACAAGTTGTTGTCTTATCGTCAAATCACCCACTATCTGTGAGTGAAACAGGCAGTAAAACCAGGTAATTCTCTCATTTGTATGCTTGAATTGAATTTCAAAGTTGGGACTTTCTAAAAGATGCTGCGTAATATTCATATAGTGTCATTATTGGCTTTATTACAAGAGAAACAATCACTGCTTCACATGTGAAAGTGTTTTTGAGAGCTGGCAAGGCTATACAGAATAGATTTATACATTCAAAAATCAAGTCAAAATGGGGTAAAAAAAGGGCTTTTTGAACAACAGGCTCAGTGGAAATGGAAATTGTTAGAAACTTTGTCCCCCATGTGTGCTGTAGACCAGGAAGCAGGGCTGAAAAACTCGCCCTGCATTCACATCAAACTGGACCTGGCAGTTCTTTTGGGCCGACCTCTGTGTAGCTGTGGCCTGGGTCAGCACAGGCTGAGCTTTCTGTGCATTTCGATGGTAATACTGTACCGGCTGACTGACAGTACCGTTGTAGAGAGAAGGCTGAAGCGTCTCACTCACGCTGTGGGCTTTCTTTTCCACTCCGGTGACAAATCAATCTCTGTCCTTGATCAGTAAATTACTGCCCTTCACACTCCCGGCGGAGCACAGCTTCATTATGTACTCTTTGTCGGCTTCTCCCTCACACTCTCGACTTCCTCTGCCTCACTCTGTGTTTGTCTCTCTGCCTCTGTCGCCTGTTCTTCCTCTCTTTTTTTTTTATATCAATCTCTTCCTTTCAGGTTCGTTCTTTCTCTGCCTTTTGCATTTTCCATGAAGCTCTTTTGCTCTTTTCTCTCATGATCTTCTTCCTGACGTTTACCTTGATGTCACTCCTTTTCTCTCTTGTTCTCTTCCCCTTTTTGTCACCCTATTTTCTGTATCTGTCTCTTTCCTCTTTTTATATGTAGGTACTTCCTGGAAAAAGATACTGACGTAAACTGAAGTAACTTCGTCAGAATTACAAACAGCGGTAAAGCCGTGAGTCAGAAGGTTGAAAGCTAATTAGCCGCATTTATCAGCTGTAAAAACAAAATCTGGCCATTAGCACTTTAATATGTGAGTTTTGTCAAAGCCGCACAAAACAAATAGGCAACCGTTTGCTAATGTCAGTGTTATGAGTACAGCTTGTTGCTCCGCCCCCCAAGTGGCCAAAAAACAATCTATTAATGCTGCTTTAAGATTTGAAACCAAGTTTTCTGGAGCTTTTAAGCAATTCTGTGGTTCCAGCGTCTCCAATGGGCGGATTTACTGCTTTTCTCTGTGTTATATTATTATAAATTGATTATCTTTTGGTTTTGGGCTATTGATTGGAAAAAACAAGACATTTTTTACTATTTTCTGACATTTTATAAACTAAACAATAAAGTAATTGATAAAATAACTGGCAGAATAATCAAATAGTCATTAGTTGCAGCCCTGTTTTCAACTATGATTCAGTTACTGTGAAGTAAGTGTTTTTGTCAACCCCTCGTATCCATCTTCATTCTTGTGTTTTCTTCCACTTGAGAAACTTTCAGTCCCACCCGTCTGTCGGACTCTCCCTCCGTCAGTTGCAGGCTGTCGGCTTGCCTGTGACCCAGTCTGAACAGTAACGAGCTCCAGGTCCAATCAAATGGATGATTAAATCCCATTCAGGGCACAGCTTTATAATCTCAGGGACGCTGATGTTATCTGGGTCATGGTGCTTCAGGCTCCCTTGCTGCATACAGATACCAGAGTTGTCTCCTTACCACAGTCCAGGTTCTCATCCACCTCAGTGCACGAGGTCTTTCACATTTCCAAATCCCACCTGTGGTAATTAACGGGTTGTTTCTTTTGACACACTGTTTTCAAGCATCTGTACAAGTAGCCCTCAGACTATGAAATTTCTTATTATTTCTACACTGTCTCGATACTGATGCATTATTTCTAATTTCTGCCTTCAAACCACAGTAATGAGAGTTTGAGTAATGATGGTTAAATTTGAAGGACTGTGTAGAGATGGAAAAAGCGATGATTTCACAATGACCCATCTGACCCTGCTTATTGTTTCATACTAGACTGTCAGATTCATCCATTCATTCTGTCACTTTAATTTAACTTCATTTAGACTCGTGTTCATGTATCATCTTTATTAATTCATATGTGTATAACACGTTCTGTGACTGGTTTTTCAGAATTCAGAGAAAATGGTTATATAAGTGTCGACAAAGCAGTCTCAACAAAACAATCCCAACTCAAAGTCCACTTGCTAGCTTTTTCCAGTGCTTTCAACCATATCACACGGCCTTTGTCATCAGATGGACTCACTCCAAGGTGGCCACATCACAGAAATGTATAAATGGATACTGAGAGAAGGAGGAGTTGCTCTGTCAGCCTGAAACTCTGTTGAAGGTTGTTTGGGTCCACTTGCAAGTGTAACAACAAAACTCAGATTGTTTGTGAGCTCTTTATTACAGAAATTTCCACCACAAATGTAAGTTCAATATTCCCTCTCCTTGTAACTGTGGTTTGCTCTCCACCAACTCCTGAGGTTAAATATCTGGCTCTTTAGCTGCTAGGTGTTCCACTTTCGTATTCTCGGGTTGACACTTGTGAAGGATTCATTTTATTGCTAACACAACGTGCGTTAGTCCAAATGCTGCTTAGCGTTACTGTTTGAGTTGAAGCTTATGATGTATGTTATAATTTTTTACCATCAAGGTGTAATGTTTGGAAAAATAGCAAAAAACAGATACTTAAATCCAAATTGGATCCTCAAAACAGCAGCTGTGATCATGTTGCACCATGTAAACATAGATGATTGTGTTCATTTCTGACGAACTGATTCTCAGGGTAGCTAATTATCGCCTTTTGAGGCCACAGTTGTAGGGCATGAGCCTCTGTGTTAAAGGTGCAACCTCCTGCAGATATTCAAAGGCTCTCTACAGTATCCTGTTGCCAAGTTTCAAAGCCAGAACTCATCACCATGCTCACCTGGAAAGTCGATTGCGAACCTCCGCGCCACCTGAATCCACACGTCCAACCTTTAGAGATGTCGAGGATAAAGTTCGTTTTGACTTTGCGGTTTGGCCTGAAAGTAAAAAGCTGCCCTTTACCTGGCATGGAGAGAGATAATAGTTTATCAGGATTATGACAAGGCAGCAACAAATCCTGTCGTCCTGCGGCCCGTCGATATGATTCATGATTAGTGGGAATGATCATTTTTTGCATCAGAATTTAAATTTTTCTCTTAAAAAACTATTAAAATCATGATGATGTGACATTTGTTGGGTCTATGCGAAACAAACATGTTTTCTTACATCTGGAGAACAAGATGTGCAGGCCGGGACATCTCTGCAGCACCGCAGTACTTCATTATAATGTTTTGTCACATTTTACCTTCATCAAAAATGGGATTTGGATATTGCACTTGGCCATGTTGCGGTTTCGATAGTATTTCGATTAATTGTGTAGCCCTAATTGTACCAGTAATGCCCCAGGAGAATAACTGAGTGGTGGATAATGGGGACGGGAAGTTTCCCAAGTTGTGGCTCTATGAATGGCAAGGTCGGTCAGTCAGTCCAGACTGAAATATCTCAACAACTATTGGATGGATTGCCATAAAATATGGTACAGGATGAATTCTACCTGCGCCACCAGCAGGTCAAAGTAATGCCTTAACTTAAAATATCTGAACATGTACTAGATGGATTAGCACAAAATTTCTACAGACATTCATGGTTCTAACAAACAAAGTTACTGAAATAATTGGAAAAAAATAATTGTTTTTGGTATTAGTACTGAAACTCCGGTATTATATTGGCACTAGTATCGTTAAATACCCAGACAGACTGGGTAATTAATGGCAACACACACCAGCGGCATCTTGACGCATGTCGACACATCATGATACGCCACTGTCCTATTTACCAGCTTTGATGCATGTCAACTCTCCAGAAAACCAGTAATTTTATCACATTTGCTTCCCATATATGTCTGTATGACATGATTGGAGTGTGCTATGGGTTGTAATTGACGTGAGCACAAAGCTGACAGTTGCACCTAATTCCCTTCAGTTCAAAAAAGAGAAACTTTCTTTTTTTCTCCAAACAATTTACTCTCTTATTTCACTCTTGTCAGAGTTATGTCTCTGGCAGAATCACGGCTGGTCGTGCAGTATTTTGCAAGTGATGATTTATTTAGATTTAGTTAGATAGGATGCTTTGCTCATTAAATATCCTGGTGGTGTGTGACAACTCCAGAAGTGTAATGTTAACATTTAATTGAAAATAACTTAACCTCTTGACCCTATTTGTACAGTAAATACTTGTATTGTTACGTGCTTTTAATACAGGGAGAGGAAAATAACACCAACACATGTATTACATAATCCAATACAATGACTATGCAAGAAACACCAATTTGTGACAGCCATTGCGTCACATTTAATGTTCCATTTTTGCCGATACTGTGTCAGAGAATCAGCAGTATGTACAGTTGTATTCAGCTGTTGTTTGGGCTTGGCTCCATGAGTAAGACCTCGTGTAATGTGGCAAAGGTTTCTAAAGCAGGTTGCATACTGTATGAGGAGGCCAGCAGGTCCACTGTGGTTTCCACATTTTTACCTCAAGCGACCATTTCTGCCAGCTGGACGAGTAGTTGTTTTCTTCACAGATGCTCCATCACATTTTCGTTCCAGTTATCGATTTTAGCTGTCCATCGAATCTCGCTTCATGGCTTCATAAATTCTTTGTGCATGTGAGTGCTTGACAGGTTGGAGATTAAAGTACGAATATCTTGGGCTCCTTCTTACCAACCTCACTGACACAAACCACCTCTTCCTCCTGAATGCTGTTATATGCTGTTGTCAAATGAAACTGAAGGTATAGCGTTGTTTACAGAGGTGATGATTGATGGCCAGATAAATCACATATAAAAGTAAATAATCATCACACACACCTGAGTGTAAACTGTGACTGGTGGTAGTGTATGCAGTTTTTTCATCACTGCACCAGATATTGCTATATACAAAACAAGTAAGCATAATTAAAAATATAATGCCTGATTAGTTGTGTAGTTAGTTGTGTCAGAGAGCGTTGGACCGGAGCAGTTTGATGTGGGAGAAGCAGCAAACAATTTTAGGATAATATGAGCTCTTCATTTCTTAGACTGTAGAAAAAGGTATTGAAAACCTTTTTTGTAGGACAGCCTTATTTCCTGTGGTCCTCCAGTATTTTGATGCACGTCGTCTGTTGGCAGTTATTATGTACCCTATTCTCGGGATCTGTGCCTCCCCATATTTTTTAAGATGCCCCCTTGCTTTGCTTCAATTTACAGTGTTTGTCCAGCTCAGTGCTTGTAAATGACGTGCGTCCTCGAATGAACAAACTTGTTTTCTCCTGATGGAGCTGTTAACTGTTCAGGGTTTGCAGTATCATCTTGCATGCATTAAAAAATTGCAGCTCAGGTTTTGGTAAAGTCTCAACGTTTGGATGTCCTGGTGGTCCAGCGGTCAAAGACACACATCATGTAACTGTATATTGCTGTTTGAGTCTAGCTTTATGTCATTCAAATTTTCCGTCACTCTACACTAGAGCCTGATCAATAAATCACCTGCCCGATATATCAGCTGATATTATCACAGATCTGTTCATAACGCTATGTCAGCCGATAAGTAATGAGAATATTTTGGTCACGAACCTTTTTAATAAACGAATTTAAGGGATCCGTGTTAAACAATGTTTGTGTATGTTATTAGGGCTCCAACTAACGATTATTGAAAATAATTCATCATTGATTCATCTAATTGTTTAGTTGGAAAATGTTTCCAAGCCCCAAGGTCACATCTTCAAATTACTCCTCTCCAAAGATAATTAATTTAGAATAATATCAAATGGAGAAAAGCAGCTTATTAGAAAGTAACACCAGAGAATGTTTAGCACTGACAAATGACTTCAACGATTAATCGATTATCAAAATTGTTGCTGATTAATTGTTTCACCCCCAGTGTTTTTGTAAAAAAAAATAAATAAATTTGCCTCAAAAGTCCAAATCCTGCCTGGCTGTTTCTCTACAGTATCAAGCTGCTGATAAACGCCAAAAAATAATCAAAAAAGTGAAAAATTTCAAAAGAAAACAAAGAAATTCTGTTTCTTGGATTTTGTTGCCTCTCTATCAGTACTGCTGTCTTGTGGGTTATTCTGTAATGGGATCATTCAGCTTTAATTAAATAATCAATAGATTTTTTTGTGACTTTAGCAGTGCTGGAACCATAATTCAATTAATCTGTTCATTGATTGATAGAAAAGTAACTATTTTGAAATTCAATAAATCGTTTAAGTCATTTGCCAAAATGTTCTGGTTCCAGCTTCTCAGAAGTGACCTTTTGCAGGTTTTCTTAGTAGTTTGTCTTCGTAAACTAAGTATTTTTGGGGTTTTGACTGTTGATTTGAAGTGAGCTTCTTCGGCTGTGGGAAAGTCTGATGGGCATTTGACGTTATTTTCTGACATTTATAGACCAAACATTGAATCCATTAATCGAAAGAACAATTAATAATTAATATTGAATATTGTCATTAGTAGCTGCCCTAGACCTTGCATCAGTGAGGTGGTTGTCATCAGCAGCAACCAGAATGCTGAAAATGTTTTATACTGGCTCAAATCCCGTTGCTGTTGAGACCTGGAAACTGAAAACTTGCAGTATGTGTAGAGCTTCAGATGTTTCTGCTTTAAAAGAAAATCTGCACATAAATTATTGGCAAAGCCTACAAATAGGATATGCACTGTTTAGTCAGTTGAACTGAAACCATGTTTAGAATAAATCCTTAATGAAATAGTTTCAGTGAGCTTTAATTCCCACACACGCGGCTTCATTTAATTTCATATTTTGTTGGTTTTTGAATGGATCATCCAACCACACTGGTAGAGCGCTCATGGTGGCAAGAAATAATTTAAATGTGCTGAGCTCAAAAGAGACATGGTGTCCGAACATCCAGAATCTGTGCATGGAAAGAGCTCAGACAATCCTCTTCATATTGATGATTTGCAGAGCCACATCCCGCTGCAGTCTTCCTCCCCCTGTTCACTCAGATAAAATATGTCCTTTCCATCTTGTTGACAGATGCTGCAGCAGACAGTGTGAATATCTGAGGCCTCTGTGTCAGGCTGCCTTAATGGCAACGTTTCACCAAATACTGTACGCGTATATATATATATATATATATATATATATATATATATTTTTATACACACACACAATACAGTCCCTGAATTCACACCTCAAACACATGATTGGAACCTGTTATCACACTCAAATTGATTGACAGTTCTTTTAATAAATGGGCTAACACTTAAGTCTGAGTTATGCTTTGAATCATAATCAGGTTGAGAACCCAAAATCACGATTTTCCATCTATAACTCACTTTTTAATGACCGTATGTGCAGTATGTCAGTATAGCTTACATTTATGAGATCCTAAAAATCACAGACATGGTCTTTGAATCAATATACTGATATTCAAAGATGGATGACAAAGCAGAGATTTCATCTCATGGGAAGCTTTCTGCTCATTAGTGCCATCGACTCTACAGACGTGTTCGTAAATATTGGGAGTATCTGCTCAGTGTTGCCACACTGCTCTTACTGGAAGTCAAAGATGAAGTTAGCATGAATACATTTCAAAGTTTCATCTATGTATTTACTTCCTGTGTGACCCGACAAACATCTGACAAGAGAGTGTCACTGGATTTCAGTTAAACCACGTGGGAGCAGTGCAACAAGCTGTAAACACAAAATTATATATTACACCTTATTAAGTTGATATCGCAAATGTGTTATTTACACATCTACATGTTACAAAGCAACATTATAAATTAATTTGGAGTCGTGTTTGTGTCATCTGATTAATGTAAGTCTAATATTCACTCTCTTTTAGCTCTATTTTGGTCTCCACCAACTCCTGAGACAAACATCTGTCTCTTTAGCTGCTAAATGTTCCACTTTCTTCACCAGCTAGTCTCTAACTGTGTCTGTCTGCTGTTTGGTGTTGGGCAGGTAGTGCACAGAGGATTTATCAGAGCTTGTTTGCTAAAAAACAGCTGCCTGCTGCTGCTGGAAACACTTTATAAGAGCGCTGAGTTGGTGGCTGTAAAACCAAAACAAACATTAAAAAAGCTCAGAAGAGCTGAGGGAAACGGCAGAGTCGGGTGATTTCTCTGTGGGTTCATCACTTTGATTAACTACTTTCACATTACACTTATTTGATCCATTATTAATATTCATCATCACTTAACAACATTATGCATCAACATTAGCAATGCGGCTAACATTGTTTACATGTCCAGCAAATGTAATGCGAGCTCCACATCAGTACTGAAGTCCAAAATGTTTCAGAATCAGAAATACTTTATTGATCCCCGTAGGGAAACTCTTTGTTACAGCAGCTCGCCTTTACGTCAGTGCACACAGGAGAAAGTACTAGCAAAAAATATAATACAATACACTATAAAAACAGGTCAGAAAATAAATTAAGTACCAGGTGGGTATAATTATAAGATAAAATAAGTGTGAAGTACCATGTGGGTTTACCGGTTGATGATGATAATACAGTATAATACAATGTAATAATATAAGTAATAAGTAATAAGCAGTGGTGCATGTACTGTCGAGATTGTCTTTGAGATTATTAAGATATTGCACAGCAGTACTGGAGGTATATAATATCAATATCAATAAATAGGAAAAACTAACATGGGAAAACTAAATATTGCACGGGAGTAATACACAGAATATTGCACAAATGCAATATTTCAAATGCAGCACTGAGTTCGCTGTGGGTTTTGGAGAAGCTAAAGCAGGTGCTGAGAGCATAGCTGGTAGTTCCAAGCGTTAAAAACATTCTGAAGCTTGAAATGAAGCCACTAAGGTAACATAGGAGTGAGTTTCGATGATGAGCAACACAAACGGTAAGACACACTGCTGACACGTTGTGCCGAGAGCCACTAAAATGTTATTGATTACACATTGATTTTAGTCATTAATCGTCATTGTGTCAGCAGGAGATTTCTGTCTTAGATAATCTTAGTGTTGCTGTATCAGAGAAACAGAGTTTTCAAGCAGGCAAAATTGGAAAAAGTGAATTGTGAGATATAAAGAAAATGGTGTTCTAGTTCTCTAGAGCAAAGTGCTAAGTGACCCAATCCTGATGGGGTCTAAGTGGTGTGTGTGTGTTTGTAAGGGGTTAAGGGGGGGTGTTGTCGCATTCTGTCAGCTTTCTGAAAGCTTAAGCCTGGAGGAATACCTGACAGCCATCTGGCGGTTGTTTTTCTCCGTGACATCTCACACACACAAAGGTGCACACACAGAAACTTTCTCATGCAAAAAATCTGGCACACACATTTACAAAGGCACACTGATATATATATAGTCTGGAAGGAATCCAGTAGCTTCTGTTGATTTGAATAATTAACATTTGGTTTGTGGTGTTTTGTGGCTTGTATGCTTTGAACTTAGTGTGTCCTCTGAAAACAATCACCCTCGCACCTCATTTCTGTGCTGTCATCTGTTGTTAAATAGGCTGTGCAAGTATTTTCAGCATGTTGCAACATCATCTATCAACCCATCATCCCTGAAGGATTACTCCAGTGTTTGAGTAATGATTCACCTTGTCTGCCGGTTTCTTACCACTGTCTGTCCCTTAGATTATACCCATCGGAAATTAGTTAATTTCTTTCATTTAGTTAAAAGGACTTAATTTCTACATCTTGGCTCCAGTATTTCCCACAAGCAGGGAAGGTATTTGTGCTGGTTGACCTCCAGGATGTGGTAGGAAGCTCTGGCATATTAAACATTTGAGAGCTCAAAGCTGCCTTTGTGGAGGCTGCTGCTTGAAGATGTGGCCAGAAGGTTGTAATGGCAGCAATCCCAGATCCTGTTAGTCAACACCAAAGATGAAGGCAGCTGTTAAGTTGAAGTAGGAGACCTTTTGGGTTTGGTTAGCCCAGGGCACTCATGAATCAGCAGATGGGTATAGATCAGTCCGGGTTGTAAATGAAAGTAGACAAGCTGCGATGTATGTAAGACATTTTTGCCAAAAAATCTGCCCAGGAGATCCTGTAGAACTGGTTACGTGTTGAAACATTATAATCAACAAAACTTTTCAATCAAATTGAGTCCAATTTCCAGACAGTGTACATTGATGTTTTTCCCCCAATGCCCCAAATTTCAGACTAGTGCTGTGAGATTGAATAACTTCCACGTTTACTGCCTTCATCTGTTGGAGGGGGGTGACTGATGACCATGATCAACCAAAACATTTCTGCTTTCACTGTCAGTGTAAATGGGTACAATCAGTTCCACTCTGCCACTGCAGTAATGGTGGTTGAAAGCGCAGCACATAAATCCGCAGCAGGTTTCATCTATTTACCATTTACCGTTCAGGTGTGTGAGTAATTTAGGGAGGCCAGTGTGGAAGGACTCACAGTTGGCCTCAAAGCGCTTTCGACATCAGGAAGGGGATCAGTCAGTTTTTGGCAGGGGTTGACAACTTCTGACTTGGACTGGGGATTTTGTTGGGCAGTGGAAGGAACACTTTCAGCAATTCCTGAACTCAACTGAAGTGTCCTCTGCGCCCATCTCTGGCAGAGGACACGAGGTAGTCAAAAAGCTCTGCAGTGGGAAGACGCCAGTGGAGTGTATTCACTTTCACCCTGAGATACTGAATGCTTTGGATACTGTCGGTCTGTCATGGTTGTTGAGAAGCCTCTTCACTGTTACATAAATGGACAGTGCCGATCAGTCCTTGGACTGCTGGAAAATAGTCTAGCTGATTGATGAACTTAGTTGTAATCCTTAAAATCTCAGTCCTGGTTACCCTAACCTTGTTAAGTACGGTTTAATCATACAGGTCCTTGAGCAGCTACTTAGGCAGAAATACAACAGAAGAGCAGCTGGCATATCTGTTTACAGTCAATCAGAATCAGAAATACTTCATTGATCCCCGAGGGGAAACTCTTTGTTACAGCAGCTCACTGTCACGTCAGTGCACACAGGAAGAGATGTACTAAGCAAAAAATATATAATACACTATAATACAGAAAATAAATGAAGTACCAACTGGGTATAAGTATAAAAGCAAAAACAAGTGTGAAGTACAAAGTGGGTTCACCGGTTGATGATGATGATGATAATAATACGGTATAAAGTAATAGTGCATAGTAATAGTGAACTGTCAAGTTAAGTGCAGCTTATTAAGATTATAATGAGACGGAGGATATTGCACAGCAGTAATTGAGGTATGAATAAATATCAAAATAAATAGGGAATTTTAAACTGAAAGGAGTATATTGCACAGGAGTATTAACACAGAATATTGCACAATTATGTCAAGTATTGCAGTGATGTTAATGATCCAACGTCCAGTTTAATGACTTCGGGTCATACAGACTGACACTTAGAGGGAGGAGTGCAGCCAAACAAACTGAAGTTGTTTTAGCAAAAAAGCCACTCAATAATTGGCTTTTTTTCCCATCATGCCGTGAGCTGTATCCAAATCACTCAAATGTTTGCAAATTAAATCCGTCGCGATTGATTGTCAGTTGTATGCAACTGTATTCAGGTTGCATTTACATCCTTTTCCTGACACTCCTCTCAATTTAAGGTGGTTATTCTAATGTGGCCTAATGTTACTTTCCAGGAGAAGGAGAGCTCAGGGCTCGACAAGTTTCCCGTGGACCAGTATCAGAACTCGTGCCACCTGTTCTGGATCGTAGAGGAGCTCCTGCAGAAATCAAAGGTACCGTGCAGGGTGGAGGTTGGGTCGGAGCAGATGGGCTTCCTGAGTCACTTGGAACAGCGTGTCTTTCTGTTGTCAGATGAGTTTCCCTTGTTTTTCATCTGGATGTGGAGGATAGGAGGTCTCCTCACCTCCTCGGACAGATAAGATCCCCCAAGTGCAAGGAACAGGCAGGCCACATCCAGAGGTTTGCTTTCCACTCCCCCATAAGACCAAAGAGGAACTAATGCCACTAAAACCAGCATCTATAGAAACCTGCGCTGTGGCTAGGCACGCTAAAAGGGAATACACAGACTACATCATATTGACACAATCTACAAAACTACTTAAAGAGTAAGTCTGGTGTTATACCATATTTTTCTTACTGTCAACAAATCCCTCAAAGACCCAAACCAACAATGAATTGATCCTTCTCACAAGTATTGTGTGTGTGTGTGTGTCCAAAGCCTTATATATCTCATTCCTCTGTGCCATAGAGCTCCATTGTTGTCCAAAAACTATTAAAAACACATCATTGAGCCGCACACACAAGAACTTTCAGGCTGGGAAAAATGATTGTCGACGTAACGCAGGACAATATTTACTAAATGAGGATTTTAATTTGAGTCTTTTTACAGTCTTAGTGGAATTTATGTTTCCAGTAGCTGAGATGTACTTTAGGCCCATTTTGTTTTAATTTGTTCATTCTGCTAAGTGGTATGAAATGCATAACTGCACAACTGAGTGGAAAAAATAAATTCATATATTTTCTAATAGTTTTTTTACTAATTACTCATTAAAACATTAAATGTTTCTGTAATTGAGTAATAAATGTTTTCGTCATTGCCAGTAATATCGTTTCACAACTGACAAAAAAAATCCCCAAAGTGTTTTCCTTTCAGAGTTGGAGTGATTTATTTGACATTGAAGTGCTGTTTTTAATTGAGTAATTATACTCAAGCTATCACCGAAAGCCACAAAATTACTAATAATTCTTGTTAAGTACTAACATTTTTCTTTCTGTAATGGATCAATGAAGAGCGCTTACAAAGGCCTACTTTATTTATGCGAGTAATAACTGAAGCTCTTTACAGTATTCTTCATTGTGGATATTAGAGGCTCTGGTGTTGATGGTGTAGATGGAAGATGTTCAGGGGTTCAGTGCAGGCGTTAAAATACTTCAGAGGTTTGACAAAAAGGATCGGGATCATTTCCAGCTTGTTAACAGTTGGGGGAAAGTGTTAAAACTTCAAGATTTTGTGGCTTTCGGTGATAGCTTGAGTATAATTACTCAATTAAAAACAGCACTTCAATGTCAAATAAATCACTCCAACTCTGAAAGGAAAACACTTTGGGGATTTTTTTTTTGACACTTGTGAAACGATATTACTGGCGATGACAAAAACATTGAAACAGTTTTGATTCCTGATTCAATTAGAACGCATTATGTGTAAATTGTACACCAATTATTTTATGTGATACAGTAAAGAGTAACGTTCATCTTGAAAATTGATCTGTAAGTAATTACACAAATAGATAGAACAAAACAATAACAAATAAAACACCAGAAAGTTAATTCATTCTAACAAAACAGTGCAGTAGAAACAATACAACACAACATGAAAAGACTGAAAAAGACTTTTTTTTTTTACAGTACACAACCTATTTGCCATCAAAATAAACGCAAACAAAAATGTATAATATCCACACCAACATGACATTCTGATCACACAATTTTCTGTTCATCAGATTATTTTTAAACATTTTTGTTGCTACACATTTGCAGTTCCTCACTACAACTGTTCAACTGAAATATATATTTGTTTTGACATTAGTCCTCACCCTTTGTTTTGTTGAGCATGTTATATTCCTCTCGTCGTAATACCTTTCTCTAATTTTAAGCAACATTTGGACACTTTCAGATATTACTCATTTTTACATGCGTCGTGGCATTTTCCAGTAAAATCAACCAAGTCTCTGAATTTCAGAGTCTTTAATTTAATAGTGTGTTAGATTATTTTGTCGTCCTTGATGTGAGTAGTCTTGTGACCAATTCTTGGCGGTTTTTCAATGTATAAAAATTTGATATGTATTTGTTCGATATGTATTTCCCCATAATTCAACACAGTTTGTAATGTATGTAAAAGTGAACAATATAAAATGTATAATGAAGCCTGATTTTAAGAAATCCTTAATTTTATACAGCACTGCAATAGATTTTTAGACTTTAGACTTTTTGCTTCGACACGATTTAAATGTCAAAGCATGTGGTTTTATGAATTAATTACCTTTTTAAATGGAGGCAGGAAGAACAAGCAAAGTTTTTACAAGTTCAGAAGTTGGGGGACACATGAAATCTGAGGTACATTAGAAATAAAAAAGTACGCTATTTCCTGCTTTTACATCAGTCTAGTAACTAACACATTATTATGAAATTGGTTGTTGGTGCTCCTTTTAATATTCTAACAGACATTACAAATTCTACGTTGTATTATTAATACACTAACTCTACTTAAAATCACATTTAGTTTCCTTGACAGAGCCCTGATAAATATTGTATCTTTGCTAAAGAGAGCCCTGTTCGTGACTGCCTCATACTTTATTGATGTTCAATTCTAGCATCTTTTTAGAAGAAAATTCACTGTAAATAATATAGATACAATTTTTTTTTTTTTACCCCAAATATGTACAGAGGACTTGACAGTATTTTTTTCCAGGCTGAAGTACAGTAGTACCTGCAGGCTCCAACAGTCTCCACCAATCAGAGGGTGTAGAGGTAACATGTATGTAGCCTAAAGAGCAAAACCGGAAGTTCGGAAGTAACTGGGTGCTGCTCATTAAGCTTATTGCTGTGAGCTCACGGTAGTAATTAAGTAAGTTGAATCAGATGAGCTTATCAACATTTTTATCAACTGTCAACTTTTCTCTCTGGATTTTGGAAGCTGGACTGTCAGAGGACACTGTTTAGAAAAATGTTTTGTTCGTAAATCCAACCAGAAGGGGGGGCAAAAACAGGATTTTGAAAAGTGATGCAGACATTCCCCCCCCCATCCCCAGTGCAATTACACTCTGGCTTGTACAAGTATGACATATTGAAAAGGAAACAGCAGCCCTCTACTATGATTGCATATGTTTCCTAATGCTCTGAGCTTGTTAGCCTTTCGTCATTCCCTGGTCTGTTTCTCACCCTCTCCTCCAGAAACAGAGTGCCTTCATCTGCAGTGATGTTCTCTGCCCTGCTGCTTATTTGGTGTATGCAATAATGGTCCAGGCATGAGCGCAGCTAAATAAGTTTCCTGGTACGTCAAGAATTACCAAAGGCTCACGGGCCCCGGCTGCGCAGATAGCCATCACTCCCTTTGTGTCTGCTTTGGGTTTCTGCCCGTCCCTGTCTGTGATCTCCTCATCTTTCATATCCTGTTGAGAGCAAAGCAGGGATAGGCCGCGCTTTAAGAAAAAAAAAAATAGACTGCTCATACGTGCACTGATGGTTAATGTGCCTCTGTGGAGAAGTAAATCTGTCTCATCATGCGAGGATTGACAGGCGCAGACATGGCGGGTTGCGTCATCTGCAGAGAACCCCGGTGAGAATCTCAGCATATGTGTGAAAGCTGTTTCATCAGTAGAAGAGATTTACATTTGCATAATAAAAAACTGTAGGTTTATAAAAACCTGCCTGCTACTGCATTAATAACAGGAGAAGACCTATTGCTTAAAGGCATCTTTCAGGCTGGTGATATTCTATATTTTTCCCATTGTCAACAAATCTAATAACAAGACCAAAACCAACAATCAATTGATCGTACTAACGAGTATTGTGTGTGTGTGTATCAAACGAGTGCTACAGCTTCTTCTAATGTGCCATTTAGGGCTGCACAATTAATAGTATTAAGATCACAATCTCGATTCATGCCTCTGTGATTCCTGCACAATTCGGAGATCCATTGCATTAAACCAAGCACTCCCGATATCTCCCTAAGCTGTATCAACAAATGACAAGTGTGCATTACTCCACATGACAGTGTAAACAGGAAGAGGTGGCAGGATATTGATCTAATTACCAATGTGTGAAAGAAAAAGCTCTTTAGGAACACAGACGCTTAGTGATGGTGAGGAAGAATTCATCCATCCTGGTTCTGATAAATGCTGTGCTTTGTACCGTTAAAAATGTGCAGTCTGCTATTTGGAACCGGATTCAAAGCCCACGATGGCAGTCAAAAGCACCTACGTTACTTTGCAAGCAAATGTTACACCGCAAATTTGTACAACGACCTGAAACATCACAAAAAACGTATATATGATGAAGCTATCAAGGCCACTCAAACATCCAAAGCGGGAGTCTTAAAAAGACTAAGGAGGCTATGAATTATCACACAAGTTAGCCCAAGATATGGCTCTGGTCACCACTGCAAAACAGGGGATTAATGCATTGTTGGGCAAACGCTACTCAATGTCTTCCTGCAGCTGTTCATGTTGTGTGACCTGCTCTACCATTACACTAACATTAAGTAGCAGCAGCAGTCGAGGCAGTCTTACATTGACTAGGCCTCAGTGTTTTGGGGCACAGGCAACATCTGGCTATAGGTGAGCTGTGAAGCATGGTACTATAGCGCCACAGTACATCACTGCTGCATGGGATGTGAAAAACGCATGTTGTCATGACTAGTTGTCAGCGTAAAGCAGATTATTAGCCTGGGTGAAGTTACTCCACTATTAAAAACACATCAGTGAGCCGCTCTGCTGCACTGGGTGACATGTTCCTTCATCACCATGAACACACACACTGTAGTTTATTCTGACTCAGTCCCACACACACCGTCCTGCTGCCCCAAACACTCACTACAGCACCACATGTGGATTCATCCGCCGCTGAAAATAGTCCCCAACAAATGCACAATTTCTTCCTGTTTGTCTGATTTAAAAACTACAGCGAGCAGCTGTTTGAGGGAATTACTGAGCCTTTTTAAACATGAAACTATATATTTGTGAGGTGTTTGTTTTACGTCTTCAGTGGGAACCAATGAGCTCGGAGCAGAGAGCCACAGACAGGAAGTCAGACAGTATTGAGAGACGGACTAACACATTGTTGGTTTTGGTGTTTTCATGGGATTTTTTGACAGTAAGAAACTTATAAAATAACACAAGCCTTATCATTTAAAGGTTTTTGGTATTGAACAATTTAAAAGCAAAACTTTGAGAAAAATAAAAAAATAAACTATTATGTAAAGTAGTTTTAGAAGAGATCAAATGAGTGTCCAGCAGTGCATTAGACCACTCGACCATGAAATACTGTAGCCATAATGAAAAGCATGAAATAAGCTAAGAGGACATAAATCAGTGAGGCTGTGAAGTGGCTTAGTGTGCAGAGGCTGCAGAAACCGTGAGCAGATTGTGTAAATAAAGCTTCACTAAGGCATATCAACACTCTCCCATCAGGAGTGGATGATTTATGAGCTCTCTGACTCCTTAAATCTGCACGACCTTGATTGATATGAAAATTAATTTTCCATATGTTCATTCGCTGCTGTTAAAGATCAAATAATTTTTGACGGCTGGTCCTGAAAGTAGTCCAGTGTTAAGGTCAAGTTAGCAACTTTTTAGAGTGTGGAGTTGGATCATTTTGAGGAATGAGGGACTACACCATCTCATTTTGAGGAAATACATGTTTTTCAAAAAGGAATAGAAAATGATTGTTTAATAAATTCAGCATGCACTTCATCCTCTGTGTATATTTATGGATGACAAAAAAGGAGTTTAGCAGTCAAACAAGCTAGAAAAGTGGAGCTTTTACTGGAGTAAATGCTGCTTGGTGGATCATTTGTCTGCCAGATTTAACAAAAGAGTCTAAGAAAACAAAATGGATTGAGGTTGACATGATATATATTCATCGAAAAAAGCTGGAAAGAGATTTGTATTCTCAACTGGAGTGAGGCATCGCCCTCCCCTTCCGAGTGTGTAGGAGAAACTACGGTGGCCATATCTAGAGCCGGTGTTTGGTTTGTCCGTTCTGGGCTCCTGTAGAAACATGGCGGTGCAACATGGCGGCCTCCGTGGAAGGGGACCCGCTCCCTCTGTAGATACAAACGGCTCATTCTAAGGTAACGAAAACACAACGATTCTTATTTTCAGGTGATTATACGCTAATGAAAACATACTTATAAATATTAAATTCCATTTCTGCCGACAGCTCCTCCGAAATGTTACACACTGGACCTTTTTAAAGAAACATTTGTCACAATTCTTTGAGCAAGAGAAGAGGATTAAACCTCTCGATGTCCATGTATTTTGAATTCAAAGAGGTTTAAAGAGAATTGAAAAGGGGATATTAAGAGCTTCCTTTTTGTCCGTGAGGACTGGGTCGTTTTTGAGCCCTTTAGGCTGATAAAGATGACTTTCCGAGGCTTTTTGACCTTGATTGATATGGGAACTAATTGAACTTTGATGCTCTTTCAGATGCTTACTGTCTGATGTTCTAGATCGCTGGCACAGCTGTTTCAGAAATCAACTGTAACAGCAGCTAATTATTTTATTACCAAAGAGCAATTAGCATACCAGATTAGACCCTCAAAATATATTCATAACTGGTCTGGGAAATGCTTATTGAAATTAGAGGATGCCAGATGAACTTGTGGGAAACAAACTCTAAAATGACTCTCTGGTTGGACAAAAGCCAGATAAGAATATTGTGTGGGATGGAAAACAGGATGCTTGTTTTCTCACTGACTGTATATTTATGGATATCAAAGAATTAGGTTTGATAACAAATTTCACATGAATTCAATCCCCACATTACACTTTTTCCTCACCTGCAAATGCAAACTCACAACATTCGAGTTAAACAATTACGGCACACTAACAGATATTATATCTTGTTTTGTTCTTTAATATTAAGCCCTGAAGTGAGCTGAATCCTAGAGATTACAGACACTGGTGCATCGCTGGTTTGGCTCCAAATAGTGGAAAATGTTGAGGTGCCCTTGAACAAAACTGCTCCAGTGGAGTCACTCGGTTTGAATGTTTGTATGAATGTTTTTCAGCAGTGGCGAGAACGGTCACGTCGAGATGAGCCGTGAGCAACTGCAGCCACTCGGGCCATGCTGGCATAGTGGCTGTGTTTTTTCCTTGCAGAGCATGGCAAGGTTCAAGTAGTGGTTTTCCTTGATGACGTGTTGGAGGTGTGTTGGTTACTGGTGCCAGTAGGAGCTTGTCATCCTCATCTGACAGCTTAACATGGCGGTTTCTGCTTGTACTCTTCCTCCCTGTAATATTTAAAACTGATCTGCTGACCAAATGTTTCCAAATATGTCCATATCTTTTTTTTGTTTTTGTTTTTTTGAGAAGAATAGCATCGCTAACTCAGCTAACTCGGTGATAAACACTGCATTTCCTATAGCTGCTTCACAATAAAAGGAACGCTTTTAATGTGAAGCAGCAGGGAATATTTGGTAGTAACTTAACACAGCTCTGAAACACTTGAATGTGTCGGATACATTTAATCATTTCATATCTCCTCCTGCTCAGGTTGTAGCTACAGGATGGGAACATTAGTTAGGCTGCTATTCAGAAGTGTTTCTGTCTTCACAGCCAACAAAAAGGTGAATGCAGATCTTTGACTTACTTATTTATGACTTAAGTTGCAAATGTTAAAAGGTGAAGCCAATCCTAAATATCATGTAATTCAGTTATGTGGTATCTGTGAAGATCATAGATGACAAGAACAAAGTGCAGGCACAGTGCTTTTAGATTCGATTGGTACTGCAGGAGTTTTGTACTGCACTTACATAAAGTTGAGGGACCCTTGATTTAAAAAAAAAAAAAAGAACATTGGAAAAGGATGCAGCAAAGGCTGAGATATTACAACTGTTTTCCTATCAGGATTATTTCTCAGACTTGACAAGTTCTGCATTCGAAGAGGTCGCCATAAACCCCAAACGTGGACGCATCTGTCATTCAAATGTTATTTTAACGTTTGTTCCTGTAGTGTAAAATATATTGATGTGAGCTGAAAGTTTCCTTTTCCAGGGGGACGAACAGTTGGTGAAGTTAAAACCAAATCACTCCAGAACTGTTGATGTTCGTCCAGTTGAGCGTACCCTTCTGTTAGTTCAACACACCCCAAATAACCTGCTGTCATATAGTACAAACAGCCAGTCACTGCCCCGTCTCATCCACTCGGTTGCTGTATGTGCACGCAGTCAGGCTGATCAATGTAATCTGGTGTAGCAAGCTGTAAATTGAGGACGACTAATGCTCATTCATCTTAATTTTACAGGTTTTTGCATCACTGGGAGATGACAGCATTATTTCCACTTCAGCCGCGTTCAGTTGGCGCATTACTTAGCATATCAGTGGAAATACACAGAGGAGGAAGAGACAGCGTCTATCAATCTCAATATACAAAATGAGAGCTTTTTTCACTGCACAGTCTACTGAGCAGTATCAGGGTGTTGTCAGGATTTATGCTGCAAATCAGTGAAACTGTACACATTTCTAGTTCCTCTTGTGTGTTATTGTGTGACCTAGCGATGATAGAAGTCATGTTCAGTGGAATCTTCAAAGGAACAACCACCCTCATAGTTTTTGCCGAACAGCTCACACGGACTAACATTAACGCTAATTGTGAAGGCAAAACTTTACTAAAAGCTGATTTTTATCAACACATTAAACATTGCAAACTGTAAAAACAACTTGTTGTTAAATCTTAGCGTCAAAAGAGGAAAATGAGCAACAACAATGACTAAACCTTTGTGCCGCTGACTCAGATTTACATGTGTGAATCCGTCCTGCCTGGGTAGACAGTCCAGTTAATGGATGATTTCATCTTTAATTCAGACTCATTTGACAGCCAGCGTCTGTCCTCCAGGGCTTCCCGCTGGCTGCCTCTTCGGTTCGGGCTTTCCAGAGGCTGATTGTGACCATCAGTACCAGGTGCTCTCCGCTACTCATTAATGACACTCATTTGTCAAGAACACAAGCAGTAATGGAAGCGCATTGTCAATATTGCAGCCAGCAGGGAACGTTGCTTTGGACGCCAGTCCCACTGCAGTGGCGGAGGCTCGTGTTTGTTAAAAAGCTTCCCCACCCAGTGACAATCTGGACATTTTCAAGTGAGACCTGCAAGCTAATGATTGACTTGAAAAACCAGCTGAGTATTTCCATCAATGTCTTGATTCCACTGTACACCTGAACCTAATTTATACCCTGATGATCAGACCTGAGCTTCACTTTTGTGCTTTTCAGAATAAGTGGAGGAATTAGATGATATATCTAGGGCTGCGACTACTGTATCTGCACTGTATTTACAATTGATTAATTGGTCGCTTATTTTATTTATCAGTTGGCGAGTGTTTAAAATGTCGCAATGACACATGAACAAAGCCCCCGCACAATTTTTCAGAATCCGACCGACAGTCCAAAACTCAAAAATATTTAATTTGGAATCATATGAAACAGAGAAAAGCAGCAAATCCTTACATTTGAGAAACCAGATAATGTTTGGCATTTATGCTTAATAAAACGAATTAATTAATTTAGTGCTGGACCGATAAATTTGACCAGGCCAATATTATTGCAGATGCATCTTTATTATGTATATAATGTTATTAATCTGCTTTTCTGACGGCCAGAACCTGCGACTCTTATGCTCACACTGTACCGATCAATTGAGCTGCCACAACTGATCATTGATCATTCAGGCAATATCAGGCCCCTCAAAATGCACGTCAAAAGACAACCGATCTGGCAGAAATTCTGCCCAATCCTAAAATTAGTTGGAGTCTACCAACCGGTTTGTGTTTTAAATCGGGCTCAATCCATACATTGTCTGCCTGGCTTTACCTGATGGCGTCTGGTGAAGGCATGTGAACGGTGTCTGTCCACACCGTCCGTCTTACGGTATTCCTCTGGGTTCAATCCTGGGTCCTTTTAAAACTGCAGTACATATGAATGCTTCTTGACCTTTACTTCCTTCCCTTTAAGAAAATATTTCCAAAGTTTAAACTACAAAATTGAAGGTCACACTGGAACATCCAGTCTTTTTATCAACAACTGTCATCAGCTTCATTCCTTGGCATTATAATAGACCAAATATTAAACTGGAAATAGTGTGCCAAACATACATTTGCAGCCAAGTAAAAGCATATCAAAGTCTTATTTTATATTAATATCAATATTCTTATTGCAAATGTATATATTTTGGTGTTCCTCCTTATAGTGTTATTGTTGTAGGGTTGTTTTAACTTCATTGTTGATTTTGAACACAGAAAATATAACTACAATAATTTTGTAATCTGCCTGTGCATTGTTATTAACTTGCGCTTGATTGAAAAGTAACTCTAAATGAGCTTTCAGATGCACTTAGGGAGCTCTGTTTTCTACTTTGCGTTGATGCAAAATGAATTTCAGCAGCTCCAGATGTGTCAATAAATTACCTCAACCCAGAATGACCATGATTTGATTTTTTTCCCTCCTTGATTTAGCTAAACATGTCAAGTAATGCTACAGTTTTAATTTATTTAGGGCAATCTTGGCCTCTGCTTTATGTGTTGACCCCTGTGGGAATTTCTTAATAAGTCGTGGGAGCAAAGTGAACGGTGAGGACTCATTTTCTTGTGTTACTGGTTGGTTTGATCTAACTTCTGTCACTCATCTGAATTCACTCGAGAGTGAAATTTTCATTACTTCCCTCTTGCTGTGCAGCCCTCTAAAATATTCAACAAATAGTAAGCTAAACTCTGGCAGTGATGGAAGCTGTGGTCTCTTCAGATGGTCTCTGATTGTCTTCGTCTGGAGTGCAGCTGAGCGTGCATGCCTCCATACCATCACTGTGAGGTGACCCTCTTTATATCCTTTGTCATTCTTTATTGATCACTTTTCACCTGACAGGAAGGGCAGCCAAACAGAGCAGCACCTTGTAAAGCTGTGAATTCAGTGACTTGTTGAGGAAACTGCAGCAAGCTGGGCTTCAGTGGTTGTAGAAAAGAGAACAAGATGATCAAAATCTTGACCATCACAGCAAGCAGTATGTCAATCAATATCTGGCAAAATATGCTTTACACTGAACCCTTGCTGCTTTATAATTCTCGGTAAGAGAATTGGCTCAATGCCTAAAATATAAATGTACAGAATGAACTGATTCACAGATGCAAATGGTGACCGAAGAACATAACTTTTAGCTCCTGTGCCACTTTATTGATGCAGAAATGGATTGTGTTTGTTTTTATAAAGACATTTATACATTCTTGCATCATCCAAGCAAGGGTTTCAGATGTCTGATGACATTTGGGGACAGATAAGGTGTCAGTGTGCTTCAAACGAAGTGCTTGTTGGATCATCGAATAGCATCTGAACCCCCTCCCCCAACACTTTCCGACGTTGGGAATTGGCTGCAGTGGCAAAACATTACTTTCAAAATAATATCCTAAATATCGTGTTGGTTAGTTGTGCGCTAATAAGCATAACCTACAGTAAGCAGTTTATACCAGCCTACTAATGCACTGGCACAGTAAGTAAACATTGCAGCCTTTTTTAATTAAGTTCCTTCCACTCTATTTCCAGTGCAGCATAACAAATTACTAATTATCTGCTCAGAACTGTCATTACCACCACCCATTTTGCAGAGGGCTGATGCATGTTGATGAGCTATTCTTGTGTGTGAATGTCTAAATCCCACTAAATATAGTCATCTTGCCTCAGCCTCAGTCATCGGACCACACATGGCTCATAAATAGAGAATATAAGAGAGCAGAATTTAAATGTAGTTCAAGTAGTCTTTGTGACATTTTGAATGATCATGTGTCAAACTGTCAGAGAGCCTTAAAAGATGCAACAGGGACTTTTATTTCTGTGAAATGTCATTTAAGCAGTCTCTTAAGTTAATGACCCAGTCATTAGGCCTTTCCCTTGTTGTGGTATTGAGCTGCTGCAGAGTTGTCATAGAGTCTATAACTTTTGTCAAACTTTCATCAGGCTGTGTTTGTTGGGTCAATTTCTGAGTCATTTTAAAACACATGGACACAGCTCTCACTCTGGTATTAAAAGGACTAAATGGCTCGTAGCAACAACCCCGGTACCCCGTACTCCCACAAGAAACCCCGGGGGGACACCCAGTTGTAAGCCTTCTCCAAGTCCACAAAACAAATGTAGACTGGATGAGCAAACTTGACCCTTGACCCTTCTAGTAGCCCTGCAAGGGTGAAGAGCTGGTCCGCCGTTCCACGACCAGGACAGAATCCACATTGCTTCTCCTGGATCTGAGGTTTGGCCATCAGTCGGAGCCTCCTGTCCAGTACCCTGGCATAAGCTTTCCCAAGGGTGGCTGAGTAGGTTTCCAGTTCGGGGACCCCGAATAAGCAGAAAATGGATAGATCTATCTCGCGCCGCTTCCTGTTTGCTGCCACCAAATTTCCAAAAAGTGTTTCACATAGTTTGAATCCTATATTTTCTCGTAGTTCATCCACCTGATAGTTCAGGCAATCAACTAGCGGGTACGTGGTCCATGAAAACCAAATCAAAGCCTATAATTTGATTTCACAACTGTATAGTTATCAGTGGCAAAATCAGTCTGTTTCTACAAAGTCAACTTTTTAGAGATGCAAGGGTTTCATCTGATTATTATTATTATTATTCCAGTCATACTGCAGCCTGCTGATAAAATAAATTAGTCTCCAAATGTTGAGTTTATACTTTTCATATTTTTATATAAGTTTCTGTTTGATTGACAATAATTGCTAAACCTGATCCTGTAGAACTCAATTTTCTAGTCTTGTGCACATCAAGATCCTCCAACTCCCACACTTTTCTGAAAAGTGAAACAATACAAATGTGAAGCGAGGACCTTCTGTAAAGCTCAGTTAATCACTCTATTTGGATTACTAATGAATTAGGAAATCCCTGCCAGACTGAATCTCTCATGCAGGTTTAAATTACTCGTAGCTTCGCTCAGATGTAGCACAAGGAGCTTGTTTGCTTTTCCTTGTAAATAATGTTAATGTGTGAGCTTGTTTAAGTTGTCTGCTCAGTAAACAGCAAGAGAACATTAATATGAGTAGTGACTTCCAGCTCGTACCTCAATAGCAACATTGTTTGCATTCAGATTACTACAGTCACATGGTTTTTATGGCTTTCAGTCGCTGCATAACAAATGCTGATGAGAATGAAAATGGCATAAACAAGCTAGGGTTTTTATTTTTGATTATAGCTTAATGTGATGTTGTTGTTTTTTGATTAATTGCTTAGGCTATAAGATGTCATAATCATATAAATAATGAGCATTACAGCTGTCCCAGAGCCCAAAGTGCCATTTTCACAATGCCCGTTTTGTCCCACCAACAGTCACAAATCCACAAATATTCAGTTTACAATGAAATAAAACAGAGAAAAGCAGCAAAACCTCACCTTTGAGAAGCTGGAACCAGAGAATGTTTGGCATGTTTGCTTTATTGGTTATCACAATTGTTGTTGATGAATTAACTGTTAATCAGCTGATCGATGGATAACAGCAGTAAGGTTGGTAAGTTCCTAAAAGTCCACTATCTTAAAGGTGGGGAAAAAACTAAATTCCAACCACACAGAATCATTTGATCCTCTATTTTCAGCAGCATCTTCTTATTGTATGGACCTGAAGTTAAGTGGCACGCAGCTGAGCTGCAAACTGCGGTTTTAAGTAATTTGAGGAAACTGCTGCAGGTGTGGATCCAGTTTACAGCAATAATGACATTTTAAAGTCGGAATATACTGTATCTACAACGTTTACATGGAAGTATTAATTCAGATTCAGAGAAGGCTTTTTGTTTCAGTACATATAGTCAGTATACAAACACACCAAGTGCAAACAGACACATAAGTATGGAGGATAATTTTACCCAGAATTCAATTTAAAAGGGGGAAATGGAAAATTAAGAGAAAATTTGTATTATTTTATTACTCAGGATAATCAGGCCATAAATAAGAAAGAGAGAAATTAATTAAACACTGAAATGACAAATTGATATTGTGAAATAGCAATTTGAAAATTAAGTTAAATTTAAAATCCTGGAATGTAAAATAACAAGCTTAAATGTAAAGGCTCAAATGAAAAGGTGAAGTACGAAGAGCTTAAACTGAAATGTGAAACTGAAAAGAAAAATGAAAACTCAAAAGAAAGAAGTTATCCATTTGTTATTTAAGTGTCTGTTTTCCTTTTTATTTTAATTCTCATGCTACATATATGACTATAACACAAGCACACATGGTAAAAATCCTGCCATTTTTCTCTGGAATCATGACCAGATTTTGGCGATATGTCAGTTCCTGATATTCAACCCTAAACAGCACATGTGACAGTATAACAGTATGAAGGTTCAGTTTTATTCTCTAACTCTGCAGATTTCAGTGTCATACAGATGTGTCTTGATTTGACAAATAGTAAAAAAAAAAAACCACGTTAATATCTGTCAGAAGTGCATGGCATCTTAGGTAAAGGCTGCTGGTGGATATTGATTATTGGCAACTTAATGTCATCTCTTCATGTGAGGTCTGTGAAGTGGCCTTTCTGCCCCCCCTGCAGTGACCACAGTCCGCAGCAACACAGATCGCCAATAGTAAGTGATGTCAATTCCTTAAAGGGACCTTGTGGAGTTTTTCACCACTAGTGGACCCGCAAAGGAATATTTCATGGTGGTCCCGTATTGTTTGTATGTATTTAATAGATATGTGAATGAGGACGCACACATGCAGGTAGCATTTTGTCTTGTATGTCTTCTTTAGCCAGATTTGTCAGGAGGGGGGGAGATGACAGACACCTAATGCAGATTAAATGTACTGTAGATGAATTTTCCTTTCTTAAAACATTAGATCCTTCTGGTCTCAGTGAAGAAATGCCACGTTCTTACTGTCTTTAAATTATTTCTTAGAATTATCTTCCTGTTTCCTAATAAGCATCACCCTTTCTAAAGATAGTGATATCTATGGTTTTGTTTTTGGTCCCTTTCTCCCATTGGATGATTATTTGTAGACCCATGGTTACTCATTTTCTGTGATTCATTTTTTGGTTGCTTACTTTTTTTGTCACTTCCACTCTATAAGTAAAGTTGTTTTTCATCTGCTCGCCTCTTTTTACCCCCTATATGAGTGCTCCTTCCTCGAGTACATTTATTTGGACATTAGAAAAAGAGCACCAAGGGCCATACCTTTCAAGTCTCATGTTTTACCCATGAGACCCGTGTTTTTGGGGTCTTCTGTGGCCATGTCTCAAGAATTGTTGCAATGTCAAGCAAAAAAAAAAAAGACTTTTTTTAATAATTATAGTTCAGGTATTAAATGCCAGTGCACATTGCCCCTTTGGCTTCTGTCAGAAAGCAATTATTTTTTCCATAGCAACCATCAAATTTAGAGTTGTCCAATGCACACCTGGTAGACAGGTGCGTAGGTAAATGAAATCATGCCAACGAAAAAGTGTGCGGGAATTCAACTTCTTTTCCAGAAAATTTAAAGCTGAAGTTGGAGTAGTTTGAATTCTGAAAATGAGCGCACTGCTAAGAGATAACTGCTACTTTGAAATTATTGTCGTGGCGCAAGTATTTGTTTGTAGGAAAACTAGATAATCCCAGTGAAAGCTGGTGCAACTACAACTCGTACAAATCGTCAGATTACTTTGAAATCACCATCGTAATCACTCAGGGTGGGTTTAGGATGTCAGCCTTTAATCCGAACTACGAGTCTAATTTGAGTTTTAACCGTCTAAAGTGGAATTGACAAGTTTTCATGTTGAAACGTTTCTCATTAACAGTTTTCGTGAATCTAACGATCATAAAACTCACTTAAAACCACAAATGACAGATCTAAGCAGAAAAGGTAGGAGCAGGAAAACTTCCCTTAACCTGTTTTCACCCTAACATCTGCACTGCATAAACCTGCAGCACTGAACACAAAGTGATAGAAATCCTGTTTAGATTCAGTATGAGTGTTTACTCTGGCCTGGCGCAGGCTTCACTGCAGCTCTCAGGCTGCTCCTCAGCCACCTTAAGGAGGACATGGACTTTGCAATCAAACTATAGCTTGAGGGAAAGCAGAATAAACAATGTATAATTAAAAGGATTTGCATACTATTAGTATTCCCTGACATTGTCTGCAGTGACCCTGGAGGCTGACGGAGCAACAACAATGTTCGCAGATACATAAATTAGACTTTCAGAACGAAAACAGCTGCTTGGGAGAGCAGCACAAGAGTATGTGTGAGAGCACTGTGACACCAAGTGGGACTCTTCCTCCTGGGGGGGGGGGGTCAGAGATCACGAAACCACTAAACGAGGTTGGCAATTGCACCAAAGCTCATTTGTTTAGTGTAGAAATACAGAAGAGGAGACAACAACAACAATTATGTTATAATCAGACCACATTTGTTTGTTTTAAACACTTCATTTTTAATCGAGGGAACTTTTCAGTGCTGCCCTGCTTTGTGTTTTGTTTATGTTGAACCTTTAAGTATTTAGTAAGTATTTCTGTTATTGTCGATTTAGTTTTTTTTCCCGACCTATTATTTGGTAAATTGCTTAGTCTATAAACTGTCAAACGTGTGAAAAATACCCATCACAAGTTCACAGAACCCAAGATGACGTCTACAAATAGCTTTTTTTTTTTTTTTTTTGTCTGACCAACAACCTCGAAGATATTAAGTTTCCAAAGGTTATGATGGGTCTTTCTTTTACAAACAAACTAGGATGCACAAGCAACAGGGAGGCAGAAAATAACATAAATAAAGCAACTTAATGGAAAGCCAGTAAAATTACTCTTTAACGCTAGATTTATATGAGGCGCTCATCCTCGCGGTTCCAAAACATTTTTAGCACAAGCCACACTGATGGACATCTTTCGGCTCTATACTAGCTAGCTAACATGACACAGTGAGAAACATCCGCTGCTAGCAGTAATAACACTCACAGACTCTACATAAAGTTAGCTCTTGCAGGTAGATAGATATGATCTACCCAACCCCCAGGCAAAACTTCACTCATGAGAAACGGTGTCAATTCAGGATTTAATGGTTTAATTTACTGGATATCCACTAAGAGTAGATATACAGTAGTATGTACAGTTTTTTTTAAGATGATAATGAAGTTGTTTTGTGTACTTGGCATCTGTACATATGGAGGCTGGAAACAGGCTCAGACACCACCCTGCTGAAGGCAAGGTAGCCAAAAACATGTGGCGAGATGAATGAAGCATGGTGTACTGGTGAAGAGTTGTGCAGCGTGTTTTTAATGTTGATGGACTTCCACTCAAGCTGACACTGGTCTGCGCCGCGCGTGCGTGCGTGCGTGCGTGCGCGCGCGCGTGTGCGTGCGTGCGTGCGTGCGTGCGTGCGTGCGTTCTCAAGGTTGGAAAAAGGTGTAGAAGCGAACACACCTGTATTTAACAGACGAGTCACGTCACGCTGAAACGGTCATGCGATATCAAATATTTTCTTTAAGAATGTCAGGTTTACTCTCATTCTTATTTACATACGAAATGTTTACACAGTTCTGATTTTGCCACATACCCCCTATAATATACATGTTTTCAAAGATGGTGCCCCTTATAATCATAGTTAGATGGTACAGTATGTGACTGGTCTATGATTTGCTTTATTTAATTGAATCTAAGTGGATTTGTTTGACCCCGTCTTACGGAGGCTACTGTATTATTTACAATACAGTAAGATTACAGATTGATTTGGCCACTTCTGTTTGCACTGGACACCTGGTATATATTTCACTAATTATACTATAAATACACCTCTTTACCTGAGGACGCCCATCTGTGGTGGAAATACAAAATAAAGACAGTGGGAACAAGTCAGCAGTGTGCAGTCTTTTTGAACTCATGAAGTTCAGTGGATATACTCTCAATTATTTTGATGACTGCTTTTACTTCTACTTGAGTACTTATTATAAAGTAATACAGGTAGTACTTGTAGTATTTGAGTATGTCCTTAAGCAAGATGTTTGACTCCCCCTCCCTGCTCCAGTGGGGTGACCCAGCACCCAGCAGTAAGTCACTGGTCGTCGCTCCCTTCAGTAGCTGCAGGTGTGAAAATCCTCATTACTGTATCAGTAAAAATCATCATAGCGTTAAAGGGGACAGAGATGAAAACACGAGTGTCAGCTACACCCAGGCGCTAATCAGTGCTTTGACATGTACCATGACAGTCACTGCAGTCACCGCTCTGAGTCACTCACTCGTGATTTCTCTGACATTTTTGGGGTGATGAAAATCAGACAGATGAATGACTCAGTGATATTTCATTAATTTTGTCTGGATTGACATATTGATACATCAAGTCTTATGCTTCAAACCTGAAATCGTCCTTCACGCGTTTCTAAACAGCTTTCTACGGCAATATGCCGCTGTGTTGTAGTCTTGACCACAACAGAAGTTACGGATTCATTATATTCTTCACAGTTTTGTTAAAAAACTTTTTTCTGTGGCTCTGAAATAGAGAGAAATACTGAATAAATATGAATCCCTGTACGAGGTCTATTTGTCCCACAGACTTTGACCTGTCTGACTGAGTCGAGTGAGGCTGGCTTGTTTAGCATCTACTCTGTATTAGTGTCTTCTCTTTGTTGATTCTAGTAAATAATTCACTATGGCTGCAACCAAATACGAATTGAATGTTAACAGGCAGTATAGTATAATTTCACTAAAAACGATGTAGGACTCCAGAAGCAGGATTTCAGCTTTAAAGGAACTTATCTTACTCCATTGTTATTGTAATACCATTTTATCTTGTTTTAACCTGTGTTTACATATATGTAATACCTCCTTATCTTATTTTATGTTTTTGTCGTGCATGATTTTTGCCTATTTTTCTTGCTTGCTTTTATTTTTTTTATTTTGTGTCTTCTTTCAGCTGCTCTGCTCCATCAGTTTAGTTCCTCCAACAGGCTGTAGTCAGCTCCACTCGTCAGAAGTAACACAAGCAAAGCCCTGTCGCTGCCAAAACGCTCTGACAGACATAAATAAAAATCCCCAACCAACCACCCAGCCGCTTTCCCGACAAACTTCCTTTTTCCAGATCGAACATTTTGGAAATCACCTCCTCAGTTATGATTAATCTGTCCTCTCACTTCAGGTCTTTGGGCTTTTCCAAGCTCATTACAGAATCCATCATACTTTGACATTTCTCTGCGAACGAGCTGTCATCTAATTGAGACGTTTCTTACAACAAGGCATCTCTGAGAATTGGTCAATACCTCCCGTGGTGAAGGCCCATTAGCACACAAATGTTGTCTACCAGTGTTTGTTTGAACCATACCAATAGTTTGTTTTCTCAACCCAATTTCTTTCCTCGTGCATGTAAACATGAATTACTTGATGAGTGGGTCGTCTGTCAAACCCTTTCGGTGTTAGGGGTAAACGTGATATCAGCTCCTTTCCATCCATTATGGTCATGTTGAATGTCAGATGGTGAAAAATCTGATTTAACAGGCTTTTAAAAGAGGGAGAGTGAGCAGTCCACTCTCCACCTTTTATGTTAGTTTTTTAAAGGTTTTCAGTTTCTTAGCTTCACAGGAAGTAAAGCTCTGGCAGGATTTAGTCAGGATTTAGGATTTAGTATCCGGAATTAGGAAGTGTAAATACCCGCGGAGTCCCTTCAAAGTCTCGCCTGTGGTTACGGACTTGTGCTCTCTTTGTAGTGAGCTCCATGTGGCTGTTTTCACTGAAAAAACAATTGATGTTTATAATACAGCCTAAGCCCTTAAGTTTTTATTTTTCTGTTGGCATACTCGTGGAAAATAAAAATCAATTATATCATATCTAAGCGTACAAACTTTAAAATGAGGTTTTTCAACTACAAACCAATTCAAGTCCGAAAAAGAGCTCTAGATTTCATGTAGCTGGAATAGATAGAAAATAAAATGCTTATTGACTTTATTGTGAAAATGATCCCAAGACATCATGAAATTTCCATGTTCATTATTGTCATTATAAGACATATATGACACAAGTTCTAACATGAATCGGTCCAGTGTTTAAAGGTACCGTTTGGTGTTTTTTACCACTAGTGGCGCTGTGGAGCAGTGTTTTGATGAATGGGGACCCTGTTTTGTTGAATCTTGTGCATGCCTACAAAGAAATACATGTATGCACAAATGCCAGTGGGTGGCACAGTGCTCATTCTTATTATAAAAACGTATTTATAAAAAGGAACAATATCTATAAATAAGAAAAAGCATGAACAACGAGCACATGACAAATTACAGAAGTACAGAAGTCTGAAGTGTCGACTCTGTACCTCGATGCGGGTACAGCTGTCATGTAAACATAACTGTTTACAGGAAAACTTTGCAGTAAGCTAACATTCGACTGATAATGAAATATAAAGTTTGGCTCTTATACAGTATGTAATACAAATCTCATTAAGTCTATTTTAGGCATTTAAAACAATGACCACTCTCTCAGTCTACAACCTCTGCTTTCACATGTGGACCTCATCCTTTCTGCTGGTGTCTCATCGGGGGGGGGGGAGAAACCACATACGCTAACTGCAATTTTGATATTTTTAAATCTGACAGAGGTTTCTATGTCTGGCTCTATTGATTCACACATCAGTCAAACTCAGGAGCCCGCCCACCGCCTCCACACTTCACCTCAACGTACAGCTGCAGAGAGAGTTTTTTTTCTGCCACTTTAAAAGTTTTTCTTGCCCTTACTTGAAGTAAAAGTAATTTCTGTTGACATCTGTTAAAACCCCAGTTTTAAGTACTTAAATAACTCAAATAAGAATCTGTCCACCGCTGCTGTCTTATTAACTTGAGCTGATCAGCACAACCACAGTCCTTAAGGATATTACCTGTGTCTGTAGCACTGAGTATCAAAACAGGTCAAGCATGGATTGGCATCAAAGTGCTTGATCAGATTTTTTGTTTTGTTCATGTATTTTTTGCTTCTGATTTTAACAAATATTTTTTAAAGCTACAAAGTTTAGGATGTATTTTATGTAAAATAAAGGTTTTGTAGAAAGAAAGTATGGCTAATGTATTGTTTTGTTCTCAGAACTGAAACTCTGGTGTTGTATTGGCACTGGTGTCGAAAGAGATTTCAAACGATAATCAGCTCAAGTCAGCAGCAGCTGTCAACAGAGGGAAGAGAGTTTACAATCACTCAGCCCACCAACAGTGTTGCCAGATTGGGAAGTTTTCCACCCAATGTTTTACTTGATGGCGCAGGTAAAAATAGTTTTGGGTGGCTTGTGAAAGTTTGGGTGGTTTCCCCAATGAAAAGTTGTAGATAGAGCAGTGACTCACAGTGGAAGAAGGTCTCAGATCCCTTACTGAAGTAAAAATACCAGTAACAGTGTAAAAATACTCCATTACAAGTAAAAATCCTGCATTATCAGCTAAATGTACTTAAAGTATCAAAAGTAAAAGTACTTATTCTTGAAAAACGGCCCCTCTGTTAGTTCCTTGCTTCTTTGATTGCATACTGATAAGAAGACATCAGATCTTTGTGTTTAACATTTCTGCTCTGCCTTCCTACTTTGTCTTTTTAAATTCCTTATTTCTTCATTTAACCATGGCAGAGAAGAAGATTTCGTCTTTTTACGTCTGACCAGGATCTATAGAATCAAAAATATTGATGCAAGAGCTCATAAAAACACTGACAAGCTCGTCTACGGTGAGGTATTCATTAGTACTAAAAAATGTGTTTGAGGCAGTAAGAGCTTGACAGAAAGGCGGAACAGAGAGCGAGTTTAGGGGGCGGGAGCGAATCAATGTGGAGGATTTGGGGTCGAGAGAGAGGGCTGGAACCTGGAAGAGCACTGCCTTATGATCAGAGGCAACAAAATCAACCTAATTCATCTTCCACACAGAAACCAGAGCAGAGCACCGGGTCAAGTGTGTTTCCTTTGTGGTGGCTGGATCGTTTGACATATTGGGTAAGATTAAAAGAATCTAAAAGTTTGATCAAATCATAAGTAAACAGGGAGGAAGGAGGGCAACAAGCATGTATATTAAAATCACCAAGAATAAGAACTTAAAACACACAAAATGGGCAATTTATTCTTTAAAATATAAAAAATAAATTGCACATTAATAAATATAACTCTCAAAGGTGGAGAAACAGCCAAGCGAGACAGCTAAAATCGTTTCTGTGTATTATTTGCTGCAAGGCCACCGCCTCGACCTGTCAATCTTGGCTGGTGGAAAAATTTAAATCCTGGTAAATAAAAGACTTAATAGCAAAGGATCTTAATTATTAATTGGTTGCATCGTCGTAGCTCCGTGATAAAAGCCTTGAAAAATCTCTTCTTATAAGCGATGACTTTTCATGCTGGAGGTGCGTCAACACACCACAGGACAAACCAGTAATGTTAATGAGGTATAATGTTTATTGTTACTGTATTTATGACCAAAATGTGTGTGGTGTTGTAAGAAAATCATCACACACACACAACTACAGACTTTAAAAAACCAAGTGTCATAGTAACGCCGGCCGAACCCCTCTCCGAAAAGTAAAGGGTAAAAAAAATAGTCTGTTTGATGCACATGTCAAGCAGAGATAGCAGCAGTGCTCAGTTTAGTTTTTTTTTTTTTTATGCAGCCTCACTTCAAAAACCATGGCAACTTTGAGTCCATCAGTGTTTTTTAGAGCAGCAGATCGTCAGGATGACACCGCACAGGCCGGGCTCATCATACACACATTACTAATTGATCACACACCATTTTTGGTTGAAATGTTTATCCAAAACTTCAGAGCACCGGGAATTGAACCCGTAACCGACGATAACAAATTGCTTTTCTTTGGGGCTGTTATGTAATGTATGACCTCTGTTAAATCCTGTTAGCACCCAGTAAGAGAAATGTTTTCCTCCTACTCAAGCCCTCCATTATTTAGTAGTTAAAACATTTGAGCTGGCAGACAGATTCAGATTGTCTTTAAACTCCAGGGGATGGAAGTTGTGTATGTTGTGTAAAAGGAGTTTAACCCTCAGCACAGCAGTTTCCAACCTTTTTTGGCTTGTGACCCCTTAAAATAATGTCTAAAAATCTAATGTTTAGTGACAGTTTTTCTTCTTGGATAGTTTAATTTGAAGGACTTTTAGAGGCCTGCCACCTGCTGCAACAGCTGCTTGCAAATTCGAGTGTAAAGTTAACACTAACTGCTACGTTCTAACTAGTTAGTTTGACACTAAAGTCGCCACTTTGCACTTTGTATGCCATCTCGGGCCGTACATTTTAAGTAATATCTTAACTCAACATTGAAGCTAATGTAGAGGTCTGTGTCTCAGTCTCATAAATTCATCGAATCAGATATATTTCCAGAGATATCAGATATCCATATTGGAAAAATGTTGATAAATGTGTTCAGAAATCATTAAAATTTTTTTTCTTGGGTATCAAACTATTCCACATTATTGTTGTCTGTGTCCATGGTTACAGTGCAAACAGGAACTGTTAGCAGCTAATACAGCATGACTTTACATCGTGCAGATCGACCAAAATGTAAAAAATACTGGCTAAAAACAGGACTCGGGTGTAGCCCGCAGCTAACCCACCGACTTCGTGGCAACATTAGACTTCCTAGCATGATGGGAAATGTAGTGCCAAAACTGAGAACATATTCATCATGAAGAAGAAGAAGAAAAACAAAAAAGTGACCCTTAAGAATTAGCTTTTTTTGTTGTGATTTTACACTATCGCCAGAACTAATGTCCAATCAACATGGTGTGTTGAAAACCTGTGGACCTACAGGCAAAAAAACAAAGCTAGAACAGTCAGTTGTACTATGACATGGCATGATTTCGCAAATCATGACATCTGAGTTATCCGAAAAATAATGTATTACATGTAGTAATTATGCCGTAAGTCTCTAAATCAATGAAGTGAAAACCCGATCAAAAACAGCCTTTGGTCCAAAGGGTTAAATGGCCACAGTCTCAGTAAATGATTTAACCATAAAATCTAACAAATGTATGGTCAGTCGTCTGCCTCTGGGTCATACAAATCTTACTTATTGCACTTTTAAATGAATCTCTCGCGCTGAGAGCAGAATGAAGTATCTCTGTGCTCGTCTCCCACCAAGAGAATTTAAACAGTAAACTATCATCTGCAGATTTCCTTTGACAGCACGAATCTCCTGAGCTCCAGAATTACAAACCGTGACAGATTGTTGCAGTTCCACGTCTGCTCACAGCCTCGGATCTCCTCTTTCTCCACGGCATTTGAATCATAATGCGTGCTCTCTTGGCTGCGAGGTGGTGGTCTTCATGCATGCAGGATCTCATTATGGCAGGGCTGTTTCATGTGTGTAACATGACTAATGAGAGATAGAAACGTCCACCGTATCTCTGCCTCCAAAGGGGGCCAGCAACAAGAGATGAAAACCAGGACGTGAAGCAGAGAGTCGTACACACAGAGCAGCAGATCTGCAAAATAGCCATTTATCAACACAGGAGAATGCTTATTTCCTCTTTGACATGGAGGTTGAGTTTATAATTGGGCTTTTAATTTAGTTTCATGGACTTTCATTCCACAGGCGGAGGACTATTTTAACCTTCAATGCAGAAGAGAGGAAACATGCAGAAACAAAACCGCCCCTCTGTTGTTACTCTTAATCGCAACTTTAAAAGCAGCTGTCCTTCAGGATTTTGTTGCTATAAGATGCTTGATCCCGTGTGAAGGTCATTTCACACAGTTCACACAGAGGGCCTTTGTAGTGGGCTCAGGCGGTCCAACCCGCTTCTCCAAACGTAATTTATGCTCCACTGTGTTTGTGCGATTGCAATTTCCTTTAACAAGACAACATCAGTGGTTTGCCAGTTAACAACAGGTGAGCTTTATTGTCACATGGTGAGCGTTTGCAGAATTCAATATGTTTTGTTTATTCATTTAAGAATGACGTTGATGTATACATGATTTGTTTTAGGATTGTATCTGAGGGGAAGATGTCATTTTTCTCATTCGTAAGTTTTGGTAAGTTAGCAGACTAGAGATGTAGTAGGTAGGTTATCCACGCACAGTCAGCCTAATGCCGGATTACACGATGTCAGCCCAGAAACAGCCCGACCTGACAGACGTAGGGCGTCCCGAACAAAAATGGGCGTTGGGCGTGACAATTGTTTAATCCCGTGTCGTGTATCATAGTGGACGAGAACCGACGCCACATCTGGGACGCCTCACGACGTCCTGACAGAAGGACGAGCGTGGCAGAATTTATTTGCCCTCTCTCACCGAGTCTGACAAATCCCACGATGTGTTCGTGACGTAGGCCGAGGCGTTTCCCAACACCGCGCAGCCAGTATCATACAGGGACCAGTCGTGGTCTGTCATGTCTCTCGGCTGAATCGCGGTAAGAATTTATGACTATAATCGCCTAATCTGACACAGTGACCATCTCAACAGACAAAAACATTGTGCAGTCTGAACCCGGCATAAAAGTATTGCTGCAGTTGTTGTTATTGTTGTCTTAGAAATAAAATTAGCCAAATAGAAAATCGATCAGCCCAACAGGCTGCCACCTCTTTGTGAGATACTAATCCGATGTAGTCAGACAGACTGAAGCCGAGGAATTAAACCTGTTTGAATTCGCCTGGTTTTATTTTTAAAAAGTAGATTATATTTATGTCATTCATCTAGTGAGTTTATCGATGTTCAGCTAGCGTGGTGCAGAACAAGGAACATAACATGCCTCTTTTCACAGTGTTAGATTTTATTTTTATTGTTCATTGTTGGGATTTACACGATCCTTGTAATTATATTGTTATCTACAGTAGATATTTGAAAAATCATAATGTAAACCGCCATCAGGGGCCAGTATTTTTGCTCTAGGCCCAGATTTGGCTCATGGACCAGTAATTGCCTGTCTCTTTTTTTTTAAAGGAATTTAAATCTTACATTTCTGAATTTAAACAATCCATAAAGTACAGCATTGCTTTCATCGAAGAACTCGAGACAAAACTGAGAGAAGTGAGAATTTCAAAAGAAGAAGTTTAAAAGAATAAGGTTTGAAATTAGATCACATAAAAAGAAATTGTTTTAATGTGAAGACTTATTTATACAGCACAGTTTAAACAATTAAACATGAAAGAAAATATTTCAAGCGTGAGGGAATATAAGTGTTATGAAGTTTTTTGTTTTAATGGCAGTTGAATTGAATGATGTAGTAAGATGTAAACTATTCAAAAGCAAATGCACCGTCCCTGTTCAATTAACGCTACTTAGTTACTCAGTTACTATATGTACTTAAGTGTTATATCATGCACTGCGTAATAGGAAATATCTAGAATTTTAATATTAAATTCTATAAAAAGCACCTAGAACTTCCTGTGACCAAATGAGGACCCTTTGCTTGAGGGTAAAAGTGCGGTTTTATAGTACATCTGAATGTTTTTTACTATGAAACTTCTAAAGTCCATCCCAGTTAACCATAATCTACCATTTTATCCAAGAATAGGCAATGTGTTGAAGAACTAACTGCATTTGTTACTGTTGAGAAGTCGTCAAACACCTTCACCATAATTTAATGAGGCTGCAGTAGAGTCCATGATGAATCTGACCCGTTGAAATCATTCAGTTTCATCACTCTGAATGATGCGTGTCCTTTTCAATCCCAACTGCAGACGAGAGAGGCAGGAAGAAAGTCTCTTCATCTCCAAGGCAACTGGCAGTTTGAGTGTGTTGTGTGTTTTTGTTTCAGTGTGTGTTCGTATGTGAATAGAGTGTAACATCCATACAAAAACAAGGCTGCTGTAGCATTTCCCTTTGGAAAATCTCTGCTTTCAATTAGAGGTTTGGATGAAAAGCTCCCTGAAGCTCCATCATGTGCTCATCACCATGCTCATCGATTTTCTGGTAATTGGAACCAGTTATCCAAATTGAGATTTGCCCTGTTTAGAAGAGAGGAGGGAAAAGCCTACTGCAAGAAAATTAGCACAAAATTAGACGAGTAACGTCATCCAGTGTCGGCGTTTTCTGCTACAGGAAGCAGCAGGTGGGATCTCTGTGCCCTGCTCAAGGACTCGCCAGCCAGCCAGCCACTTATTGATGTGATAACTTCAATTCAGGATTCAAGGATTTTCTTTCCAACCATAAGTTGTCCTCCTACCTAGTTGTCCGTCCATATTTCATCATCCAACAGGTTTGTTTTCTGGAGTGTAAAGAGCCGTACAGCCTCACTGGGCAGCTAGTGTAGCTGAAGGCTTTTAGTCTTGTTTATCTGTGTCCTCCCATCACAGCGTGCAAGATAATACATTTGCTGTAGATGACATTAAACAACCCTCCGCTTACAGCTGCTGTAAGTCAAGAAAGTTGTTGCTTGTTGTGACGAACCAACAGAGCTTTATCACCAACTCTGCACTTCCCTCAGCTCTACAGAGCTTTTTAGCTTCTTTCGGCCCATTGTTTTGGTTCACCTGCGGTACACAGCTTTAATCAATTAAAGATTTCAGGCAATCAAAGATGCCTCAAGCATTTGCGGGCACCAGCTTCATAATTGTGAGGATTTGCTGCATCGTCATTGTAAAGTGAAATATTTTGGGTTTTGGACTGTTGGTTCGACAAAACGAAACATTTGAAGACGTCACCTTAGGCTCTGGGGAAATGCGATGGGCCTTTCAGCACTATTTTCTGACATTTGACAGACTAAACAATCGATTAATAAAGAAAATAATGGGCAGAAGAATGAGAATAATCGTTAGTGTTTGTCTTTGTAGGTTTCTTCTATCTTACGGTTTGCTCTCAGCTTTAGTGTGAACAACCCTTCAAAGTGCTGTAGAGTGACACACGAGCAAGTTCAGAGTCAACACATCTTTTTTAAGAGTGCAGTAATGTCAGTTGTCATCCTCTTGTTCTATGGACGTTATTGACAGCGTCTTGTTTACCTGTAGTGCATCCATCTGGACCACCGAGTGCTGTGGACCTTTATTGAGCCCGTCACAGCCTACTAGTCTGGACAGTCTGTCATCGGCGGGGGCTGATTGACACGAATACCCACTGAGCTGCTGCAGAGAGAAGACCCAGGAAATTGCAGTCAATCAGAGCGTAGCTTCGTGTTGATCCTAATGAGTGTAGGACTGTCACATCTGCGCCGAGTCGCCGGCTTCTCCTGGTGGACCTCCACTGCTGTCAGCACCCAGTAAAGCAGACAGGAAGTTAGTCTCAGAGGTGGTGAGTGAAGAGTACCAAACTGTTCCTTCAGACTGTGTTTTACTGCTATTTGAACTTTGCTCTTAATTATTGCGCCTGATGTGTAATTGGTGCAAAAGCTAAATTACATTAGCCAAACTCAAGGTTGTAAAACAGTCTAGAGGAACTTTTTGGGTCTTCAGTTAGAGGTCTTTCTGGTGTTTACATTGTCACACTTACTGTGTTACAGATCTTTCTCACAGCAGAACTTCTGAAATGCAAGTGTCACTAATAACCTTAAACAAAGTGGTGGAGTGGAGAGCGAGAATTGTGTAGTGAGTTTATTAGTTATTTATTGCCTCGTGCAAATACGTGTACAAGTGCCCACGTGGACTCATGAGACATCAAAAAATACAAAGAACGCTTTCTCTTGTCACAAACTCAAATAAAATCAGACACACAAAAGCTTCCCATCCTAAAACACAAACTCAAGTTCCTTCGAATCATTCATCCAGAAGAAAACATCAGGACGTTTTACTAAAAAGCGTCACCCTTAAATCATCATATAATGAGCAATAAGACATGAAATGGACTTCAGTCTCACCTAAATCACATAGCAAACAAAGTCTTTTCTTTTTTTAGTCTCAGGGTGGATTTTGCAGTTACAGATAGGTGTGTTGAAGCATTAAAGGATAGGTTCACAATTTTTCATGTGTCTTAAAACAATAGTCAGGTGCCCATATAAACATTCAAACAGTTTTTGCTTCCTGTAATTATTCCTCCTGTTCATATTGACCAGTAAAATAAAATCCCTTTACTGCTCCTTCAATGTGAGTGGACAAAATCCACAGTCTTTGTTCTGCGCAGAAATGTATTCCAAAGTTTATCTGAAGCTAATAACAGGCATCAGTGGTCTGAGTTAGATCTTTTTAGTATAAAACTCCCTCTCTGTGCTTCCACAGACGGTGTTTCTCCGTTCAGCTGCAGTGGAAGGATAATAACAAAAAGATGTCATTTCATTTTGAGATGTCAGAAATTACTTTGAGTGCAATGTCATCATAACCAATAGAACTGATGGAAAGAAAACAAAACCCGAGATGTAATAAATGAAGCGATTAACAACAACCGGTTTCGACCTCGGCAGCCCTTCATCAGGGTTCAAATGAAGAGACGATACCTGAGACTGACCTTTTGTATTCGTGCGTTCAGTGTGTGTCCTAATTGGGTAACTGGGACAACAGGTGGGACGTGAGTGTCAGTCAGGAATTATAACTCGCAGAAAACCCCAAAAAACTGTAAACGTGTGAGCGCCTGATGTTTGCTGGTTTGCATGTTTTGTTTAAAGGTAAAGCACACCGCTGTTTTTGTGGACTTCCATGTTGTAATAAACCGTAGTTGTCCTTTAAATAGATGAGAGCCATCATGACTGTTATTAGTTACACCTGTCCTTTACTGGCTGTGAAAGATTTTAATATAATCCAACTGTTTTGATCCCAGCAGAAAGGTGTTTTGCTCTCATATTACTTTCAGATAAGTGTTTTAAACGTAAGGTCCTTGAATGTCTGCGTATTCGTTGCTCCACCTGTAAATGCTAAGAATCTATTTACTCATATATGATCAGGAATCTGCACATTCACTCATATTGTATGAAGCTAAAAAAACAATGTTTAATACTTTTGGTTAGTTTTCTGTTTAATTCAGTTAGATTTCCACCATTCGTGTCAAACAATGTGTAAAACACATTTCCAGCCACTTTCAGCCTCTCGACTCAGTGAAGAAGCCTCTTAGTATTCTGTCGGCGTCCCGTCTGAGGAGGCAGCGTCTGCAGCTGGTCGGCAGCGCAGCGCCGGCTCTTCTGATGAGCGTCTGAACTGTGAAATCTGGGCTAAATCTCTGGCCTCCTCCGCAGGTCATCCTGTGGCCCGCAGCAGAGTGGAACGCAGCTGTGAGAGGAAAAAGAGAAAAGACTTTTGAAGTTCACGTTGGGCTTTGAAAAGTGGAGAAAATCATTAGGATGGAGGTTTTTCAGTGGCTGAGGTACAGCTGGATGCGTGGGGATGGAAGGAGCTGTGGCTTTGTGTCCACCTTAAACTTCATCTCCACCTGTGACCTGCGGCTTGGTGGGAGTCCCGAGTCGTCCCCTTTGGGACCACGCAGTCGACTGGTTTTAACTTCAGAATCACTCTGCAAAGGGGAAGCTTTCACTCTCGTAGTGTATTTATATTCAGTTCAATTCAGTATGCTTCATTGGCGTGAGTGTAACAAAGATGATATAGCGCCAAGTAATAGAGATTAAAAAGAAAATGGTACAATTATTACATAAAATCGAGAAAATACCAAAAACAGTGAACACTTGCTCTGTGTGAAAGAATGTGTTTGTGAAAGACTGTGTGTGTTGTTTAGTTGTTACTGTGTGTGTGCGTCTGACTTTAGGCTACCTTCAGGGACACATTTCAGAGTTGAAGACCAGTTAATTGGGGACGGCTTGTCCAATTGGGGACAAAACAGATTTTTGGGTCAGCGGTTAAGTCAAGTCAAATTTATTTCTATAGTACATTTCAAACAACATGAGCTGACCAAAGTGCATTACCATACATATGCATAAAAAAACAGATCAACAGAGCAACAATCGATAAGGTCAGGGTTCGGTTATGGTTATGGTAAGTCTCCAGGAAGTCTCGGGCTCTAGCTCTAAAGAACGATTGTTTTTTAATTTGCTTGCGAGACAAATTTGGATCGCCTTGTGATTTTGAATTTATATTAACACAGACTGTATGTCATGTAAATGTAGTTCCAACTACATAAGAGCTGCAGCTTTATTTAATTATTTTCATTATCACGCAATCTGCTGATTATTTTCTTGATTAACCAATTATCTGTATAGTCTATAAATGACCATAAGAATTGTGAAAAATGCGAATCAGTCGAGCCCAAAGCGACCTTTTCAAATAGTTTAGTTCGGACAGCAGTTCAAAACAGTTCGAGTTATTCCGTTTGCGATCAAATAAAACTGAGAAAAGCAGCAAATTGTCACATTTGAGATGCTGGAACCAGAAAATGTTTGACATTTTTGCTTGACAAATGCTTATTATTGATTATCAGAGTTTTTGTTGATTTATTTCTGTTGATCAACTTCAGAGATTAATCAACTTTCAGCTCTACATGCAACTGTGTATGAGTATTTGTGTGCGTAATACTGTGTGTGTGTCTCCGTGTGTGTGACTGTGCAGCAGTCTGTGTCTAATAGACTGTGTTTGTGTGTGTCGCACTGCATGTTAATGTTCACATGAATATGTATGAAAGTGACATTTCTATCTGCGACTGTACGACTGTTTGGATCTTTTAATGATCGTCTCAATGTTCTTCGACATAGAAACACAATGAAGAGTCTCCCTGATGATAATTGAACCATACTAAATGTTTATGTCAAGGCCGTTTGTGTCAGTTTAATATGGCAGGTAACTCTAAATACTACAATACCCACGATCCTCAGCTGCCGTTGCTGTGCAGAAGAATCATTTCAGAACGCTTCGTCGTTGCAGTTGGGAACAAACCTTTGCGCCACTGTTGAAGAATTCATCCAAAACTGGACGTCATTTTTAAGCTTCGTCTTACTGAAATGCGCCTCAGTTGTATTAAAGTCGCCCTGTGGAGTTTTCTTGTGAACAAAGTTTCTGTTTACATCAGAGTTTCTCACCAAAACACATAGTGTGTGTCTTTAAGGTCTGATTTGTGTTCAATGCAATGTTTTTTCATTAAAGTTTATTTATTTCCTCCATCGTTTACATCCATGTTAGCTAGCTTGCAGTCTTCTTCTTCTCTTTGCTGGAGCATTGCTGCGTTTTTCTTGGCGCGTTCCTGCCGCCTGTAGATCAGTGGAGTAATGTGAAACCATTGGCAGGATTGTGTATTGCGTCACTTGCGTGCACAAGACGAAACAAAGTGGGGATCCACTCGTGAAAACGTTGTTCCATAGAGCAAACAGGAGTGGAAAACTGCTCACGGTACCTTTTTTAACGTTACGTTTTTTATGTCCGCAGATTTGTACCTTTTTTTTAATTTTCTTTTTATCTAAGAACCAGATATTTTCTAACATTTGTACTGATGATTCAACCAGGAGAGTTTCGAAGCCTGAAATAACTCCTCGCATTCACAACTCTTTTAATCTGAACAAACAAATCACGAGTGAGCTAGCGTGAGAAACAAAATATGTATTCTTTTTCAGATGATATGATGCAGCCCTGCTGCATGTCGTGCGTCTCATGTGGGGTGAGTGTGAGAGTCTCAACGTTAAGTCAAATTATTTCCGTAAAGCTGTTTTAGACATCAGGCCAAAGTTCTTTACATCAAACGAACGACACAAACGTGAGAAACATGACGTGATAAAACGTAATAATGTGGATGTTTTTGTGAGCAGGTTTGGTTTGTAAACAGCGAAGCAAACTTTAGTTTTAATTGAATTCTACATTTGCTTCCTGCTTGCTATAGCTGCACATTGTGTGTGACAGTCGATGACTCCGTGAGTGTCTCTTTGTGTTTGGCTCCTAATTACACCTTGAACCCAGCAGTCAGGCTGCTGCTCAGCTCTGTGAGCCTTACAGCACACCGTACAATATGCTTATGAATCACTGTTGAGCTAGCGAGGGGTAACCAGGGAGCTAATTAGCCTTCTGTGCAGCTTCCTCCTGGTTTTTTTGTTTTGTTTTTTTTTTTGGGCTCTGCATATCGAAGAAAAGTTTTCAGAGAATACTTGTTGTTTTAAATATTTAGTCAAAGGGATCAATACCCTGCTCAGTTTGAGGAAGGGATTTTCATCAACAGTATTTCCTGAGGCCTCGTGTATCTCTAGACTATTCCATCAGCCTCGTCTCTATGTGATTTGGTGTTTGAGGGATCAGTGAAAACAACTCTACAAGTCCTGAGGGCCTCTTTAGAGCTGGCGACATCTCGGCGGAGAATAAATGCATCAAAAGTTTCAGATAGGGAGGGAACACACAGCTCTCACCTCAAATAATGACAACACACACACACACACACACACCAGAAATCCCATTTTCCTCTTTCAGGAAATGAGAAATGTCTGATATCTGATTCTGACATTTAGGACTCGGGCGGAGGAACAGGTGAGTAGTTTTGGGTAGAGATGTAATGGTGCACAAAATCCTCTGTTCAGTACGTACCTCAGTTTCGGGTCACAGTTTGGTACGTTCTTGGTACGACCTGTAAAAGCAGAAGAAATGCAAACAGCAGCATTTTTAATAATTTACTTTGAAAAATGTAAACACTACACGATGCCTTATTGACCATAATTCTTACAGTAAAAATCATGGCGTGCCGTCTTTAACAAACCGTCCGTTGAAAAAACAAAAAAACAAAACAGGAGCTCTGTGCTCCTATTGGTCAACATCACGAACCCATCGGGGAATTTGTCAGACTCTGCGAGAGAAGGCCAAACTACTCTGACACGCTTCTCTTTGTGTCGGGACGTCGTGAGGCGTCCACTGAGATACACTACCCGGGATAAAACCATCAGCTGTCGAGCCTGACGCCCGTCTGTCGGGTCGGGATATTATCGGCTGATATCATGTAGTCTGAACCGAACACTTTGTATCAAATATAAACGATTAGACTCATTATAGACCAGACTGAACATGGAACTGACCCAGACTGATACAGACTTTGTCCAATCAGTCGTCTTCCCCAAATCATATTAATAATAAGCTCCACGGTCGTGCTGTGTATGCCCCCCCCCCCCCCCGACTGAAATGTCATTTCTAAACAAAGTTAGTACAAGTTACAATCGCTGTGCAGGATTTTTGGTTTCTTCCTCATTATTAAAATACCAAATTCAGAGGAGTGTAATTATGATGAACGGGTTTCACGTTACTGACCCACAAACGCACACAAGCATCGGCTCGGTGTCTGTTCCCTTCAGTAAGAGACGTTCACACGAACACAGGCTGTGTCTAATCACTGTCACGAGTCAGAGATGTGCCGAGCGCTCCGACACTGAACCGAATTGAGATTTTTTTTTTTTTAAAGAAGGAAAAGGTAATTTTATCTCAGTGCTGTTTTTGGTCCCTCCCCGCCGAGATGTTGCTAGGCAACCAGATAAACACCTTGTCTGTTAGGAGATATGTGTTACGCTCACAACTCGGCAGCATCAAAGTATCCTCGACCGTCCAGATGGATGTAGAGGATAACAATGCTGCCTTTTTTCCTGTTTTTAATCTGATCTCAATATAAATGTAATGCGCCAGGAAATAGTCACATGACCTGTTCACACTGGACTAAAATCATCTGCTGAGCTCATGTAATTCAGATTTTACCTGTGCAGAAGAGGCACACAAACAAATAAGATAACCAAAGTGTGTGTTTCATTACGATTTACTGGACAAACATTACAATTATCTCCAGATGCAGCTGCACGTAGAGCGCTGCTTTACTTCCCAAGTGCTCCCAACAACCGGTCGATAAGCTAGATGAGGATTTGCACCCAAAATGCAATCTAAGCTTTCATCAATACTCTCAACTCAAGTTCCCATAATTCTTGACCCAGAAAAGATAATAAAAATAAGCCTTGCAGGGAAGTAAACAGCAATATCACAAAAGGATTGAGATGCTGATTCACATTTTGGAGTTTGGAAAAATATGATGGGTTGTTTGCGAAAATGTTTTTTTAGTTTACAAATTACAGACATGGCAGATTCGATTGCAGGCCACCTCTGCAATTAATAATAAATCACAGGAGGAAACACTCGTCCAGTGGGAATAGAGCTTAAGTTTAATTTCTTTAATCAGTAAACAACTAAAATGACAAATCAGGGAGTCTAAAAGTCCCATTCAGAGGCCTGTCCTGACGCTTGGCGTGATATTTCCTCTTTCCGTTTCGTTGGCATTGAGAAGGTTGATCTCTCTCCCAGAAGAGGAAACCCTGAGCTGCTTCTTAAAGAAAACATATTTTCTCAACCAGCGTGTTACTCTGAGACCACCAGTCTTGTTTAGTCCGGTTGAACCGAACCCTGGAGCGTTTACCCCCTTTGGTGCGGTTAGTTTGGGTCGTGTGAGCGCCGGACTCTGGTGCGGACCGAACAACCGCTCTCTGGTCCGCCTCGAAGGGGGGGTCTCGGACCGCCGTCAAGTGAACTCTGGAGCGGTTCATTTCAGGTGGGAATGCCATTCGAACCAATCACCGGAAGCAGTCTGTGTAATTTCATTGGTTAAAAAACGTTTTCTCTTCCTGTTTTGGTGACTGGTGAACTAGTGTTGCGTTTGCTGCCAAAACTTTATGATGTTTGCATGTTTGCAGTTGTGGCCCACTTACCTCACTGGTCCACTTTTAACTATGAGATCCTACCACAAGTCAGAAGCAGCCATCAGCTGTGATGAGACCTCCTCGAAATGCGCGGTCCTCTAAAGTCTGCTGATAGGCGCTCCAGATCAACATGAACAGAACCTGTCGGTGCCCCGTGATGTACGATGTCCAGGTAGAAATTTGGAGGGGTTAGTTGTCTTTTTACCCGCCGACCAGTAATCGAAGGACTTTTCCCACCACATGACTTTTGTTTACATTTTCTGGACCTTTTTGTGAACGCAAACCAAACAATATATCATCCTGGCATTGGTTCGATTCAGGGACCGGACCTATATGTGCGAACCCACCCTGGGTCTTACAGGACAAACAGTGTCCAACAGTGTTGGTTTTTCCTGTCTGTGCTGTTTTTAGCTGTGCAGGGATTCACCGGGGAGTCCCGGTGAAGAAGATCCGTTTATCTTAGTAAAAAATACCTAGAGATGCTCTTTTTTCAAAACATTACTTTGGATTGTTGCATTTTTATGCCAAATGCTTCAGGTAATGAAAAATATAAAGTGAACTATAAAGGATGCCTCAGTTTTTCATGTTTACAATACTATCATGTCACATCTGTAGGAGAAAACGGAACAACGGAGCAACACTTCATATTATAGATGACAGTCTTTACTAAAATGTTGTTGTCCTTTGAAGACAGACAATGTAAAATCAGCTGTCTAAAGTCAAGTGGCCAAGATTGGTACTTACAGTTCATGCTGTGTAGCAGGCGTGGTGGAGGCTTCACAGGTGGCCATGACCTCAACAAGGACTGGAAGAAAGAAACATCTTGTAACAAATCTAAAAATGCCTTTCATATCTCACACAGCGCTGTCGGTAGCAGTACACAAATCAAAATCGCAGTGTGGGGAATTATATTTTCTTCTTTAAGATGCCAGTAATGAAAATCATTTCTAGTTTTAAAGTGTATTTGAACATGTTGGGGGGGGGGGGGTATTTTCAGGATCCTGTTGTATTCTCAGGATCATGTGAGGAACCGTTGATCAGTTATTGTCTCAGGTGTTGTGATTTGTCTTAACTTGAACGCGATCAGCTGTTGCAGCCTGCAGCTGAGCACAAAAATATTATCGTCTCATATTGATATTGCAGGATTGCACTGCAACTAGTCTAATCGTAAAATAGTCACATTAGATCAACTCGCGTGTATTATTTGGTGTAGTGTAATGTGTTCTTGACCCGACAGCCCTGCTCTCAGCTCCTTTCAGCTCAGTTCTCCCTGAGTCGATGTTTGACTGGAAAAAGAAACCAAAAAATCTCAAATAATAATGTGCTTCTGCTTCCTGTAAAGTGTTGTGAGGCGTTCTCTAACAGCAGCAACATCAAACATGACTCTGCAGCGAGGGAACAGGGATGAACTGATATGATGGAAATTGGCTTCTTGAAATCACTTTGTGTACTGCTGGTCTTGTCACTGAGTTACTTCTCCCCACTGAGTCCTCGCAGTGTCAGAAGCAGACTCCCAACAGCACTTTGGCTTTATTGTTGCTTTGTCCCTGCACTTATCCCACCAACACAAGTCCTTCCACAGTCTTTGTACTCAGTAATTAAAGTGATTCTGATTCAGAAACTGCACTTCCCCCATCCATCTCCTATAATTATTTTTGAAGCCTATTTTAAGTGCAGGGTTATTAATCATGTCATGGTTGAAGTACCCCTAGGTCCCTAAGCATGCTGGGAGATATTTCCTTTCATAAGCAGAAGGCTGCTGTTTGTATCGCGTCATCTCAAAAGCACTTCGCACAAAGTTAACCATCTGGCTTTTGTTGTCTCGACTGATGGAAGATCAAATCTTTACAACAAACTATTGTAAGACATTTGCATGAAAAGTTATGCTGTGGAGAAAATCTCAGCTGCTGTTTGTTCGGGGAATGTTTTTACCTTTTTTAAGACAACTTTACTTTTTCATCTGCGGCATCGTTCTGTCATCTCAACAATCCCTCTACTGTCGCTCCTTTTCATGGAGTGAAATCATTTCTTTTCCTCCTCCTCCTCCTCCTGCTGTAACTTTCTGCTGTCATTTGCAGCCCAACTTCAGGGTCAGAAAAGTGGGCGAGTGAGCAGAAAATCACTGGTTCAAACTTCCAGACCATCTGGGAAAGAATATGGGTGGGGGAATGAGTGAATAATGTTCTCTCCTCCTCGTCATCAAAATGTTCATCCAAGACATTTTCTTGACTTATTGACTCATAATTTCTCCCCCAAAACAGCTTTCCATTCTCGAGACACACTAAACAAACATGTCACGTGAAGACAGGCATTTTCAATCTTCTCCTCTCACTCTGGAAGGAAAGTGAACAGTTTCTTTAATTTTCTGTTGACCAACTACCTGAGTAATTGATCATTTTACAGGGTTTCTGCAGGTCTTGAAAAGTCTGAAAAAGCATTGGACTCATCAAAAAAAAAGGCCTTAGAATGTATTGAAAAGTCTTTTAATTTACAAAAGGCCTTAATATTTCCTGTTGCAGGCTGCAGGCTGTAATGTTAATCAAATGTTTTTGTATGTGATCGCAGGCTGCCAGGAGACGTTTTACACCTAATAAAGTAAAAGTATGATTTTTGTGACAGTGGACTGTGAGTTTCAGTCAAACACTGTCACTGCTGCAGCTACAGCAGCAGGAAGCTCATCAGCCCAAAATGGGCAAGTGTTCAAAACGAATTCATCATTTACCTCTGGTTAATCCAGCCATCCCTTTTCTGCCGTTTATTACATCATTAGGAACTATTGGTATGTAATGCTGGGAAGTACTGAAGAAAATGTGATAATGATAAATTATTCTGGTTCGTATCGTCCCTGCTGGTTTCCATCATACTTTCATACTTTGGCCGGTATTGGAAAGGTCATAAAAGGTCTTAAATGTAACTCTGTGAACCCTGCAGAAACACTGATTTCAGAACTCAACAGAATAGCTCCCAAACTGGAAAGAAATGTCATTCCTAACACACATGACTTCATTTACAAAATGCAGATTTTCATAGCTGTTTTGCAGATGGTAATGATAATAGCTTGAATGTGTTTCCGTGATGACTTTGGGCTACAGTCGACACGAGTAGAGCACCACACACTGCGTGGACGATGAGGAATGAAAACATAAAGGCTTTTAAAGAACTTAATAAAGTCTGCTGAAGTGACAGAAAGTACAAAATGAAAATGTGCCGAGAACAAAGAGTGAAGTTTGTTCTGTCATCAGCTTCATCTCAGTCTGTTTTCTTTCTATTTTTGCGGCTGTATTTTTTATCTCCTCAGAGCTCCCATTAAATCCTTCTGATCTATGCATCAAAAGCCTCCATTATTTGCACGATCTTTTTCTGACAATGTCGTCTTCTTCTTCTATTCTGATCTGTAAAATGAGAAAATGGAACCTTTCCTGCAGGGACATTGTGCTTCTGTGTCTCTTTTTGAACTGTATTGATTTGGAAGTGGTACACCTGTGGCTGAAAATTACATCAACTTGAGAGGAGAACCGCACGCACTCCATCATTTATGACATCTTGTTTTGGAGTGAAACCTCCTCCTGGTGTTTCCTCGAGTCTCTCAGTTTGATTTTCCTTCGACGAGGCCTCTCTGAGACGCCTTTCGTCTTCTGTGTCGGAGGATTTCGGATGTGCATGGGATGACAGATTTAATTGAAGCTGAGGTTTTGACAGTCTGCGGCTCTGACAGGCCACGTTGCCCTTCAGACAGATCGCGCCTCATCATCAGACCTCCTCCACTGCTTGTTCACTGTGGGAGGCTCGTCTCTAGCAGCTGACGTGCACTGATGGCCGGAGAGGGGATCAGTGACGCAAATCACAATACGTGGGCGGCGGTGTGGCGGCTCTTTTACTGGTTTACAAGAGGAAAACTTATAGGGTGATGTCTAACTGGTTGGTTTGGCAAATGTTTGCAATGCAGGCTTTTCTCTGGGAAGCATCCGGGACTGTCTCCCACACAGTGGGTGAGACACGAGTGGTTTTTGACCACTAGTAGTGCTATGGAGCTGTTTTTTTGACCACTAGTCCACTGATCTACAGGTTGCCTCCCTCTGTTTTGATGTGACGGACTCCAGCTGAGAGCTGATGGCACAGGTTTCCATCCAAATGTAGTGCAAATGTTAAACAACTTGAAAGAAAATCGGCTACTTTAGAAGTTGAGCGCATCGAGGTAAACAGCTGGTGGAGCTGATCCTCCAGCCGCTGCCGTTAAAGCGTCGCAGAAGAAGAGGACGCAGCGAGACGACGTCATTAAAAGAGCTCCAGTGGAGGCTCGGACGATGGGAAACCACGTGGGAAACATGATGGAAACATGACGTTTCTGCGAGGAAGGTTCCAGCCTCCTCATCGCTCCACACACATCTGATGCTTTCAGCTCTTCACTTTAAGTCACGTGCTTCATGTACGTCATCATTTATTCACTCAGTCTGTTTTTATTGCACTTTGTCGAATTTTGCTTTTATCGATACACCAAATTTTCCACCTCAGCCAAAAGCGTAAAAGTTTATTGCAATATTTCAATATATTGGGGTTTTTTTTTTTTAATTGTCTGCGTTTCCATCCAGCTCTTTTTATGCACAAATTGAAAATGCACATAAAAACAGGTGGATGGAGACGCACCTGGTAACGAATCGGTGCCGGGTATAACAGCTACTGCTCATGGTTGACTGGTGAATGTTGAGCTGTGGAGACCTGTGTGGTTGATGTTACGTAAAATAAAGAAGCGGTGTGGAAATAACCATCCAGCTGTTGTCCTGTCAGCTCTCTAAGCTGGCTAGCTATCCCGGGGGCCTCTGCCAGGTAGCGTACACGCTTCCAGCTTTACGAGTGAAAACCCGACTGCTTTCACTTCAGAAAACCAACAGTAAAAGAAAAAACATTTACAGAGCATGGACATGCTCAAGCTTAGTTACAGAAAGTCACATAAAGGTCAGTGCCACAGTGGGAATCCGCTCCTGTGTCCGCCCTGCTGAGGAGTCCTTGAGGAAGATACCGAATCCCCAGCAGCTCCTGGGAATGCTGCTGTGGGGGCGACCGTGACCTCTGACCTCCCGAGCGTCCTCCTCGGAGATCAGACGTGTTGTACAGACATAAATCGAGCGGACGCCGGGCCGTTATCGGCAGGGTTCAGTGTAAGCGGCCGTGTCAGCTACTTCGCCCGCTGACTGATCGTCTCATTATCATGAGGATCGTTCGACGAACTGAGGAGGAGTTGTCATTGATTAGGGAAGATGTTAGCCCGAAGCTCAGACACACAGGCTTGTCATGGGACGGTTCAGAGAGGAAGGATTAAAATCAGAGTCAGCCCTCATATTCATCACCAGCTGCTGACAGAGTGCGCTTCACCAAAGCAGTGACCTTCAGAACTGCTCCGGTGGAGCTTATGTAGCCCTGAAATTATCAGTCGATTAATTAAGTCAATCAACAGAAAATGTATCAGACAATTTTTAGAATTGATTAATCATCTAAAGCCCCATTCGGACAGGATTAACATCACAGGGGGACACAGAGGAATAAGATATCCGCTGGGCTCCTCTGCGATTTAACGCATCGTTACAGATGGCATTTTAACCATCGTGAAGTTACAGGAAGCGGTCGGTAACGGACCTTCAGCAGGACGAGAGAGAGGAGTTAAAATGTTGTGATAGTGAGGAAGAAGAGTGTTTTCTGCATCACTGATGGATTTTAAAACACATTGCTGTTGAAGCCTTTGTGAGCGTGAGGGACGCTCGCCTCCTCTTGTCACAGTGAAAAAACACTGAAAAGTGTTCACATCTATTTCATCATTTAACGTTATTAGAGAGCGAATTCTGCTGCTTGTTTTTATAATAGTGAACAAGTGAACAAGCGTTGAATGACGGCGCGTTAGAAAGACGTTTAGCTCAGGTTGTACGTAAAGCTTTTTGCTGGATATTCATTTATTCATCCATGCAGTTGGAATATAAAGAGAGACTGTTGGTCAGATTTTTACCGTGGTTGTACGAAGGTTTTTTAACCCCTTCTGCTCCGGTCTGGTTGGCTCTTTCAGTGTTTATTAAACTGAGTTTGTGCATTAGAGATGAAGATTGAGATTAGAAATGTACTACAGTGATGTTAGAAAGGCGGTACAAGGCATGCATTTCATCCCTCTGCATGTTTCGCCTTGTTCTGCTGCTGCAGCCTTTACGTTAGTCTGACGCCGTTCAGTTCAGACTTCAGGTCGGACCTCGTGAGATTGCCGTTGTGACTTTTGCGTAAAAGTGACCAGGATTCAGACGTGAGACCAACATGTTAAATTGCCATTAGACGAACATAAAGGGGTTAGAATGACAAAAGGTTATGACTTTAAGAGATAGATGAAGCTAGCAATGTTACGTATCCCGTGTCTGAAAAGCGCGTTTTACGTCGCTCCAAAATCTCCCACAGGTGTTCAGCTGGGTTCAGATCTGGTGGCTGTGAAGGCCTCAGTGAGCCCTCGTGCTCTGAAAGCATCTGCATTTGTTGTTTCTCAACTCATTTATTCGGATTTGTGCATTTAATTTGTCACCTGTCAGTTTTGACTCCATACAAACAAAAAGGTGAAACAAGTTCACCTCGTCGTCGTGTGAACGTCGCACAGATTTCAGCTTTAACACACCCAGAGGAGATAAAGGATGAATCCATCAGGGAGCTCTGTCACTGGGTAGAGTATTAATGCAGGACGGACAGGATGAATGCATGAGGGAGGAGTTTTATTGCACACTGTACTGCCTGCTACATTCTCATTCTCCAGATATGCTTGGCCGCTCTCCGGAGAGCTGTTGTTATCCATCAGCTGGAATAAGAGAGGCTGAGAAAAGGCTGCGTCACTCTGCTGCTCTTCACGCCCTCATTCATTTCTTTTATTCCCCCACAGCACCTGTCGCAATAACCAAACATTCCTCATAACACACCAGTTCTGCCTTTTCGTTTTTTCATACCAAACACATGCAGACATTTAACATGCAGAGACTTGTATTATTCTGCCCTGGTGTTGTTGTGCAGTGTGAGAGGTGTGGACACCGAGCAGTGGACGTGACTCTGTTGATCCATTTCTTGCTCTCTGCTGCCCTCTCCTGTGACAGGGACTCATGTGTTAATCAGAACCTGCTGGGAAATTAACAGAAGCCACCAGCACATTGCAGCTAAATCTTCCCCGAGGCGGATGAATCGTTTTGTTTGCCGGCTGCCGAGGCAGGTGTGGTTAAAGATTTGAACTGTTCAGACGATTGCTACCTGCACCGGCCATGGCGGCCTCGGTAATAGTAGCCAGTTTATTCGATTGATTCTGGTGTGTTCAGGGTATGGGCATTCGATTAGTTAATGGACAAGAAAGTCTTTATGATAACTGCAATTGCAACACTGTAAAACATTAAGGATTTCTTAAATCAGGCTTCAATACATCATATACTGTTCAGTTTAGTTCCAAACATTACTGTCTGTCGAGAGAGAGCCATAAGAACTGTATAGAAAAACTGCTTATCAGGAACCAACAGCCAACATCTTTTCAGACAGAAAATGATGCAAAAACTGGAGTGGCTCCACCACAGTGTTGAAATATCTTAACAACTGTTGCATGAATCCTACTGACTTTTCCTCTAGCAACACTAGCAGGTCAAAATTTTCATTTATCCTGTGAAATATCTCAACATATACTGGATGGATTGGCAAACCAATTGGTACAAACATTTATGGTTCCCAGAGGATTTATCCTAATAACTTTTTTCTCGAGTGTCCATGAGACGGACTTTTGTGGGCTTGGGTGAAATGTCTCAACTGATGAAGTTGCGTGCAGGTATTCACTCCCTGCTGGGGACGAATAGACCTTTTTCACAGCAGACATTTTGACTTGTCCTAGCAGGAAGAGCACAGGTGTAATTGATAACATTATATATGACTGCGTTCCATTTCGATGAGCTAGTTCCAGGCTGCTGATATTGTGCATGCTGTCTCAATGGCACTACCTTACTGGGACACTTAATGGAACTGAGCCATTGTTAATGAAATGTTTATCAGCTGTGCTTTTTCTGCTGTTACCAGTCAAAATATCCTCATTCTTCTTGCAGGAATATGACCTGATGATGGCGCTAGACGAAAAGTTAAGCGATCAACAAAGTTTTTACAATTCATCCTGAGGGGAACGTGAAAGTTTGAACCAAATTCCATGACAATCCATCCGATAGTTGTCAAAACATTTCACTCAAAAGCACACGTGAACCTCATTATGGTGCTAGAGGAAAATGCCAGGGGATTGCCAACGTTTTGTAGGATTCATCCTCTGGGAACCGTGAATGTCATGGCAATCCATCTTATTTTAGTCTGGACCGACATGACAGACCAACACTGACATCCCTCGAGCTACGGCGCTAGCATGGCTGACAAATGACTAGATGTCACTTTGGCCAAACAAACCTCCTGCCCAAAAAGTACAAAAATGGGGGGACTATTCCAAATATAACTTTATTGTAACAAGACCAAAAGTCTACAGCCTCGAGTTGCTCTGTGAGGCTGTAAAGAAAACCGAACTGTTAGATAGATAAACTAAAGTATTAGACAAATTGTCATTTTGAATTGATAGCAATAGATATCGAATAGATATGTCCAAGCTCATTTTCCAGAAACAAAGTGGACAGTTGGCAGATCTGATCATTTGTACTATTTAGTTTTAGTATTCTCCTGCACATACTCAGTAAATATACCCTTAAGTGTGTTTCAGCTGCTGTTGTACTGGACTGAACTGGTCAAAATCTCAGATTTGCCCGTTATTCATAAGTATATGTAGAGTCTAACGTCTTTCACTTTATCCAGGCATGTTTTCAGTGAGTCTCACCGAGACTCTCCTCATTTCTTGCCGTCTGCTGCCCTCTATTGAGACAAGACGCTCTGCAAAACTGCCTCACATGATTCATATTTTAATAAGAACACACAGGGAGGACAATTACCACAAGCCAGCAGCCAAATGCTGCTAAATCTTCCCTGAAGCTGATGAATGTGTCTGGTCTGCAGGCGCTGTGGTGCGTAGGAGGCGTGGTGAAGATTAGAGGCACAGGAAGGAGGAGGAGAGCTGCTGTATGAGTTTGGTTTTATGTTTTGGTCTTTTTGTTTTCACTTGGGAAGCTCAACCATTTTATTTATTTATTTTTTTTTTTTAAATATTCTTGAGATAACACACAACTACAGTAATTCCACCACATACAGTGTGTGTGAGGTATATCAGAGTGTAAGTGCATGTTTTAAATCCAACACATCAAATTTAAAGGACGCCACTCCTGCCACATTAAGACCATTTTATTTCAGTTTTTATTTTAAGCAGTTTTCCACACATTGATAACAGCTGCGTAAGTTTATTTTTCAGTTTTATATATCAGTAATTTGTTAGTAATGCTGAGGCAACAACACAATAATAATTAGTTTATAAACTAATTATACGTATGTACGTATGTGCTCTTTTCTTTCATTTTTACAGTTTTTGTTTGCGTTAAGCTCAGTTCAAAAGTCTCTGTACTGGCAACTCTAGTTTCATCTGAATGGAATTGGTGTGAGACAAATCGTGACGATAATTTACTGTGATGATCATATTGATGATAACTGTATTTGTGTAGCACCTTTCATGCAGAGATGCAGCCCAAAGTGCTTCACAAAAACAGAATTAAAAACAAAAAATGAACAAAAATAATTAGAATGATTATGAATAATAAGTGACTGAAATGTTTAATATAACTGTAAAACTTTAATAGGAATAGCACAGAATAAAAATAAAAACACCAATTCTGAGGAAATAACATTTATCACAAATCAAAAGCCAGATTAGAAAGATTTGTCTTCAATTTCTTTTGAAAATACCAAGTATGTTCTAAGATCCAGAGGGAGCGTATTCCATCATTATTCATCATAATAATAATAATAATAATAATAATAATAACAACAACAATAAAAAAAGAAATCTGTGATAATTCACAGCAGTGCAGGAACCAGCGTAACATTCATGTAGAGAGAGAAACAGTCAGGTGTGGAGGTCTGGGGGGGCCTTCGACCACTAAAGGGCCGCGTGGTGATCTCAAACAGGAAGTCATTGTTGACATTTTCATTTTCAACACCATGACGATCTGCCGCTGCTTATCTTAATCGAGGTGCCGCAATTCAATGGAACAGTTCCATCTGCTGATGAAGATCATGTGATGTGATCGAGAGCTTCGCAACAGCCGCTAAATGGACCTGGAGGTGAGATTATTTTGTCAATTTAAGATTAGACTTTCTAGTTTTGCTGTTGTTGTGTATGTTAGCTACAGCAGCAGGAGAGTTGTGAGCGTCGCTGTCTGGAGCTGCTGTGCTGGCTCTGGGAAACCGCCTCGTCCTCTCTGGCTGTTAGCTTCGCAGCAGCTACTGTAGCGACAGTTTGCTAACCCACAACCTAGCTAATCAGAATCAGAAATACTTTATTGATCCCCGAGGGGAAACTCTTTACGTGGGTTACATAACTTGCTGTGTCGTTGTTCGCTCTGTATCGTGGGATTTGTCGCGGTATTGGATTTCTGCAGAATCGTATTCCCCACCTTTAAGATAAGATAATATAAGATAAGCCTTTATTGATCCTCAGAGGGGGAATTCAGGTGTTGCAGCAGCACAAGAACAGAAATATGTTCAGATAAATAGAGAAAAATAAGAATAGAAATAAAAATAGAAACTATGCAAGAGCAATTAAACTCAAAATTACAAGGTGCCCATGACCAGAGCTAACACTGCAATACTGTCTCAAGCAAAGTGACAGTCGTGTGGTTAGTAGCAGCAAAGTACATGTAAAGTAATATGATACCATCAACTATAACAGCAAACACCGGAATATATATCACAATATATCATATGATGTAGTAGAAGTATTGTTACTGCTGTCGATCCTCTTCTTACTGACCAGGTAAGACAACAAATAAGTCAAACATGTTGTGTACGGTATGAGTGCAGAATCCTTAGTTACCTGCTTCAGATGCATATTTTATCCTGCATCCTGCACTGTATGTTGATTTTTCTCCCCCCCACCAGCGAAAGACACTTTCCTCTGGCTTCATGGTACTTGGCCAATAAAGTGATTGTTGCTACGGAGACACCGATGCATAGTATCAGGTGGCTTTTCATCCTTTTCACTTGCGTCTTAAGACGGGGGCGACTAATCCGTCTCCAGTGTTTGTTGCGTCAGTCGGGATGTGTTGAACAGCAGCGCTCTGCACCCAGGAGGCTGGAGATCAAAGCAGTGTTACAGCATCTGGATTCTTCCGGTAAGTAGGACACGTCTTCACTCCCGGACAACACCCATAACACAGAAGATACACCTGAACTACATACGCTTTATGTGCACACATAATACCACAGTGAATGATGAAATAAAACACATAAAATACACAAATACAATAAAATAAACAGCCAGTTCAGGTAAGATCAGGATCTGCTTTCAGATAAAAATGTGTAAACGAAGACGCTGACTCAGACAGCCTAATGTCTTCAGGCAGGTTGTTCCAGAGCCTCGGGGCCCTGATGGCCAAAGCCCTGTCCCCCTTAGTTTCCATCCTGGACTCAGGAACAGACAGGAGACCCCTGCCCGAAGATCTCAGACTACGTGAAGGTTCATAAGGGATTACAAGGTCTAAAATATAGTCTGGGGCCATGAAGAGCCTTAAAAGTAAATAACAGGGACCAACAGGGAGCCGATGTAAAGAGGCTGAAACAGGTTTGATGTGGTCGCACCTCTCGGTCCTGGTTTACAGCCAAGCAGCTGAGTCCTGTACAGTCTGCAGGTGTGTCAGAGTGTTTTGATTAAGATAAGTGAACAGGCTTTACAGTAATCGAGGCGTGAGGAGATAAAAGCTCGCACAACAGTTTCTGCATCACTAAGATTTAAAATAGATCAGATTTTTGCAATATTTCTGAGGTGATAAAAACATGATTGGACAAGCTTAGTGATATGTTGCTCAAAACAACTTGTTATCAAACAGGACACCAAGATTTCTTGCAACAGGCTTGATATGTTGTGACAGGTTACCAGTAGATGGCGGTATTTGTTTAGTGATGTGTTGGGGCCCAATAACAAGGATAAAGGTGTGTTTAATGATGCTTAGAAATGTTTCATTTAGAATCTAGATTCAGATCTAAATCAAAATACTGTATAGATAATTATAGGCAATCAGGGGACAGGTGTGCGAGATCGTTGTGCAGTAATACATTCATTGGGCAGATGGGAGACAGAGTACGAAGCGTTGGATCTGTTAAAATGCCGGCTGTTCGTCATTCAGACAGAGCTGACTTTTACATTAACGTTCCTCACGGCTTCATACAGACGTGACGGCACCTTTAGCTGCGAGCTCTGCCTGTTTACAAATGTTATAATATAGGAAGCTGAGCGTTTTGTGTCCTTTCATAGACCGCCGTGAGCCCAAGGGACCTCGCCCCGCTTCTCACAGCGAATCCACTGATATCTGTCTCCTCATTTAATGTTGTTAGAGAGCGAATTCTGCTGCCTGTTTGATGATATCTGACAGTGCACAAGCATTAAGTGACAGGACGGTAAGTTGGGACTTGTATGCGACGAGGTTTACTGGATATTCATTACTTCTTCCATGCAGTTGGCATGAATGAACACTGGAAACACAGGGAGGCGCTGTCAGACTATCACTGTGGTTGCATTAACCTGAGAGGGGAAAATAGTTTCTGTAGACTGATCTGGCTCTTTCACTGTTTCATAGTTTATTAAACGGATTTTCGAGAGTTGAAGATTGAGATAAAAATCTATTATCGTGGTCTCAGAAGGCGCTACAGGACGTACTTTTTTATCTTTTTGATCTAGTAAGTTTGCCGTCGTGACTCTTACATAAAAGTAACCAGACGTGAGGCCGACACGTTAGATTTCCATCAGATTAACGTAAAGACGAGCTTCTCTGAAAGGGGCTTTGGGTTGTAGTGGATCGGTCATTCAAGTAAGTGCAGTAGCTCATAAGAAAATTGCAAAAAAAAGAGTCGTTTTAGGCTTTTTGGACACATTTTTGATGAGGATGCTTTGAATGTGTGACTGAGCTGACATTTTACTGTAGAAATATAAATAAAGCATTTCTGTACTGCAGTTCCACGTTATTATTGGGCTGACATACAACACCTGTTGTATGTCAGTCTGTCCGAGAAGAAGGATCCATCCCCTCTTCTGCTTTCTCTCTGATAAACGTTTTTCCTCATCAGAATGAAGGTTTTGCCGCTCTGAGGAGAGTGTGGCTTTCTGTAAACGCAGTAAAGCCCTCTGGGACAAACAGATTATTTTGGGCTTGAATAAACTTGACTTGACCGTACCAGACTGTGCAGGCCTAGTCAAAGTGGCTCTGCTCTGACTTGTTAGTTTTGAAGGCTGCAACCACAAGACGGTCTGCCACCTGTTTTGACGATGACGTTTAGTTGGGTTTGGCTGCGTGTGGAGGTCTGAATGAGTACTCTGCAGCAGGGCGGGACACGTGGAGGTCTGACTTCCAGTCTGGATACACTCATGACAAATATCTTTCACAATAAATCATGACTTGATATAAAGCAGCTTGTGTTATCTTAGTGTAAAGCCACTTTGTTACTGATGCTGTCGAACCGTCCCCGACCTAAACATTAGGTCGATATGCTACTAAATGGTTTCGCCAAATATGTTTTGGAAGAAATGTAGTTTTCTGCCTAGACTGAGAAAGTTTCTTACAGTTGTGTGAAGTGTTGCGTTCTTATAAATAAACGTTCTCGCATTGCACGGCAGTCACACACAGGAGGTTGTGGCGGATGGTGTTCATCCAAAGCTCGGGACTTTGACACCAGAGACCGAGTCCTGTGTGTGTTTCCGATGGTTTCATACTTGACGCAGGTCGAGTCCTGCCATAGATATGCATGCCGTAGGTTTTGATTTATGGTTCAGTCCTCTGACTTTGGTGATCCCCTGACTTTTCCTCTAGCGCCACCAGCGGGTTGACATTAGTGGTCTTTAGTGAAATATCTCAACGACTGTTGGATGGACTGTGATGAAAGTTTGTTCAGACACTCGTGTTCCCCCTCAGGATGAATCATAATGACTTTGGTGACCGCTGTGCCAGAGTGCAGCCTCGTGGCTGTAGACTCTTACACTTGTTTCAGTATTTAACCAAAACCACGATACTTCCTGAACCTTAACCAAGTGCTGCGAGTTGTCTAAACAGAACCATAAAAACATGAATTATGCTGTGAACGGATATTTAGGGAAACAAATAAAATACGTTGACAACGAATGTTGTGCGGATAATATCTGTGGATTCACATGTTTGGGGTTCGACCACTTCACTTCCTCTCTTTCATTATCAGGTGCGTGAAGTGTATTGTGATACGCGTGAACTATAAACTTGTTTTGATATGAAGAGACGTAGAGCAGAACTGAATGGCGAGAAAGACCAAACGTGACGCAGAGGACCGCGCTGGTGGCGTTTGTTCGGGCCAGTTCGCTGCCAAGGTTTGATATAAGGTGTGTCATCACAGGTTAGTAGAATTCATCCTCTCTCTGAACTACAAATGTCAACCTCGTGGTGGCGCTAGAGGAAAATATTCATCATCTGGGGCACCAAAGTTCACGGAAAAACTATCCACTAGATACTTCAGTCGGGGCCAAGTAATGGACAGACTGAGCGAGCGCTCGCGAGGCTGAAAGGACTCGATCCTGAGGCTGAAAGCGTGCAAAGTCTTTTTGTTCTTGCCAAAAATAAAAGCAGAAGTTATGTTCGCGGCGATGGATTTCCTCAATCAATAAACAGATTTTCTCATTACAGTGAAATGAATGGAAAGCAGCAGCTCTCTCTCTCTCTCTTTCAATGCCATTTGAAACTTGTCAACTTTATTGGCATGACAGTGAGAGACAGGCATAAACAGGGGTGGTGCACTCTGTATATTCCCCACTCTGCTGCTCTGAATACATGCAGGTTCAGTTCAGCACGGATGTGTGCACAATAATGTGCATCCACTGGAATAAATATCATCTTTTTTGGCCAAAATCATAGAGATTCTGAGCTGAATTGCCTTTTTTTTTTTTTTGCAATTAGTAAGCAATTTTCTTTTGATTATCATTTGAATGTATGCATGGTTTATTTGTTATACAGCTCTTTGTTCCTGATAGCACTTGAATGCTCAGTGATCACAGTGTTAAAGAAAAAGAGTTAACAGCCAAGCGAACATCGTGGCTCAGTTTCTGCAGAGCACACTGCAGTTTATCTAGTTTAGCAAGGTCACCAGAAGCTTGGGGAGGTTAGAGAGACGGATCTCTTCCACCTCCTTCAGTTTTTAATTCTTCAGGTGTCTCTTTTTGCTTTGTGTTTCCTTTTTATGTCTTAAGGAAAGATCTCTGAATGGCCTTATAGAGGAGAGGCGTCACACACTGTACACACAGCTTCATCCAGCCTCTAACTTTAGTTAGTGGAGTTTGTGGTCGATGAAACCAGACAAGAAAAGGCCTGCCTTCCTCCTCCTCCTCCTCCTACTCCTCCTCCGCCCCCCCTGAAGGCGCCTCATTATCTCTCTCTCTGTCTGCCCGGTATGTAGTTTCAGCGGGGACTCGCTGAGGGAGGCAGCGAAGGAAGAGAGAGAGATCTCGGCCGGTCATGTAAGAAGCAGCAGCACCGTCTTCGGTTTCCTCTCCAGTGTTTTTACGCGCGGACAGATGGGAGCGGTGCGCCCGGAGCGGTGCGCTCTGCCGCGGCTCTGCCTCCACCTCTGCCTCCTGCTCCTGCAGGGCTCCTCTGTGTCCACCTCAGCGTCCTGGGACCTGGTTCTCCTCCACACCAACGACGTACACGCCCGGGTGGAGCAGACCAGCAAGCACTCCGGGAAATGCGGCAGCAGCGGCGGGTGTTTCGCCGGGGTGGCCCGGAGAGCCACGATGATCAAGAAGATCCGCAGCAGCGAGAGCAACGTGCTGCTGCTGGACGCCGGAGACCAGTTCCAGGGGACCGTCTGGTTCAATTACTACAAGGGAGCCGAGGCTGCACATTTCATGAACAAGCTGCGTTATGATGCCATGGTGAGAAACTCAGAGACGCGTAATAACCGCAGTCTGCAATCACAATGGAAAAGTAGTTCGTCAGGAATTTGGTCTAAAATGTGATTGTGAGTTTAAAGTGATGTGCATTATTTATATATATATATATATATATATATATATATATATGAGGTAGGCTACTTTATTAGTCCCAATTGGAAGTTGCATTTTTAATTTTAACATCATCAAAATGATATGCTGAGTTTATAATTAACGTTATTATACTGAAATGTTTTTTATTTCCAGTTTTGGAGGAAGTATTCAGATCCCTTTCTGTAAAAGGATCAATACAGAAGAGCAACTGAAAGTAAAAGCTGTCAGTGTTAAATCACTGATGCATAAAGGTGCAAGAAGCATTTTGTGGTTGAGCTCACTTTGTTCTATTAAAATTTTATAAACGAATGTTTTGTGTGTAAAATCTCAATTTGCAAAGTAACTGTAGCTGTCAGATAGCTGTAGCTGAATAAAAGTACAAAGTAGCAGAAAATGGAAATACCGTACTATTTTAACTGTGCATACTTTATTTCTACTGTTTATTGACTTGGTTAGTTTATTTGTTGTCCCACAATTTTGGTACAATTCTTGTGAAAGCGAGCAGAAATAACTTGTAGAAGGATACACGACAAACCTTTTTAATTCCTTCCAGCGGGTCACAAGAGATTTAAAACCTCAGGAAGTAGAGTAACAGTAAACTCCCTTTCCTGCAGCCGCCTCAGACTCGGTTGGAAGGCTGAAGTTGATTCATTGGTTTAGGTCTAAAGGCCTCAGTTGGGTTTAATTAGCTTGAGAGCAGCAGCTCAGAGACGTTTTAATGGATCAGCTCTCTGCAGCAGAATTAGAGATATTAGTTGGGACTCTTTTTAAATCCTGCATGTGTGAAACGAGACTCCTGTACGGTGGCCAAGAGAGTTCAACGCGCTGCAAATTAAGAAAAGCAACACGAGGAAAACCTCTTCACCACTTTGACAGCATCTAGTCAAGTCAAATTTATTTATAAAGCACATTGACAAAGTGCTGCAGCCCAGAGACCAGCGCAGGGAACCCAGACGCACAGATGTCTTCAGACCTGCGTGCTGGGGAACGGCTACCGACTGAAGAGCAGTTTACCTGCGGACAGATCACGAGCGAGGCTTTTCGCTGTTCTGCTGTTTTACTTCTGGTTAACTGTCAGCGGCAGAGCGAGAGTCACGTGACGAACCAGACTGTGGTGTCTGACTCTTCTGCTTCACTTTCCGTGGCCGAAGGATGTCGGATGTCGACGTCCGTCTTCTTCTGTCCGGAAACACTTTACATTCACATTGTTGCTCTGTAATGAGCCACAGCAGTTTTCTGAAAGAGGAGGTTAGTTTGCTTATTTCTAGTCATAAACACACCGAACTAAAGGAGGGAACGCAACAGAAGTGAACTAAACTGTGTTATTGTGACTTAAAGGACTAAAGCGATCAAGTCTGATTGATCAGCGAAGGGAAAATGTCTTGTCTCTTGCCCCTCAGCGAGGTCAAAGGTCAGCGTCAGGCAGGCTGAATGCAGCACACTGTTCCACTGTCGTATAATGTTCAGCTAAAATAAATAATTAACAGAGGAAAAGTGGTATTTTGAAATCTGAAAATGTGTAGCAACTTTGGGAGTTTAGCTGCATTACTTATGGTTCATTGAAAGTATTTTCATGTTTTGTAATATACACCAGTAGTTCTCAGCTTGGGTGTCGGGAACTTATATAGATAGATATAAATGTGCGGTGATTGGAGGCCTCTACAGGTCCCCTGCATGTCCCACTGTGCGAGATGGCTGCCAGTAAATCTGCGTCAGACTGCACGATATCAGTGCCAGATGTCAGATTGTGCGATGAAGTCCGCTGAATCGCGGCGCTGCGACGTAAACAGAAAAGAAGTATCTCTAAGTAGAGACGCATCACTAATTAGCATCATCCATCTGCGCCGCTCTTGTGTTTTGAAAATGCACCAAAAAACAAGCTTCGGCCACAGCGCGTCCGCTGTTTAAACTGCAGACCGAGAACAATAAGTTTTATCCTTAGTTTAAACAGGTAGTCTCACTGAGATCAGGACATTGTGAGCTGTAGTTACATACGCAGGACAAAAGAAATGAGAGATTTTAACACTTAACTCCAGTTCACTCCAGTCTCCAGCACAGAAAAACACGTGTTGTGGCTCGGCACGATTACAGCGGAGTAAACCAGGCCCGTGGAAAACCGGCACAGATCTGTCGTCTGTGTACATTCCTCACAGTGCCGCGTAAGTTTTGGACTGAGGACCAAAGGGGTTTGTCTGGGACATCCCACAGCGGTGCAGGAAACACTTCTTCTGCACAAAATGTTAAAGAGTAGAGTTTTACGCCTCTACGCTTCTTACAAATTCAAATAAAACAATCTGAGTTGGGAAAATCACTTCAGTTGAACCGGTCACGGCTCATAGACCTGCAGAACTTTATTAAACCCGTCATGAGGGCTCATCTGCAGACGTGGTTTTGTTTTTAAGGGTGCCATGGATATAAACTGTAGTCGTATAACTTAATACTCAGTCTGAACTAGTCTGTGGGTCTGTGTTATTTTACTGAACAAGGACTCTGAAATGACAGCATGTCTGCATCTGTGTGTGGTGACATTTGGCGAGCGAAGCTGTCTGTCTGACGTTTTGCAGGTCTATATTTGACTTTCCCTTGTGTTTTTTCAGGTTTTTGGAAATCATGAGTTTGACAACGGAGTGGAAGGACTCATGAAGCCGTTCATGGAGGAAATCAAGTGCCCTGTTCTCAGCGCTAACATCAAAACAGACGAAACCCTGGCCCGGACGTTTGGCAACTCTTATTTACCTTTTAAGATATTTACAGTTGGCAGTGAGAGGGTGGGCGTGGTGGGATACACGTCACAGGAAACTCCTGCTCTGTCCAGACCTGGTAAGTGGACGTTTTCGTCTGCGATTTCTCTCTTTTGCTTCACATCGTTTACATGCTCATCTGAAGGCCTCCACGCTGTAAACATGATGATGATGATGATGATAAACTCGCTCCCTCTCAACGTTATTTTCATGGCGTACATCGGTGTAATATACACTGCTTCCTCTCCAGCTGTCGGGTTTTTAAAAAGGTCCTCAAAATGAAAAGAAAGTAAAAGTACAAAAGTACTCATGATGCAGAATGGCCCATTTCAGAATAATATTATATTACTGGATTATAATTATTAACTAACTACTTTATTTTTTGCAATAACAGTGTAGGAGACAGAACATGGGTGCACTGTGTGTTTGCTGCATGTGTGTGGGTTGGTCTGGTGCTGAGGGGGCGGAGCTCACGGGAGCAGGTGCGCGTGCACGTATGTCTGTAAAGGTGAGCACTTACCTGAGGCCAGGTTGTTGAGTCAGGGTCGGGTAGCCGTAAATTTTGTTGACCGCCTGATTTTCCTGTTTTTGTCCATCTACGTTACCTGTTTTATGCATCTGGTTTTCATGTCCATCCTCCGTCTGCCATGCTTTGATGGCTCATGTGCAATAAACAACATTTGTCAAAGAACATTTGTCAAGTACAGACTTCGTCACAAATGTTCGAACCCAGGACCCGCCTCTGACCCTCACTGCAGCTGCAAGGTTTGTCAAGGAAGCCGCTACTAACAGATTACATGAGGAAAAACAACCAATAAACCTAAAACCCGACTGACATGAACAACAGAACGACGCTGATTCTTGAGAAATGATTTATAGCCGATATGATATATTTGCCTCCACCAACGACATGCAAAGCAGACTGAACACAAAAAAATACAACAGCAGTGAACGGAGTTAATCATTCAGCAGATGAAGGCAGATAAAGTCACTGCTGGAACTGGCAGTGTGTGAAACCAGAACAAATGTTCAGAATATCAAGCATGTGACGGAAAATCGACGCCTGAGGAGAACAGACTCTTTCGGTATACAGTAACAGCCAAGGTCAGCACAGTCGTCGACGTTCTCCTCCTGCTTTGGTTGTCTGACACCTGTACAGCGCTGAAAACTGTCAGCCAGGCAACAATTTAGGACTTCTTATGCAGCCGTGTCAGTCATCTGGCAACAGAAACAGGATGATAGGAAAATGGTAACGCCTGTGTTGTGTTAGATGCTATTTGGTAACACACAGGAAGTTACAGCTGGCTTCTTAACAACCGCTGGAAACGATAAAAACATAACAACTCCAGGAGGACTTCCATCAGTCAGGTTTGAGAGCGGCCAATAGGGTGACAGCTGAGCTGAGTTACTAAAGATATTTTTACACAAATGGATAAAGGCTGAAAGGGAATTCATGAGAGAGTACCCATTTCATCTATTTACTGTTAAAAGAAAGTTTCTATAAAAGAAATCCTGATCCCTCCAAAGTGCATCTTTGTTTTGCAGAATATGATTTTCTATAAGCAAAGATGCACGTCAGTTCTTCCTTCTTGGATATATTTATCAAATTCAAATCAGCGTTATTTAAAAACCCAGCTATTCAGTATGTATTTATATTATATATACACACATATACATACATATACTACATATATATATTAATAGGGATGTTCAGATCAAGTTTTTTTTCCCCTGATCCGAGTCCTTTAATATTAGGTATCAACCGATACCGAGTCCGATCCGATACTTATATTTACCTAACCGAGTTTAGCTGCACTTCTGTCGTGAATATCACCACAATAACCGCTTCTAAACCAAAGCAAGAGGCTGCAGCCTGAATGTGTCGTTGCTTTGCTAATAAGAGAGAAGAGATAACAGGTTCGTCACCGTCTGAGTTTTTAGCGAATCCATGTATTTTCCCAACCCGGGTGTCAGATCGGCTTTATTTTAGCCAATACCGATCCAATAAAACGCCCGGATTGGTCCGATACCGATCCTTAGGATGAGCTCAGGACATCTCTAATAGACTTGGTTGTTTATTTTGTACAAAAATGATGCATGTATTAAGGTTTCCAGAACATTAAATATAATTTTATTTTTAATTTGATACTGTGGAAAAAGAACTGAAACTTCTACAAAGTTGGTTTGATTTGAACGAACTCATCATCCATCTTTGCTAATCGGGTAACACATTTACAAAAATCACCGTGTGATACAGGATTTTAAAACCGAAAGATTTATAATTTTTAGGAGGGATAATGGAGGATAAATTATGCTGGAAACCACGTGTAAATTATGTCAAAGCAAAAATGTCACAATACTGTATAAAAGTCAGGCTTCGTTACATACTGTGTGTTGAAGTATGGTGGAAATACATATAAAACAAATACAATTTTTGTACATTAAAAGAGAGCCATAAGAATTACAAACAAAACTACTTCAGAAAACCAACTAACCCACTGTTTACCAAACGAAAGGCTCCAAAATTGGTAGATTTGGTACAAAACGAGACCTGCTAGATTTTTTAAATGGTGTAAATTATGGATAAAGTCAAATTGTACAAACTGCTACCTGAAAGTATTGAAATGTTTAAAATTAAAGAAAATCAATATGACTCGAGAGGAATTAGCATGTTTAAAAACAAAGCCTGACCCTTTGTTTACTGAGGATTTTAATGAAAATAAAATAATTTTATGAACAAATGTAAAAATGTATTGGGATAATTACCCTTTTTTTGTTTGTTTTGTGTAAGTTTTTACAGACAGAAATAAATGTCAATTTTGATGTTTGTGCCAGGTTAACCAGATGTGGTTTTGTGTTTCTCACCTGTCCACGTTGCTCCTCAGGACCGCACCTGCGGTTCGAGGACGAGGTGAACGCTCTGCAGCTGCAGGTGAACAAACTGCAGACGCTGGGAGTCAATAAGATCATCGCTCTGGGTCACTCGGGCTTCACTGTGGATCAGAAGATCGCCAAGAAGGTCCGCGGAGTCGACGTGGTCATCGGTGGACACAGCAACACTTTCCTCTTCACAGGTAGGGAGGTGAATACAGCTGTCGTGTCTTTATTTATGGCTCCGATGTGTGTTTCTGGAGTCTTATTGTGGTGACTTGTTACTGACGCTTCCCTTGACGTCACCCTTATCTTTAAACCACTGATTGTGTCCTTCAAGTCTCATTTATGAGTGAGATGGCGCTGTATATCTTCTTACTTTTCTCTTTTTAGTCTCTGACAGCCAACAAGCTTGTGAGCTGACTACGAAAGAGTTTCCCGTCGGGGATCAATAAAGTATTTCTGATTCTGATAACTGACAGCAAGCTAGCTTACTTGCAGAGCTTTCTCTCTTCAGTAACTCTATACTGAATGACACATAGGGAACAAAATGCTGGCACAGTACAGAGAAAATAGAAAAAGCTCTGAGCGCCGTTGTGACTGATTTCTGTTTCAGTAAGGCGTTGAGAACTTCTGTCATCCATCCAACTTTTTAGTTTTTTAATGAGCATTTCAGCCTGGTGGGGCTGTAGACTTTCTGTTTTGTTAGTTAGCTTATAACTTGCTTGACGTCATGTTGATGTGTTTTTCAGTGACCCTGCACTGTTTCGCTCTCCTGCAGCGTCTTAACACTGTCTGTCTCTGTGAGCTGTGTTGTTGTTTCTGGACAGGAGGAAACTTTGAGTCTTCATACTCGTGGTTAGCTCCAGAGTAAACATGCTGTTGACACGAGTGTGGCCTCCATAAATAACTCTGAAGTGTTTTTATATAAACGGCAGTGAACAGTCACTGGGTGGGCAGAGGACGTCAGTTGTTGCTTTGGACCTCAGCTGACAGAAACTTGAGGAAAATAAATGTTTTTCAGGAAGTTTGTGGCCCCACTGAGTGTATCAGGCTGCACTTAGTCATTGTTTGGACTTTTGGGAGGAAGTGTGTTCTTGACACTATTATACATTACAATTTACATTTCTGTTATAAGGAGCCTCTTTTTTTATGATTTGTAAGCAGATTTATGGACATTTATTCTAAGAAAACGATATCCTCAAAGTGTAAGTCGCTCTGAATATAACAATGTGTGTATGGTGTGTTGACTGAGCTATGACTCAGAGACGGAGCGGCCAAACTATAATAACATCCAGTTGTTTTCAGAAGATCTGCAACAACAGATTCAAAACGTGTGTGATGAAGAATGTAGCTGTTCTTTATGCCTGTTATTGTGCTATATGTGAATGTTAGACGGTGTCGTCCCTCATTCGTCCAGGAGTGTTCCATCGTAGAAAAGGTTTCAGTCGTAGTCATCTGGACGCTGTTTTCAGAATCAAGACGTTTCGGCTCCCATCCGGAAGTCATTCTCAATTGTGAAAATGGTCTGAGAACTCAGAAATTTAAGCTACTCTGTGTTGCTTAAGCCCCGCCCTCAGGAAGGACTCTACCTGAGCGTCTGCTGATTACCCTGCCTAGTTTCACCTGAAACTGACCTAATTGTTTCCATGATGGCCCAGTAATCAGTAATCAGGCCTATTGTTTTCTGGCTGCACCTCCCTCATCACTATTAAGTACCTGATTAGCATGTGATTTGCTTGACCACGGTGTTAATACACTGTGGTAGACGGTTGGCAAATTGAATCTCAGACCACCATTTCTGTTCAAAGAGGGGTTTTCTTTTTTCACAAAAATGGCTTCTTTGACTCCTCTTTCAAACCAACTCTTCTCTCTACTTAGAATCTCCACCTCGCTGTCTTCAAATGTGCGGTTTGTAGCTTTTAGATGCAAATGCACGGCGCTCTGCAATCCCGAGTTAGCGTGTCGTCTGTGCTGATAAAGTCTTTTGTGAAGTGGCTGTTTAGTCTCACCTACAGTGTATTAACACCGTGGTCAAGCCAATCATATGCTAATCAGGTACTTAACAGTGATGAGGGAGGTGCAGCCAGAAAACAATAGGCCTGATTACTGATTACTGGGCCATCATGGAAACAATTAGGTCAGTTTCAGGTGAAACTAGGCAGGGTAAACAGCAGACACTCAGGTAGACTCCTCCCTGAGGGCGGGGCTTAATCAACACAGATTAGCTTAAATGTCTGAGTTCTCAGACCATTTTCACAATTGAGAATGACTTCCGGATGGGAGCCGAAATGTCTTGATTCTGAAAACAGAGTCCAGATGACTGCGACTGAAACCTTTTCTACGAAATGTGAATGTTGTAATGTTAACTACTCTGTGCCATGTTGGCCAGTGATTACTTGCTGGTTAAAAAAAGATTAAAAGTAAAATTTGAATGCAGTGCAAAATGAGAATTAACCACGTTGGTTTAATCCAGTGTGGATTCTTGGATATGGCTGAGGATTTGGCAGTTTAACGTTAAGCTTTGACATCCCTGAACTGTTTTCTTTCTACCGATAGTTCCTACATGAAACTGCGGTGACTTTCAGAAGCAGAAATACTTTATTGATCCCCGAGGGGAAACTCTTTTGTTACAGCTGCTCACTGTCACGTCAGTGCACACAGGAAGAGAAGCACTGAGCAAATCAAAATATAATACACTGTAATACAAGCAAGATAAATTAAGTACCAAGTGGATATAATGTATAAAATTAAAATAAGTGTAAAGTGGATTTAGAGGTTGATAAGTATGTACGGTATAATAATACAATGTAATAATATAAGTAATAGTGCATGAACTGTCAAGTTAAGTGTAGCTTATTAAGATTATAATGAGACAGAGGATATTGCACAGCAGTAATAGAAGAATGAATAAATATCAATAAATAGGGAATTTTAAACTGAAAACAGAGCATATTGCACAGGGGTGGCCAGCATCCTCCTCTCTGACACCACCAACAGAGAGTCCAGCTCCACCCCCACAATGCCACCGGCCTTACGGATCAGTTTGTTGAGCCTGTTGGCGTCCGCTACCCTCAGCCTGCTGCCCCAGCATGCAACAGCATACAGGACAGCACCGGCCACCACAGACTCATAAAACATCCTCAGCATTGTCCGGCAGATGTTGAAGGACCTCAGCCTCCTCAGGAAACAGAGGCGCCTCTGGCCCTTCCTGTAAACAGCCTGAGTAGTCCAGTTTATTGTCCATGTGTACTCCCAGGTACTTGTAATCCTCTACCATGTCCACACTGACCCCCTGGATGGAAACCGGGGTCGCTGGTGCCTTGGCCCTTTGTAGATATACAACCAGCTCCTTAGACTTTGTGGCATTGAGCTGCAGATGGTTCTGCTCGCACCATGAGACAAAGTTCCCCACCACAGCCCTGTACTCAGACTCATCACCACCGCTGATACATCCCACCACAGCAGAGTCCTCAGAAAGCTTCTGAAGGTGGCAGGACTCTGTGTGGTTTACAGTTACCGTTAAAAGCTGCTGTTTTTAGATTCTAAATCTCCTAATCTTTCTTTATTTTTCAGGACCACCTCCTTCCTCTGAGTTCCCGGCCGGTCCTTATCCGTTTATGGTGGAATCAGACGACGGGCGGCAGGTTCCAGTCGTGCAGGCCTACGCCTTTGGAAAATATTTGGGTTATCTGAAGGTGACATTTGATGATGCTGGGAATGTAGTGCAGTCCACAGGAAACCCCATACTGCTGGACAGCAGCGTCCAAGAGGGTAAAGAGACCAAAACACAATCTGCATCTGTTGTTTTTTTGTCTCGGTCTTATCCGTTTTAGCTTTTTGACTTTCTGTTGTTTTCCCTCTCTTAATGTGGGAGGGAGAAATGCTTTTCTGAAGCCTCTTTCAGACATGAAATACAGAACATTGCGGGCTTCATCCATCCCTCCAATTAATGTTTATTTTTTTTTTTTTTGTCATTCAGTGTGGGAGTAAATGAGCGGTGTCACTGCCGCGGAACAACGACGAGTGAAACAGTATTGATCTGAAAGAAGAAGACTGCTTTCTGTTCCCTCACAGACTGCATGTCAAGTCAATTTTATTGATATAGCCCAATATCATAAATCAGTAATTTGCCTCGGGGGGCTTCACAATCTGCACAGCATATGACGCCCTCTATCCTCAGACCCTCGATAAGGGAAAACTCCCCAAAAAACTGATGGATCAAAACTTTTTTCTAATTTTCTCAACAATTTACTCCAGAATTTTGCGACTTATTTTTTATAATGTCAGACGGCGCACAAGCAAGAATGAGAAGAAGTTAAATTGGGACTCTCGTTTAATTCCTCTTTGAAAATTGGAAGTACAGAGCGGCAGCGCTGCTCTGATGATTATTGCGGTTGTTCATGTTTTTACCCCTTTTGCCCCACACCTTCTTCTACAGACTGATCCAACAAGAGAAAATCACCTCATTCACAGTGTTTCCCGGGTTATTAAACTGATTTTTTTTATGTTCTTTGTGCATAAGAGACAATGATTCAGTGATAATCTGCCTTTGTGTAATAACCTTGAGCCGTGCTGAAAGTGAAACACCTGCTCAGATAATGTAACAAGGTCTGAAAGAGGTTTAAGTCTCTCGCACTGCGACAACGAGGGTGAGAATGTTTCATATTTGCTTTTTCTCATTCGGATCTTCTCAGGTTTCTATTTAAGGGAACATGCAGGAGTTCACTGTCTCTGCTATGTTCAGCGTCACACATATACACATATATGCCGCTTTGTTTGAACCCCCTCTGGATTTAATGTTTTTTAAATATTGATCATTTTCATGTGAAAACGAGGCTTCACCAGTTACTTTTTACAGAATTTCAGAGCATTTAAACGTGACATTAAAACCCAGGAGTATTAGTATGCACACTGATTCCAACTGACTTACAGTAAAGGATCATTTTATCAGTAATAATATCGTAATCACATCTGGGACCACGGTGACGTCACACCAACAGTTATCCAGATTATCTATGATTACAAAAGTCAATTTGAGTCACAGTTTAACTTTTCTCTTCCAAATGAGTTATTTAACGGATATTACAACAGAGAGGTTGCGCTCAGCGGTGGAAGAAGTATTCAGATCCTTTTCTTCAGTAAAAGTACTGATACCACACTGTGAAAATACTCATCTACAAGTAAAAGTCCTGCATTCAAAACCTTATTGAAGTAAAAGTGAGTATTATCAGCTAAATGTAGTTAAAGTGTGACAGTAAGAGTCGTCCCTGTGCAGTAAAACGCTCCTGTCAGTGTTTCTGGATTCATATTCCTGCTGCATTCATGTGTGTGTTGTATTTTACTGCTGCAGATGTTTCAGGTCGAGCTCATTTTAACTGCTTTATATACTGTTGGGTAGTTTAACCTGCAGCAATGCATCATGGTCTGTAAGAAAAGTCAACCATTCCTGAGCTCAGAGAAACAGCCTGTTTTCAGCTCTGCGACGATGCGTTCTCCAGCTGATCCGAGGGGGGGTTAAAGAGTTTATTCAGCTTCAGGAGGAGGAGGAGAGTTTCCTCAGCACATGAAGGAAACTCTTCATCCTTCAGCTCGTCACAAACATCTGGAGATACAGGTTTTTCACTGGACAGGAAGGGGATGAAGAACTGTGATCTGAAAAGTAACTGAAGCCGTCTGACAAATGCAGCAGAGTAGAAGTAAAAAGGAAATACTCAAGTAAAGTATTTGAGTAAATGTACTTAGTACATTCCACCACTGGTTGCACAATATGTAACACAGACTTATAATGATAGATAAAATATGAAGACAATTATCAAGTATTATTAAAACAAATGATCAAATGGATGATAAAAATGATAACAGCAGTCATTATACCATATCAGGAACATGAAAACCTCCAAATCAGAGAGTGGTTTTAAAAGGCGGTGGGAGTGGCGGCGGAGGCGGGCAGGAAGTGTGAACGTAAACACACGGAGTTTTTATCTCAACTACTGAAACTGAATGTCCTGTCCAGATCCAGAAGTTCTCGCCGATGTGGAGGAATGGAAAAAGAATCTGGCCAACTACTCGGCTCAGGTGGTGGGAAAGACTCTGGTCTTCCTCAACGGGACCGCCGAAGAGTGTCGATTTCGGGAATGCAACCTGGGAAACCTCATCTGTGATGCTATGGTAAGTCGAACTCCCGAATGCTTCATCATTAAAGGAATATTAATATGCAAATGACCGCCTGGAAAGGTGGAACTCTTCTGGTGGGTAAACTACAGGGTTTTATAATAGTAGAGATTTGATTTAAATTCAAAAGGTAAACTACGATGGCATCCATCGAAGCGATCTCACAAGCAGTCTGTATACGCACTGTATATATTTATGCAAGATATTTAATATTGTACATGTCCCCTTACAAATAAAACCCACGTGTGACTGAGGGAATCTGCTTCTTGTCTCCATTATTCAGATCGACAACAACATCAGATTCTCAGACGATGCCCAGTGGAACCACGTCAGCGCCTGCATGTTAAACGGAGGAGGCGTCCGCGCGTCCGTTGACGAGCGCACCAGGAACGGTTGGTCACTGATTTCCATGGAAGTAAAATAAAACCAGAGCCAGAACATGGCGAGATAAAGCTCTGATAAATGACTGGAGGAAGCGAATGACTCACTCTGAGGGGAAAGTAGGACAAAGTGAAACCACACACAACTCTTTTGAGGATCATTGAGTGTTTTGTGTAAAACAATCAGTGTTTTGTCAGAAGAACTTTCTAAAACGGCGTTGATGTGTCGTCTGTAGGTTCGATCACCATGGAGGACCTGATCTCCGTCTTACCTTTCGGAGGAACCTTCGACCTGGTGCAGCTGAAGGGCTCCACGCTGAGGAAAGCTTTCGAACACTCAGTGAGACGATACGGCCAGAGCAGCGGAGAATTCCTTCAAGTGTCCGGTATCTTTATTTTTACATCATGTCCATCTGTACATATATATATATATATATATATATATATATATATATATATATATATAGTCTTTAGGATATTAGGACACTTAAATCTATTGGGAGCAGAAGACTAAACGTTCTGCAGATTGCGGACACACTTTCTGTATTAATAACATTTCTTCACCATGAAAGGATGACGTGAAAACAGTGTTACCTGTTGCTTAGCACGATCTTTGATGTCAGCAGTCTGTGCGTCTCTTCGTGTCTTGATTTGAATCACAAAGTAACGTACGGAGTGCTGAGGTCACATGACTGCTGTTAGTTTTGACAGTCTTGGTTAATTTGCCATTAAAACATCTGGATCGTCAAAGAGAGGCGGATGTACAGGAGCTCTGCGATGTAAGAAGATCCGCCTACCAGCAGCCGTACAGCTCACTGGTTAAAAAATATTCCAGCACATAACCCCCTGTAAAACCGCTTTGGTACAGATTAAACGAACAAGATGTAACATGTCAGTGAGCTTTAGAGGTGCTGAGAGGTGGATTTTGTTCAATGTGGACAGAGCCAGTCTAGCTGCTTCAGGACGAGTCTGAGCAGACATTCGACGCCAGCTCTCAGTAATTTATAGTTTTTGAAAATGACATATTTGAGTTTTGATCCTCAGCCACGTATCGCATTGATGGGTCGGACTGATGATGTTTCCGTGTCCTCCGGCAGGATTTCATGCAGAGTTTGACCTCGCCAAACCCCCGGGGCAGCGCGTGAAGAGCCTCAGAATCCTCTGCACAAAATGCCAAGTTCCTCACTACGAACCCGTTGAGGACGACACGGTTTATAAAGTGGCGCTGCCGTCCTACATGGTGACGGGCGGAGACGGATTCTCCATGATCAGGAACGAGACGCTCAAGCACGACAGCGGTGCGATGTTTGTACCGTTTATTTTAACCTGCTCGCCGTAGTAGAGACGTGACTTTTTATTTTACTTTTTATTTCCTTCCAGGTGATTTGGACATCTCAGTCGTGTCCAGCTACATCACGCAAAGAAAGATTGTTTATCCATCTGTTGAAGAACGCATCAAGATCTACAACGCAGCTTCTGGACTGCGGGGGCAAACAGCTCCACTGGTTTTACTGGTTTCACTGGGGCTGCTCTGGACTCTGTGTGGCAGCATGTAAGGCTGACTTCACCCAGAAACACAAGAGGACAGAAAAAGGTTTTTAACCAAACTGCATGTGAACGTGAAGTATTAGCAGCTCTAATGGATGTAATCCTGCAGGACTGAAAATCTCACTTCGCAGAAATATGATGTTACTTTACTTTTAATCCTATTTTACAAGTATTTTAAAACACAAGGTAAGCTCTGGTGCGACTTATTTTATAATGTCAGACAGCGCACCAGCACAAGAATGAGTTTCCCAACCAGATTGTTTGGGAGTGTCTTGAAACTCCATGTGGACCAAGTTTGGACAAAACAGCAAAAACAACACCCAAGGCAACTTAAACGCTGCAGTTCCCATAACGACGACGACGAGGTGGCCTCAGGAACTGTATTGAGTTGAGGGAAATTTCTATCGAGAATCATGAAATAAAAACACTTTACACAAGAAGTTATGGTCTAATATTACATTCTTAAAAAATTGTACTACTTAGTTTCTGCGGTGGCAATTTGAAAACATTCCCATCAGCCTCAGCTGATCTTCGTGTTTAGTAGTAATTATCAAGTGTTAGCATGCTAACACGCTAAACTAAGATGGTTAACGGAGTATAAACATTATACCTGCTAATGATCATTATAGCGTTGTCATTGTGGGCATGTTAGCATTTAGCTCAAAGCGCCACTGTATCTATATACAGCTTCACAGAGCTGCTAGCATGGCTGTAGACTCAGCTAGACCTAGCTTAGCATTTAATTGGATTGCATTATTTGCAAGTGTACTAACTGAACTCTGGCTCCATTTTACCTTAAAGTGCCACCGACGTTTCTTGGAAGCTTGGTAGGAAATGATTAGTAATGTTTGCTAAGTAATTCTCACGAGAGAGACAGAATTGACTCTCAGATGCTTTTCTGTGGTTGTATAAACATCATCCTCAGACACAAAAACTGACATCAACAAAAATACAAGCTGTATTTTAAATATGTGGAACAACAAACGTTGTAGCTTCTATCATAATGGTCAGAAGACAACATTTTAAAAAGCACAGGTGTCCACTCGACTTTCTAAACCCTTAACGACGACCTTTAACTGTAATCATAATGGAGATACTTTACTTTTCGCCCTGAAGTGAAGCAATTTGTCTTTCTGTAGCAGCAGGAGTTCAAGATGGATTTGTTCTCATAGTAGCGTGTCTACATACACAGAAAAAGCCTCACTAAAAAATATAAATATACAGAAATAGTTAAGACATTTTTGCTAAACGTTTGGACACATGCCATGGTTAACACAGAAGAAAACATCAGGTATCGTTTACGAAAAATAAACAAATTTGTACATAATTCATCGGTTTATTGTTACAATGTTACACTGCGCTGAGTCCATGTTATTGTAGTTTCTGTTAGATTTATTTTCAGTGATATAAAACTGTCAGTAGAGATATTTGCCATTCAATATTATGAACCAAATGCTGCTTAATGTTTGAGCAGACACAGATTTTAGTTCACATGAAGCTGCTGTTCAAACTTGAACCTTACCTTTAGCGGTACAAACAGTATAGGTTCAGGGTTTAGACAGTCGTACACCTTGACTCATAGACTTTGTTATTCTTCCTGGTTCTTGTTTTTTTATTTTTATCAAACCTTTGTTGCTTGTACAGATGAAATTTTTAGTACAAAGCACTTGAAAACTGAAAACCCCGGGTTTAAGTTACGAGCGGTCCGAACCCGAAATTGCGATGCGTAAAAGCGAAACATTTGTGTTCATCAGTTTTGCAAGGAACAATGCACAAATAGTCCGCTTCTTTGTGTTTCTCTTTCATTGCTTTTCGCGCATCTGTTAAACGGTGATGACGCTGAAAGACAGCATTTTCAGATGTCCGTGGGACAATTTGAGACCCTTGTGGAGATGCTAGGTCCTCACTAGTCCCAGTTTGTGCCTCTCATGTGTCAGCATTACATTCAAGTCACAGCGCTAAGCATCTGTTTTTGAAACGGCCTGACAAACAGGACTCTGGAAATACCTTCAAAACAGCAGTAAGTGTTAACAACCTTCTGGGTTTTCCATTAAAGTGACAACAAACAGTGTTTCCAAGTGGTGGTATTATTATTGTTGGCGCAAAGACCAACTGATTGCTTTCCGTTTTCCTCAGAGCCTAGCGACTACCAACAACACAGGACACACTGCATTTGTTTCCACATTTCCATGAGGAAACAAGACAGAAGGAAGAAGCATGTTCACTGAAGAGGTAAAGTGAAAGTTGACCTAATAACAGCCTGGCTACTGTCCAGAGCAAGAAACAATCGTAAAAATCCCAATTTGAACTAGAAACCCCGATCTCAGTGCCGATAAAGGCAGAGTGAAACACCCTGTAGTATTAATAAGTAGGCAGGTTTTGTTACTTATTGATCAGTTATTCCCGGTTGTTGGCTACCAATAGCTACTGGGGAAAACAAAAACACTCTCCTGTTGTGTAATGGGCTGACAGAACTGCATAGAGAAAACGAGGCTTTTAGCTGCTAAGTTGAAACGCAGATGTTGTCGTTATTTTATAGCCATTACATTGTGCAGTTAACATTTACTTCATAATGAGTTAAAGCAAAAAACTTTTATCGATGGGTGTATATTTTTAGGAAGCTTTGCTCTGTGACGTAATGGCAACACCTGAGGAGTCGGACCCAAAAGCAGCGACTAAGATCGTGTTTTTATTCGTTTACAGGAACACTAAATGTCACTAACGCTCATTTCTGGCAACACAACTGTCGCACAGAATTACGTCTTTGGTGTGCAAGAACAGAAACACTATCGTTTATTACAACGTGGGTTTTATCTTAATGGCTCGGACCATTGGTTCTATCAGTAATAGTTAATATCTGCGAGCACAACTACAGTAAGTACAGTAGATCAAGGTCGAAGCAGGGAGTGGGTCTGTAATGTTTGTTTCCAACATGGACCTGTTTTTAGGGATGCCACTGAAATTACTTTGAGTACTAGTTATGATAACACAGATGGCTACGACAATAAAACCCAAGTTGTAATAAACTCTAGTTTTCCTGTAATTTCATGCTTGATCTTGCATGTTAATTTGTACTTCAAATGAAAGTTAGTATTTGAGTGGTGAGGAATAATCGTCTTTCTGTATCTGACCCTGAACCTCTGAACTTTCTGTGGAGAGAGGAGAGGATTTCCCTGCAGGCATCAATCAAGAATCTCACTGAAGCTGAACCATAACATCCAGAGTTTTTTAACCGCAGCTCCTCTCCGAACAAGGCCTCCTCTGTGTGAGGGATCTCCCAAACAGCGCTCGCTGCACGTTAATGCTCGAGAACTCCTTATTAGTCAATTCACGGAGAACCAGCTGGAACCAGCCTGCACCAACATGAGCTGCCAAGTACTGGAAAACAACCACGAGGACTCAAGGTCAAAACTGTCTGCTTTCATTTAGTGCAGTTCTGAGAAGAGACGGGGACACAGTCAGTTTTTCATTTGTAGCTTTTTATTGTTTCATATTTAGTTGCTCAACGAAAAGAGCTTCCAGTTTAACCACAGTCTTGAGTTTAGAGCCTCGCCCACAGGAGTGTTGACAGTGATTTACTCATTCACTTTAAAAGTATCCGTTCACCCAAATTACATGTTTTCTCCCTTAACTCTGGTAGTATCTATCCAGGTTTTCAGATATCTCTGAGATTTCTGCACCATGTCTGCCCAGAAACAGTTTCCCTGTTACTCTGGATAATCCTAAGTTCAAAGATTCGTAGTCACATCACAACGGTAAGTGAACGCATCACAGTTCAAACGCACTCTTTGGAATTAGGAGTGCCATGTTTTTGTGAGTAACCATGGACCTTTTGTTCCGCTGCAGGTTTAAGAAAAATAGATCTGTGAAACAATGCTCGTCTCTAACGCTTTCTTCTTCTTCTTGTTTTACAGTTTCGAAGTCCCTAACACTACTGCAGCTTCAGAATTGACAGGTGAGATATTTCCATTAACAGGTGTCATGAAGTTTGCACAACGAACTGTGAGGCTCAGTCTCAGATGGGCGGACGTGTGATGTCCTCATAACCAGATCCAGAAGTTTTTCTAAGTTTCATGCCAAAGCAAGAGAATAGCTGGCCAGCATCTGCTCTTGCAAAATGATTCTTGGCATCAAAGTGAGTTTAGCATTTCGCTGCAACAGTGTGATTTCAAAAAAGTAGTAAGCCAGGTAATGATGTTAAACCTGAACCTAGAGTTGACCTGTGACCCTACATTTAAACAAATGAAAACAAATAATGTAATCCTCGAACGCTGACAGAAACGATACTAGAAATATTAGGATAGATTTCAAACATGTTTAATAACACTTTTGGATTTTCCAAAGAAATGTGCAAATATTGTCAGTGGTGGAAAGATGATGATGATAAACAACATTATCTGTAGTGACATCAATAAATATATATCTTTTTATTAGTGCATTTATATACATTGGAATGTAAAAATGTTCCCAGCAGATCTGGAAATAGTGGAGTATTGCACTTCCATAACCCAGGATGTCAGAGACGTACATCGTCTGCTTCACACGACGGTCGCTTCCGTCGCTCCCTGCCGAGGAGGAAACGTCAACATCAAACACCGGCTTCACTTTGGTGAGTTAATCTGACGATGTGCACAGCAGCATTTCAGAGAGTAGTTAAACTGTCTCTAGTCTTAATCAGAGCAAAAATGCAAGTAATTCACTGGTTCCAGCTTTTCAAAAAGTGAGCGTTTGCTCGAATCGGCTGAAGACGAGGACAGCTGGCTTGGTTTATTTTCATTGTGGCCTTTCACACACGCTGCGGACGCTTGAATGTTGTGTGAACGCAAAACTAAAAATAGAAACTGTGAAAAGCCTCGTCTTGAACACAAAGTGAAACCAGAGCTGGGCGGTTCGCTCGTTGCTGTGAAGGTTTTAGTCGACTGAACTGAAATAGGAATCTTAAGTTGAGCTTCAACCGCAGAAGTGTTTCATTATCACAGTTGAGACAGCACACGAAACATTTCTTCTGTCCTGATCAACGTTTTGTCTTTCTCAGAGTTAGATGATCACGTCTGTATTTAGCTGAAGTCGGGTTGTGGTTAACCTGGCTCTGTCCAAACTTCATAAATACACGTACCAACACCTCTTAAGCTCACTAATTAACACGTTACATCTTGTTTATTTAAACCGTCCACAAACAGAAATGTAACAAGAGTCTACAGCGGTGCTTTGAGCTAAATGCTAACAGGAATAATGCTTACCATCGTATTTTAGTGTGTTAGCATGCACATATTTGCTAATTAGCAGTAAGCACAAAGTACAGCTGAGGCTGATGGGAATGTCATTAGTTCTGCTGGTACTTGGACAAATTAAAACATTGTCCTGATGATGGCGCTAGATGAAAAGTCAGAGGATCACCGAAGTTATGAATGTCCGAGCCACTAGGATTGCTAAAAACAACAATTTGTGTGAGGTTGCCAAAACCTGAACTCATTCACCATATCTGGCAACGCAGCATGTTAATACAGATCGATACAATGTTGTTCAAGCACGTAACTCTCTTACATTTCTGTTTGTGCTCCGACGAAACAAGTGAGATATTAATCAGTGAGTTTTAGAGGAGCTGGTAGGTGTATTTTTCGAATTATGGGGAAAGGCAGGCTAGCTGTTTCCACCCGCTTCCAGTCTTTATGCTAAGCTAGGCTAACCACAGCCTGAGTCTAAAGAAAGAAAGCGAATGAGCGGATTTCAGCTGTTTTTTACCTGAAATCCACAGACCTCAGTTACCAAGTTAGTTACACTTCGATAGCAGCAGGTGGATTTAGGGATTCAGCTTATTCTTGTGCTATGAACTCCAGAAATAAAAGCACAAAAACAGACTGAACGTACCGTACAGTCTCAAACAACGGGCAGGGCCTTTAATTACCTCGACTGCAGAGAGCGACAGGCCTGATTTATACTACATTCAGCCATGTTACTGAATTTATTCCTCTGTTTCACATTAAAAGCCTTTCCTTGCTGGGATGAGTTTGTACTCACAACATGATTAATCTCCCGTGTCAGATATTGTCGTACTCTCCTGCCCTTTTTAAGAGCTCATGGTAAACGTTCCCAAACAACACAGCGAGCTGAATCTCTTCCTGTATTATTTCTTTACATTCTCCGCCGTCACTCGCTTACCACGCTGAGTTCAGGGAAAAGCTCCTGCACGGCGATGTCCAGCAGGACGTACGTCATCTGAGGAGACACAACAGCAAAAACAATGTTTGGCTTTATTCAGATAGATTTTTGATCCTAATTTTGCCAGTTTTAAACTTATTTTATTTGGGCAAAGTTCTTGTACGGCTGCTTGTGTTCAGACAACATAAAATTTTCTGGAAAAAGCTGTTTATATTTCTCAAAGAAAGGTGTGTAATCAGCACCAGCCCTGCCTTCAGCAATCATTTTAAGGCCGTAACCTCATGATGCGTCATTAAGTAAATATACCTGTGTATCAGTACAAAAACAAGGCGTGAGGACGGCCGAGAGACACTAGAGGTGTGGAGGTTTTTGAGTGTTGCTGTGGTTCAAGGTAGAATTGAATGTCCTTCTCGCTGATTGACAGGTGGTAACGCGGCAGAAGGCAGAGGAGAAGACCGCTGGCCGATGTGAGCGTTTTTTCTGTTTACCTGCTTGTTGAGGAGAGGCTGCTGGAACCCGTCGAAGAGGAGTCTGATGCCTTCGTATTTCGCCTCCTCGCCGATGCACTTTCCCACAAAGTCTGAAATCAAAAACACACACGCACACTTTGTAATGCAGTGAGCCTTTGTAACATGAAACAATTCATGGCCTGTCTAAAGTCTTGGCAGAGCATGTTTGGATGTAAAGTTTTCACATTCCTGAGTATAGTAGTAAGGAGCGGTATTGTTTGGTGCGTTTGGACGAACACAGACATCCCAGTGTTTTCATGCAAGATGCACCTAAAGCACATGATTGGAATATTTCAGTGCAGAAACAGTTTAAACTGAAAATTGTCTTCTCGTTGATGTTGGTTACCGTCTGTGGCAACCACATGCTTTGACATCTGTTTCAGCTTACAGGATAACACAAGCAAGATGTGTTTTCTGATAAACACAAGGCTGCAAACAATCTTAAATTTCCTGTGACGTTTTGACATGGCGAGGTGGTTGATGTGAAAACTGACCTGGTAAATACTTCATCATCTCCTCAAACGTCTGCTTGGCTCTGACTTGTTTGTCCTCTGCGGTTCGCTCCTCGCTGTTCTCACAGAAGACGGCGTCTGCGGGAATAAATCACAACTTTAATACATCAAGCAGTCAGTTCAGAGCGATTTATATTTCTCTCTTTTGCTGCCATCTATTGTTCTTTCTGTCTCTGCAGTTCAAAGACAGAAGACGAGAAAACAACTGCACAGACTTTAACATTCAAACGTGGATGCTGTTAGCAAGGCAGGAATCTAACTTTTTCACTTCATGCTACATCTCAAAGTCTGCTGTCCGCTTGAATATACTTCACCAGAAAACGTTCATTATAATATTTTATAACTATTAGAGCCATACACAGGAGGATTGCCAAATAATGTGTGTCTAAACAAACGTGTATTTAGTGAGCATCAGTTTTTACATGTGGTGCATTTCTTTCTAAAACAACAGGACGTACTCGTGGTCTACGAGAGGAAACGCAGACACACACCTCTGAGCTGCGTGATGAGGGAGACCGTGTGGTGCTCCTGGAGGACCTGCTCCAGTTTGGACAGCATGTACTGGTCCATGTAGGCTTCGAAGGTGTTCTTGAACAGGATCCTCCCTGCGGCCAGGACGTGGTGCAGCCAGTTGGGCACGTGGAACACCACCCGACCTGTCAGTCAAAACACCAAGACAGACTGAAGAGGATGTTTGTTGAGTAGTTTGTGTTATTTTGTACTGAGCTGTGTCTCTATCTGAGGCAACAGTTTCCCGTAAACATGTAATATAACTGCCGTACATATTTCTGTCGTTTTAACATGTTTTTGTTATGTTTGTTTAAATTAATTCATGCATATTGAGTGCTTATGTTAAGTAGGAACTAAAGTACATATGCGTTACACACGGACATTTTTGAAAGGTGCAACAGGAAAAAACAGACTTTTGGTGAGAAGTTAATATCTCTGCATAAGACGGTGTAGTCCCTCATTCGTCCAGGAGTGTTCTATCGTAGAAAAGGTTTCAGTCGTAGTCATCTGGACTCTGTTTTCAGAATCAAGACGTTTCGGCTCCCATCCAGAAGTCATTCTCAATTGTGAACAAATGGGACGGGAACTGGAAATTTAAGCTACTCTGTGCTACTTAAGCCCCGCCCTCAGGAGGGAATCTGCCTGAGTATCTGTTAATAGCTAGTTTCACCTGAAACTGACCTAATTGTTTCAAGATGGCCTGATTACTGATCACTGGGCCATCTTGAAACTATTATTAAATTTCCAGTTCCCGTCCCATTTCTTCACAATTGAGAACGACTTCCGGATGGGAGCCGAAACGTCTTGATTCTGAAAACAGTGTCCAGACGACTACGACTGAAACCTTTTCTACAATATCTCTGCATGTGGATTTAAAGTTATAAAGAAGTTGCAAAGAAGAAAAGATGTTTTTCATTTTTGTATTTTGATCAGGGTATTTCAAGAACTCCTTCCCTCTTGGTTATATGCAGCCAGCGAGGTATGTGAAGTATGTTTGTGTATTTGTATAGAGTTTATTGCAATATATGTGTTTATGTTTTACATTGTCATACTGTAGTTTGACGGTGAACGTGATAGCGGAGAAAAGAATGATAAAGGCAATAAATCTATCAGTATCCAGAATCATGGCGTTGTTTATTTCCTGTTGCACCTTTTCAAAAATGTCCGTGTGTAACGCATATGTACTTTAGTTCCTACTTAACATATGCATGAATTAATTTAAACAAACATAACAAAAACATGTTAAAACGGCAAAAATAATATGTATGGAAATTATAGAACATATTAGTTGAAAGAAATATGTACAGCTCTTGCTTGATGATTGCTCTATTTTGAGACACTGGATGTTTTTTAATAAGTGAAAGCTAAAGTATTTTAAAGGATGATTGCAGAAATGTGCCCACTGAAGTTCACTGATTTGTACATCAGAGCAATCGAGACCCTTCAGTGTCTTTATCAGCACGTGTGGAAACATCTGTAAGAACAGTGTTTATCTTTGTTGTTTAACTTCTAACTTGCAGCTCTTTTGATTTCAATTTTCAAGCCTTTTCTTCTGCTATTTAACTGTTGGTGTGTTTGTTACTTAATCTGTATGTGATTTCATTTAATTTTCCTCTTTATTGTGGTTTTAAATTATGTTCTAATACATTTATTTTTCAAAAGTAAATCATGGACTCACTCTGTGTTTTATAAAGGCACTGTACAAATAAACTCGCCTTGCCTCATCACAGCTGTGAAATTCTGATTTAGTTACTTGGTAGTCCTTTCATCTGGGGTTACGGTGGTTGGTTGTTTCACTACCTCTTTTACAGAAACAGCACTCACAAATGTAGTTAATAAACCTGCGTCTTCCTGTGCAGCTAAAGAGAAGTAACTTCAAAGGTTGGATCCTGTCCAGAAACAAGGCCCGTTAACTCAGATGTTGATGACATTTAGTTGTTATTGTTCAGCAGTTTCATATTGTGTCAAACCCGCAGGGCGGTACAGAGGGTCAGTACGCTCCTCAGCTGTTCGACTTGGTGGCCATCACTTACCGACGTACATCATGTAGTCATACATGCCGTCGACAGTGACCATGTCCAAGAAGCAGTTGTGGTTGTGTCTCCACTCCGAACTCTCCGACAGGTTTGCGTTGTTCTTGAACAGGTCGTTGAAGAGCTGCGAAGTGAATCATCAGCGAGCGGCGTGAACATTAGAGTTACACAACACTGGAAGTGAATCACAAAACCGAACAGGATGATCTGTGGAGTCACACGGAGTTAACATACATTCAACTTCATGAAAAAATGTAGCATCGAGTTGTGGCATGAATGTCTGTGATAATTTTGTATTATGTGTTTTAACACCTTCATATATTTCATATGTTTCCCCCCTTAAGCAGCTTTTAGCTTATTAAAATGATCTTGTTCCACTGACTGGGCAGATAATATACTTATTCTGTATCTTTTTTTTTTGAAGTTACATGATAATAAGTGTTAAATTTAGCAAATCCAAGACATTTTTTACTGCTGCATCATTCCATCAAAATGAAATATTCTAAATGTCTTTTGCAGGTTTTAAATAAAGTTCTGTGGTTTTAAATAATGTTTGGTTTCGTTCTGGTCAGCATTTTAGGAGCTGGTTCACTTTATTATTTTCCAGTAATTATTTAGCTGTAATTTAATTATCAACACAGACAGTTGCAAACTACTTAAATATCTTTATGAATGTCAGTGAGGCTGCTTTTACTCTACTTTTTTTTGTCTCGGTCTCATGAAGTTTATCTTTGCTTAATTGTATGATTTGACTGACTGTAACAAGTGATCTGTCGAGTTAATAAAATCCTTTTCTACTTCTTCGGTTGTCACGCTGTGCGCTGAGCTGAAGAGAACTAAATAAAGGCAGCGAGATACACTTTTAAAATGCAACGCGTCTCTCTGGACTGGACGTGAAAACGGGATTAAAATCACCCAACTAAAGCGGACGTAAACAGAGGTTTGAACAGTCTCTATAGTGCTAACAATTGTAGTTTCCTGCCCGGCACATTATGGTTTATCGTACTGTGGAGGTGGGCAGAGGGAGAGGTGATTGTCGCAGCTGAAACTGGTTGATTAATTATGCTCTCCCTGGGACACACACACGAACCTGTGCGTGGACTCTGCTGATGCTGGGTGATAAGTTGTGTAAAAATGAAACAACAAAGCGTTGTCTCAGAGGGAAGGGAAGGGTTAGCACGATTTCGCTACACATACAAACAGACAGACCTCCCCGAGGACAGAGGAAGCGCTTTTCCTCTCGAACCTGATAAAATGGGACTTTTTAAACTCTCTGTAGACTGACAGGACAGCTCAAAGCTTCAATTTACTTTTGATAAAGTGTTGAAGTTAATTTGTTTACCCCTTGAATCTGACAGAGTGCCAGAGAGCCTGAGGACTTTGGGGATTTACCAGCAGCAATGACACGAGACAGATGTTTAGTTTGTGCTGAGCAGAACTTATTCTGTTTTACCTTCTTGTTGTTCTCGGTGGAGGGGCTGAGGATGGTCAACTCCGGTCTGCTGGGTTTGGGTTTGGGCGACTCGCAGGAGTTGAAGAAGGACTGGATGAAAGGCTCCAGGTTCTGTCCTTTCTGGAAAACACACGTCAGTAAATTTCACAGTGTTTAATATCATCAGCGTCATGTTGAACTGTGTTCCACTTTAGATGATCCTGCTAGGGTTGAATGCTGGTAACTGAGATCCAGGCGTTTCCCGGGAAAAATACCTGCGGGATGTGTGCTTGTGTATGTGTGTGCACGCCTGTGTGTTCAGATACTGAGATAATGACACCTTCTCCAAATCTCATTAGCCACATAACTGTCAAGCTATGTCCTGACCTTAAAATGGCGTTATTATCGTGTATAAATGCATCAACTTCAACAGACCAGCAGGTCGGTTCAGTATTCTTTTCAGGGGTGTTAACTGTCATGTGTTTTGCGTGAACTGCCGGCACCGTCTCTCGCCAAATAAGAGAAAGCCGCTCCTTGATGAAAAATGTAGTTATAGAGGTTACATAAGCTTCTCCTGCACACAGGACAACATCTCAGCACCAACACTGGTCCAGTACCATTACAGGGAGCGCAAAAGGCACGCGCACACTTTTCCAAAATCACAAAACAATTCAATTCATGTTGAGTTTTGCATCTTTCATTTAATTCTGCATCGATTACAGCTTGAAATATCCATTAAAGTACAACTTTAAATGAGTCTCTAGCAGGCCAATTACGTCGTTTACACGTCACTGAATTAAACGGGTGTTGTCCAGACTCGACAGGTACTGATGTTCTGTTCGATTCCCCCGAAATGTTTGCGTGTAGGATTCTTTCCTACGGGTTTATTGAATACCTGTAGCCATCACACAGCAGCAGGATCAATACGTGCGTGTCCAAATTCAGAGAGGCGCTGTGCACATTTTACGAGTGCGTCGTGTGAGAAGAGTGTGACACATTTTTAGGACGTAATCATTTTAAAATCACAGCCTTATTGTTCCTTATTTCTCCTGGACTGTATTATTATGTAGGAAGCTCCAGCAGCACTTACTTACTGAACAGCACTGAGAGAATAAAGACACCCCAGGCGCCTGTAGGTTTGCTGATTATTTATCTTGTACTGAGGTCCTCAGATTAAAAGGAAGTCTCCACCCGTGCCCCCATTCCTCCCTGCACACCCTGTTATACACATCATCCACAGTGACCTTGTGCTGGGAAAACAACTGCTTCATTCAAGAACAAGCAGAGAGTTCCCTTTCTGCAACAATGTTGTAGTTTTTGGCTCACAAAGGCTTCACCAGCAGTCACATAAACTCCTTCAATGCAGCGTGACACGTTTGCTGGTTTAACTGAGATTAACTCTTACAAAGAAATGTCTTACTTACTTACATAAAGCCGTGGTATTAAAAAAAAGGTCTGTTTTCCATGGAACCGGAGGAGTTACTGATATTAGCCAATACCTTTAAAGGAGTAGTTCAACAGTTTGGAGAATACGCTTAATCGCTTTTATGCCGAGAGTTAGATGAGAAGACCAATACCACTCATGTCTGTACTGTAAATATGAAGCTATAGCAGGCAGCTTGTTAGCTTAGCTTAGCATAAAGACTGGAAACTGGAGAATATACTGTAGATAGGTAGGTGTACATGGAAATAAGGACAAATATCTACATTATTAATAATCATTTCAGCTCAGGAGGGACTCACCTCTTTCATCAGCTTCCCTGGTACGGACTTGAATATTTTTCCTGTAAAACAAAAGACTAAAGTTAACAAATCGACTGAACAGGGAAAGGTTCAGATTACTAAAAGAAAAATGGTGATATTTAGAAAAGGCAGAAGGAAGGAGCAGGCAAATCAGATGTTTAAGACACACTGTCCAAGTTGCAAGCGATCAGATCGATCTGTGTGCCCGGCGGTGACGACGTAGGCGGCACTAACTACGTACGCTGGTGACGCGGCTTTCCAACACGGAAGCATGAGAAACGGAGCTCCATCATCTCACCCTCCAAACAGTCGGGCTGTCCTCCGTCGCAGCAGTCAAACTCAGAGACGGAGGAGTTCGGCGCCCAGCTTGGATTCTGCTCAAGCACTCTGATGCACTTCCGTCACTCTGAGTTTGACGTCGTCGTCATGTGAGTGACGCAAAAGAAATCCGATTGGAATCGCACACTTATTTTATACTTATACCCACCTGGTACTTAATGTATTTTCTGACCTGTTTTTATAGTGTTTTTATAGTGTATTGTATTATATTGTTTGCTAGTACTTTCTCCTGTGTGCACTGACGTAAAGGCGAGCTGCTGTAACAAAGAGCTTCTGATTTCTGAAACCACCTCCAAATGTGGCCTGAATCCGATTTGCAAAAATCACATTTCATGTGGGTTTTTTTTGCTGTCCGTACTTTCTAAAATCAATCTGGAGATGTGCCAAAAAAAAAAAAAAACGGATTTGGGCTAGCGCAGGGATGGGCAAACGTTTTGACTCACGGGCCACAACGGGTTCTAAAATTTGACAGAGGGGCCGGGCCGCCCGTTCCTGCGCTGACTGCTTGCTAGCGTAGTCGGCGTGCTTCGTAGCAAAGTGACGGCTGATATCTTTGAAAACCGCGACAGTTTCTTGGCATATCAGGCATACAGCCTTTGATCGGACTTCAGTGAAAAAATATTTTGATGTCCGCTCCGTATTAAACACTCGGCGCTCATTTTTGCAGAAGGGCTCATAAGAGAAGAAGAGAGTAATACACGCGAACAAGGTCAATGTAGCTGAAGTGCGCCATCTTTTGGGGAAACGTGGGCAGTACAGGAGAACAAGGTTTACCCGTACCTATTTTAATATAATTTGGTCACGTTCGGCGGGCCGGATTAATTAGCCCAACGGGCCGTGTGTGGCCCGCGCGTCTGGGCTAGCAGTCTGAACAAGGCCTGAGTCAGGAGGTCTGCTTTAGATATAAAAAAAAAAAAGACCTAGTTTATTAATGGACTTGTTTTGAACAGACAGAAGTGTGGATGGACTGATACACGACATATTTTGAAATTAATCACAACCAGCTGAGTTTGCTGAGATGGATATTTAGGAGTATATAAGATTTAAATGTATACGGTGGTTACGTGAATATAAAAGTATAAGCTTTGTGGATATTCTTGAACAAGTTAGGAGTTTTGGGAGATCTGTACCCCCTTTTGACTCAATCACCACAGGGTGAAGACTTTGGTTCAGCTACACCTGGCCAGGTAGGGGTGTAGTGCCTTGCTCAACGACACCTTGATGCAAAAACCAAAACTCATTTTGGAGTGGCAGGGCTGGATATATGATTGGAATCAAAATACACAGGACATGTATGCAAAACCACATATAAAATTAACTGTGTTCCATTAGACCTAACTCGTTATGTGTGTAAAACAATAACTTGAATGATAATAATTGAATTAGTTTTGACATGATAAATTCATACTTTCCCTAAAAGTTGATAGAGGATTATTATGCTGAATTATGGCCCAGCTCTGCGTGGCAGTAATCTCAGAGAGGACTGTCATGTTGCTCATCAAAATGAAACGGTTAAATCGATCTGGATGGATCTGCGAATGTCGTCAAAAGCAGTCAGCCTCTACCTGCTGCAGTGACCAACAGGACAACACTGGAGATTCACACTCTCACTACACTTTTACCTGGATAAGTAATGCTTCGGAAAAAGAGGAAATGCATTATGTTTACGTACCCAGGTTGACATCAGGCAGCATCCTGTCCAGGAACTGAGACTCCATGCTGTACGGAGACAGGAAGTCGGCCAGCAGCTGACTGTTACTGAGCTCTGGATGCTGCAGGAGTCTCTGCACACACACACACAAACACACCAGGAGCTTAATACATTTACAGTTTAGGTATTTAACTGCTATTCTTCTCCAGAACACACACTTAAATTACTAAATTTGATAATCGGCAATTGCTGCCAAGCCAAGTATAAACATAACCCAGTCTGTACATCTTGTCGACAGAATATATGTACTGGTTACAAAATCAGAAAAGGCCTGTTTCCACTAATCATGACGGAGTTCCTCTTTGTGTTGAAAACCTTCACTACATTTTGGATTTACAGTTATATAGTTCCTACATGAAACTGCTCACAACAAATCTGTGGATTATCTTGAGTAACCGGGTCGTGATTTCTGGAAAGAGACGCTGCTGTTGGCGCTTTGAGCACCACGAGCCGAGCGCCATGTAGTCCCATTATATTCAAAAAGGCAGACATCTCTAAAACTCTGCAACTCACACCAAAAAAATCAAAGTAATTCAACTTATATTCAGTCCATGAGAGCTATTTGGTTTGCTTTCTTTAACACTTAAAATCTCATTCCTCTCACCCAACTCAGCACCAAAGACAAAGACAACAGCAAAATCTTAGCTACTGAAGTAATTCCTATTTCTATCAAGGCTGAATACCTGTAAATATTCCTCAAATTCTTCCCTTTTTGATGCGAGGAACTCATAATTCTTTGGTCCAATAATTCTTTTGGATGGAAGCTGTGCATCTGCAAATGTGCCTGGGGGAAAAAAAAGATTGGATAAAAAAAACATTAACGCAAACAACAACACTAGATTCATATTTTACATAACTGCGAGCTAACAGAATATGGAAATCGTCAGTTATTTAATTTAAGTGAGTTTGGTTAAAGGCCCAGCGTTACCGTGGAACTCCGTGAGTTTGGATTCTAGTACGTAGAACTCCAGATATCTTCTGTAGACCGACAACTTTTCAGTTTCATGACCAACTGCGAGAACATAAGAACAAATTACAACATGTCTGACTGATATGAAGGCTGATGCTAAAATTGACATTGCACACAAGGTACAGACTCTGTTTGGTTCGAAAGTAAACTAAAATCTGATTAGTTATTCAACTGTCTGCTGCTTATATGAAGTCTCTGGATCACATATTGCCTTTAAGGTCAAATGGAAATTTTGGCCAAAACCAGGCGTTCATGCATTTGCAGTTGACAAACAAGACTGAAAGCATCAAAATACAGTGAATTAAGTTTTCAGTAGACTTGCCCTGTTAATGTCCTAATTATTAACACACATACATTCAGTGAGTGATACATGTTTTAAGGTTTACCTACTTTTTTTTTTTGCTCCATATGCCTGCTTGTTTATAAGCAAGAGGAAGAGGAAGTAGCAGTTTGGATAACATTTATTTGACAGTAGGCTCTGGCACGGTTTGATTTTGTTGACGACTGTTTTAGTCTTTGTTCAGGTGGTGATGGGAAGATCAAACCAGACCCGCTGAGAGAGAGAGAGAGAGAGGAGTTGCGACACTTGCCACAGACCTCTGTCATAACCGGAAAAGGCGGAAGCAACGCGTCGCGGGGCAACCAGTAGTTTCAAACACTGCAAAGTTCCAGCATTGAACCCCACTCATGTTCAGCGTTTCCCAAGCACGCTCGCTGAAATGAAATGACTGCACTGTTTTTCACATTTTATCACATTAGCTGACCTCTCAGGACTCTAGTCAATAGTGATATTTTATGTAGCCGGCTTTAGTTAATGTTTATCGTTAAGGTAATAGCTAGTTAGCTAACGTAAGCAACACTTTGCTAGCTACCATAACCAGATGTCAGTTGGACTACACTGCCTCAAATAAATTGCAGTTATTGGCGTTCGTTGGCATACAAAGTTTATCTTCGGTTATTAGACTTATTGTTAAAGTAAGCGACGCTTGAGTGCGACCGTATCACTGCATCTGATTACAGCGAATGGTGGCTAGGTTGTTCCTTGGTTAATTCTGTCATGACACACATCTTTTGTTAGGCAGTGCATCAGTGGCAGGTGATAAGATCAGCAGCGTAAATGTGGATGATCACAGTAAAAAGAAAGTATAACTGGAGGTAGCTAATTACGTCACATACTGTGATGGGTATGAAACAGGTACATTTGATATTTCACCCACTATAATGATGTGTGTGTGTGTGTGTGTGTGTGTGTGTGTCCAGTCTGAGGTTTGTGAGTGGTAGACCATGAGTGGGGGAACAGACTGGACGTGAGTGCTTGGCTGCGGGGGTGAGGTGTAAAAACCTCATCCATGACCAGGTTACAGCCCAGGTCTGGCCTCAGTATGCCTATGAAACGAGACTTGCCGTAAAAGCAGCTAGTGGAAGAATGCAATAGCTATGTTGTACACTTGTATGCCTTTCCTGGCCTGCTTTCTCTTCTACATTATGGGAAAGGTCCAGAGAAAAACTGATTAATGCTGCACATTATGCGTTAATATTTAGCGAAAAATTGCTGCAAATAGAGTCGCTGCTGCTGTCCGCACCGCTGGAAACCATTCAAACAGGTCGGTTTGTTTGGAACTACTGAGAGCGGCCGATTAAAGTGTGCCGCGACTCTCTCTTTCAGCCGGTCGGGGACTTCCAACTTGCAGGGTGTAATGTACAACTGCTGCACAAACGCTAAAAACATATAAAACATTATATTATATTAGCTGCAGCTTTGCAAACTGTAAAACTGTTTTGCGTTGGTGTGATGTGTGCGCTCCACCTTAAGTGTGAAATGAAGTCTGGAGTTAACAGTATTTTCAAGTAAGAAGCTCGTATCTGTGATTTTGAGCTCAGCATTGTAGAAGATCTACGCTCATGTGATTCACATACCAGATGAGTCCAGCGACAGAGGCTTGTGTTTCACCTCCCCGCTCACTCACCGTCCTTCCTGTCGTTGCGCTCCACATCGATGCAGAAGACGGGGATCTTCTCCCTCTTGGCCTCGTCGTCGTAGATGTCGATGTAGGGGATGGTGATGCTCCAGGCCGACAGGTTCCTCAGGGCGCCCGGTGTGCTGGCCGGCTCCGCGGGGGAGTCGTCCTCCATCACGACCGTCGCCTCCTCCACCTGCAGGGACACAAAGAGCCAAACCAGGGAACAAATAATGTTCAAGTTCCGTTTGCTTTTAACTTTAGGTTTAACTTTAACTTTAAATTCAATTTCTGTGTAATTTTCTAATGCCTAAATTAAAAAAGTCAAATCACATCACAGACTATTCTCAATCTCCAAGATATTGATGACAAGAGAAAATGTGTTTTTAACACATTTAAAGTATAATACAATATGTAATAAACCAGTTCATGTGGCAAAATGATGTTATTGAGAAACAAATATATCATTGTGTATTTTTGTTTAGATTTTAGATATACTGTGTGTGTGTGTGTGTGTGTATATATATATATATATATATATATATAATATATATAATGAGCAGCAGATGGATGGATGGATTGAAAGAAAGGATAAATTAATGTGGATGCATGAATGAGGTTGACCCACGCCTCGCTTTGCAAACCAGCAACATGAGGCAGAGATCCTCATCACAGCTCAACACTCTGAAAAAGAAACACTCACCAAATCATCGTCAAAGTCGTTCATGGCGCTGGGTGGCAGCATGGCTCCCTCCATGGTCGTGCTCTTGAACACACCTTTGATTTTGCTGCCAATTCTGCTGATGCCAAACGACTCCCCTCGTTTTGACGTGTTTCTAGGGTGAACAGGGGAAAATGCTGTTACAGAGTTGTATACATCTAACCCGCATTAATACTACACAACCCCAAAAATCACATCTCATCTATTCGGTCCAACTATTCTGAAGCAATTCCTCCTACCCCCCCCTCAGGTTTTAAGGAGTAAAATAGCATATTCATCTATCACGTTTGTCAAATGACTTGCTGACAGAGCATTTCACTTTGTATTATAGCAACTGACACGGGAAGAAATCATTTTCTCTGTGCAGTGCATCGGTCATGCAGCAGACATGCAGTAAAAAAAAAAAGGGCGACAGCTACATGCCTTTTTCATCCGCCGGCCACAGCAGCTTGTACTTATCGAAACCTCATTTCTAATGTTTAACCAGGCGGTTTGAACTTTCAGTCAACAACGATTAGTCGGTTTTAGCAGTTATTACTTTCACACACCCACCAAATGAACTTCTGCTATTTTAAAAGGGCAATAAGTCAGACTTTTACTGCAGCTGGTGGCGGATCAGTGACTGCTTTACCGGAGATGTTCACCTCTAAAACTTCCTTAAAAACTCTCACGAGTACAGGCTTCACCCAGAACGTTAATTACTGTGATCGCTTCAGCATTCATTCTTCTCTCCTCCATGTTTGAGAGGACAACGGCTGCTACGTGCCAATGCTCGCTGTATGTTCAAAATATTTAAAAAAAAAAACAAACAAATAAGTTAATAAACTAGTGTCTTAAATCTATTATGTGTAGAGTTTGTGTGCGATTATAGCATTCAATATATTCAGATTGTTCTGAAGTTTGTGTTTGTAGAAAAATGACACTTGTCTTTTTTGTACTTTGAGCTGCATTTCATGCATTAAAATATGGTAAAGAAATGAAAGAAGGCATTAAATGCTTGGTCAGATTCTTGTTTCATATTCTTTGATTAGATATTTACTGATTTAAACACAAATCTTGACTGTATTTTATTAAGGGAAAGTTCTTTTGGTGCAAAACAAAATTAAACTCTGATGCATTTGAGAAGTTATTTTGCTAAATAGAGATAAGGACTTAAGTTTCCCTCTATGTGAGGTAAGGTATTACTTTGGTATCATACTGAAACTCAGGTATCGTTTTGGCAACGTAAAAGAAGTGAAGGACAGAGGACAGTGATGCAACATGATGCTGCATGTCAGACATGTCAGCATCAGTTTGAGGCTAAAAGCCTCATTCTCAGGTGAAAGAAAACTACCGATCCCCGTCAGAGACAAACGTTTTCATCGCTGTAAATTCTCATCAACAGACACCTAAAAGGACTGCTTCATACTTCTGTAGTGTTCAGTACTGTCTTCTTTAACAGGTCGATCATCTCAAGCATGAAGTTAAAATCCAAGTGCAAGCATCAGCATAACATGTAAACAAAGACAAGCAGTGGCTCGTGATGTTAAGATTTGTTAAACAAGGACTTGTTTCTTACGCAGGCAACATTTGATTCATTCACAGAGCCGCCTGCACTGCGACGTACTGTATCTGCATGCATCACACTGTTTGCATCCAGTATCTCTCAGGCAGCAGACTGTGAGGACAGGTAACATGCCAAAGACCTACTTACCTGTTTTCTTCCAAACTGAAGCTATTTCTGGAATAAGATGCACAATTGGACAACACATCTTCAAGGGATGTGAGCAAAACTTAAAGCTGCGTATTCAGAGGGCTATTCTCACTACTAGATACAGGTACAGTGTAAAAACGCCGCCTACAGTACCATCATCAGAGGCGTTTCTTTGGTGGCTTGCATATTTCTTTTTCAAGAAATTTTCTTTTTAAGAAACTGAAGAGTAACTCCTTCCACTGGTTGGTGTGCACAAGACCAAATTAATTTGGCTATTATTATATCAATAAAAATACTCGTGGCGTTGATCACTAAGATTAGTATCCGTTAAGAACAAACTCCATCAGTGAAAGTATGTTTTTATTTTATTTTCAGGGGAGGTGTTTTCATCAGCTCCTTGTTTAACTCAGTTTTTTTCCTTCTGTATACTTTTATTGTCACGTGAAAGATAAATTAAAAGCAAACTCAAAGTTACAACAATCCATATCACAAACCTGTTGATTCTTGAGTTCCTTGGTGGAGACTCCGCCCCCCTCAGCAGGTGTCTGAAGTACTGAACACAGAGAGGAGACAGTCACCGTACAAATTACAACTAATCTATGATTTGAAGTTCTGGATGCAGAAGATTTCAACTGTCTGTGCTTTTTCTATTCACAACAAGACCCGTGGTGGAAGAAGGATTCAGATCCTTCACTCAAGTAAAAGTGTAAAAATTCTTGTGAAAGTGTACTTAAAGGATCAAAAGTAGAAGTACTCATTGTGCAGGCAGAGCAGCCCAGTTACACTATTATATATTCTATTGTTGCTGAAGCATTAACATATAAACAGCTTTTAATGTTGTAGCCGGTCAAAGTGGAGCCAATTTGAACTACTTTATTTACTGTTGGGTAGTTTAATCAATAATAATCCATCGTATTTCACAATATGATCATATGTTTTGTTTGTAAAAATCTAAATATGAAAGGTAACAAGTAACTAAAGCTGTAAGATTAACGTAGTGTAGTTAAAAGTACAATATTTCCCTGTAAAATGTAGTGAAGTAAAAGTATAAAGTAGCATTAAATGGAAATAAAATGTGTCTTTGCAACACTGAAATAGACTAAATACTCTACATTTTGAATACATGGTCACACAGTACCTTCGTTTCTACTCTCAGCCATTCGTAAAAGCAGATGTATTTGTTCGGCTGTGTTTGGTAGAACCCTGCAGATGTGTGGCTGACTGAGTTTTTGAGGTCTTACTTCGTCGCTGTGACAGAACATCGGGGTGAAGACTCTCTCCAGCAGAGACAGGACGTGTTCGTACGCCTCAAACAGGCAGCGCATCGTCTGCAGCTTCACCACACCAGCGTACGGACCTTTAGCAACTGAGAGGGAGACAGCGCGTGGTTAAACTGCTTTCACGCTGTGTTTCTGTTCAGAGGGTTAGAAAAGTTTCCACTGGAGACAAACAGGAAATTACAACACAAGTTTGTGCACAAACAGCACTACACTCTAAACTGTTTAAAAGAGTAACTCAACACCGGGCTGAGAAGTAGCGTTTCACTGCCCTAGGTGGTTGAAAGTTACATGTCTGTTTCACCTTTGAAGCCACCTATGGGTGTGGTCAGAAGTGCCTGTAACCACACCCGACAGTGATGTCACAGGGTGCCAAAGTACACCTGTACATCACTGCATCAAGGTGTTCAGGAGTGTTCAGTAAATTTCTCTTCTTAACAAGAGCTTCAAAGTGTATATTGTGACATACTGTGTCCACGTGTACTGAGCAAGGTTAGTTTTCAAACTGTCAAGGAAAAGTCATTGTTTGCAATTATTGCTAAACTCTTACGCTAAACAGCGGAAAACAATTCTGCTGAATTATGACCAGAACTTCAACAACTGCTGCTACAAACAAATTCGGACATGTTAGTGTTTAAAGGAAAACTCCACCGATTTGGAATTGCACTTTCGTAAGGTTGGGGGACTGGGAGAGACAGATTTTAAAAAAAAGGAATCGAAGCAGCAGAGGCCAAGATATCCTAATATGGATCAAGCTCCAAAAACACTAGATCCTACAATTCCCATAATGCAACTCAACTGTGTCTCTTCATAAATGCCTACGTCTTTAAATTATAATTTGTAGTCCAAAGTCAAGCTGAGACATAATCAGACTTCTCCACAGAAGACATTTTCCAACCGTCTCTACAGGCTGACCGGTACTCTCCATACGAGTAAACTGATGTTAAGTTCTGAGGTAGCTGCACTGACAGCGCGGTGATGATAATGAATGATATAGCCTCTTACTGTTCCTTATCTCCTCCACGATGAACTTGTCGAAGCTGATCTTGTCGATGCTTTCATCCAGGCAGTAGGTCTCATAGATGTGCAGCACCTCACCATGTAGGCGCTGCAGCTCAGCGTCGCTCAGCTCCGGACTCAGGATCTTGTCGTTAAACTCCTCTGGAGGAAACAACAACAGGTTTGAAACAGTCAGACTGAAAGGGAAACCCTTCCCGAAGCATGTCCAGAGTCCTTCTCTGTAAAACAAGAGCAAACATGTGTCGTCTACATGTAAAGCCCCGATTGGACCCCTTGAGCCTCTACAGGATAAGCGGGTTAGAAAAACAATGGATGGATGAATGGTAATGAATCTTGGAGGGCCAGTGGGCTAGCTACCTAGCTTACTAAGATTGCTATAGGCTTGCAAAACTAGTTTTAAGGTTAGCTAGGCCACTGAGCTTAATCAGAGGATTACGTGTGCAGCACGGTTTACGTATGATGGTTCCTCTTACCCACGGTGAGGCAGAACTGCAGCACGTGCACAGCTCCTTCCTGCTTCAGGAAGTTCATGAAACGAAAGAGGAGATCCTGCTGGTCCCTGATCTCCTTCAGCTCCAACTTCAGCACCTGCACGACCAGAGAGAGGAGTTTGGTTATCCTCATTAAAAGGAAATACTCAATAAAAATAGAGAGAGACAGATAAAGACGTTACGTAGATACACTGTATGTTGGCGGCTAGGGGGACAAAATGGTCAGAAACTGCAGTACAAGGTAAGAAATATTTATCTATTTAATTTTTCTAATAACAGAAATCTGTCGGTCTGTAGTGAATAAGGTCTCTCTCTACTCACAGACGGCTTCTTGTTGCTGACGTCTGCATATTTCTGTAAAAATGGAACCAGGGTAGACGGAGGCTCTGTGGCTGGTTCTGGCTGGAGATGCAAAAGAGATTTAAATAAGCAAAGTAATTAGTTGAAAACCCTGACTTTTTGTTACTAAAAGAAATATCCACAATTAAATTTTTTTTTTTTTTTAAAGTAAGGTTTCTTTTCCCAACTGGATGTACAGTTTCTGAACTTTTCACTGATCCAGATGTAAGGTAATGGGATCAGTATTCCTGAAATGTTCTTTTGACTTACTGGAGTGTCATCAACAAATATCAGCACCATGAGGTTCACAATATCCTGGAAAGCAAAGAGAGACAGCATGTCATCTTAATGTTATAAAACCTTCAATGCCTGTTTTTTAATTGGTTATTTTATATTAATTTCATGCTGTGTCATCTTATCACTGCATCCAGTTGGACCCATCTTCAAATTTAAACAAAGCAAAGAAACATGAAGAATATTCTGGCATAACTTGAGGCTTCTTGGTAGTTATTAAGTCAGATTAAGTTTCTTCAAAAGTAGTCCCTCTCCAATGTCTGATCATTTGGTAAAGCCAAATAAATTCCCAAAATGTTTTACAGTATTTACAGTATTCAAACAGAGCAGTGTGACCTGCTCATTCACTACACTACAGCAGTCTTCACACCGACAGACCGACATTAATCCTGTTCTACTCACAGGGTCAGCCATGAAATCCATGGTAGGTAATATGACAGACCCAGCCATCACCTCCCGCAGCAACAGAGCCAGAGACCTGAACGAAGCCAACACACAACCACCAGTTACAGCTTTTAATGCACGATCATTTGGTTTCATCATACAGTCAGCAATTTTGGGATTTAACAGCCACTCAGGCCTTTAGATACAAACAGTTAGCTTCCTTATCTGAATGTTGTGATTGTAGTTTACATGTGGAGCTAACTAAATCCAGTCCTAGATGTCATCCAAATAGTCTCTGTCAGCTGGTTTGCGTCTGCCTACCTGCAGTCTGTTGCTTTGGGAGGCATGACGTAGGGAAACAGCATCTCCGTCAGCGTCCTCAGGTAGAGCAGCTCGTCTTTTCGGCTGTGCAGAGCGATGTGGAGGTCAGTGCCGTATTCATCCAGAGCTGCCTGTTGTAAACCCCCCACATCCTTCACTGCAGACAAACACATATAATAACATCAGAACACAGCGGATATTACTGTATGTCTCTGAACGCACACCCAGTTTCACCAAACAACTATGCTTAAAGGGCAGACGAACACCTCCAAACGAAGGTTACCTGCCACAGTTCATACCAGCATTTTCCACCTAGACCAGAATAGGAAATTTGGATACAAGATTCCAGAAATACGTCTTTATCTATCCCAGCGTAAATCAACCAAAACACGATAAGCAGTACGCCCATGGAACAAACACAAGAGAGACCAGCTGTAGTTTTGGGAGGGGAAATTTCTAGATTATCTGGGCCATCTCTAGATTGTATTTTCAAGAAATTGGTTTTATAGCAGAATCACTGGCAGGGTAGCTTCAAGTTAAATGTAAAACAAACACATACATTCATATAAATGAATGAAGGAATGAGTGATATAAATAACTGAGTAAATAAATACTTTCAAATGTGCCAATTTACAGTTAAGACTGTAATGATAACCTCTGTCGATACCTTTTTCTCGAGCTTTTCCAATAATTTCAATATGCTTCATTGCAGCTTTCATCACTTTGTCTGCAAACACAGCAGGAACATCAACCTGCCAAACGTAGTGAAAGACAAAAAAAGAAACAAACATTTTGAGCATATGTCTGTCTGAGATCCAGCGTGATCCTGCCTAAAGCATGAAACTGGCGTTTAATGTTCTGCTTCTTCTTCATCTGTAGTGGCTTTACTGACGCTGGTTAGATCTGATGACAGCCCATCAAGGTGAAATGCTGAAACAGAACGAGTACAGTACATCCTCCGGTCTGCAGCATACTTAACTTAACAATCAAGTACACAAGACCTTCACCTTCTGAGCCCGGCGGACAAGCACTGATGCGAAGAAGCGAAAGGTCATCCTCAGTTCATCCACACACGCCTCGTCATCTGTGATGTCTCTGAAAACCAGAGGAGGGAGTTTATAACACCTTCTTTATGCGTGTCTCTATAAAATAACTTTCTTAAAGACAATAACACACTTACCTGTACCAGGGGAACACAAAGTTCTCGAGAACTAACTCAAACACCTACAGGTCGGGGACGGGAAAGTTAGAAGAGGTCAGAAATAAGTCCGTCTGTCGACTTAACTGATGACATTTACATGCATTGAGAGTTTAATTCTGCAGAGACAGTTAAAATGTAATTTTTGTAAGTAAGTGTCAGAAGACAGACAGATAATAAATTAAAAGGGTAGATAGTATGTTATTTTTTCAGCGTAACATCCACACTTTTTCAAATAATTAATCATTCATTTTAGGATAAAACCGTCGACGTGTATCCATCCACTGAGGTACCTCTGCTATTGAAGCATCCACTTTTGAATGAACTTTCAGGTCCAACCATGGCTGGTAGTTTTCAAGGAGCAGCGTCGGCCTGCAAAGAACAAACTCGGCTCACCACACTTGGAAAATACAAAGATCACAAGCAGCACCAGGGTGAAAACTCACTCCAGCTATGATCCAAATACTAGTGAGTGGTGTCCATGTTCTTGTCAAACATCTCTACAGTCCTATCTTGTCTTGCTGCAGTGGTGGCACTGGATTTGTGTAATGAATATGTTTTTGTAACGACATACAACAGCGGCCCCTTAGTGTACTAAGGTTGCCTGTTTTTTTGTGTGGTTTTTCTTGTCTTTGAGGGCTGGAGCTGGGTCCGGAGAGACTGATGTTGTGGTTCTCTAAGACTCACTGAGACGTTATTTATGGCATTAAAACTATACAGATAAACAGACTTGACCACAATTCCTTTATCAATAACATAAGTTATCCGTCTGGTGCAGTACTGCTTAATAATATCCACTAGATGGCAAACTAGTGTATGTAAAATAATGTGTCCTCACAAAAATACATTATCAGCTGGATTAATTAAGTAAGGAAAACATGCTGACTGTACCAGGAGTAAATAATAAATGTCATTACAAAGCAATGTGCTGAACACGCATGCCTCACCTACTTATACGTAATAACACAAAATGTACTTAAAGTATCACAAGTAAAAGCAGTAAAAAAGGCCCCTGAGAGTGGCAATTATGATATGTTATTGAATTATCATTGATGCGTTATTGCAGCATTTTGCTATTGTAGCTGCTTGAGATGCTCATTTTAACTACTTTATATACTGTTGGGTAGTTTAATCTATAATAAATCATTGTATTTTATAAGCAGGTTATATGTTATGTATGTAAAATATTTAACTATAGTTAAATTAATTCAGAGGAGTTGGACGACCATGAACTGCAATGTCAACAGTTCGAATCTGAAAAGGGAGTTTTGGTCAAAAAACTATCTACTTAAAAGGTATAAAATGCACAAAAGATGAATGCCCGATATTTCCCTCTGAAATGTAATAAAGCAGAAATGTAAAGTAGCATAAAAAGGAAATACTCAAGTAGTTAAAATAGTACTTAAGCACAGTACATGAGTAAATGTACTTAGTTACGTTCCACCGCTGTAAACAACAACAGAGCGGATTTCTATGCATTTGTTAAATACTCCCTGCCTGTTCGCTACACGGTAAGTGTTTCTCCGCTCGGAGATCCTGTGAACGTACCGGTGACGTTTGCACTTGACCTTCCCGCACACGGCACAGCTGTGGCCCAGAGGAAACAGCTCCTGCTCCTGCCGCTGTTGGGGGGGGGGGGAGAAAGAATCGCCCGTTTCCTTAATCTTTCATATCACACACTGTGAACTGCCTCCAGAACAGCACACTTAATCGCTGAATGCAAACACCACACTGCTCCGCGCAGGGATTCAGATATAAATAAAGCTGCATCAGCTAAATGCGTCAGGTGTCTGGCTTACTTTGTTCCTTGGCTTTATGGTGAAAAGGACATTTGGGAGAAGGGACTCTGGTCCAAAGGAGCAATAGAAAGTGATGACACCAGCCAGGAACGACCAGAAGACCATCAGGATGTGGATATACCTGGAGGGAGATTGTTATACAGCGTTAAAACTCATGCAAATTAACTAAAAATCGGTGTTTAATCTGGGGCTTCTCCCTCTGTTCACTGCATGTGTACTGCAACTATAACCGTTTGTGCTTTTTAGATAAAGTTATATAAAGGTGTAGCTTTTATTGTCCCATTTATACAGCATCTCTTTTGCTGTGTGTATGATACTTAAGTGTCCAAAACATTACATGTCCAGGATAAATTAAATGTGCTTTCCTCTTTCTTATAATGTCAAATAAACTAAATAAGAGACATTTCCCACTGAACGCCCACCTCACTTCACGTTAATGACAAGAGTGGGTGGAATCTGTTTTCAGCACCGCATGGTGAAACGTCCAGAGCACAGCATGAGCATTGCACACAGACAGACAGAAATATAACGTATCATCCAGTAAATAATCATCACAATATTTCCAGGTGGGGCATAGAAAGCTGCGCGTTTCGGAGCATGATGCAGAAATGCAGGGCATGTTCAAGAACTTGCCTGAAAGCTAATTAGGGAAAACACCTAGTGCGTTGATCGACGTTTAATTATTTCGCATTATCTGTAAATCTGACGATCACAACCTCACAGACCCCAAGGTAGCGTCTTCAAATGTCCAAAAAACCCAAAAGGACTATTGTGTGTGACAAAGAGAAGCAGGAAATCCTGCTAACGTGTAGCGTTTGTTTCACCGTTTTTGGCTTTAAAAATGGTTGCAGATTATTCTCCTGTCTATATACTAATCGTTTCAGCTCTAGTTCACATATCATACACCTTAACTTCAGTGCTGCCATATTGTTTTTGCACTACCGGACTATTTATTTATACATATTCTGCATCATCTGCACTCCAGTACTCTGTACTGAACACTGCAATAACTCATCAACTATTTCCATAAACTGCACTACTTAATATTCACTGCACTGCTCTTCTTATTGTACATATCCATCAGTATACTTCTGTTTATAGTAACGCCATCTGTATATAATGTCCACAGCACCACTCGTAAAATATTTTTATAATAATTTATATCCTGCACTTCTGGTTCGACCTGAACTGTATTTCGTTGCCTTGTGCTTGTGCACGTGCAATGAGAATACAAGTTAAATCTAATCTAATTAAAGTGATTTATTATTGGATCAGGAAGGAGACTTTTTGTTTTGGACCATGTACTCTCACTACAACTAAAAAAAAGTGATTCATTTAGTAATCAATGCAATAAATAAATCATTTCAGGACGGATTTGTTATTTTACATAATCACATAATTAATTAATCTGGTTTGACAGCGTGCAGAGACAGGGAGCACCTTATCTTAAAAAGGTGAGAGCCCTGATTAAACACAGGTAAGGTTTCCACTCAGGTACACAGCTCTGCCCCGACATCACATGACCCACCCGGTGTTCAGAGATAATCCGGCACTCTCCGGCCCCAAAATAAACACGTTGTTTTTTTAGTTTTTTAGCGTTTACCTGTTGAGCAGCACAGTCAGCGAGACCATAGCCAGCAGCAGGAAGCAGAAGACCGGATACTGACGGCCAGCTTCTCTCAGGACGTCCACCTTCAGCCCCCGCTTCAAATACGTTAAAATGCCTGCCATCGTTTCAACGGACCTGTTGACGGGGAAGGATAAACATGTCCAATAAACAAGTTTCGGTCTGTTTAAATGAACAGCAGCCGGATAAGAGTTAAAAAGTTTAAACTATGTCGAAGTTAGCTAGCAAGAGCCGTTGCGGCTAATTTAGCTAGCTAACGGTTAACGTTCGCTTTTTGAAGGCAGCGGATAACGCTTCAACTTACAGCGACGGTGCTATCTCCATATACTAAAACACATTTTTATCCACGAGCATAGTCTTCGGCTGTCCTTAGTCCCAAATCCAAGTTACTTTCTTCAGTTTCTAAAGTTTTTACTTCATGTTTTTTTTTTTTGTTTTTTTTAAAGTCCCGACCGACTTCCTCGACAGATTGAACGTTTTCTAATCCGACCAGGGTTGCCAGATCCGTCAGAAACAAGTAATCGCCCCAACAAGGCGGGGTGTGTTTAAAACCACGACCTCTGTTCACCTTTTAATGGGATTATATGGTAAACAATAAAACACACTAATCTAACCCATTCTTCTGAAAAAGAGATAAAATGAACTGATTAACTTGTCTTTCATTGAACCTTCAGTCGTTGCGTTCATTTGCTACAATTTACAGTCACTTTAAACTTGAATTTTAAGAACTGAAACTTTACATTATTTTTTTTTACTTAAAATCTTTTATAAACGTCGCTTGTCGTGCTCTATATTTATATATGTTATAGGAAATGTCCCCCTGAAGATGTGTGTGAGGCAAGAAGGCTGACAAGATTCAGAAAAGGGGACGAGGAGGACAGTAACTCGGTGTGTTTGACTTTTGAGGGGCAGTTGCCGGAAAGAGTGGATCTAGATTATGTGTGTTACAGGGCGAGGCCGTATGAGAGAGCTCCTCTCAGGTGTTTCTGCAGGACGAAGAGGAGGCAGGAGATGTGGGAAGGATTGACTGTAATGTGGAGAAAGAGCAAGCAAAGTGTCTGCACTGCGTACGGGATCAGCACAGAGCCCAGAAAGAATTAAGGAAGTAAAAATGAATAAGATCAGAGCAGAAAAGGGAAAGTCATACGCTGAAGCTGCTAAGAGGATGGAGAGGAACGGTGAAATGGTGGCAGTGCAAAAGGAAACGGAGATGATCAGAGCATCAGTATGGACAAGAAACGATTTCTGGCATTTATTGCCATGGTTATAAACTGTGCTGCTGAAATAAAGGGGAGGATAAATAAAGGATTAAGATGGTGCTGGAAGCTGCAAGATGATTCTTGAATGTTGTGGACATTTCTGGAGAGGATCTGGATGTTACATTGAGGGAAGGAGCTGCACAGACTCAGACAACTGGGTCTGGGGTTGTAGAACGGACACGAGTGGGAGCACTTTGGGTGGTCGCAGTAAATAGTTTACACTGTGAAGCTGTTGCAATCCAGCACTTGGCGGTGACGCAACACTTATGGATGCCGACCGCCATAAAACTCAACAGAAGAAGATTTTCTCGATTAATCGTTTAAATCAGTCTGTAAAATGTCAGAAAATAGTGGAAAATCATCAGCATCACAATTTACGACAGCCCAAATTGACATCTTTAGATATTGACTGTCTGTTTTGTCCAACTAATAGTCCAAAAATATTCAGTTCACTATTTATTTATTTAAAAGACAAACGCGTATTTTACTAGTCGGACATGGCAACCCTGAATCCAAACAACGCAACTTCCGTTTGGCCGATCCGCGCGCTCAGTGACTGCAGTTATTATGAAATGATCAACCTGTTTTACTGTTCAAAATATATTTTAATTGATTCTTTTAATTGATTATTCCTTTGACACGTTGTGTTACCTCTGTGGTTTGTAGATGAACTGTGTGCACTGGTTTCTCAGTTCTTACTTTATTTCTCTAATTATCTTTTTTTTGACTGAAATTTGTTCTTTGCTGCTTGTTATTTTGGTCTTATTTGACAATGGGTGTCTGTAAATTTAAGGAAAGCCAATTTATAAACTGAAAACAATTTCATTGCCATATAGATGGTTTAACACCTAGCACTAAAGAAAACTGAAATGTAAAAATATTAAAGTGCACTAGTAAACATTTTCAGGACCTCTAAAATGTACACCCATTTGTTCTGTACCACGTTATTTAAAATGCTAATCTTAAATTCACGATAAGGAGCGTCACAGACCGAGTCCATGATCCAAAATTATACATATTTACAAGAAATTCAATTGGCCGACAAAATCAAATTACACAACCCCCGGATCAAAGTCAATAACTTTATTAGAAAAATAGGTTTAACTCACCTCACTGTACAGTATAAAACAATTCATTTGCAAAAATGCAAACACACTTGTTAGCAAAAAAAACAAAAAAAAACAAATACAAAAAAAAAAAAAATCATTCTTGACCCTTAAAATTGGCGATCCAACAGAGTCAATACTAGTGTGAAAAAAAGTAATCAGGCTCTTTCATAAATCTGGTAAAAAGAGAAAGAACAAGCTGCACAATCCTGTCCGAACTGGAAGAATGCTAAACACCGCGTTTCGTGGCAAGTGTCAGAATAGGCTAAAAGACGCACTAAAGGCTGGAGAAATCCAACCTCAGAAGCTGCTTCGCCATTAAAAACCACGTACGTCTGTGATGTACAATGCATTGAAAAAGTTACTTTGTGACGAAGTAAACTCAAACTGCTTTATTCTGTTATTTCCTACAATTCCCAGAATGCCTTTCACCACCCCCAATAAAGAGTTAGGGTTATATATAAAACAGCTATATAGCCATGGCCACATCCCGTACTTAAAATTCAAACATCTCGTGGATGTGCTGCATTATGTGGGTGTAGAAATTGATGTCTGTGCAACTGATTTCTTCCCCGTGTGATTGCTAAACACTGGTGCAAATTGGGAGAGTTTAAAAAAATACTCCACGCACTAGGACTTTGGGATAACACCCACCAAAAACCTGACTGTAAATATCTCACATCATTGAAAGGACAAGTCTGGTTAAACGCTATAATTTTGTTGTCAACAAATTCCATAAAAAGCCCAAAACCAGCAGTGAACGTCTCTGCTAACAAGTGTTGTGTGAATCACAGCCTGATGGATCTTCTTACTCACTAGTGGATTCATCCGCTGCTGAAAATAGTCCCCAACAAATGCACTATTTCCTCCTGTTAGTCTGATAAAAACTACAGCGAGCAGCTGTTTGAGGAAACTACTGAGCCTTTTTTTTTTATAAAAGAAATAAAACTACATATTTGTGAGGTGTTTTTAAAGATTTGCATCTTTACTAGGAAACAATGTTATTGGCGCTGAGAGCCACAGACAGGAAGTCAGAGACAAACTAACACTATTGGTTTTGGTCTTTTCATTAAATTTGTTGACAATAAGAAAAAACAGAATAACGTCCGACTGATCCTTTACGTTTTATACTGGCTGTGTTTCACATTCAAGGTGAATTTGTCTTTTTTTCTATTAGCTAAGAAGCACAACGGAAAACGCTCACTGAGAAACTCAAGCTATTGAAGCTGTTGGAAGTGTTGTGGGTAGTAACTTGTGTGGCCGCATCTCTAACAGCACTCTGCAGGTAAATTATTACACACCCTGTAAAACAAGATGTGCCCAAAAATGCCAAGGTACATCACCAACGCCTGTTATTTCCCACAACGTTCGAATATGTTAGGATGGGTCTGCTCCTTTAAACTCTTAACATTTTGACTTCCAGTATAATGTGTACACAGATAGTGAAAATACATGAATTAACACCAGTTTACTCTAACCAGGACCACATATACGGTGTGATAATCAGTCTACAGTGACATACAATGTGAAATGTATAATCATGCTTTTGCAATGAAAACTTTTTCCATGCCATGTTTAGTTTGATTCCTAAACTTTTCAGGACACGGAAATAAACTCACATTCTTCCAGACCTGCTTAGAAACCCTAAAATAAAAAGCAGCTTCAATAGATGTCAGTGAACATTCACGTTGTGAACGAACACAGATGTGTGTGCAGAGCCGACAGCCTGAGACATTACTTTGCAAACATCCTTACATCCATGGGTACAAACAAAACAAAAAACAAAAAAAAAAAAAGACTGTTTTCCCATTGTGGAAGACAAAGGATGACAGGGTTGCAGGCATTTAAGAATTTACAGTCATAAAAACAATTTCTGCGTGTAAACTACATCATCACTCAGTTCATTTCAAGACAGCAAAGCTTGTTCAGGCTCATTTCAGAAGGATCAGCTAACGTGCTAACAGTAGCTGTAGCCTACGTCAAGTCTCGACTGAAAACTAAAAATTCATTAAGTGTTCTGTTGCTGCCTGTGCATATCTCTGAGGTGGAAGGGTGGGGGTCGAACCCTGCCTCAGTTTCCTCAAGTACAAAACGGGGCAGAGCAGGCGAGTCCTTGAAACGGAGGTAGTTAACGGACCCATGGTGGCTTAGGCTCTTAAAGCACCATTTTCCTGGAATGCCCGACCTTCAACACCGGGTGATCACACCTCAACGCCATCGCTGAGAATCATAGATTATCGTGTCTAGTCCATCACAAAAGATGTAGTTTAAGAGCACAAAGAAAAAAAAAAAAAAAAAATTAGCATCAAGTTCCACTAAACCACTCCAAACTTAAAACAAACAAAAAAAAGTGCAAAGACTTTTCCAGAAGGACGTCCATCATGAACTCCTACTCAGGATATTTGGGGGTGGGGCTTATAAACTTAAAAGTCTTTTATATTAAAAAAAAAAAAAAAGAAAAAGAAGAAGCAGCAGCAAGTTCTGCTCTTCTGATTATCTTCGAACGTGGCAGTTTCAGGAGATCTGCTCCTTAAAAAAAAAAAAAAAAGGCTGGAGGAGCGCCATTAGACCAGAGTCAGTTGACCTTACCATTCCTTCCACTGGCAGCCTGCAGTGCGTAACGCCGTACGCTGGTCAGTCTTCATAGCGACACATCAGGACCGGCCTCGACCCCTTTTCCCTGCTAGTCAGGTAACAAAAGGAAGCAATTAGAGAATGGAAAACAGGATCACATTACATCTACACACACATCTACTGTTTTGTGTCCCTCACGCTCACACACTCAAACTCAGTGTAACTGTAGAGGGAGAACTGTGTAACAAGTAAAAACATGAATTTGCATACATTAGAAGACAAAGCATTCGCACGCCCTCCGATTTAACATGCACATGTCAATGCCTTAAAGGAGGACGACAAGCAGAGAATCGGCCTGGTTTGGACCATAAAAACTTAATTGAGGTGCAGCAGGTGAAACGTGGACACGCTCAGACAGGCAGAGAGGAAAGGAGGAGGGGTGGGGGGTTAAGAGCAGCCAATATATCTATAAAAGCAAACTGAACAAAAACCACTACAAGCGAGTCATGCATGGCAGTTATCTTCCACAATAGCACAATATTAAACCTCCAGATAAAAACATGCAAGATTAGTATCCAGGCCTTCAACAGCTAGGTAGATCCTTCTGGGACAAGGAAAAGCTTCACTTTGAAATTAATAAATCAAATTGTGCTTTTTTTATTCCCCCACCCCCTCACTAGTAACAATTGGGACTTGTATGACAGACTTTTTAGGGGTGGGGCTTACTCTTGATGCTGCATTGACAGTGAATTTAGGACACCAATTTGTGAAACATTTATATATTTTTGGACATGAGAGGAACTCAAAGGATGAAGTATGTCACTACATACATACAGAGCACTTGAGAGATGCCAACTATAAAAGTAGGTGATTTGGAATTTGATGGCATGCAAGGTGACACTGTAGCATGTGGCCAACATTGGCAAACCTTTAGTCCATTTTCTTCCACAAGGAGCCTTAAAATTTGAAGGCAATTTGAAGAGAGAATTTGCCGAAACATGAATTTGCAACACAATTTGAAGTTTTGTACACGTGTGCGTGTATGTTTATTAAAGCAGACAAACAGCAAAGAATACAAGCCAAAATGTAAAGCCAAAAAATAGGACTACGACGGTCCTTTTTTTTTTTTTTTCTTCTTTTCAATAACAAGACACGTATTACTTTGTGACAATACAAATTGTATTTTCATTTGTTTTAAATACATGTTTAGGAGACATATGCTTTGTTGCTGCTAGCTACTTAAAACATGGAAACCAGAATTTCTAAAAACATACATAAAGCTATAGCCAAATAGACAGCTCGAGCACATATTTGCATCTAAAATTTTTTCAAACTTTGTTATGGAAAATCTTTTAACGACCATCTTAAAAAAAAATAAAATAAAAAAAAATGAAAAAAAAATAAAAATAAAACCAGTTCGCCAGAAACAGGTGGGAGTGTGACTACTGTTTGAGTCCAAGCGGATTATTAAAATATGTACAAAAAGATATCTTGCCAGATGTCACCAATTTTTTGAGGAAAAAAAACGCAGGCAACCGTATGGGATTGAGGGCCAATCAGATCAAAGTCTCTAAATAAAAAAAGACAAAAACAAAAAACAATAAACACGTATTTTGTTATCAAAGCCCTACTGGTTTACTTCCACTGTTGCCCAAAAGAATCCTGATAAAATTCCTGGTTGTCGGATTTGTAACCGGAATAGTTACCAGAATGATCACCACCTTGGAGCGGTTGCTGAGCAATAGGTTGAGAGCCCCAGTTCTGATTATTGGTCTGGCGACGCTTGGAATCTGGCTGGTTGTACCCATCAGCTTTGCGCTTTCCTCCTACATTTCCACCGCGGCCACCCCGAGCACCACGTACCCCTCCTCGCCCTCTCGGCTGTACGCCTCCTCTTGCGCCCCGTCCGCCGCGGCCTGGTCCGGGCCCGCCACGCTGGGAGAAGTTGGCCCTGCCCCTGGGTGCCCCGGCGCCACCACGTCCTCTGGCTGGAGAGGCTCCACCCCGGGCGCCCCTGTTGCCACCCCGCCCTCGGGCTGGGGCCTGGAAGTCGTCGTACCCGTAGTAGGGGTCATCGTAGCCGCCGCGGTAGTTGTGATAGTCATAGCCGTAGTAGTCGTAGTAGTCATCATAACCATAGTAGTCAGGGGGGTAAGAATAGCCGCCCCGGTTGCCGCCTCGGCCCCGGCCTCTGACAGGAGGAGGCATGTGGGGAGGGGGAGGGTAGTAGTAATAGTCATCATACCTGATGAGTGCGAAAGAAAGGAAGGAGTGAGAATAGAGACAACGAAATGATGTGCACAACCTCAGAGGATGGGATCCTGATTGGCTTATAATTAGAAAAAGTAACGGATTTCACTCGGAAGACGTCTCTTACATTTGCGTTTTGGCTGCTTGTCTCTGTGCTTTGCGCTCCTTCCTTTTCTGATCTGGTGGCTTGGCAAAAACAATCTCAATCGGCTCTCCCTCCAGCTCCTTCCCATTCATTTCCTCCAATGCCTGAGAAACGCAGCAAACCAGACACATCTGTTAACGTTTCTGCAAGTGTCGTTTGGTTCAACAATCACAAGTTATTATTTAGAATCAAGCTGAGAAACTAAAGTACAGTACAGACCAAAAGTTTGGACACACCTTCTCATTCAAAGAGTTTTCTTTATTTTCGTGACTATGAAAATTGTAGATTCACACTGAAGGCATCAAAACTATGAATTAACACATGTGGAATTATATACATAACAAAAAAGTGTGAAACAACTGAAAATATGTCATATTCTAGGTTCTTCAAAAGTAGCCACCTTTTGCTTTGATTACTGCTTTGCACACTCTTGGCATTCTCTTGATGAGCTTCGAGAGGTAGTCACCTGAAATGGTCTTCACTTCACAGGTGTGCCCTGTCAGGTTTAATAAGTGTGATTTCTTGCCTTATAAATGGGGTTGGGACCACACAGCTGATAGTCCTACTGAACAGACTGTTAGAATTTGTATTATGGCAAGAAAAAAGCAGCTAAGTAAAGAAAAACGAGTGGCCATCATTACTTTAAGAAATGAAGGTCAGTCAGTCCGAAAAATTGGGAAAACTTTGAAAGTGTAGTCACAAAAACCATCAAGCGCTACAAAGAAACTGGCTCACATGCGGACCGCCCCAGGAAAGGAAGACCAAGAGTCACCTCTGCTGCGGAGGATAAGTTCATCCGAGTCACCAGCCTCAGAAATCGCAGGTTAACAGCAGCTCAGATTAGAGACCAGGTCAATGCCACACAGAGTTCTAGCAGCAGACACATCTCTAGAACAACTGTTAAGAGGAGATTGTGTGAATCAGGCCTTCATGGTAGAATATCTGCTAGGAAACCTCTGCAACAAGCAGAAGAGACTTGTTTGGGCTAAAGAACACAAGGAATGGACATTAGACCAGTGGAAATCTGTGCTTTGGTCTGATGAGTCCAAATTTGAGATCTTTGGTTCCAACCACCGTGTCTTTGTGCGACGCAGAAAAGGTGAACGGATGGACTCTACATGCCTGGTTCCCACCGTGAAGCATGGAGGAGGAGGTGTGATGGTGTGGGGTGCTTTGCTGGTGACACTGTTGGGGATTTATTCAAAATTGAAGGCATACTGAACCAGCATGGCTACCACAGCATCTTGCAGCGGCATGCTATTCCATCCGGTTTTGCGTTTAGTTGGACCATCATTTATTTTTCAACAGGACAATGACCCCAAACACACCTCCAGGCTGTGTAAGGGCTATTTGACCAAGAAGGAGAGTGATGGGGTGCTGCGCCAGATGACCTGGCCTCCACAGTCACCGGACTTGAACCCAATCGAGATGGTTTGGGGTGAGCTGGTCCGCAGAGTGAAGGCAAAAGGGCCAACAAGTGCTAAGCATCTCTGGGAACTCCTTCAAGACTGTTGGAAGACCATTTCAGGTGACTACCTCTTGAAGCTCATCAACAGAATGCCAAGAGTGTGCAAAGCAGTAATCAAAGCAAAAGGTGGCTACTTTTGAAGAACCTAGAATATGACATATTTTCAGTTGTTTCACACTTTTTTGTTATGTATATAATTCCACATGTGTTAATTCATAGTTTTGATGCCTTCAGTGTGAATCTACAATTTTCATAGTCATGAAAATAAAGAAAACTCTTTGAATGAGAAGGTGTGTCCAAACTTTTGGTCTGTACTGTATATGATAACTCTTCAATAAAGTCACAGAATTCAATGTCTTATCAACAATGTGGAAAAACCACAATAATAAACTACAGAAGATCAATACCTTCACTGCACCATCCCTCTCTTCAAAGTGAATGAAAGCGTAGTCTTTGAGCTTCTTAACTCGCTCCAGTTTTCCAAACTGACTAAAGGACGTCTCCAGGATCTCCTCCGTGACACCATTGGCAAGGTTTCTCACAAATAAAACCTTCACCTGCAAAATGGACAGAGGAGGTCAACTCTCACGTCAGCCAACAAGCTTATTATGTGTGCCATAATTGGATTTTTAGGGCGAGTACTCCAGAGATGCAATATTTTCCAGCTCAGAATCTTGATTACATACAAAGATTTTGGTGCCGTTAAGCCATTAACACTGTTTGCCAAGAAGTGCCGAGTGACATTTCAAGACTATGCAATTACCGTTTCTTCTTTCAATCTTCTATCATGTAACAGCGAGACTGCTGAAGCTCACCTTGGCCATGACCTCTGGGTCAGGGTCTTCGATGGGATCGGCCCACTCCACCGTCACCACGTTGCCCCAGACCTTCACCTTGCCGCTCATTAACCGGCGGCGAGCCTGAGCAGCCGTTTTGTGGTCTTCATACTCCAAAAAGCAGAAGCCTCGGTTCTTCTTTTTGTCATCGGGTTGATGGTACAGTATGACGTCACTGAGGCCCTCTGTAAGTAGGCAGAAATAAGTACTTTACATCAGAATGAGAAGAATAACCAATACAATTTCAAAACTGCAGCAGCAGGGTATTACAAAGCACAACTGCATGAACACGATGTATAAAAAGACTAACAGATATATTTACCTGTGACTTTAGCAAACTCTTCAACAATCTGTTCCTTTGTTTTACTCTTGGGAATGGAGCCAACAAATAGCCTGTTGTTGGCGACAGATATACACACCCCAATGTGCTTGCCAGGGCGAATCTCATGATTATTACACTGTAAAAAAGACAATAAAAAAATAAAAATACATAAACCATATATATATGATGACAGAGATGACAAGAAGCACATAGAGTTCAACTGCCTCCAACTTTTTGCTTATAGAAACAATATTTTCACAGCTAATCTAATACTTTACCTGAAAACAAGGGAATTTTTCATCTACATGCTGGTAGTTGTTTTACTCTGCTGGACAGTTTAGTTCCAAACTTTTCGTTTATTGTTAGTACAGCACGCAGGCAATTTGCACACAAAAGTTAACTTGGCTGCTGAACAAAAACTACAGTCCTAACTCGATCCTTGTTTTGTCAGTTCGCTTCCGTTTCCCAGAAGAGACGACCGTTCTGCTGAACGGCGCATTCTTAACCAACTTACCAGTTTCACCGCCTCCTGGGCCGCTTCTTTAGTGCAGAACGTGACAAAGGCGTAGCCCCTGTTTAGGCCACTCAGTGGGTCCATCATTAGCCTGAGGTCCCAGATAGGCCCAGCCTTCTCAAAGAGAGGAACCAGCTCATCTTCAAACAAGTCACGGGGAATCTTCCCGACAAATATCTAGGAAAAACAAAAATAATAATAATAATAATAAGAAGTCAGAGTCATTTTATAAAAAATAACATTCATAAGGACGTCAATGTTCCCCCTTAAAACTATTTCTACTGATACAAAATCTAGTGTGGGTTCGTTCTTTATTTATTTATTTATTTATATATATATATATATATATATAGTGGCCACTAACCACTTAGGAGCTGACAAACAAGAGTTCATTTGTTAACAAGCTCAGATTAACAACAAAAAAAATAAATCCAACCACGCCTTCCTTTCATACAAACAGTCTGAAAGGACTAGAGCCAAGTAAAGTAAGAAGTTGTTCGGAGAGAAACAGTTACCTTTGTACCAACTCGTGCCATTGTTGTTTACAAGGCCCATCAACGTAACATTTGGAGAAGATATGCAAAATATTCGTGGATAACATCCCAGTAGGCATTCTGCCAATGTTGCTTAAAATGTATAAATTCTGACGAGCATCGACGCTAAAGATGACGAAAAATAATGCTAATACTACTGTTCTTAGTGAGAAATAAGACCACAACAATTCATATCCGCATTTTTCCCCAGTTAAAGAAAACACAAGTTCAGTTTCCATCCTGGGCTGACAGTCTGATTTTCTCTTAACACAACATGGCAAAGTGTACCTCTGTTCCAACATTGGGTTGGGCCCCTGAGTACACCGACTCAGGCGGGGGCCCGCCATACTTTCGCTGGCCTGTTGTTACGTCAAGTGTGTAGTTGGTTCTGTCCAGGAGTTCTTTGATTTTAGCCTCATCTGGTCCTTTAGTGGAATCTGAAACTTTAGTCCCTTGTTTCTCCCTCTGCCTGTAGGTCTTCATTACCCCACAGAGAAAGGCACTTTTGTTCTGGAAGAGAGAAGAACTGCGTTATAAAAACGTGGATATTTTCCTACTCTTATCGCTTTTTAAAGTGACAGTAGGCAACACATATATTGTCTTACAAACAACACCGTAACAAAGTCTTTCAGATGATTAAACTTACTTGCACGTGTGACAGATCACTTTCTTTGAACTGGACCAGCACTTGCAGGGCTCCCTCCTCATTGAATTCTTTCAAAGCTTCAATAGCCCTTTCGTCTAGGTCGCTGTGTGCTACTAGGCCTGATGAGCACAACAAAACAAATACTGTAAATTTGGTGTTTTAAAAAACAACACAGGGTTAGCACTGAGATCAGAGGACATATGACTCATGCAGCTATGAAGCAGTTTCACAATAGAGGCTTAATAATAATTGATCTGTACCAAAAAGGAACCAAAGAAAACGATAGCTGAACGCACGAGGCCCTGATTGCGTCCAAGTCATTATGTATTGATGTGTGCTGGTACAACTGACACTGTCAAACATTTAAACTAGTTTTTAAAGACTAAGATCCTGTAAAAACACTTCAAAAACAAAAGACACCTTTTATATTAACGTTCCAATTAACCGTCATTTTTAACCACGCTTTGGAAAACCTCCTTGTTGCCCCTCCGGCTCCCGTTCAAAGAGTACAATTCACCTGCTGCAGTCAGACAGCTGCTCTATTGTTTCGGTGTATGCCACAGTACCAGCTGGCTTCAAGCTACCTTCCTTGAACCCTGTTTGGCTACACCAATCCTTTTACCCATTCAGTCTGCTTAACAGCATGACAATCCTTAGACTGAGACCCGAAGCGACTTATCGATGTGCAACTAGGAAAATATTTTATTGATTTCTGCAAGCAAATTAGCCTTTGAATGTTGGCTAACTTATTATTGCACTTAACACAAAGCAGGAAATAAGATGCATATTAAAACCAGCGCTTACAGAAATTCTCTTTTAGTTGCAAACTACCTACTCCCTCTGTCATCCTGCTGCTACAACGATTAGCTTTTAACTAAGCCCTCATTTACAGTTATTAGCTGATTATACTACAGAGGAACTGACAATGAGTGAGTGGCGTTTCATTTCCCCGGTCACCATTGATTTAAGCAATCAATATTAAAAAAAAAGGGCAAGCCTGGATTCTTACTGTCAACGAATCCCTTGACCAAAAGCAACGATGTGTTAGTCCGTCTCTCAGTGTGTTTTGACTTCCCTGCCCCGTCTGCGGTAGCCCCAAGCCCATTGGTTTCTACCAAAGATGTAAATCTTTGATAGCATGTCACAAATATATAATATTTGGGGTTTTTTTTATAAAGGCTAAACATTACTAACATTGTTCACAATAAAAACACTCAGACAAGCGTTAATAGTGCATTTGTTGTCGACTATTTTCAATCCACATTTGGTGCTCTAGTGAATATTCACAATCTGATTGGTGTGCGTGGGATTTACTCAAAATAAAATACACTGTGTTCGTGGTAATGAACGAACAGTGCGGCTCATTGGTGTGTATTTAATAGTGTTTGGACAACAATGGAGCTCTATGGCACAGAGGAATAGGATACATCAAGCTTTGGGCACAAACGTTACTCCGTTTGGGGGCATTGGCCCTGCACAATACAAAAAATAATAATTTTTGACTCATCCCCCCAAAAAGCACCACAGGAAGTCATTTCTGCCTTCAGACTCTTTAACTCCTCCCTCTAAGTGTCAGTCTGTATGACGCTAGGTCATTAAACTGGACATTGGATCATTAACATCTCTGCAATACTTAATAATAATTGTGCAAAATCCTGTGTTAATACTCCTGTGCAATATACTCTTTTCAGTTTAAAATTCCCTCTTTATTGATATTGGTATTTAGTCATAGCTCTGTTACTGCTGTGCAATATCCTCCGTCTCATTATGATCTTAATAAGCTACACTTAACCTGACAGTTCATGCACTATTACTTTCTACCGTATTATCATCATCAACCGGTGAACCCACTTTGTACTTCACACTTCTCACTTAATTTATCTGACCTGTATTATAGTGTATTATTTTTTTTTTGCTCAGTACATGTTTCGGAGATAAAGTCAGAGAGGCCAGATCGAGGTGGTTCGGACGTGTTCAGAGGAGAGACTGTGAATGTATTGGTAGAAGGATGCTGAGGTTGGAGCTGCCAGGCAGGAGGTCTAGAGGAAGACCAAAGAGGAGATTTACGGATGTAGTGAGAGAGGACATGAAGTTAATTGTTGTGAGTGAAGAGGACGCAGAGGACGGGGTTAGATGGAGGCACATGATTCGCTGTGGCGACCCCTGAAAGGGAACAGCCGAGAAAGGAAAAGAAGAAGAAGACTTCTCTTCCTGTGTGCACTGACTTGAAAGTGAGTTGCTGTCACAAAAGAGTTTCCCCTCTGGGATCAATAAAGTATTTCTGATTCTGATTAGACACAAAAGTTACTCCCTTGGGGGGGGCACAATAAAAAAAAAAAAAAAAAAAGTATGTGGAAATGTTAAAGAATACTAGATAATCATCAATTATCATCTCTGACACGTGTGCCCCCCCTCCCAGCAGGTAAAGGCAGTGATAATGGCAGTACACACCCCTTGAGAGTAAACTTCTGCTTACCTGCTACGTAAAGTTCATCTAGCTTCTCGGCAACTTTCTGAGGTAAACCAGCTTCCAGTAGAGCTGGGAAGTGTTCAGACTGGGTCACCGCCGCCGTAGTGTCCATCGGTTCCTCCGTGCCGTTCCCGTTTACATGATCTGTGGCCATGTCTCCAGACATCTGTGCAGATGAGGTTATCGCACAGTTACCCAAACAGCACCACTGTAGTTTATTAAAAAAGATTAACTGAAACTCCTAATTATTAAAAAAGTGTGAGGTTTGGCGCGATCGTTCAAGACCGGGCACCGTTGGATAACGTTATCCGAGCCGTTAACGTTGCTTAAAACTGAAACAGCATTTTGTCTCGCGCGTTTGGCCAGCCTTAACGTCTGATAACTTACTCGTTGAAAACGGGGGGGGGGGGTAATACTGTTAACGCCACACTACCACTATACAAAATAATAATAATAATAATAATAATATAAAAAAATGATAATCCGGCTAAATCCAGCTGGTTTCGAAACGTCCACCACGCCTCTGTTAGCGAGGGTCGCGGGCTCGTGCAGATCGCAGGCCCCAGTCTTCGCCGTGCGCGTGGAGATGCAAACTGAATGAGGGTAACATTAAAAAAAATATATATAATAATAATCTCAGAACTAAATCCTTTTGAGCATTTGGGTTCTCTATAAATTTGGCGCACATAAGCCTTGCGTACCGCATCTGTTTAACCAGCCGTCAATCAAAGCGGGCCCATTTTTCAAAATGCCGGCTAGCCGTGTAAACGAGCTGCTCTGATGCTAACACTGGCCGGTGTCGTGCAACGCATCTAACAGTGGTGTGCTAAGAGCAACAAACTCAACAACAAAACACACGCTTCCGTAGTATGCCAGTAAGCTCGGTGTGTACGTACCATGCGATTCTAAACTTGGGTGCACGATGCTGATCTGCCGTGTTGAAGGTGCTTGAAATAAAGGAAAATATTCACGCCGGTGCTTTTCAGGTTGGTTTCTTTACTCCCGGTGAAACAAAATGGCGGCCACGTAACGTCGCGAGTTCTGCTTCTTGACTGCATGTAAGGGGTTTCTTAAACGGCTTCTCACGGGCTGCTCAGTTTTCATACATCCGGTCAACAGTGACTTTATTTAGCGCTTTTATAGCTGGCATTGATAAACGTAGACTTTAACAAAGCTACATATATCTCACACTACCGTCGTGGTTTAGCCTTTGCTAGCTTTACGATATTTATAGATTATTGTTGCTGCATTTTGCTTATGTCTTCACCCTTACAGTCTAACTGGTCTTCACTGGCAACAACACCCCTTTTTATTATTTTAATTTCTGTATATATTTTGTATTACTACTTTTGTGCTATACATCAGAGGTGTAAATTAAACATCACACTGCTTTTTCAGTAAAGAGTTCGTTTTCTCTACGAGCAGGGACTTTTACTTTGAAAACTCAAACCGGAAAAGGCGTGTTGTTTGAGGTGAACTGCTCCTCACCTGCAAAGTGGACCAGATCAGGTGGCAGCTATGAAGACATTATTGGTGCAAAACAACTGAGCACCTGTGACAGTGGAATCTGTAGTTGTAGAAAATAGTCACACGTGTGTATCAGTAAATTTGAAGTTAGAGAAAAATACTTTTACCTTCTCACATTCTTCATTGCAGGTGCACAAATCCTATGCCAGGAATCACAAATTAAGAAAAGCATATGCTCACATTTTTTTGCTACAGTTGCTGCAGTGAATATGGTGCAAAACATATCAAAAGTGTTACAGAAAAGCATCTTATGGAAGAAAAACAAAAAGATTAAAACTGAGCTTCCTTGCCCAAATATGCATATTTGTCCCTCTCAGTGTTTGTAAAACAAATGAAAATGTCTCTTCCTCCACACATCAATCTAACAATGAAAGTAAAGGTTTTCCTTTTTCAGTCAATGGGAATGTCAAAATGTTCAATATCCAACCTAAAACCTCTTAAAAGCTGGATATAATAAGGTGAAGAAGTTGCCTTTAATTAGCCTACTTCTGTATTACTGACCCAATATCACAGTTTAACTATATTTTGTGTCAGCTCAGTTGACTAAAAAGTGATGGATATAAAATTTAACGATGTCAGCTTACACTAAGTACAACTATGCTATCATCTTTTGGAGTTTTTTTTACCTTTTTTATCTTTTTTATTTTGTGTATGTTTTGTGTATTTTTACCCCGGAAATGTCGTCACACCGCGGGGGCGTGGCTTTCCGGCACACAGCGGAACGCTCTAGTGATGGCATTTACGGCTCTTTTAGGGGAGCCGGATCTTATGGCTCCGTTCCTTTCTGAGAGCCGGCTCCTTCGGTTCCCAAACGGCTCTGAATGTAGTGCCACTTCTGCTGGTCGCTGCCTAAAGTTAGTTTCTTATTTGTTGCAAGAAATAAACATGCAAGATTCTTCATCTACAGTGCATTGAAACATTCTGTCATATTGATGGTTAAAAAGTTGGATATTTCAAGAATAACTAGTTGTATAACATAAATAACATCCCTACTAGTGAAATAGTATGGTTAATAATTAATTACACAACTCTATACAGACACATAAAGTATATTTACCTTTAATTTATGATATAATGTGGAACAAAAAAATAATATTTAATTTAATTTAAATTATTCTGCTTTAATCGACTCTCGGACGGGAGCCGGGAGTCGGCTCATAGAACCGACTCGTTCGCTCGCGTTGCTATTGGCTGAGCGCGAAATTTCAAATGTATCACGAACAGCAGCACCTCGGAGGAGAGAAACAAAGCTAACGATGCGAGTTATCTAGCGAAAAAGATCTGTAAAGCCAAGCAAGCACACAGTCAGATAGATTGGTCGGGTTAGTTTACTTCACGTTTTGTTTTTAACTCAGTGCCAAATGGATATTTCCACTTATTTACAGTAAGTCGGCATTAGCTACTTGAACATTGACGTTACCCGGTGTTAGCTTCATGCTAGCGGTTAGCTTAAGCGCTACGAATGTATCGCTGAATTATAACTAATTTATAAAGTGCATAACTGTTAGACACTGCCTTCATTTTAATTTTGCGTACATTCACCCCTTGTAGGTGTTTTGAAAGCAGTTTGAGCTCATATACAGGAGACGACCCGCTGGATCCGTGGGACAAGTAAGTAATTTGACGTTAGCATCAGCTAGCATCAGCTAGCTGTAGTGTTTTTAATTGATGTAGGAAAACGTTACTTATGTATATATATATATAACAAAGCTGACTAACAGTAACACTTTCTTTAAATATTCCTTATTAAGTTACACATATTAGTAGCTCAAGTAGATTTCTAGTGGTATTGTTGAGTCTTTTAACAGAAGTCATACATTTGGAAGATCCTGTCTCAGCTCAGTTATTTTTATTTTTGTCAAAACAGTTAAAGTATAACTTCCTAAACGTTCCCTACAACTGCATTTCATTGTGCAATCCTGTATTGTATAATGACAATAAAGCTGAACCTTGAACCTAAACACAGTAGATCTCGCACCCCATTTAATTCTTTTGTTTACCTGCTATATTCATTGTTTGTTTACCTGCTTATATTCCTTGTTTCAAATATTCACAGGACAGGAGAGATCATTACAGCTTCATACACTTCCACCTTGTAGTCTCATATGTAATGGTTACGTAACGATGCTCTTTCCTTGTTTTGTTTTATTAATACAGCCTTGGCCATCAGAGTAGGGCTGTGTAGTGTAAGCAAACTATTAGATCGTGACGTATTTTAATAGAAATTATTATCAGTGTTGCTCACATCCCGGTATGTTTTGCAGCCCTACTTTGCACTGCCTTTTCTTTCCAGTTATTTTCCTTTCTTTGTTAGTACTCACTCTGCAATACTCTATCTGTCCAACTTGTTTTGGTGCAAAAGTAGTACAGGTAACTGCACTTGAATAACAAATGCATGACAGCTGAGAGAGTACTGAAAGCACACTTCCCTGTATATTTTCCTAGGTTTGTGGAGTATCTGGAGCAAAGATTACCTGCAGATGGCGGCAGCGGGATGTCACTGGTGTTTGACAGTCTTGTGCAGAGATTCTTGAATGTCGAGAAATACGCAAATGACATCAGATATGTGAACTACTGCATCAAATGCGTAAGTCTGGCTAAAATACTACATTATAATGCAGCAGTCGCACAACTAGAGTTGGCTTGTTATTCAGACTGCTAAAACCTCCCATGAGCATTTCTTCATTTTAACTTGTCTTACAGGCGAGTTATTATTCGGACCCCATTGCGCTGTATAGTCACATCTACAGCAAGGGCATCGGCACCAGGACCGCTGCCCTCTATGTGGCCTGGGCACAGCAGTTTGAACAGAGGGGAATGAATGAACAGGCTGATGCCGTGTACCAGAAAGCAACTGAGAACCAAGCCCAGCCGGCCGACACTGTTCTTACTGAACACAGGTAACAATAAAGAAATAGATATAGTATACTATACTATAGATACAGCATAAAGCTGCTGCCAGGGGTAAATGCCTCAAACTCCAATTTGGCTGTTTTTTTTTTTTATCTGTCTGTTCTTCAGTCTTCTGGAGAGTCAGTTGAATGGCCCAGGACTGGTGATTGGTTATCAAAAGCTATTATAACGTTTTAGGAGTGCACAGCCATCAGTGTTTGATTGCTGATTGTAGTTGCTGAAGCTGGCCCATATATTTGTTTTTTTTCCTACTCTGCGATATCTTTCACGCCAAAAACACAAGTACTCTGTGTTTCCGCAAAGCCATCTATACTAATGTTATGGGCTGTTAGTGGCTTTTGTGTATGTGCACTCTGTCAAAGGAAAAAAAAAACTAGATTAGATTTTGTGAGGTGTTGTTTTTGTTCTTTTCTGATCACAAATGCTCGTGTCCACAGCCTGTAGCTATTAATTTAGCTTTATTTAGCCTACTTGTGACTACATACTTAGGAGGATATCTTATTGTCTGCAGCCACACTTGAAAAACAAATGTTAAATATACGAATGGTAGGCTTATCTTACTCCTTACAAGGTGTTACATAGTTGTTTGAACGTGTGCTATACGCTGCAGAACAATATGTCACCAACATTCACAACAATAAGTTTAATGAACTAAAAAACAAAATCTGATCTGCAGGCAGTTTCAAACAAGAACCCGAAGCCAGACACCAGTATCAGGTAAGAGTGTATTTACTTGGTTGTTCGTTTATTAAAAAAGATTAGTTTCTTAAAAGTGTTGTACATATTGTCTGAGCTTCTAAATGTTTTATTTTTTGTAAAGCGGGAGGTCGAAACCCGTTGCAAAACTCCCATTTAACCAATCAGATGTCATCCCAGCCTGTAGCTCAAAACAAGGTGTGTGTCTTTGAATTTCCATAATAATCATTTAATAACTCCAGTGTCTGCTTTTCAAATCCACAAATAATCTTTGTCCTGTGTTACAGGCCTCTGTGGATTGTCTACCCAAACCACCCACAAACAGAACCACCATAATGTAAGCTGCTTTTCGTTGTCGTTTGTTTTCTGTGAGGTGGGTTTATGCTTCTGCATCAGGGGTGGTTGCAGAGGCTCTGTAGTGCCATGTGAGGTACCCCTGAGCTAAACTTCATCAGAGTACCAGAGAATCACGGCCAGTAGATAACGTTATAAAGCTGTTATTAAAAAGTTAAGTTTTGGTTCTAACTGCGTCACAGTTATGATAATGACTTGTCGCATTATGGGCGAGTACCATACATAAACTTCCATAAGTGTTTGTGTCTCTGCTCCTAAATTCTAACGCCAGAGAGGTGCCCAACCAGCAGCCGTCAGTAGATGGCGCACTTACTAACAAAGATAAGATGTTTTGACTGGACGGACAAATGATGGCAAGGAGTTGTTAAAAGACAGAGACTCAGACACAAAATCAGAATAAATCCATTATATTAAAAAAAGACCATAATATTCATATCAGTATTCGCATAATGAATGCATACTTCTTTTCTTTTTTTTTTGATATTTTAAATATCTTAACTTTGCAGTGTCTGCAAAAGTTGATGTTGAATGTGATTTAAAAATCGAAATGTATCCCTCCTCTGACGTTTTATTTTGAAGTAGACCCCTTCCTGAAACAGAATCTGTTTTATTCACATTATGGGCAGAGATTATTATTGTTTAATTTTAACTATTTTTATATATATATATCCATCCATAATTTATTTTCTGACTTATTTCAATTATCCTACTTAACTTACACCATTTTATTATCTTTATTATCGGAGCACGTGCACTGTGGGAATTGTCAAGTGCTTTAGAAATATGCATCCACCAAAACTAGAAATGATATTATCTAATCTCTTTTCTCCTCCACAGAGTCTCTCGCTCTGAGACGTCAGGGGCGATTCCCTCAAGTCAAGGCTCCAGTGTTCAGACTGTGTCAGAGTACATGAAGGATGAACTTGTTTGTGAAGGATCTGAATTATGCTTTGAGGAGGTCCGAGCAGAGAAATACTTCCGTAAGCTCCGGGGGAAGCAGGAAACGAAGCACAGAGAGACCAGTAAGCTGATGGTTTATAAATTCAACTGCAGTGGGACAGGAACCTAACATGCTCTGAAATAATTAAGGGTTAAAAACAAATCCCAAATACTTAAAGGACCAGTGTGCAGGATTTAGTGGCATCTAGAGTTGAGGTTGCAGATTGCAACCATTTGAATACCGCTCGCCTCACCTTCCCCTTCCAAGCGTGTAGGAGAAACTACGGTGGCCACAAAGCTCGTGAAATACATGAAAGGCCCTCTCTAGAGCCAGTCATCACAGTGCGGTTGCCAGGCAACCTTTGCCAAGAAATATTTCTATCACGTAACTACCCATAAAACCACGACTTCTTGTTTTAACAGCTCTGTTTGTGTACCAATATAAAAAACAAGATTAGGGCTGCAACTAACAATTATCATTATTATTATTATTATAGCTACTGTAGACTCCTTGGAAGACAACGCACTCGTGAATTTGCGAATCCTACTATGGCGAAGACATGACCCGCCCTACTCTGCCTCTGATTGGCTTCGCCATAGCAGAATTCGCAAATTCGCGACTCGCTCCCTCTGTAGATATAAAGGGCTCGTTCTAAGGTAACGAAAACACAGCGATTGTTATTTTCAGGTGATTCTACACTATTGAAAACATACTTATAAATATTATATTCCATTTCTGCCAATAGCTCCTCCTAAATCTTACACACTGGTCCTTTTAAACATTTTTGTAAGTAAGACTGCGTTGGTAAGACTCACAGCATGTGTTTTATCGAGTGAGTTATAAGCTGTGTTATAACATCTGTTTTTGATTTCAGCGGAGAAGTTGCTGAGGCGGCAGGAGGAGGACGTCCTGAGCCTTCAATATATGTTGGAGAAAGTAAACCAGGATCTGGAGTCCTGTAGAGGTTTAACCAGCCAGCCTTCATCACAGCGGGTGAGAATGCAAATTCAAGTGTTTTTCTTTTTTCTTTCTCTAAAAACCACATTGCACTGAAAGCCATAGTACACTGTTATTGCTGTCAGGTTACACCCCAAACACAACCTCTAAATAAGTAAATGTAGCAGTTGTGTACTCTCTCTTCTGTTGTGTGACGAATGAGGCACAAACTGGCACTTTTGGCTCTTACCAGCCATTTAATCTGGTAACAATGGAATGATTTTGGGTCCTTCACAGCCATTTTTGTGGAAACAAGACTGGAAATTAACATGTAAACAGAACAAAGTGGCAATACATTTACCTGGTCACAGAACGGTTGGTCTCCCACAACCAACTTAGTGGTAACAAGCACTAGAAAATACTGAAACAAAGGAAGAGATCATTTATACTTGTAGGATAATTAAAGTTTTTTCTTATGAAGCCACACAAGTCATGAAAACAATCAAGCTAGCAAAGTCACAGATATCCAACCTCCAAATCATAACTGCAACCGGGAAGCTAATTTTTCTGAAAGCTTCTATTTATATCAGACATGGCACTTTAATAATAAGGAAGTGCCTGAAAACCAAGCAAACATTGACACCACGTCGGCCAGCATCTGTCCTTCAGGATAATTAAACCCAAGTTTAATGGAGATCGTCGTATCATAGAACCTTCTTGAGTTGTCGGATGACTTGACCGCTTGGAAGTCGTTAACATGGGAATCTTTTCCATATTTACCATCCATCCCTTATTACGTGAACACGGCATTAGACCCTGGTACACCTGTTTGCAGATCTAGTTATACATTTCAAATGTAACATTTAAAGAAGGAACGCAATGCATTTTTGTGGGTCAGTCTCAATGGTTTAACATTGTGAAAACAGGATAACTTACATGCAACCCCGTCCTTTGTTGTCTTTGCTACAGCTGTCTGTAGTAGAAACAGCTACCAGTCTGAACCCTAATCCTACCCAGCAGTCCTTTGGGCGTCCTCGACCCTCAAATCGTCCGAGCAGCAGGCGCTCTCTTGGCTTGAGATTACACACCGAGCCGACCTTCATCCAAGACGCCGCCGCTGCCGTCCCTGAACCTCCTCAGCAGCAGAACAACACCAGGGCTGCTGACACAAACACTCTGAGCTCAGAGGCGTCCCTTCATCCCTCTGTCCTGGCTGACAGGAGCGCTCATTTACCAAAATCTGCAACGACTTCCATGTCCACAGACCGAGCGTCTGTCGTCCAGACCTCGATGGTTCAGCCTGTCAGCTTCGAGCAGATGAACCTGTCGCTCCACAGACCCGCTAGCATCTCTGCTGCGAACACTGATGTTCTCTGCCAGGACGATCGAGTGGAGAACTGTCGACCTCTGGAGCACACCATGACACATCAGTGAGTAGCCTCTAACTCTGCACGAATGTTTTCAGGGGTTTCTGCAACAGTAGCTTTTGAATCCCCAGCCACCTCACCGCATCTAAAGAAGCAGAAAGACGTGACCAACGTTGTTGTCAGGCTTTTGTGTTTATATTGTTTTATTCTAGGACAGCGGTTTTTAAACTGTGAGGCGCCTCCCAAGGGGGGTGCGAGAGCACTGTAGGGGGAAACTGTGAAGTGAAAGGGACAGCTGAATGCTGGTGTCATAAAAACAACTGGGATTTTGTTATTGTAGTTTGGCCCAATGATTTGACCCGCTCACCAACACAGTGAGCAGTTGGAGCTGCAGCAGTGGCTGTGACGCGCAGCTCACGGAGACAGTTGCTTTAAACCTCGTAGCAGCCGATTGCCGTCATTTGTGTCAAAATTCGCACTCCTCCTCAAAGTCATAACTCAGTGAAATCTGAACACGTGGACATGATACACCCGTTTTTAGATTCGGTGTGTCTCACACTTCCCAGAGATGTCATCTCCATTGTCCATTGTGAATAAACGTCCATAAATCAGCTTATAAATCATAGAAAAAGACGCTCCTTTATAACTCCAGAGCTTGCCTGAGAATCATTAAGTTTTCTTCAGTATCAAAGTAATCCAACCACTGTTCTAGATTAATTATACAACTGCATACAATTTTATAACAACAGTGGCTAAGAAACTGTTTGTAATATGGACAACTGGGCGATACCGATATTAATATGGTCAGCAGTGGTGCCGATACCAGATCGGTGCATCGCTTTAGGAAAAAAACCTGTAAATTGTATTATTCTAAACTGCTTTCTCAATCAATTCTTCGCCCTCAGGGATGTCGGTCACCCACCAGAGCCTGAGGAGAAACTCAATAGTAAGTAAACCAGTTGTTCACAAGTAAGCCCTCCTACTCATAGCTTCTCCTGAATGTTTTCAAACCTTCTCTTTGTGTGTCTCTCAGTGTCACAGGGAGGTACGGGTAACCTGTCTCACATCACTCCTAACTCTTCACTGGGCTTTGTTCAGGCCACGCCATCGAGGGTGCTACCGTCACCCACTGTCAACACACGAGAAGCACTGGGTGAGCACAGCAACCTCTTTGCTTTTGGTGATTTGTCAGTTTCTTGATGCTGTAGGGTTTTTCTGTCTAACCAGGTAGTTAAAGAGAGAGTGAATGAGTGTTTATAGCACCCAATAGTGCTTTTCTTCCTGCTCGCTTTTGATGTTTTCAGCTGTTATGATTGACGACATCAGGTTTATTCATGTTATATTCCAGGTGCATCAGTGTATCCTACAGTTCGTCAAAGTCTACCGCGCTTCACCAGTCCAGTTTCTGGTGGTAATCCACCAAATTCTGTCGCACTTTAAATTCCAGTCTTACAGTGAATAACATTTAATCTGGTTTTGTATCCTCCAGATGTGATAATGGACATGTTCCAGGCCCCGACCCTCCTAGAGGACCCATTCAACAACACATCAGTGCTCCACGCTGCTGAGAAGGAGGTTGAGCCCGGCTACCCAGGAAACGGTAAATATGCAGGTTTTATTCAAGCTGATCGAAATGTGTCCACAGCTGTAAACCAGCGTCTAAAATTAACTTCACGACTTATTGGCCAAGGGTGTATAAAAATAAAAAGTTTAATGTAGAGAAGCATTTTTACTTGTCAAAATCATTAATTTAGATTATTCACAATAAGAGTGAATTTTATTTGAAAGACGAATTGTATCGTGGATGATAGATTCTGAAACTGTCATGCTTTCTATTCCTGCAGCTTTCTGCCAGTTAACTAAATTCTTCTTTCATTGATTTTATTATTTTTATTTTTTTTTTTAAGGAGGCGTCGTCTCTTTTACCAAGCCCTCAACCGCAGCCCCGTTCACCGTCTTCCAGGATGACACTGACAAAGAAAATGGCAGGTATATATGGGTTCCAGGTCACCAGAGAGCTAGCAACACACAATATGAACATCTTCAATATGGGATGTAAAAGTTAAGATTTTCTAATTCTGTCAGGTGTTATCTAGAGTTGCATTTCTATCCGAAATACACACACACGTACATCTTTCATTTATAATGACCTATTATATGCTTTGCTGTGATTCTATGATGAAATAAACAATTAGAATGAACATTTATATGAATAATGTTCCTGTTATTATTGTTATTTTGTCCCCCTTTCATTCTGTTCAGTGTTGCTGTTCCCTCTGCGGTGGAGAAGTCCAAACCAATCAGAGCTCTGGTCGAAATCCCGGTGTCTAACAAACCTAATGTGAGTCTGAAGATGTTCGGGTTAGAATCGCTGTTAGTGTAAGCACAATAAAAGGTGCACTAGTTTGTGTTTGTATTATTATACAACTCGAATATTAACTGTGGAACCTGGTTTGACAATACAGGGACAGCTGGGCCTTTAATAGCAGAGCAGAGGGATACAGTATATGGTGCTCACTATGATTTCAGTTCCATGCAAATGTTTTGAAAATATCCCGCCACCTTAAATTCATCAGTATTTCCAAAACAGCACTTCAACGAGGCAAAACTTTGGAAAAGAAGCTCAAAGCAAATTATTTAAGTCCACTTTTTCTGTGTCTGTCACCACTAATATTATTAATACTAAGTCTGCAAAGTATTAAGCTGATAACTTCAGTAATTTCCAGTAATGTGCTTTACCTTCATGTCAACAACCAGCCCTTTTATTTATTTAAGTGCAGGCATCAGTATTTCTATCTATCCATCTATTTTTATCTGATGTCTTCTTCTTTTTTTTTAAAGCCCCCATGTCTACAATTTGAACATTTCTGGATTTGACTACTCTTAGTGGTAGTAACACTGTGGCAGACAGCGGTGCTCAGTGAATGGCTGAAAGCAGCACATAAACTAAAAACAGCAACCTACGACATCAGTATGGAAGCCTAGAGAGGACTATATTAAAATGATAATGTAATTCCACAATAGCATTATAATTTTCCACATGTGTGTGTGTCATTTGAGTTAAAATTAAATAATCCAATTTTCATTTTCACATACTCGTATGGGCGTTCTATGACTGTATTAAAATGAAAATGTTAAGTCTTTGAAAATAAAATACATCAAATGCCATTTTTATTTTCAAATTGTTAGGAAAATGCATTTTAATTTTAATTAAATTTTTAAAAGTATTGCTTGCACAAATGGAAAATTAGGCTACATTGTTTATATTTCATTTTAATTTTCGAATTTGAGTTAACATTTAAATATTGTCCATTTAAATGTCAAACAGCTTTTCCATTTTAATTTTAATACGGTCATAGAACGGCAATACAAGTATGTGAAAATGAAAACTGGATTATTTCATTTTAATTTTTACTCAAATAACACACACATATATGTGTAAAATTATAATGCTTTTGTGGAATTACATTTTCATTTTCAAGTTGACATTATCATTTTAATATAGTCCCCTGTAGGCTTCCATAACATCGGACTAATTTGAAACATGCTGTGTTCACATAAATATTCTGTAAACTCGGTTCTTTCTGTTTTAAACACATGGTGTGTGTGTTTGCTGTTCAGGACACTCCTTCAGATCTGATGCCAGATGAGAGCACCACGTGGGGAGCTCGCTACAACTCCCTTAACTCGCTGGCTGCTTGTCCCAACAGCACCACAGACTTCGCCATGTTGGCTCAGTTTGTCTCCACCCCGTTCGCACACAAAACGCCACAAAACGGCAACTTTTTCGGGGACCAAGGTACGGGTTCAGTCTCCACCGGTTATTTTTCTTTTTTATGTCAGATACAACAGTCAAGCACAAAGTTACAACTTACACACCTACTCAACATGGTCTTACTCGACGATGCGTACATTATTAATTAAAAAAATGATTAACTTCTCTTCTCTCCAGAGAACAACTGTGATGGTGGTGATGTTGATGACGATGCTTTTATGAGACGTCAGACGAAAAAACTCAGGTAACCAATCTGTCCCTGCTCGATTCTCAGGTATTCAGCGTATCAGCGGCAGCCCTTAGAAATCTTAAAAGGTCTTCAATTAAAAAATAATCTAATTTAATTGTTAATTGTTTGTAAGCAGAGCTACATTATCATAAAATCAATGTACAGCCCACTACACTACCTCAGAAAAGACTACGCCATTGATGATTTCCTAATCCTAAAGGTTTAAAACCATTAAGTTAAAATAATTTTAAATGTGGTTTTGTGTTTGTTATATGGAGATATATATCAATATTCGGAAAATATCCATATTAATATCGTGATTGATTTCAAACATATCGCCTTGATTGTTGAGTTCTTAAAAGGTCTTAAAGCATTATATTTGATTTCAGAAAGTGTGCAGAAACCCTGGTATTACTGTTTTAAAGAAATGCCTTACCTAGTAGTAGTGGTTTGTAGGAAACACATTGGGTCCAAGGTTCTTTCCTGTAAGTTATTGATCTTGCCAATAGTCTGCAACAGAAATTAAATTGACCAATTTAGAAAGTTTTAAAACTGTTAGTGACCCATAGATAAAATTTGCCAGTTTTATTGAAAATGATGTTAAGGTCTGACCGAAAGGACAACAATTTGGATAACTGCTTAATCATTGAAGTTACTTATCAAGCAAAAATCCAGTTTCATGTAATGATGATTTTTAATGTCATCGTAAATTTAATTTCTGGGTTTTGGATGACAAAACAAGCAATGTGGAGACGTCACCTCGAGCTCTGGGGAATTTGTGCGGTGCATTTCTCGCTATTTTCTGACATTTTATAGACTAAATGTTTAATTATCAGTTGTGGTCCTACACAATATGACATGTTTGTTCTCTATTCTCTCCCTCAGCCCCATCTTGGAGCAGAGTCCGTCTAACGAGAAGCTCTCCGAAACAGCCGCCAGTCAGCTCGGGCCTTCCTCTGAGAGGCACGGCACCATCGTCGGTGAAGGGCTTCCCACAGCCCAGCTCTGCTTGACCACGTCCTCCATCACCATGGTGCAGCCTCCCCCTCCCGCTGTACTCTCCTTCAGAGACCAGACTATCTGTCCCACCGACTCCTCCATCCCCAGGACCACGGCGCCCGGCTGGGAAGTGTACACGAGCCCCGAGCAGGCCTCGCCGATCTCGCAGCAAGCCGAGAGTTCAGTCAGACCCAAAAGCGAGCCTTTCACAGTCATGGAAGATTTAGACGAACCCGCCCAGAAACAAGTCTACGATGTTCCCATGAGCCCAGAGTGTGCTCTCAAACCGGACTGGCTGGCCATCAGAAGCCCTGAGGTCACGGTCGAGCCGGACCTGGACGCCTTCCTGAGTCCCCGTATGCTCAAGAAAGGCCCCAACAAGAGCCCGGACGTCCCCATGAGTCCAGGAACAGCCGCAGCTCTGTGCCGACGTGCCCATGAGCCCGGGGCAGCCGCCACAGTTCAGCGCTGTGGATGAACCTATGATGAGCCCGGACCGAGGGCTGAGGCTGAGCGCCAACGTGTCCCTGAACGCAACAACACCAGCCATGACAGCTGCGGTCCAGCTGGTGTCAGATCCCTGGGATGATGAGCTGATCTCTGATCTGCTGTCGAGACTCACCCCGCCGCTCACTTCTCACCCCCGCTGCATCACCTGGCAGTGCAACGTGCCCAGCATCACCCCAAAGATGACCATCAGCATGGGTAAAGACAAGAGCCGCGACTATTATTTTTATTTGATAGATTGATTGATTTACGTATTTATGATTATTCACTTTCTTGCTGAGAATCAGATGAGAAGATTGATACTACTCTCGCGTCTGTGCAGTAGTTATTGAGCTACAGCCAGGAGGCCATTAGCCTAGCTTAGCATGAAGATTTGATTTGATTTGAAGAGAACATTTGTACTTTAAAAGCTGATAAGTGGAAATTACATTTATTGATTATTGATTTTGGTAAAGAAGTCTTCTTTAATGTAACTCGTTGCTGCTTTTCTTTTTGGGTGTTTTTATAGTGTAAATGTGGACTGAATCCAAGCCAACATTATAATTAATGAAAAATTCCATTTGCAACATTGTTATAATCAAATAATTTCATAATCTTATTCTTAGTGTGTTTGTTGGTCGGTGAGTTACAGCCAGACACTCGATCAGTCAGATTGTCTGGTTTGATTCCAAACATAAAGGCGTCGTCGAACTCTGCGGCGAAGTGAAGAAAAGTGTCCACCAGAGGACAGAGTTGTGCTGAATTGAAAATATTTGCCTTCTGACAGGAAAAGCGTCCCTGCGAGTCGACTGTATCCTCGGAGAAGGTGCTTTCGCAACAGTCTACCAGGCTACTGACCCCATGACCTCGGAGAGGATGGTGTTAAAGGTAAGATGGTGATGCTTGTAGATGAAAACCCAGCCCCGTCTGTGGCTTCAGCACTCCGTTCATCTTCACGATTCGGTCACACAGCGTCACATTTTTATGGGTAAAATCTACGCAGGCTGTATCTTCAACGGTGTTTTTGTGATGTCACGGATGTCTTCTGTCTGCCCCGAAAGGAGAAACACCAACATTCACACATTTAGGTCACAGAGGGGGCTGATGAAGGTTTAGTAGCGCTAATGTAGACAGATCGCCAAAATGAAAAGTCTCAGGGAATAGATGGATGGAATAGTTCATGTGGCTCGTGATTTTTGGGATTTGCCCCCCCACTGTCACCTGTATACGAACACTGCAGTTTCACAATTAGAGCATTTTAGTTTTAACTGAAAACAATAAGAGGATTTGTGTTAAAATGTATCTGCAGCTAAGGGCTGAAAATGTCTATTCTTTCTATTAAATACTCACAAAAAATAGACCTTTCATCTCTCTTTTTTTTTTTTATTAAATGTTATTCTCAGTAAAATTGGACCAAATTACTTCCTGCTTCGTGCCCACTCTTTCTCTCTTTATTATTGTCACTGCAGGTCCAGAAGCCAGCCAATCCCTGGGAGTTTTACATCAACACTCAGCTGGACACTCGGCTGCAGCCCGACGTCCGTCACCTTTACAGCAGCATCCGCTCAGCTCACCTCTTCCACGACGGAAGCGTGCTGCTCGGCGAGCTTCATAACTACGGCACTCTGCTGGTACGTTCACATCAATGTGACATCACCTCAGAGACCCTCTGATGGATTCCCGCCTCAACGCTATCTTATGGAAAATGTTTCTCTTATCCTTTGTGTCCCGAAACTGTGACCCCACTTTCAGAATGCAGTGAACATCTATAAAACCCTGAGCGACAAGGTGATGCCGCAGCCTCTCGTCATGTACTTCTCCATCTGCATCCTGCACATGGTGGAGCAGCTGCACGGCATCCACATGATCCACGCTGACATCAAACCCGACAACTTCCTGCTAGGAGAGCGGTAACAATCAATAACCGCATTCATTACCTTTCTACAAGCTGTAGAATGTAAAATCCCCCCCCAATTTAAACCGGTTTGATTTTTCACCAAAGAGCCATGCAGCACAGTTACAGCGGGACAGGAAGTGTGCTGCGCAAACACGTCCTTGTTATCGTCGTCATTACTGTTGTCGTGTTTCAGGTTCTTGGAGAACAAGTGTTTTGAGTCGGAGAACGCGGACCACGGCCTCGTCCTCATCGACCTCGGACAGAGCATCAACATGGAGCTTTTCCCAGAAGGCACTGCTTTCACCGCCAAGTGTTTGACGTCAGGCTTCCAGTGTACCGAGATGCTCAGCGGGAAACCCTGGAACTATCAGGTGAGGACATACAGGATGTCTAATCGCAATTATTCAATTTTATTATATTTGTTAAATTGATGATTGATTGTTAAGCCGCGCATTTTATATTAAAACACTAGTACAGAAAGAGTTCTAACGTTTTTGTACAGCTCTTATTTTAGTGCTGACAATGTGATCTACAGGCTGCAAAACAAAATCAATTAAAACACCAATTAAGAGACTTTTAGGCAGGTTTCATTTAAAGGTCTCACTGTGTCCTGTATTTTGCCCTTGTGTGTGTGTGTGTGTGTGTGTGTGTGTGTTTAGACGGATTACTTTGGAATAGCAGGGACTGTCTACTGCATGCTGTTTGGGACGTACATGCAAGTCACGAATGAAGGCGGCGCGTGGAAGACAAACGGTGTATTTAGAAGGTAATCCTCCGGAGAGGTTTGACTTCTCCAGTCCAGATTGGAATTAATACATTTCTAATAAATAAAACACACCTGTATTGGCGGTCCACGTGGTATTAAACAAAATAATTCTTACCAAGGATAATTAAAAATGATGCAGTTGCTTGTGGATAAGGTCCTGCCAATTATTTTTTCCATTCAACTCAGCAACCACAAAGTAAATTTACTGCAGCAGGGTTTCTGTAGAAGAAATTAGCAATTTAGCCCACAAGTCTCGCTTCATCTCGAGGCACACCCACCTCTGTTGTTCTGTTTCAACAGCAGCGAGACCCGCTCTGTATCTGTCTTTGGCTGAGCGTAATCGTCAGGACACTGAAATGTAGAGAGCATATTGAAAGACAAGAGTTTAGCCAGATATAATCATAACTGCAGCTCTGACAGTTTAAAACCTGCATGATTTACTCGTGGTAACAGCGGGTTGTTAAATGCTGGTTTAGCAGCTGCATCTGCTGACAGTGCAGCCAGACAAACTGATGTTTTAATGAAGAAGTCGGTCAATAACTGCAGCTGCGATCTGATTTCATGCTGCACGTGGCGCCAGTGCTTTTCCTCCCAGCAGCAGGACACAGTAAAGTTTAAACCTCGTTGAGAAGTTGAAGGTGAGCAGCTCGTCACTGTTCATTAATCCCTGACAGATTTACAACTCACGTGCTGTCAGAAAATAACAAATGAAATGAGAAAATGTTTTCAATGAGCAGCCGCCGTCAGCGCTGGTGACAAATACACTGCGCTTCCTGTGACTGCTTCACAATAAAAGCCACTCCGTGTTTTTCCCCACGTAAACGCTTTTAATGTGAAGCAGCAGCAGGATGTTCTGTTTGCATTAGCAGTAACTCGACCCAGCTCTGATACGACTGTAGGAGAGTGAACAGTAAATAATGAGGCTGATATCAATCAGATCAAATTACAAACAGTGAAAACTACTATGTGAAGAGGTAATTACTGGATGTAAATACATAGAGTAGCTATTGCAGAAAAAATGCCAACCATACGATCAATACTATCAAACACAGGGTTTGATTTATGGAGAATCTTAAGGATTATAACTTTTAAAGGATAAGTCTGGTGATATTCCTTGGAAATTATCAACAATAAGCAAAATATAGAATAACACCAGTGTTATACTTTTTAAAAATCGTGATTTTTGGTAGAAAATGTAAAATTTACTGAATAATCTTTAGTCTTGGTTTGCGAGATGGGTCACAGTGAAGTGGAATAAATAATCAGAACTGGACCAGGAGAAGAAAATAGGATCATGCAGCTTTAGGTTGTATCTCCATTCAAAGTGTTAACACAACATAACAAGATCTTCTGTCCGTCTTTTCCATCTCCGTTCCTCAGAAACCCCCACAGCGACTTGTGGCAGGAGTTCTTCCACGCTCTGCTGAACGTGCCGGACTGCAGCTCTCCGCCGAGCCTGCGGAGCCTCCGCTGCAAACTGACGTCCGTCCTGCAGCAGAACTACAGCAGCAAACTGCCCACGCTCAAAAGCCGCCTGGTGGTCCTGCTGCTGGAGAGCCGCAAGGCAGCTCGGAGATGACGACAAACGCCGCCGCCGCCGCCCGACAGCCTGGGACAGATCTCATTTCCTTCGCTTCACAGTTCGTTATAGGTGATGTGAAATGGAGGACGATTTGAGCCTCTGATCAGGTTTTGTACATAAAAAATGTGATTATATTTAGTTGCTTTTTTTTATTTTTTATTATTCTGGAGTGATTTATCCATTACCGTTACCTTTTTTCTTTGGTGAAGAATAAAATTTGTGTTTAAGCGTCGTAGATTATCTTCATTTGCTCTACAGGTGATGATGATGATGATTCGACTGTTTTTTCTGGGGCACCACTTCTTCCAGAATTGGTGCAGTTACGATATGAGGTATTGTTCTAAAATTGTTTTATAAGCAATTTTTATTTTAAGGATTACTGGTTTTTACGAGTTAGATTTGGCTACGATTTGTTTTTAACAGACTTTTAATGTGAGCCTCTGGAGGCCTCTACAAAATGCTAATTTTAAATTATTTTTTTCTCAATTTTTTTAGTATTTAATAATTAGTTTTTTTAACACTGGTTTTATATTAACACTTTCTATAAAAAGGAAACTGAGCAGAGGATTTTGCCGTTTTTGTGTCTCTTTCACAGAATTGTTTATCGCTCATTTAAAGTAGGCATGTGCAGACCAGAAGTCTGGCTAACTTGCTGTCGGGTATCATTCTCCATACTTCCAGATGGCACCTAAGTCATACATTTTTAAATCCTACACATAGTGGCTTTTAAAGCTGCACTAATCAATATTTTTCTATTAACAACAGATCAAATGAGTATATGTAAGGAGAAAGGGGTTGTGAAACGTTTAGCAGCTGGAGCCAAATTATTCATTGCTTTAAAGACTTATTTTGACTAAAAACACGTCATCGGATCCAAATACAATGTGTTTATCATGTTGAATACATACCATACCTAATGCGTAATATCTATGTAGTTACTGTGAGAGTAGTATGAGGGGGTGAGGGGGATCTGATCCAGAACCAGGTTGTGTTAATGTCAGTCTACAGCCTGAGTTCTCCCACTCGTGTTCTCTCACCTCAAATGTCTCCGGTACCTGTTCAGACCTGCAGCTCAGCTTCACCGCGCTCTACCTGAATGCCAGGGTTTACTACAACAACCAGACACGAGTCAGCTCATCGTAAAGTTCATATTAATGTTAACAAGTTGATTAAATACTTGGCAAAAGGTCATTTTACTTTATTAATCTTAATTTTATTGTCTTAGACAATAAAAACTGTTATACTAATGACGCTAATGTTGCCTGCCAGACTCCCTTTAAGTTTCTAGTGCTTTTATTTCGCAACACTTTCTGAGCAAAGAAATTCACTGCAGTTTGATATTACAGAGACTATTTCCTCAGTTGGTCCACGCTCTGTGGAGCAGGTGATATGTCATGCTGATAGCATCACAGATTGAAGTATTAACTGGAATTTAACTTCCACTTCTGCATTCATACTCGCTGCTCGGCTGCATCTCTCGTCTGCGTGGGTGTTGCTTTCGCAATAGTTCATCCAGAACCTGAAGGCAGCGGCTGCCATGCGACCAGAAACACCAAATGCTGCTGCCTTCAGGTTCTGTCAGAAATGTCTAAACTGGGATAATCTGACTTTTCTGTGATATCTGAGCTGCCGAGATCAGATGTTTAGGAGCAGAGAAGAGGTGTCAAACAACAGTGGAATTAAAATACAACAATATAACAACAAGAGATGTGTGGACGAAAGTGTCCATTTAATGTTAAAGGTTCAGTTACATTTCCTTTCAGCTCGCTGTTGATGTTGCGACTCAAGCACAGAATATGTTGAGTTTCAAACATCAACTCTGGGAGATTGCTTTTGCAGTTTGGTTTGCTTTATAACAACAATTTGTTTGTCATGTAATAATGTGTTTTTACCATAATTACTACATAAAAAAATATTAAATTTTAGCATGAAACCTTTCTTGTTATATCAACATATTCATCCTGTTACACAAAATCAACTTAAATGGTTAAAAAAAAAAGGACATTTCTTGTTATAACGACCAATTAACTCATTAAAACAAGAATTTTCGTTCTAACAAAAGTTGGTATTTTGTTTGTAGTCATGTTTTCCATCTGTTTTCATAACAAGAAAATTAGCAAATCTTTTTTTTTTTTTTTTGTCATGGAGGCAGCAACACACTGCCGTAATGTAGCACTTTAATCAGGGAGTGTATCTTTAGAGAGGTTTGAAACTTAGCAGTAGTTGTATTAGTTATTAGTGGAAATAGTACAAGTTGTAATAGCAGTAATTGCACCTTTCAGAGTTCATGGCTTCTCCAGTGACAATAAAAATGCAACAAAGCAAATGCAGGGAATGGTCACAAACTGAGAGAGCAGTGGTCCTCAAACTCTTTCTGTCATGCCCCCTTCAGAAGCCGAAAAAGTTCACGTCCCAACCCCCCCTTCTTCTTCTTTTAAAGAATAAAAGAAATGACTCGGGTCAGCACGATATCATCATCAAACTCTTGGTTTTTGTTTCCCTACATAAATCATGTTCATTCAATTTCCACCCATATTGTTCCCCTGGTCATCCACGCCCCCCCTGCAGTGGCTCTGTGCCCCTCCAGGGGGGCCCGCCCCTCAGTTTGAGAACCGCTGTATTAGAGTAATATGTTATAAAAAATAAAAAAAATGCCAGCCAACGATGTGTCGTCGTCAGACCTGAAAAGGGTCTTGGATAATGGAGTCAAATCGTGTAAAGCTATAAAAGTAATAATCTGAACATCTGATATCTTAAACAAGTGCATAGCCAATGTAATGCAGCCAGGACTGTTTGTCACTCAGCACATTCGACTGCTTCGTGTTCGAGACAAATTTGTAATAAGTCGCACAACAGGCGACATAAGATCATCTGCTCAATCAGAATCAGAAACACTTTATTGATCCCCGATTGGAAACTCTTTGTTTCAGCAGCTCTCCTTTACATCAGTGCACACAGGAGGAAGCACTAGCAAACAATACAAAACACTATAAAACAGGTCAGAAAATATATTAAGTACCAGGTGGGTATAAGTATAAGATAAAATAAGTGTGAAGTACCAAGTGGGTTTACCAGTTGATGATGATAATACAGTATAATAATACAATGTAATAAAATCAGTAATAAGCAGTGGTGCATGTACTGTCGAGTTAAGTGTAGCTTATTGAGATTATTAAGATATTGCACAGCAGTACTGGAGGTATAAAATATCAATAACAATAAATAGGAAAAACTAACATGGGAAAACTAAATATTGCATGGAGTATTAACACAGAATATTGCACAACTATCTCAAGTATTGCAGAGATGTTAATGATCAATGTCCAGTTTAGTGACTTCGGGTCATACAGACTGACACTTAGAGGGAGGAGTTAAAGAGTCTGATGGCCACAGGCAGGAATGACTTCCTGTGGCGCTCTGTGGTGCATTGTGGGGGGACGAGTCTTCCGCTGAAGGTGCTCCTTTGTTTGACCAGCACGTCATGGAGCGGGTGGGAGACGCCGTCCAAGATGGCGTGTAGTTTACCCAGCGTCCTCCTCTCTGACACCACCGCCAGAGAGTCCAGCTCCACCCCCACAATGCCACCGGCCTTACGGATCAGTTTGTTGAGTCTGTTGGCGTCCGCTGCCCTCAGCCTGCTGCCCTCAGCCTGCTGCCCCAGCATGCAACAGCATACAGGATAGCACCGGCCGCCACAGACTCATAAAACATCTAACATCTCACAACTATGTTTATGGGGAAACCCAAAGACCAGCAACAACCAAAAATTAAAAAAATAAATAAAAGAAACTATACAAATTGTTTTTGTAATGAATCCATGTTTCCATTATTAAAAATATTACACCTCAGGAGCGCAATCTTACGAGCAGCACTTGAAGGCAGCACAGAGGTGTGTGAGGAACCTGTGTGTTCATTCAGTCTGATCTGAGAGCCATGGAGGCCGAAGGAGGACTGTCGGACGAGGCTGCGTCTGCCGCCTGCAAAGAAGGAGATCCCATCACCAAGGTGACTGTTTGGTTTTTAACATCTACTTTGTTTTTAACGGATTGAAGCTATTTGATTGTATTTTGCTGCTCTGGCAGAAGAGCCAGACTGCTGTGAGGTTGAAATGCAGTCAAACCTGTTAGCAGTCATTTCTGACTTCAGACCTGTAGGCCAGACTGATAGTGTACATGCAGGCTAAAAGCAGTGCAGAGTCACAGCTATAATACACGCTGCCGCTGATTTTTCAAGGGCCAGTTCACCCAAATTACATAAAACATTGTGTTACTTCATGTGTCATTCATGCCAGTAGCTTCAGTCTCATGTGCCAAGATTTAGAAATATCCAAAGCTGAGATTTCCACCTCAGTTCAGTGTTGGTGAACGCACCTTCATTTGTGGCGTTTAAAAGCTCAAATGACATTTGAACAATTCGACAACAACTTGTCTTTCCAGAAGAGGCGTCCAGGTAATTCTGGACGATCCACAGAACACAGAAAGTAGTTCCCAGTGAGGTGTGAAGATGATCCAGAGTGACACGGCCACTGTGAAGAGGTGTTGAATCTTAAAAACATACTGTTTAAATGTTATTTTTGAAGCAACACAAATGAAATTCCATTAACATCTATAGTATTGTATGAAGGTGCCGGAAGACCTTTTCTGTGAATCTGTGGGAAAAAAAACAAGGATTTTGTCATTTGGGTGAACTGACCCTTTAGATTTTTTTACACTAAAGTTTACTGACATGAAGCGCAAGACTGACACAATACCAGAAACCAAGGCTCGTTCAGGACTCCCATCTCACATCACTTTGTAACTTTGAAATAAAAATGCGTAGGCACGTGTTGCTGTAGTGCTGCGAAGGGAAAAGGGACTTTGATATTCAACTAATTAACTTTATTAAAATAAAGAGAGGGGTCAGAGAGGAGGACGCTGGGTAAACTACACGCCATCTTGGACGGAGTCTCCCACCCGCTCCATGACGTGCTGGTCAAGCAAAGGAGCACCTTCAGCGGAAGACTCATCCCCCCACAATGCACCACTGAGCGCCACAGGAAGTCATTCCTGCCTGTGGCCATCAGACTCTTTAACTCCTCCCTCTAAGTGTCAGTCTGTTTGACCCGAAGTCACTAAACTGGACACTGATCATTAACATCTCTGCAATACTTGACATACTTGTGCAATATTCTGTGTTAATACTCCTGTGCAATATACTCTTTTCGGTTTAAATTCCCTATTTATTGATATTGATTGCGCTATTACTTTATACCATATTATTATCATCAACCGGTAAACCCACTTTGTACTTCACACTTATTTTATTTTATTTTATACTTATACCCACCTGGTACTTAATTTATTTTCTCACCTGTATTATAGTGTATTATATTTTTTGCTTAGTACTTCTCTTCCTGTGTGCGCTGACGTAAAGGCGAGCTGCTGTAGCGAAAGAGTTTCCCCTCGGAGATCAATAAAGTATTAATGATTCTAATTCTGATTCTGAATCCCAAAATGTTTTTATTTGTTTAAAGCTGCTCTTGTCTTATTTTAAAATATATTAGCAAAGGATGAAATGACCACGGACAGTGTGAAAGGTGTCACTCCACGGAGCTTTTCGGCTCATTTATTATTTATTTTTTATTAACTTCACTGTTTTGGTTCACTCTCACCGCCCTCATCGGTCTCAGCGTCTTCCAGAGTTGGTGATAACAACATGAGGACCTGTTACTACGGGCGGCCATTGTTTATAGAGAAATCTTGATTAGTGCAGCTTTAAGACTCATTTTTCACGTTTTTCTCGATGACTTTGGTCTTTTCAGGACTACATGATGCAGCAGACGATGCTGAGGGTCAAAGATCCAGCGAGATCTCTGGACTTCTACACTCGAATCCTGGGCATGACGTGAGTCCTCAGTCTGATCCTGAACCCGTCCAGTCAAATCTGATTCCAACACCTCAAACTTTTACTTTTCTGTGTGTCGACGTCAGACCAGACTTTACTACTGCTCTGATCTGCTTTCAAACCATTAACCACTGGGCTCCTCCGTGGTTTCCAGCTTGCTCCAAAAAATCGACTTTCCTTCGATGCGTTTCACCCTCTACTTCCTGGGTTACGAGGACAAGACGGACATCCCGGCGGACATCAAAGAGAGGACGGCGTGGACTTTCTCTCGCAGAGCCACCATCGAGCTCACGCAGTATGTATGACGAAGACTACACCAAATACACCCTAAAAAACACCAGATGACTCCCAAACTGATGAACTTCATGCACTGTGTGATCCTGAATTATCTCTCTGTCTGTCAGTAACTGGGGTTCAGAGTCAGATAAAAGTCTGTCGTACCACAATGGAAACAACGAACCGCGAGGATTCGGTGAGAAGTTGAACTAAGTTAATGTAGATTTAACTGCTAGCAAACAAGTGAACTGCTTATATTAGCTTAAAAGTCGTTTGTTTTTTATTTTACTGTTTACTTTTAATTGCACTATTCTACTATTTTACTTTTACCTGACTACGTTTTAATTTTTATTGTTACCATTTAGTATAATTAACCGGTTTTTAGCTGTATTGTTTCAGTTCAAGATGAGCTGAGAGAAAAGGTGAGACAGATGCCACCTGTGCTTTGTATTCTTTATGTGTGTGTGTGTGTGTGTGTGTGTGTGTGTTTTGGGTGTAACCTCCTGTCTTGTCGCAGGTCATATTGGCATTGCTGTTCCCGATGTTTACGCTGCCTGCAAATTGTTTGAAGAGCAAAAAGTGACGTTCGTCAAGAAACCAAACTCAGGTGAGTGCTCCTTAGTCTTTGGACAAACCAGGTCGTTATTGTTTACTCAGTGTCAACAGATCCCATTAAAAGACTCACAGATATAACACTAAAGTTTATATATAGTTTCATGTTTTAAAAACTCTCAGTAGTTTCCCTAAAACAGCTGCTCGCTGTAGTTTTTAATCAGACAAACAGGAGGAAACATTTGTTGGGGACTATTTCCAGCGGCGGATGAATCCACATGTGGTGCTGTAGTGAGTGTTTGGGGCAGCAGGACGGTGTGTGTGGGACTGAGTCAGAATAAACTACAGTGTGTGTGTTCATGGTGATGAAGGAACATGTCACCCAGTGCAGCAGAGCGGCTCGCTGATGTGTTTTAATAGTTTCTGGACGACAGTGGAGGAAGAAGATCCATCAGGCAATATTTTCATGCAACATATTTTATTTGTGGAACAGGTTTTATGTCATTTCATCCCTCAACTTATGTAAATGAGTGTACAGAAAATTCGATTGTGTTGTAACTCAGTTCAGTTGTTGTGTACGACTTGAAGAACATGTATGTAAGTATGTTTTCTGAGTTATGAAGATGTTTTGTCGATCTATTTGCTTGCGTTGCAGTGGATTCAGCTCTGTTAGCAGCCATATAACAGCCAGTGGGAAATGGAGAGCTACAAAGAGTCCAGATTTTCAAATGCAACTGTTTAAATTCAGAACTGTTAAGTATTTAGTCTTCAGATTCTTATTATACTTTAATTAACGTCTCTGCGTCACCCACATGTTGTTGGTATAAGTTTCCACCAGGAGGTGGAGCTCAGATTCAGCCGGACCTCAGGCAGGTTGTGTGTTAGAAGCGATGGTGGGCTCTGTTAACTTGTGTTAATCACGTTGTGCTGACATAAAATGTGTTCACACAGTCACATTATGGGGGCTGACCTCTGGAAAAGGTGGCCCTCGCAGGGTGAACGTGACATTTTACAGTTAAACTTCAGGTTTGGATTAGGTTGAGTCTCCAGGGAATTCATGCAAGTGTTCTTCTTAGAGACAAGAACAAGTGCGTATGTGTGTTTTCCATTATATTAACTACCACCATTTTCCCCTTCTCACAGGTAAAATGAAGGATCTGGCCTTCATTCAGGATCCTGACGGCTACTGGATTGAGATCTTAAGTCCTAACAACATGGTCTCCTTAATGTCACCTTAACGCAGAGACGCGCTGGGAAACATTCAGGGCATCGTGGTTGGATAACACTGCTGAAACTAAAGACTTCGTTTACATGACGAACCTCTGATACCCGCATAAACTCTGTTCTGTGTCACAGTCCAGCTCCTGTCAGACATTTTGTTTTCTTGTTGTGTTGCTCGGCGACTGGTGTGGTCTCGCAGATCTAAAGATCTTTGTTCAAGTTGTTCCTATTCTAAAAAAAATTAATAAAAGAAACTAAAAAAAACAAACAGAAAACAGAAAGTGGTCGCGGTGTCTTTGAATCTATTAACAGTCTGTTGCAGAGTTCTCTGGATGCTTTATGAGCTCTGAGCACCTTCGTTAACATAAACATGACGTTGTACTTCATCATCAGCATGCTAACATGCTCACAAGGACAATGCTAACCATAGTTTAGCATGTTTGCATGCTAACTTTAGCTAATTAGTAGTAAACACGAAGTATAGCTGAGGCTGGTGGGAATGCCATCAGTTCCGCAGGTATTTGGACACATTATAATGTTGACCTGATGATGGCGCTAGACTAAAAGTCAGAGGATCTCACAAAAGTCATCAGGATTCATCCTCTGGGGAACACGAACGTCTGTTCAAAATTTCACGACAATCCATCCAACTGTTGTTGAGATATTTGAAGTGGTGGACTGACCAACACTGCCAGCGTGGCTAAAACGGATGGATACCACATCCAGAGAATATTTAAGACTCGATAAATTACAAAGACCATGAATAAAAACACTGCAACATGAGGACACGAAACATAAGAAACAACAACAACTTGTAGAAACCTGTCCGAGAAACATTTGTTGAGTGGGTTGCACATGAACGAAAAGTATACAGCGACTCACGTATGGACACGTAGGGAAGTGAGATTAAAGGGGAACTGATTTTCCACCTCAGCGTGTGTTTCCAAAGTATCGTATAAAGCCTTCGGTGTCTCAGAGCGAGCTGTGTGGAGTCTGCTAAATGTCCTCAAGTGATGTCACTCGAGTCGGCGTCGGTCGGCGCTGAGGACTACAAGTTTGAAGATGAAACAAATCTGTTGGTGTGGAGTCAGAAAGCAGTGAGCTCATCAGACCTCTGCAGCTGCTCCTCTCTGCTGCAGGCTACATTAGCCGCTACTAGCATAACACACCTGAATCTCTGACAGAACTGTCGGCAGTCGTGTTGCATTGTGGGTAATGTAGGCGACAGGATTCAACAAGGAAGAACAGTAATAATAATAATAATAATAAAACTTTATTTATAGAGCACTTATCAAAACAAAGTACGAAGTGCTTCACAGAGAGAGAAATAAAACACCACAGTGAATGACGAAATATTAAAAGATAAAATACATAAAATACACAAAAGCAATAAAATAAACAGCCAGTTCAGGTAAAATCAGGATCTGCTTTCAGATAAAAATGTGTTCTGAGACGAGACTTAAACGAAGACTCTGACTCAGACAGCCTGATGTCTTCGGGCAGGTTGTTCCAGAGCCTCGGGGCCCTGATGGCCAAAGCCCTGTCCCCTTAGTTTCCATCCTGGACTCAGGAACAGACAGGAGACCCTGCCCGAAGATCTCAGACTACGTGAAGGTTCATAAGGGATTACAAGGTCTAAAATATAATCTGGAGCCATGAAGAGCCTTAAAAGTAATCTTAAGATCTTAAAATTAGTCCTGAAACCAACAGGGAGCCGATGTAAAGAGGCTGAACCAGCTGTGATGTGGTCGCACCTCTCGGTCCTGGTTAAAGAACGTGTGGAGTAAAAAAAGACGAAGAAGTCTCTGGTTCTGCTGCATCGATCCTTTTTAAAAACTGTCCGACAGTGTTGTAGGAGTGCGGTGATGAAGAGTAATCTTTGAAACAGAAAATAATTTAAAATAATAACTTGCAAATCAGTGCCTACTGTCAGTACAGCTGATGAAGAAATGAAAAAAGTTTTTGTGTTTAAACTGGAAATCATGATTCATACGGTCTTCGTAGCAACCACTTTCTAATATGTTGTCTGGCGAATGAAAACCATTAAACAGACACTTCTCTCGCTGACGCTGGAGTTCTTGTTACTTCAGTGTCTCCTCATACGGTTTCTGTCCTGTTTTGTCTGCCTCTCTGTGTGTCTGTATGTAAAGCCCTGACCGGCTCATGTCACCCAATTTACCGCCGGTCACTTCAAAGCGGCGTCCCGGCGTGAGAACCGTGTCGGCTGACCGGGGCGGATTTACGGCCTGCGGAGCTGTTCCCAGGCCTGTCAGCCTTTAATCCTCCATTCAGCTGGAAATGACGCCGTTTTCTTCTCTGGGAGGATTTAACGGGTGCAACAGTGATTTCAGTGTGTAAATCAACTGCAAGATGAAGGCAAAGAAGGAGTGGATTAACGTGTGTGTGTGTGTGTGTGTGTGTGTGTGTGTGTGTGTGTGTGCGCGCGCACGCTGTTTGATTCTGTATTACTTGGGAATGCAGTCTGGTTACTCATAGATTCCTCAAGTTAAAGAAATTTGAAGTCTAACACATTTTGTTTTGCAGATAAATTGTATCGCGTTGACAACAGTCTCGCCACGAGGTCCATTTAGCTGTTCTGGAGCTCTCGGTCATATCACATGACCTTCCACAGCAGATGGAGTTTGCCCAGTTGTCTTGGAATTGTAGTTTTTCCGAAGACTTTACCTCAGCTTTTAAAACAACGTGGTCCTTAAAGTTGCTCAGGAGAAAAATGGCAATTTGCGTGACAACTGGGCAAATTCCATCTGCTGTGGAAGATCATGTGATGTGATCAAAAGCTCCAACAGCTACTAAATGGACCTTGTGGTTGGATTGTTTTCTCAACTGCTGTTTCCAGGGTCAAGGATGAACTTTGAACCTCAGCTAGTTGAATCGTGTTTTCCAGCTTGCACAGGGCAGTTTAAAGGGCCATTCCAGTGGTTTTTACATGTTTTAGTCCGTTTACCACAAACTGCTGTGTTTATATTCGTCAGCCTGGTTTCAGACCCCTGAATCGCCCACATCTCCCATTTGTTCAGCGGTTCAAACAGGTCTGGTGTCGTTCTCACTGACGGTTGTTTCTCGGAGCCAATCAGAGCTTCGTAGGTGGGATCAAGAAAGCCAGATAAATGGCCTCGCAAATGCCAATAAGCACGGGTGAGATCAATGCAGCTGTAATTAGCCAACTTAAAGAAATAACTTTTTTAATTTGATAGACATAAAAAGCATGAATTGCTTCTAGCAACCACATGGACGGATACGTGTCCCAAACAGCCGAACACAAAGTCGGGCTAATTATCAGGCACGTCTTTATTTCCTTTCCGTTTTTTATTTCTGATGTGAAAATATATTAATGGACTCTTAAAACTTGTCTGAGCTGTCCAATCCATCAGCGATCAAGTGTGCGTTCACTCTTCCGTTCAGTCACTTAGCACTTTAACTGCAGTACCACTCTTATAATGTCGATCGCCGTGATGGATTACGCAAGTCTGCTAATTAATGTTCTTATGGTACTGAAATCTGAAACTGTGCAGCATGCATTTGAAAAAGATCAGCAAAAATGTAAAGAATCAGCGATTTGCAGTTAAAGTTCGACATGTGGGGAAACTTTAAGTTTATTCGCTGCGCTGCAGAGAGTGAGATGTTCAGATGCATCAATGTCGCGTCTGTGCTTTCGGTTCAGAGCTGGAGTCGGGATGTGGTTTTGCTAGCTTAGCATAAAGCCTGCAAACAGAGGATAACAGCTTCAAAACATACATCTCCTGACACATCTAATAAGCTCGATAATTAACACGTCATTTGATTTAGTCCGAGCACAAACAGAAATTTTAAAATGTGTGGTTTTTACAGGGTCGTATGTGCTGCAGCTACTCCGTGGCTTCTGGACAGAGAGGCTAGCTGTTTGCCCCGTTTCCAGTGTGTATGCTAAGCTAATCTCCTCCTCTAACTCCGTACTTAGCACACATACATGCGACTGGTATTGCTCTCGTCATCTAACTCGCAGCAAGTAAAACAAATAAGTGTACTGAACTAATGAGTTGAACTATTCCTTTAAGGAGATGCTACAGACGCACTGGTGTGGCGCTTCAGATTTTAGGCTTTGAAGCTCTCGTCCAGACTGAAACTTAAAAGCAAAACAGATGATTTCAAATACACCCAGGTTAAATCTCTCAACATATAAACAGTTCATACTGAAAACAGCTGCGCTTCGCATGACTGCAGCGATATTGTTACTTCATCTTTATTTGTAAAAAGGCACACAGAGAATCAGAGAGGTTGGATGGTACATCCAGTGACAGTTTACATGAAAACCACAGATAATAAAAAAAAAAGTGGGAAAGGGTTTAGTGTGATTCAGCGTGTCAGTTTGTAAGTTACTGAAGTACAACATTACAGTCACCGTCGCTGTTATTATGTTAATCTTCATCCCAGTTTACACCAGTCTGCACATACAGCTGTCTGAGACTGTACTGGTTTTGGCAGGTCTGCCGTGGAAACGTTGGTTTATTCTCGTAATAGGTTCTCTTTAAGTGTCCATTCTTGTTAGTTTGAATAAACATCAGTGAAGTGATTATCTCAGAGGCAGACTTTGGTTTTTGTCACATGGTCGGTGTTTCAGTAAAGTTTTGTTTTTGTCAAAAAATCCCACGAAAAGACCCAAACCAACAACGTGTTCATCCGTCTCTCAAAACTTTGTCTCCATTTGTTCCTACTGAAGACAATAATATCTAAAAAGGCCTCACAGACAGTTTCATTATTTAAAAAAAGGCTCAGTAGTTTCCTCAAACAGCTGCTCGCTGTAGTTTTTATCAGACCAACAGGAGGAAACAGAGCATCTGTTGGGGACTATTTCCAGCGGCGGATGAATCCACATGTGGTGCTGTAGTGAGTGTTTGGGGCAGCAGGACGGTGTGTGTGGGGCTGAGTCAGAATAAACTACAGTGTGTGTGTTCATGGTGATGAAGGAACAACAGAGCGGCTCGCTGATGAGTTTTAACGGTTTCTGGACGACAGTGGAGGAAGAAGATCCATCAGGCTGTGATTCACACTGCTGGTTTGGGTCTGCGCATGGGATTTGTTGACAAAACCAAAAATATAGAATATCACCAGACTTATTCTGGTTAAACAATAATAGATGTGTAGAGAAGCCAACAGGTCACATATGGTCTTTCTGGGAGATTCTCTCAGTGGGTTCGGTGGAGGTCCAGTCTACAGGGGTTTAAGGTTAAACATAGTTTGTTCAGTTTGTTTTAGTTTCTCGTAACATTTCATAAACGAGTGTCACTTTGTGGAGTAAATCTCCTGTGAACAAAACATCTGCTGAAGTTGGTAAAACATGTTAAAACAGTTCAGTAATTCTGGATAGAAAGAGGAAAGGCAGCTAATTAAACTGTGATTTTCTGTTCTCTGGGCAGAAGTTTCAGAACTGGTCGAAAAAAATCACGTTTTCCAGCTTGCACAAAAACACCTCAAAGGTTAACAGGTTAATAGAACTATTTGCTTGGGTCAAGTGTTGAAACCAGTCGGTAAAAAGGGTTTTCCAGGCTGTTAAAACTGTCAGTTGGTCAACAGGTCAGAGGTCAGTCGGCAGCAAAATCAGCAGTCAGAAAGCGCCGACCTCAGTTCCCCACGGTCTGTAGGGTTTACTGCTGCTGCTGTGAGGAGTCTGGGAGGAGGAGGAGGAGGAGGAGGAGGAGGGGGAGGAGGAGGAAGAGGAGATGGGAGGACTGGTGGTGGTGGAGGTGAAGGAGGAGGGAGGGAGGATGGGGAGACCTCCGTGGAGGGTGATGGGAAACGACGCAGAGAGGGAGAGGAGGGAGGCGGAGAGAGGAGTGGGGGTGCAGGGGAGCATGAGAGACGAGGAAGAGGAGGAGGAGGAGGAGGAGGAGGAGGCTGCACTGCGTTGTGACAACTCCACCAGCCTCCGGGGGGCTCCACCTCCTCCGGCATCAGGAGAAACAGGAAGCCCGCTCAGTCCGTACGGCGCCACGGTGGCCGGCAGAGGCCGAAACGCAGCAGCGGTGGCGACGGCAGCGGCTGCAGCGGCCCAGTGATGGGAGTGGAAGGGGTGGGGTAAAGGGGGAGGCTGCTGGTGGTGGTGATGGGGCGAGTGGGAGGTCATGGTGAGGGCGGCGGCGTCACGCTGCGAGGCGCAGGAGGTGAGGTGGGAGAGGAGGCGGGAGTGCTGCGGGTCGCTGGAGTCCAGGCCCTCCACGGCACTCAGGTAGCGGGAAACCTCCGTCACACACTCCCTGAAACCCAGAGACAGGAAGTCCAGGGCCAGAGCGTGGGCGTCAAAATAACCTACAGACGCACAGAGAGATGTCAGGCCGGTAATGTTTCCATAACGACAGCCTGATAAAATACTACGTCAACATTTTAATGCTGTTTTCTAAATATTAGTGCAACAGTTAGTGCTTCATTGTGTTGAGATGCTGAAACTGGCTGGATGTTTGTTCTGTCTGGTGCTGCTGGTAAACCCAAACGCTGCAGAGACACGGCCTGTGAACGCAGCCAAGACTGACCCCGCCCCTCTTCCCTTCCCCCGCTGGCTTTATGAAAGCAAACAGCGCTGCTCAGGGTCAAGTGGTGCTTTTATCCCTGCAGCGCTTTCCCATGGACTCAACACCTCCCTCTGTCACACACTCTCTCTCTCTCTCTCTCTCACACACACACACACACACAGTCGTGTTTCCATCACTTCAGAGGACATTACACTGACTCGCGTTGATTTCCTGGAGACCGGAACCACTACTTGCCCCAAACCTTAAACCAAGTCTTCACCCTAAAATCTAATGATTTACATTATGGGGACTTGCATTTAGTCCCTAAAAGGAAGGCGAGTCCCCACAACATGAGTAATCCACGCTCACACACACACACTGATTTAAACTGACACTGACTCATCACGTCCACCCTGACGCTCCGACAACAATGCCAACAATTTTCATGCTACTGTGAATCTTAAAAGACGCGCCGAGAACGTGTCCGATGAAGAAATTGTAACCAACGCTGTTAAGTTTTGCTTCGGCCTCGTCAGCGTGTGGTGTTTTGTTGTTGGGTGAGCTAAAGAGGCAAAAATTGAGCAGCATGAAATGGGTCCAACCTCTCAGAGAGCTCACCGACTGCCTTTAATGTCAACGTGTTGTCGAGAGGTTGCTGATAAGAGTCGAAACAACGCAAAAACTACACTATGAGCGATGGTCACGGCACACGCTGCACAGATCTGAAAGAAACACGTATAAAAACTTAAAACCCCTAAACAACAGAAAAATGTCTCAGCCTCCTCCTCTTCCTCATCTGTCAGTCGGTAACTGTGGATTCTGGCGATCACCTGTCAGGAGTCTGAAGCTCAGCAGGTTCACCTCCGTTCTGTAACCTGCTGCTTCCTGCCGTCACAGAAACTCACATCTTATCGCGTGTCCTCCAGCCGCCAGTGGCCCGGCTTTACGTACAGCAGGTTGCTGGTTTGATCCCAGTGCCTGCGTTGTCCTGGTGGCCCAGCGGTCTAAAGGACACGCACGCATGTAATGAGACCTTTGTTCTGCTGTGGCTCGGCAGGTGGAGGGCTGGCAGACTGGGCGAGACACTGAACCCCAGCTGCCCTGATCCTTAGACCGGTGCCTTGCACAGAAGGTGAGTGTGTGTGAATGAAGCGCTATATAAATGCACCCAAGCAAACAGACATACTGAGCGCACGAGCGGACACCGGAAACTTGTGATGCAGCTTCTATATAAGTTTGCTGTTGCTTTGCTGTCGTTAAAAGAGCAACAACATTTTAAAACCTTCCTTCCGTGAAGGATGTGTGTGTGAGTGTGTAAACTTTGTTGTCGAAGTGTTGCTCTTTCAGGCAGCAGGCGGTTATACCTTTCCCTCCCGTCGCCTGCAGCACCTTCAGATGGTCCACAGTCATCTGCAGAATCTCTGCCTTCTCCAGTTTAGCTGAACCCTGATGAAACAAAGCAAACGTTAAAGCGGGATGAACCTGAGAGTTTCAAGTTCGGCAGCTCTTAATCACGAAAAGTAACAACCGACTGAAGAAAATGACAAAATCCCTTCAAACTGTGGCGTCAACACGATGAGACCAGACGCGACGGCAGCAGCAGCTGGATTCACAGGCTGACGAACCTTTAGTCACAATCATAAGTGCGACACACAGAAGTCACAGTTAAATAATTAGGAGAAAACCTTTTTGTCCCATCGAGGGCTAGCGACAAACACTACATTCAGACTGAATACAGCAGCGCCTCCAGGCAACAAGATGCCCTGCAGTGGAAATGTTGGAACACACGATGGTTCTGCAGATTATGAGCATATTGTTTCCAGATTACAGCTGCAGTTAATAATCAGTAAATCATGCTGAGGTATTCGTTTACGACATCAGGCAGCTTTCCTCTGCAAGAACGTATATTTGAAGGAGGAACAGATATCGTCTGGGGAGGACTGTGCCAGGCAACACGTCACTGCTAGCGTTTGTCAGCTGTCACTTCGGTCAGTTTGTGATGACTTGATCACGTCAGGCTCTCACCTGTCAGAAGTAATCCGTAACAGAGGACCGAAGTTTTTTGCTTTGAACATTTGCCATTTCCTGATATATGTATATCTATATTTGGATATATATACATTTATGTATAAACTGCTCTACAACAGAGGAATGCTTTGACAGTTATGAGGCAGGAGTGCAGGGCACAAATACGTCTCCTGTACAAAACAGTGTGAACATATTGTCCCGTTAGCGACTGAGCTAGCGAACGCGTTCGCTCGCTGTCAGTTAGCAGGCTCGGATGTGTGGACGAAGTTGGCCTGCTACTTTCTGCAGTGACTGGGCCTTAAACCATAAACAGAAACTGGTAGTTTCGTTACGTTGTGCGTCCCCGACCCTGGGACGCAGGAACACTGACGTAAAGGAGTCTGTCACCGGTTCTGTCGGGCTCCCTGATGAACGCCGATGACCCTCAGATTCTCACCTGCTTCTCGAACGCTGTGGGGACGAGCCTCCGTAACTCCAGCAGACTGTTGTTGATCCTGTCTCTGCGTCTCTTCTCGATAATCTGACAAACAAAAAGAAACGCATAAAAACCTCAAACTATCTCTGAACTGTAAATCCTTGGACATAATACCAGTGCTGATACTTTTATTATTAATCCAAATAATAAGTTTACCCCTCTGCGTTTTTTCCTCGCCATCACTTGAGTGGTCGTGGTCGGTGATCCGCATCTTATAAAAGATGCTTTCACGTGCCTGAAAACCAAAATAATAATTCAATCGATACATTAAATAAGCAGATTTGAACTACAGTGCTGATTCATCAGAGACTTTGGTCCAGAAGATAAGACAACAGATTGAGAAAAAGTTTTCCTGGCTGCTACAAAAGTGGACAAATGAGACGAGATGAGGAAATCCCCAGCTGTGGGCAGAAAGGACAAACAGCTTGTTATTTAGTAGAAAGTACTGAGCCTCAGAAAATGAACAGTACTTCAAATGTGTGGATTTCTGGTGTTTTAGGGCCATTTGGGGAAAATGTCACTCCGGATTTTGTGGAAAAAAATCAATTTTCAAACACAAATAATGAATTTCTGGATCATTTCTTTGTCTATTAATGTGGTTTGTTGTTCCAGATGTCACATGTTCCAGCAGCTGCAGCAAACACCAGCGGTGGACTGTAACCACGTACATTTATTCGAGTACTTTACTTGTAAATATATATATATACAGCATATATATATATATATTCAAGGTGCATTTATTTGTCCTTCAACAACACAAGGCTGCGCAATGAGATGAAAGCTGCGGGCCCCTTCGCGCTACACGCACAGAATATATATACAAATATTTAAAATTAGACTGGAATAAAAATAAAAACAATATATACAATACTTAATATATATTATACAAAGGCAGCGGTATGGTACTTTATTATACTTTACTTGAGTATTTCCATTTCACGCTGCTGTATACTTCTACTCCACTACAATTCTGAGGGAAATATTGCCATTTTTAACTCCACTGCATTTATTTGACACTTGTAGTTACTTTTTACATAAAAAACATATGATATGCTTATATGATATGTCGCAGTACTACTGTAGTACCCAGTAGTACACAAAGTATCTAAAATTGGCTCCACGTTGACGAACTACAACATTAAAATGCTCTTCCATGTATTTTGTTAGTGATCAAAACAGAAAAATATAATATTCTGTAATAATATAACATCTGCATAATGAGTACTTTCACTTTTGATACTTTGAGTACATTTTGCTGATAATACCTCTGTACTTCTGATGGCGTTTCTACTTTTACTAAAGACCTGACTACTTCCTCCACCGCTGGCAAATGCATCGCCTTTTCTCTCCCTTCAGTATCTCCGCTAATAACTAGGTACGTTTACTCAAGTACTGCACGCAAGTACACATCTAAAGTTCTTTACTAGAGTATAGTCTCGTCTCAGAACACATTTTTATCTGAAAGCAGATCCTGATTTTACCTGAACTGGCTGTTTATTTTATTGCTTTTGTGTGTTTTATGTATTTTATTTCTTAATATTTCGTCATTCACTGAGGTGTTTTATTTCTCTTTGTACTTTGTTTTGATAAGTGCTCTAGAAATAAAGTTATTATTATTATTATTATTATTCCCATTTCATGCTACTTTATACTTCTATTCCACTACAATTCAGAGGGAAATGTTGGACTTTTTACTTTGACAGCTTTAGTCACTAAACAAATAAACGTTTTACTGACAAAACATAAGATTAGTTTATAAAATATGATGCGTTGTCAAAGATGAAACTAGCCAGCAGTATATAAAATGACCATCTACAGCAGTAAAATGCTACTTATACATTCATTCATCAGTGGTAATAATCTAATAATATATAACAGTATTCTGCATTGTGAGTACTTCAACTTTAAGTACATTTTGCTAATAATACTTACACATTTTTACTGTGTTATTTTCAATGCAGCACAGTGTGAACATACACTCAGCTTTTATTAAAGTAAAAGATCTGAATACTTCCACCGCTGCTTTCCACCTGCATCTGTTGAAGAGACCTTTTTTTTTTTTTAGAGGTTGTTGAAAGGGATTGTGGGAAATGTAGGACATGTAGGGAGTCAGTAGTTAGGTTAAAACACTTCTTCACACAGTAACTTTAACATCAGTCCGACTGAACGGCACAGACTGAGGTTATCGAGCGTTAAAAGCAGCTGTAGACAGTTTGAACTCCTTCTGATCGACCAGCTGATCACTTCCACCAGTTTTCCTCCAGTGCATTCCAGTTAACACCAGGCCTGCGTTTGGAGAGGACGTTTGTTTTATTCTGCCTGCAGCGCCAGGTGGGTGGGGTGATGGGGGTCTGTTCACATCACGCAGGTGAACTTGTCAGAATGACCTAATTTAACTTTCTGTCCACCACCGTGCAGCAATCTGCACCTGTCTGACCCCTAAATACCACAATGCATACACTCAGGCTGAAGTGTTTGATCCCAGATCAAATGGGATTTTACCCAAAACTGCCCATCATGTCAGTTTTGGGACTTCATGGAAACAGAAGTCCTCCAGTGTTTTTTCATTTCAATGAGGACAGTGAGATGTTTCAGTTACATGCAGTGCGGAACATAATGAGCATCATATTTTACTTTAACTGCAGTAATCAGTATTTTGAGAAGGTTTTTAAAAGATGTTTGTATTGATATTTATACGTATTATACAGATGTTCTTTAAGCACATTCATCAATTTGAATTTGTCTGATACTTTTGATAATGCAGGTAGAAAGTTGCTCTTCAGTAAACCAAAATAATAATAACAATAATAATAATAATAATAACTTTTTGAAGGACAGCAGGTAACTTCAAACCTAAATCATCTTTTTATCTTGATATTTAAACTTTTTTTTGTTATAAAAAGTTTGAGTTATAATCTGAAATATTTGATAATGCAGGTAGAAAGTTGCTCTTCAGGGTTCAGCACATTTCTGACAATACAACAGTAAACCAAAATAATAACAATAGCAATAATAATAATAATAACTTTTTGAAGGACAGCAGGCAACTTCAAACCTAAATCATCTTTTTATCTTGATATTTAAACTTTTTTTTTGTTATAAAAAGTTTGAGTTATAATCTGAAATATTTGATAATGCAGGTAGAAAGTTGCTCTTCAGGGTTCAGCACATTTCTGACAATACAACAGTAAACCAAAATAATAACAATAGCAATAATAATAATAATAACTTTTTGAAGGACAGCAGGTAACTTCAAACCTAAATCATCTTTTTATCTTGATATTTAAACTTTTTACGAGTTATAATCTGAATATTTTGAAATGATACCGTTAAAAATATGAATTAATATTACGATTACAAGCCATGCTCTGCAGACTTTTCTCGTGCATAAACATCAACACAACATGCTGCAAAGGTGGAGCCTCTCCTTTGGCGTTTTACCTGAGATTTAACAGCGTTGGCCTAAATGAACCTCACTGAAGCTTTTCGTTGGAGGATAGGAAACATTTCGCTGCTGACTCACCCCGGATAGACGCTCTCACTGCCCACATCAATGGTCTCCTCCACGTCACTCTCCGCCGAGCTGCTGTCCTCACACGGCCGCTTCATGGCGCATGGACGGCGGGGAGGGCTGCCTGTCTCTCCCCGGGGGGAGACGTGGAGGTTTATTAAAGTTCAAAATAAAGTTTCTTCCCCTTTGAACAAAAAAAGAGAAACCTTTTTCGATTCCTGTGATATATGTTTTTAGAGAATAAATGAATACATTTACACTACAGGAGAGAAATGACTATGAAATGTGATCCATCACTCAGCATTGATCGACACATGCAGGCCTGTCCTGCAGGAATATTACAAAGGTCCTGCAGTGAAGTCAAAATACTATAAACTACCTTCAAGTTCCTGATGAGGTGTTACAGGAGTGTGTTTGTTTAATCCAGGAGCTGATTCAGGTTAGTTTCCCTCCCAGAAAGAAAAGCTGACAGCCACAAAAGTCTTTCCTCTTGCAAAATTGATGAAATTAATGATTCCTCAGTCAAAAACGACTTTTTAAAATACGTTTTCCGACATCAGCAAACGAAGAAACGTGTGAACACGGTGCAAATCTTCCCGTCTAACTGTTTTTAGTTTCTAAAGTCAGTAAAAGTTAAAAATAAAAAAAAAAGGTCTTCAGTGTAAAATCATTTCTCAGGAGCTTCCAGGAGCTGTGTTTCCAGCGGTGTGTGTCCGGTAAGTAGTCCGGGGCAGGTGGCCCGTGTGTCGGCTGCAGACTGTAGCCTACTGGTGACCGGTGTGTCCTCCTCCTCCTCCTCCTCCTCCTCCTCTGCTGGAGCTTTCCCACGGAGCCTGGGAGCCACACACACACACACACACACACACACACACACACACACACACGCGCGCGCGCGCACTGTGGAACCGCCCACGTGCACTCAAACAAGAATTGGAGATGGAAGATTTCTGCAGTCTCTGCAGGGCTGGACCTTCTCTCCTGATAATACCGCCTGTCTGGTTCAGACTGAGTGTGTGAGTGTGTGTGTGCGTGTGTGTGTGTGTGTGTGTGTGTGTGTGTGCATGGGAATGAGGCCGCTTCTGACAGTCAAAAAATAGTCATTATATAAGGAAACAGGTTTCAGACTGTTGCAGTGAAGCCGAACACATCCAGAAAGTCATCTTTATTGTATAGTTTGAACTCTGTGCTTGACCTCTACAGCTGGAATCTGCTGTACTCTACTGTCTGAAGCTACCTAAGCACATGTACTCAAGTACAGACTGGAGGTACTTGTACTTTACTTGAGTATTTCCATTTTAAGTAACTTTACACTTCTGCTCCACCACATCTCAGAGGGAAATGTTTGTACTTTAGTTACTTTACAGATCACAGCGTTTCATCCCCTTCCTGTCCGGTGAAAACCTCGTATCTCCAGGTGTTTGTGACGAGCTGAAGGATGAAGAGTTTCCTTCATGTGCTGAGAAAACTCTCCTCCTCCTCCTGAAGCTGAATAAACTCTTTAACCCCCCCTCGGATCAGCTGGAGAACGCATCGTCACAGAGCTGAAAACGGGCTGTTTCTCTGAGCTCAGGAAGACTTTTCAGCGGCGCCGCAAACACGTGATGACCTTATAGACCATGATGCATTGCTGCAGGTTAAACTACCCAACAGGATATAAAGCAGTTAAAATGAGCTCGACCTGAAACATCTGCAGCAGTAAAATGCAACGCACACATTAATGCAGCAGGAATATGAATCCAGAAACACTGACAGGAGCGTTTTACTGCACAGGGACGACTCTTACTGTCACACTTTAACTACATTTAGCTGATAATACTTCTGTACTTCTACTTGAGTACGATTTTGAATGCAGGGCCTTTACTTTTAGTGGAGTAGTTTCCCCCCAAGGTGTTGCTACTTTTACTTAAGCAGAAGATCTGAGTACTTCTTCCACCGCTGACGGCCGCAAAGTGTCGTCAGTCGATCCATTCGGTCCAGAGACAAACATCTCGGCATCTATTATTCCTGGATTAACAGGAAATTTTACATTCATGTTCCCGAGAGGATGAATCTTACAGACTTTGGTGATCCTCTGACTTTTACCAACACTTCGCGGCAGAATTCCTGAAGCCAGCTAGCGAAGTCATGTTAGCCGTTAACATGTTAGCATCCTAACACAAGCTGCCAACATTCCCGCGTCGCTGCAGTGGCCCGGACCAAAAACAGAAAAAAGAGAGTGACAAAGTCTGTGTGTGTGTGTGTGTGTGTGTGTGTGTGTGTGTGTCAGACTTTCCCACAGCTCCTGGCCGTGTGTGCTGAAACCCAATCATCGTGTGAGAGAGGTCAGACACACACACACACACACACACACACACACACACAGAAGCGGCTGTCTTTTCACACCTGCTAATCTTTTTTGCAATACAACAAGGATTTAATGCAGGAATTATAATGCAGCTACACACACACACACACACACACACCTTCCCACCATTTATCCGCTCTTTCTTCTTCCAGCTGATAACTTCGGATTCAGACTTGTCAGCACCCTCTCATTGGCTGAACTCCTGCTCTTTCTCTGCCCGTTACTAAAATATATCAGAGTCTCTTGACCTCAGATTATAACAGTGAATCCAGCTACGTGGCGTCCACTTCGTTAGCTTTGTCCTCAGTGTCTTTGTTCAAGAAACTGATACGTCTTTACATTTTCTTTTGTGTTCAATTAGAAATTTTAAATGTATTTTATTTCATCTTTATGAACTGGAATTAACAACATTATAATGCAGTTTGTTTGTTTTTTCATGGTGGACTTGTCTAACACGGGTGTAACTGACACACAAATGCCATTAATAGTTGTCCATACTTCGTTTTCTTAGTACTTACTCCTGTGTGCACTGACGTAAAGGAGAGCTGCTGTAACAAAGAGTTTCCCTTCGGGGATCAATAAAGTGTTTCTGATTCTGATTCTGATTCTGACTTCTTTACTGGTATGGCTGACTGGGAGACTTTGATGTGCCTGTCCTGCTGTGACAAGTCAAAATGGCCGCTGTGAGGAAGACCTACGGGAGAGAGCGAAGGCGATAAAACCCATCAGAAGCCCACTGAGTTTGTAACTACGCTAAACTAAACATGAAGGCTTGGAACAGAGCCTTTCAGAGTCAGAATCAGAAAGACTTTATTGATCCCCGAAGGGAAACTCTTTGTTACAGCAGCTCGCCTTTACATCAGTGCACACAGGAGAAAGTACTAGCAAACAATATACTATAAAACACTATAAAAACTATAAAAACAGGTCAGAAAATAAATTAAGTACCAGGTGGGTGTAAGTATAAGCTAAAATAAGTGTGAAGTACCAAGTGGGTTTACTGGTTGATGATGATAATACAGTATAATAATACAATGTAATAATATAAGTAATAAGCAGTGGAAGTTAAGTGTAGCTTATTGAGATTATTAAGATATTGCACAGCAGTACTGGAGGTATAAAATATCAATATCAATAAATAGGAAAAACTAACATGGGAAAACTAAATATTGCGCGGAAGAGTAATACACAGAATACTGCACATTTATTCAAGTATGGCAGAGATGTTAATGATCAATGTTTCTCAGCAGTATGTTGTGTGGTTCACATGTTTAGACACTAATAAATCAAATATTAATGTTTATTCAATATTTTAGCAATGATGAACACCATTTCCCATGAGGCCACAGCTCAGAGAGCCCTTCTGAAAGCGATGTCAGTGTAAGTGATGGGGGGGACAAAACCCACAGCCCGCCTTCTCTGCGAACGTACATCGTAAAGTTCAGCTGAAGCTAATGTGAGGCTTCAGTCTGTGTTAGACAAATAAAGTCACTGTCTTTATGATGCAATTTCCTCTTTATGCGTCCACAGACGGGGTTTGCTGAGCCGCGGCACAGGGACAGCTACACAAAGAGGAAGTCTGACGCTAATGTGACTTTAGAAGAATCCAACTTTACTTGTCTTTCTCTGAAAGTGAAGAATATTAGCAGAACTGAAGTACGACAGTGGAGGAAAGTCACATTCAAGCACGTTTGAGACGTCGAGGGAGGGAAGCTGCTGCCAACAAGGTCGCAATTTGTGTGAAAAGCGGTGAGTGTGTGTGTGTGTGTGTGTGTGTGTGTGTGTGTGTGGATGATATCAGAGGTTTATTAGTGTCAGGGGTCATGGAGGACAAGCAGGGCCATCCTATAGCAGGAAACACCGAGTGTCGAGGGAGGAATATCTGTGTGTGTGTGTGTGTGTGTGTGTGAGGAGGGTAATATCTCGGGGAACGTTGGGCCGGAAGCGCCAAGCCGCAAGTCGGAAATCCTTTTTGAGCAAGAGAACATGACTGAAAGCTGTGTGTGTGTGTGTGTGTGTGTGTGTGTGTGTGTGTGTTTAGAGAGAGAGAATGGGAGGAAGTGGTGTATTATTCTCAGTTAGATGGTGCTCGCCGCCTGTCTGTCGCTACGACGCCTCAGCAGACCTCACACTGCTCAACCCCTCGTTCCCACAGGACGTCAAACACACACACACACACACACACACACACACACACACACACACACCCGCCATGTATCAGCTACCTGCCATAACTTCACCAACACAAACACAAAACCGAAATATGTTCAAAGGAAATGTTTCCTTTCAGCAGATGTATTTAACACATTTTCTGGTTTGACTCCATTGGATGTGCAAAAGCTGCTTTTTAAAACTGTCCAATCAGACGAGCGTGCACCTGCAGGACTGAACCTGACAACAAGCGAAGACACAGAAATAGAGGAGAGCATCGATCCTGCTGCGTTGCGTCTCTTTCCAGTCGACTGGGCTTAAAAACATTTTGCTCGCTGCTCATGAGCGCCAGCTCCTCGAGCTGAAAAAATTCGACTCTGCACAGGTAAATGTTCTACGTCGCTGCAGCTGCTGTCCAATCAGAAGAGTGCAGGGACGAACATGAAGGAAAGGCTCGCAGCTGACCTTAATAATAGTGTTTTTATTTCAATAAGCAACAAACAAATGATGTTGACAGTGAAAAAAAACTCTTCTTGGGTCTGGTGGCTGAGGGTTAGGACCGCCATGACATTTGTCATCCTCTGTCTGTCTCCCCTCATTTCCTGTCAGCTTTTTTAGATTCATTTGTCAGCTCACAGCACAGAAGTGACTGACAGGTGAGCGCACATTTCCTTGCAACAGTATTGCAATGCGCCAAGCTGTTTAAGCATCCGGTGCGAATGATCTCATCTCATCTGTCACGACAAGGAGTGTATTGAAAGTTGCGTGTCGAGTGTTAATAGCAGCTTCCTGAAGCTTGAGCTCAGCTGAGCAAACCCCGGGCCACATGACGTCTGCTGAACACACAGAAATTAAACTGATCCTCTCATATAGCTCCAGGTAACAAATAAACATTTCCGTGAGGGTCGGAGTTGCTTTAAGATGTGAGATCTGAAGTTTGTCTCTAAACCCAGAGATGAGTGTGTAATAACCAAAGAAAAGTCTGCATTCACACTCTAGTCATTTATAGGTACATCTCAAAATAAGAGCGTGCTGGAGTGTGTAAAGGAGGTCAATGTGTGTTTGTGCGTGTGGGGGTGAAGAGAAATTTACGAGGTTTATCACCAGCCTTTAATGCACTCTCACCGACTGCATGAATGTCTGTTGTTTGGGGATATAATAGTCTATTGTTGTGATGAAGGAAACCAGCAGAAACGTCCTCTGGGAGCGTCGTACTACCAACCCGCAGGTGCTGCGCTACTCCACTTCCTTCCTGTCACCTGACCTGCGTTTCCTGTTGGGACACGATGTAGAGGAAAGAGCGTGTGTGTGTGTGTGTGTGTGTGTTGTACAACATGATGAGATCCAGGCGCTCCGTTTCACTCAGAAGGTTGATTTATGTGATAAAACTCAGGTAAGAAAATGTCAAATTTAATTTTTATTTTTGAACAATTCCCAAATCATCCTTTGCTGTTAACATCAAACATTACAGAGCGTGTTTGGAGGGTGATCCGGAGACTAAAAATGAAGGTTATCGTTATCACTCGTACGTGCTGAGAGTCATTTCACTGCTCACTTGACCTCTGACCTTTCTCCCACCTCTCCTGTTGAACAGCACTTGTCAGACACTGAAGGGCGGCGGCTGAAGACAGAAACACTGTTTAGAAAAATGATTTCATACAGGACCAGCAAATGGTTCCTTTTAGTCTGTAAAGAAACGACTCTGTTGTGTGTAAAACCAAACTTTTGACAAAACTTGGCACAAATTCAAACACAGAAACACTGTGACAGGCTCTTGTTGAACTGCTGCTAATTTGAACAAATTAGACCAAACCGTTTAAGCATCTTTTGCGTTTTTATTGTATTAAACGGGGAGCTCGGCTCTAGAATATAGAATAATACTGTTTTTTTTCTGTATAAATTTATATTTTCCTGCATATGTAGGTTCCTGAAATAGAGAATAGCACGTGGTTTTCTCGAGTGAACGCCTTCTGGCTAATGATGATGAGCGCCACGTGAGTGAGAACATTTTCGGAAAGCAGTAGTTTTATATGGTCTCTTAGTTGGGTAAGTTAATGGGTAAGAATGTATGAATTGAAATGTATTGATCGTATATTTTTGCACATGCATGTGTACAGCACCCTCCCACCCCCGAAGGTCACAGTGGAATTCGAACCCTGAATAGACCCGGTACCCTTCCTGAGGAACCCTTTATTTCATCAGAGGAGGAGAACAGAGAGAAGAAGAAGAAGAAGAAGAAGAAGAAGAAGAAGAAGAAGAAGAAGAAGAAGAAGACGAAGAGGAGGAGGAGGAGGAGTTCCCAGCAGTGAAGAAGGTGGAGTGTCGGAGAGGCCTGAACCTCAAACACGTCAACACGCACTCGACAGCGTACGGGAACCCTCAGGAATCTGTAATGTGTGTTTGTGTGAAAGTTAAAGTCCAGATTGTGGAACATACCTGTCATCGACAACACCGCCTCCCATCACACCTGGGGATCTGAGTCTGTTAACACCAGGACGCTCGCACACACACACACACACACACACAGATATTGTTACTGTTCACTCTTTTCGAGGTCTTGAATTCAAACAGGTTTTGGTAAACTTGGTAATGTTTGTTTGTTGTGTTGAGAGAGAGAGAGAGAGAGAGAGAGAGAGAGAGAGAGGTGTTGTAGATTTCTTCCAGTCGTTTCTTATCTCTCTCGCCCAGAGTCGTCCTCTGGTTTGAACTTATCAGAGGCAACACCCAGTCTGGAAATTCACACAGATTAAAGTGCTTTTCTAAAGTCTTTATTTATCCGCAGGAGGGCTGCTGAGTGTGCCTTCTATTGTGTGTCCATCCAATACACACATTTACCAAAACTTTTAATCAGCGAGTGTTGTTTGATCACTTCTCCCTGCCTGAGATGACAGACATTTATTTTATAGTCATTCATTTTATTTTATTATCACGGATCTGTAACATGTGAAGATGCTTTTTTCCCTCCTTATTCTTTATTTTCTAAGCTTTCTGTTGGAGCTTTGTAACGCTGAGATGCAGAAACATGCCGATGCTGAGAAAAAAGAAAAATATTGATATATATATCCTGAACGATTCACTAACTTTGGATCCTTAAAGATGAGGCATAGGCAGGTCCCGCAATGTCACGGTTTATTCAAGTCCTCCAAATTAGATGACAAAGTACGTTGTTTCTAGTTGCCCTCCAGAGCGACAGCCGTTATGGTTAATGTTAGAGAAAAATCATGATTATTTACGTTGAAATAACTACTCGGTTAAGGTTTTGGGAACAACGATCAAAAGAAACCAATGTTGACTGCTGGTAGGAAACAGGAAACAAACCGCGGACCCGTCCTTCCACCCCGACCTCCTCCCTCTGCGGACTCTATAACAATCTCCAATGCTTATAAGGTTTACCATGTACACCCTCTTAGTTGACCTGATGGTGGCGCTAGATGAAAAGTCCGAGGATCACCAAAGTTATGACTGAGGGGAACATGAATGATATTTCAGTCTGGACCAAAGTGGCGGGCCGACTGACCGACATTACCATCCCCAGAGCCGTATTGCTAACGTGGCTAAAAAGCTGCTCCATCAAGAAACTGATCTGACATGGCTCCTCCCTATTTTGACTAAATCTTCTGTTCACGTATTAAAATGTGCCTTTTCCCGTCCACAGCTCCTCCTGTACAGCTGAGGAGGGTGAACGCGATAACGTTTTTTTAATTACGTGAATTTGAGGAGTTTTTTCCCCCTTGACCCCATTGATGTTGTGGGCCCCTTAAAGTCCTTTGAGATCTTGTGACGATAGGCTAAACAAACACTCGACTTAAACCGCCGTGTTCGCCATCATCTCCTCCACGTCATTGAAAAAAACGAATCGCCTCTCTTCATTTCAGTGTGTGTGAGAGCTGGTGTTTGTAGCGAGAGCCCCGCTGTTCTCTCGGACGGTCTGTTCAGCATTAGTCTCACCTCGGGAGGCTTTAACACTTATATCAGATCGACACACACATTCCTGCTGCCGCCTATGCAAAAACACACACACACACACACACACACACACACACTGTTCAGAACTGTCACGCCTGGAAAAGGGCATCTGTGGTCAGCAGCAGCTTTGTTGGATAAACTCTTTCAATAATCGAAAGCTTTGATTGATGTAATTTGGAGAGAAGACACTCATGCGGAAGATTTATAAATTCATCCCTGAAATACATTTAACCAAGACTAGAGGTCTTCACGGGTCCGCTGTCTGAGACCAGAACCGGGCCGAGTCCAAATTACATTCAGTCTAATCAGGTCTGGTGTGGTCTTGATCTTGCTGCAGGTCTCAGGTCTGTGTGTCAGTATATGTAATGAATGAATGAACTGTGAGGTGCAGGAAACATGACGTGTGTTGCTGCTCTGTTTGGGTCTGGTCAGGTCTTTTTGAATCAGGTCTGACTGTCCTCGGGTTCATTTCAGATCTGGTCTCTCTTTTGTGAAAATGAATTCATGCATGTTGGGTTCGGCTAGGTTTTCCACAGGACTGGTTCGGATAGGGTCCGCCATTTTGGAGCCACGAAGACCTCTGAACTTGATATCTAGACTTCTTTTGATCTGCACGTCACAGATACAGATAAGGAAAAACCAACTTAAAGTGTCTCAGGCTGGATTTATATTTCAAGGCGTTAATGGCAGTTCTGTCGTAGAGCATAGGTTCTATGTGTAGTTCAACATTGGATTTCACCTGTTGATAGCACTACTGCAACGCCAGGCGAATGTTTTGTACATGATCAGGCTGTATCATGCTTTAAAGGATAGCATCACAGTCTTCTACCGTGCTAATACTGTATAAGGTATTGGTTAGGACGCATACCACCAGCCAACTGTGACGTCCGCAGTTCGGCCTTTGTTGCACGTCATACCCCTCTCTCTCCTCACGTTTCCTGTCTCTCTCTACACTGACTGGCAAATAAAGGCAAAACATTTTCTTTCAAAATAAGACTCAGAAGAAGTCGTGTTTATAAGTTCTGAGTACCTGATATGGGCTTATATGAGAGCAACTAACGCAGCGTGTTGCCGGATGACGTTTGATTGCATTGTGGCAAATGGTTGGCCCGAGAACAACTTGCAAGACGACTGCGTTTCCAACCCACCGACGCTGTGATCTCATTTTTGATTTTGATGCCGTGTTGTTGTTGTCAGTCTGAATATGGTCTTCGTTCATCTCACAGTACGATGTTCAACCGCAAATTAAAACATGGGAACTTTGATTTAACTCTGAGTAAACTGCAGACCTCAGATCAGTGCCGTCGGCCTCGTGGTTCTACTGGCTGCCTCCTCTTCAGGAACGTGACCCGGCTCTTTGTGGCCTCCTGACCCCACACGTTCCACCGATGGTGGGCCGCAGTCCGTGTGTGTGTGTGTTGACATTTGTGGCATATTCTAAAGAGAGAAAGTGGGTGTGGGAAAGACCTGCTCGCCCATCTCAGACTCCCCCCGACACACACTCTCACACGCGGTCAGCTGATATCCAACTCCCCCAACTCTCCCAGCACTTTATCTTCGTGTGTGTGTGTGTGTGTGTGTGTGTGTGTGTGTGTGTGTGTGTGTGTGTGTGTGTGTGTCTGAGAGCAGAGCTGCTGGGAAAGTCCCCTCCGCTTCAATAATATTTCAATGTGACCAGACGTCAGATTCTCAGAAACATGCAGCGACTTCACCATTAATGTTTTACAATAGCAAAATTGCTAAATCTCCTCTTCTATGTACCTTTTTCAGTCTGCAAACAACAAAACTGTTGATCACACGTGTTCAGCAGATTCTCAGCTGGTTAAACCTCTGTTCAGTTCCCTCCTGCTCTCTGTGATCACCTATACTATGTTTTAATGCACTTAAATTCCTGATATAGTTGTTATCATTTACATGTTTTTCTGTTTCTGTTGTCAGACAACAGAACGAGTGTAAAATAGGTCATAAATGTTACCTATTAACAGGTGAACACTAATTGCCTATGCTGGCCAGCTGGAGACAAAACACATATTGACATATTATCGCCTTAAAAACTGTATATGGAGAATGTGTAAGCAAACAGTCGCCTACGTCCACATCCAGCAGACACAGAGCAACATGATCATCCCATTGGAGTATTTATGTCCACCTGATGGATGTCAGTCCAATATTCACTCTCCTTTTAGCTCTGGTTTGGTCTCCACCAACTCCTGAGAAAATATCTGGCTCTTTAGCTGCTAGATGTTCCACTTTCTTCACCGGCTAGTCTGTAACTGTGTCTTTCTGCTGTTTGCTGCTGGGCAGGTAGTGCACAGGTTTATCAGAGATTGTTTGATGAAAACATCTGAGACTGACCCAGATAGGAAATGTGCTGCAAAACCAAAACTAGGAGCTCAAAGACACTAAAATGCGCTGCAGAGCTGCAGAGTCAGGCAATATTTCTCAGAGGGTTCGTCACTAAAAACAACATCCTTCAGATTACACATGGCCGTTTGATCTATTAGGAAAAAAATTGGGATCGCAGGGAGTTCGAGGTAACAGAAAGTCATCCTGTTATCTTTACTGTGTCCACCCTGTCTGAGCAGACTTACGACCAGGTTGTGCTCTAAAAGAAGTAGTCAGTACGACATGTTGTACCAGACTGTAACACTTGAAGTCGGAGTAAAAAGAGAGGGACGTCATAGAGAGAAGGGGGAAACGCTGTTTAAACATGGGGATAACAGTGCACATTTTCAGACAGTCTCTCCTGGAAGAGAGTTGCAAACGTGAAAAGTGACAGAAATAGTTGTGTCAAGAATGAAAAAAGAAAGCTTACAAACCCCACGCACTTTGTCACCAATCAATGTGTGAAGTGGGCGTTAATGTCGGATTGTCAGGTCGGACACATCCCTCCCAGTTCTGACATCGGAGAGGTGTGGGGGGAGGGGGTTTATGAAGCTGTTCGACCAAGCACGTCTGATGACGCATACCGGCCCCTTTATGTTCCTGTTAGAAAATGTGATGGTTTGTGATTTATCCACTCTGGAAGAGTTTTTAAAAAGCAAATTTTGTGTGGATGATGGGAAGTGATGAGTTTTCAGATTCAGCTAGCTTAATGTGGACGTAATCTGAGAGGTTAATAACTAGCTTTAGAAATCTGCTTTCTTTCAAACTTCTTTCACCGTTCTCGTGTGTTATGCTTCCCTCTGAATGACGATGATTTTCTGTTTCATTTCCTGCTGCGGTAGATTAGGTTTGGTCAAGTTCTCTGACTCACAGTCACATCTGAGATGATTTACCAGTTAGAAACTATAAAAACAACCCTTCTCAGTTCTTGGAACACAGATGGGTCCAGTGCGGTTCAACAAAGACATTTTTTTATTTTGTCACTTTTGGGAAAAATCAATGTCCATTAAATTAATGAAAAAAGAAAACATTTCAAGCAGAACAGCTTGCTTGGTCTTTAATGTCACTGCTCCCGATCCCCTCGCCCTACTTACAAACAGAAGAGTCTATGTGTGTTCCTGTCGACCTGAAAAACAGAAAACCTTCAGACGTCTTTTCAGGAGGATGTTTACCGTGTTTGTTGGTTCGGATATCTTCAAAATCAAGTCATCAGATTTCAGTGATATTGAGTGGGAACTTAGGGTTTAGGTCGAGGAACAAGTGATTCGTTTCTTTGTTTGGATTTGGAAAAAGGCAACACTCAACGGCTGCCATCATGTGCCTTTGAGCAAGCTGCTAGAGACACATAAACACAAAAATGGACTTTTACACACAAACAGGAGAAAAGTCCTGTTTCTTTATTTCCCATCAATTTCTATAAATACAGAGCACGAGAAGAGCTTTGATGGTGTTTGACACATCATGAAGAGAATGAAGGGGATTTCTTTGTGTGTAAAGTTGTACTTTAAGTGAATTAACATCTTGACCGTTGAAAGAAAGGAAGGAAGACTGAGAGAGTTAGAGGGAGAGAGGGCAGTGGATGAAGAGAGAAAAGGATATTTGTGTGTTTCTGCAATGAAAGAGTGTTATTCTTTGGTGCTGCTGAGAGGCGGTCATTGTTGAGTGGAGTTTACCAGTGGGACCGGTCATCTGAGATTACACATCCCGATTCGCCCTCAGACCTGATCTCCACAGGCTGCTGGGGGAGGCTTACCTAAGATTATCTCCCCGATTCAACATGAGCTACAAAACTGAGAGATCAGTATCATCTGTTCACTTATTTGTTTGTTCATGCATCGTGCGTGATATCCCAGAAAAACTTGGATTTGATAAAAATTATCAGTGTGACGCATCTTACCGCTATTTGTCTTTAGGCCCAGATTTTATGAGAGGGAAGTACAACAAACACATAGGTCAAAACAAGGCAGATAAAGAGAGAATGAAAAATAAAAATGCAAAAAGTGGCAAGAGGACTTTGATCTGAGGAAGTGTGAAGTGCTGAAACGTAGACTGGACAAGTTCTTGGCAAAAAAGATGAGAGACTAGACAAAAGATAAAACAAACTCATGGATTACGTCCTCAAAACCAGCTGCATCACATCTCAGCTATGCATTTTGGACTAATTTACCAAACCACAAACAAGCTAGTCTTCGTGTTCTTGTCAGGGTCGAAACATGTTGCAGGTGATTCAATATGTTCATGCAATGAAGGGTTTTAATTTTTTTGCTTGAAGAGAACCTTTGTAGCCTCATCTTTTTCATCAAAAGCAGAAACTACAGGGCATGTATCAACTACTTTGTTAAAATATTTTGCTGTTTGCAGATGAGACTGTGATGTTACCTGGGTGTAAAGTCAGGAATCTGGTGGCTTTAGACTTACCAGTATCACACAAGACTTGCAACTGGACTTTGATTTAAACACCAATGACTTGTGACTTCACTTGGACTTCAGACTTTTGACTTAGAAAGACTTGATATTGTCCCCTAAGATTAAACATTTAGTTATAAAAAAAAAAGTGCAGCGAATGAGCTCTTCCTGAAAAATGTGTCTTGTCAATGATAATGTTCTTTGGACAGCTATAGCTTAATGAAAAGTTTACTTTTTTGGAGATACATGGTTTTCACATGACAGAGGGTTACATTTTAAATGTTAAACGACATGTTAAGAATTGAAGCTAATGATAATGTTAATTTTCCTCAATGCTGCAGTAAAATTCAATTATTTGAATCACTTGAACTCTGAGTCAAATCGTCAGTTTTTATTGCCCGTGCATCACTGTCCACAGAACAACAAGTATTAAAAGCATGTGTGCGGGATGAACTTTTGTTTTACTCATGGAAAGAGTGGAGCGGCTCACCCAAGCTACGAGTGAGTAATCATCATGAGTTCAAGGCTACACAGTTTTACAAGTCCAGTCTTTTCTCAAACATATTTTTAATGTCTCAAAGAGCGTGAATGCACATTTTAAAGGCAACCAAGTCAGATCATTCCCCTCCCTTCCAGGCAGCCATTAGTTTCTATTTGTTTCAGTGGGCTACAGTACAAAAATGCAACTGCAAAGGCTTGAAACTTGATGAATAGTCAGTAGTTGGCTACCTTACCACTGTGTGGTAATACAGGGACTGTTTGTTGATGGTGTGTTCAGGTGTTTGTGGGAGGGTGGGAAAAATGTAATCACCAATCTTAGAACCTAAGCTGTTGGAAATATCCACGCTGATTTGTACACGGTCCTCTCCTCTCCTCCATCACCCCCTCCCCTCTGTTCCCATGGTTTTCCCAGGCCTGCTCTCCCAGGGTGTTTGACCCGACTTCATGCCCCTCTGTGCCCTCTTTCTGCCCCTCTTGGTGCTTCCTGCCCCCTGCTGCAGCTACACAGGCTCTTATTGTAGCAGAGCCTACGCCTGTCACTACCCATCACACACACACACACACGAAAAATATGCACGAAACCAATACAAATGCGGATACACGCACAATACCACAATGAATGCACACACACACACACACACACACTCACAGGCATATTAAAAACGCACATACATACACAGGCACACGAATGTAAACACAAAGAGACAAAGTCAATTTAATCAGTCAGCTACTGTAAGTGTCAGATCTGTTTTAGAAGATGCGTGTAGTTAGCATGAGCAGCAATACCCACAAAGACTAAAAAACACAGACAACAGAAATACAGCATCCACGTTACATCAGTCCACCAGTAATGCGCGCTTGTACATATTTGATTGGCCGCCGGAGCGCCTAGTCAGATGACATTGCGTTGCCCTCTGGAAAACATTGAGCCAGGTTTAACTTTTTTGCCAGACAACCCTGCCTTTTTTCCTGTCTGGTCTTATTCAAATGAATAAGGGTGCTGCATTCTTTTACACAGAGCTAAAGTCTGTCTGAACGCAGCCTAAAGGGCTAACTAACTAACTAACTAACTCATTTAGTGACCGACTGACTAATCGGTGGTACGCTGTGGAAGTTTTTTAACTCTAGTAGCGCTATGGAGCAATGTCTCTCTGTTGGGTCCCAGATTTGTTTGTTCTCGTGCACATGCATGTGCACAATACACAATAGTTAGACCTCAGGGAGTCACACATGTACTTTTTGGTGAGAAACGCTGAATGTAAACAGAAACTCTGGTTACAAGAAAAGTGAGTGAGCGAGTGAGTGAAAATGGGTGGACACGGGGTGAGACGAGCGAAAAGAAGAGATGGATTCGATTGATGAGTATAGAGAGTGAGGAGGAAGGATCAGACGCAATAACACACCCACACACACACACACAGTGAGGCTGACATGAGCGGTATCCAACAACTTACATTCATCCATTATTGTATTCTGTTATATTTGGATTTGTCCAAACACACACACACACACACACACATTAGAGCTACAATGGCCTTTGCTCTGAAGCACTTCCCTCTGTTGTTGAAAGCGATGACCACGACGATATGAGACCCCTACACACACACACACACACACACACACACACACACACACACACACACACACAACCCCTCCACCCTTGTTGAACACTATCGAGATCAGGAAGCACTGCTGTGTTTCCCACCACAGCACACACACACACACACAGTCTGCAGACCCATACACCAGTGGTGGAATGTAACTAAGTACTGTACTTCAGTACACATTTGAGGTACTTGTACTTTAAATTTTATGCTACTTTATATTTATACTCCATTACAATTCAGATGGAAGAAATATGCAGTGATGGAAGAAGTACTCAGATCTTTAACTTCAGTAAAAGTAGCAATACCACAGTGTAAAAATACAAGTAAAAGTCCTGCATTCAACATATTCAAATAAGTATTAGCATGAAAATATACTTAAAGTACTAAAAGTAAAGGTACATTATGCAGAATGGCCCATTTCAGAATAATATATATTATATCATGGGATTATAACTAGCGGTGCATTAAGGTGTAACTATCACTGATGATGCAGCTGGTAATTTCAACTACTTTATATACTGCAGGTTAGCTTAATCCATAATAATACATCATCATTTATTATTTATATTTTTTTATAAGCTGCAAAGTAATCTAATGTCAAATAAATGTGGTGGAGCAAAAAGTACAATATTGGCTTCCAAAGTGTAGTGGAGTATAAAGTAGCTTTAAATGAAAATGCTCAAGTAGAAGAACCTCAAAACTGTACCAAGTGCAGTACTTAGTTACACCACTGGTAATATTGTACTTTTTAACGCCACTACATTTATCTGACAGCTTAAGTTACTAGTTACTTTACACAAAACATGAACAATGCATCATGTTTTATACGTTAAATCATCAAGTTCATCAAAGTGATATTTTCAATGCACGACTTTAACTTGTAAATTGAGTATTTTGCTACTTTTACTTATGTAAAGTATCTGAATACTTCTTCCACCACATGTATACACACACACACACACACACACAGTCACACACACACAGTCTTTAAGATGCACACACACGCACGCTTCCTTTCGTGCCTCCTTGGTGACTGAGGGGGAAAACCAGCTGAACGGAGTCTCCCACTGTTTTCATGGATCATTATTGAACTGACTGAACACACACACACACACACACAAGTTCATTATCTTCACACATTCACACTGAGAGCTGCCCAGTGCAACCACTGGTCTCGACTGGTGCACTGGTGTCTGAAACAGGGCCATCTCATCTCTTTATGTTTTGTTTTGACACAATCAGTAACTGCTCATACCCATCTGACAAATTAGGATGTTACAGTTGGTCACATTCGTGGCCTTAAGAGGATGAATCCTAACGACTTTGGTGATTCCTTCAACAACTACTGGATGGATTACCATCAAATGTGGCTCAGACATTCATGCTCCCCTCAGGATGAACTGTGATAACTCTGCTGATCCTCTGACTTTCCATCTAGCGCCACCATCAGGTCGACACGTTAACGCGTCCAACACTTCGGTTTCTGACCAAACACCTGCAGAGCTGATGGCGTTCCCATCAGCCTCAGCTGGACTTTGGGTTTAGTGCTACGAATTTTTGCACGCTAAGATGTGTTAGCATTTCGTTCAAAGCTCCACTGTGCCAAAGTACAGCCTGACAGAGCTGCTAGCATGGCTGCACACTCTTTTTATAATCGCTGAACAGTAGATTAAACATTTTATTGAACATTTAGTGGCTATTTTAGTTGTGTTAGTCATTTTGTCTGTTAGAGGACTGTTTGTGCTGGGAAGCTCCCAGGTGTGAATGTGTGAAACAGCATGAATGTGGAGAGGGGCGTTCCTGCCTTGGATAAATAAAATCTGGAGAAAAACAAGTTCAGCGCCAGTGAATGAGCAATCCTCCAGTTTATTCCAGAACAATGAGAGAGGAGGAGGACCGTCTGAAATACCACAGAAGAAGGAGGGAAGTCGGAGAAACGGAGGAAGAGAGTGAAGGACTCGGAGAAAGAAAAGCCGCCTGTCGTTTCGTGACTGCGGGTGATTTAGTGGTAATTAATCAGAGAGAGAGAGAAAGAGAGAGAGACCTATAGAGAGACAGTGGCAAAGAAAGAGAGAGAGAGAAGAAACAGAGCTGTGACTGAGAGTAGCATTATGATGTTGGAGAAGCAGAAAGCAAGGAAGTAGTGCACGGCGGCCGGAGTGTGTGTGTGTTAGACTGTGTGTGTGTGTGTGTGTGTGTAGCCGACGGTGTGTTTGTTGACTCAGGCAGCGAGCGGCACGACAGCAATTGTTTGGTTTCAGTCCCTGAAGTCAGATTCTCAGGCTCAGAGTCCCGAGCAGCTTTAAATACACTCTGACCGGCCGGTTTTCTGACTGGATTACTGACTAGTTTATATACTGACTGGTTTACTGTCTGATTCAACAACTGTGTTACTGACTGGATCACTGACTGGTGTCCAGACATTCAGACACTGAGGGTTACTAAAGGGGGTTGGAGGATCGGTAGGGCCACATTATAATTATTTAAGGTTAAGGTCAGGAGCAGCAATCGCCACCGCAAATTAAAGATAACTCACTACCTGTCTCTGTGGCTGATCTGGGATCTGTACTCATCTGTAACACCAGCGGAGTTGGCCAAGTTAAGTGAAAGCTGAAATCAATGACTCACTTTCACATTACTGATTTAAAAAGTAACTACATTAGTTTTCTAATTACTCAGCAGCAAAAGGTAATGCTTTACATGAGTCGATGCCTCCAATAAATAACCAACTAAAATCTAATATCTCGTCATTGGCCACTTCAAATGTGTGTGCGGCTCTGCCCTGGTCAGTGCGGCTGACTACTGTATCATGGCTTATGGGCTGCTTTCGCGCGTCGTTTGTAATCTCATGTTTAATTATTGCGCGTGGATTTGGCGTCAGATCAGCGATTCTCAGCCGCCGGTCCGTCACCTCTGTCTATCAGCGTGCAGTGAAGACGTCACTGTCCTTCATTTCAGGCCGCATCTTTCCATGAAAATACTCTAGATGTCTTTTGCATCATTGTTATACACATTTCCCCAAAATTCAGTCTGACATATTTGGCATCTTAGGAAACTTTGGGATTTGAACAATGCAAATCAATCCACAGCATGAGTTTGTAATGACTGAACCACTGGTGGGTCCATTTAAAAATGATAAACATGGCACCCTCAACAAATTTATATAAACATAAACTGAAATTCTGCCTTGCATGTCTTTTGTTAAGGCCACGACTGCAGCGTTGGGCCAATAAGCAGCCATGTTTGCTCCATGTTGGGAGAAAGTGCAGGAAACGTTTTTCCAGATAGAGTTCAGAGAGGCTGAGTGGACAGGACTCCCTTTGAATTTCTACCAAATTAGCTTGAGGGTAAAACTAAAACTGATCCCATATCAGCTGCAGGGTGTGTGTGTGTGTGTAGAAGTAGTGTGAGCTAGTGTGAGATCCTGTTATGTAATGTAGGCCTCGGAGTTAATTACAGACATTAAAATGGACATGAAAGACAAGCCAGGATACACACACACACACACACACACACCACGGTTTCATCCATGCACACACTTACACACACACACAGGCCTACAATCATTCACATTCATACGACCAGGAGCACATGACACACATGTGATACACACACACACCTCCGTTGGTTCCACACACTCTCATACACACAGTTAGGTGTCTACACGTCTGTCCCGTGAGGTTAACAGGACTGAACGTCAGGAACGCTGAGAATGGGACATTTACAGTGGACATGTCAACCTGTGTGTGTGTGTATGTTGGTGTGTGTTGGAGACAAACACTAAACACAGATAGACGTTGAGAGACTAATAGAGACAACGCCATTTAAAGGATTTTATACGTTCATCTCTCATTAACACGCCGACTGTTGCACAACATGTACGCACCATGCCTGCAGTTAGAATTCAGCTTTCTGTCAGCTGTCCAGCTTCAGGTCTTTTCACACCGGGGACGAAACGAAAAAAATGAAACGAAAATGCGGAATATCTGCTGACGATTTGTTTGCGTTCGAACCTTTCACACCAAGTCCGACACAAATATTCGCGCTCCGTGCATTCCACCAAAAATGAAAGCTTCTCAATCACCGTTTCATCCTCGTCACGGAGTCTTCGAGCAGCAGCGGCAGCAGCGACGGCGACTTTCTAATGTATCTCTTGGCTCAAAAAAAGAGGAAACATTGGGTACGTCCATTTTTACAAGAGAGAAAGCAGAGCGGAAAGTGTCATCGACTGCTACAGGAGCGTAAAAGGCACCACGGGCGCCTCAGGGGCTGTTTTAGGACTGTTGGGCGGTTTGAGGCGCTCCTAGAGATGGTGGCCCCCTCCATCAAGAAACAGAACACCAACTACAAAGAGCCAATAAATCCTGAACGGCGTCTGGCCGTGTGTTTGAGGTGAGTCGTCTGCGTTTTAATTTTTCAGGTTATATATAATGTTTACCTTTCACAACGATGTATTTTCTGACATGCACAGCTAATGTCCATGGCGTAACGTTATCTAATGCACTTGAAAAAAGGTTTTCTATGCGTTACCTTGACAACGAAGTTGTAGGTTACTCAAGGCGGTTCAACCTTTCCCAGATGTTGTCTTTGAGTCCTTGGCCTTTGTAATCTTTATGTCGTTTGTCTAACAGAGCACTATGCTGCGAGACCGATCGGATCAGCCGATCAGTATCCATCTTGACGAGTGCGAATGGTCCGAAGCTACTGATCGCGTGAGCAAAAGTCAGGATGTTACTGGTTGGCTCGTTTTTGTCGGCATCCGAAATTCGCTGAAATCGAAACAGCTGCGATTCGGAGTCGGCGTGTATAGGCTCAAAGAGATAGATGGGCTCGAATTTTTAAGCTGACGTGCGATTTATTTAGACCGATTGTCGCGTGCAGGCGTTCCTGTTTTCACATGAAAACAACACGGCTCCTCGGGAATTTTACATTTTCATTGGACCTAATGGCTCAAATTATGAGCACAAAGACTGCTTTCTGGTGTGATGGTGTGCGTGATGAACATCTTTTTTGGTGGAATAATAATAATAAAGTCATAATATAAGGCTAAAGCCAGCAGCTGGTTCCCCAGTGAAACAGCAAATCGTCAGCGGTTTTTGTACGGATCAACCAAACAACATGTAATGTGTTAATCGGTGAGCTTTAGAGATGCTGGCAGGTGAATTTTTTTACCTTTGGTCAGAGCCCGGCTAGCTGTTTCCAGTCTTTGTGCTAAGCTAAGCTAACCAGCTGCTTGGTGTCAGTCGACTCCTCTACAGTAACTCTCCGCCAGAAAGCGAACAAGCGTATTTCCCAAAGTGTTGAACTATTTCTCGAAGACAATAGTGCACACGAATGTGCTTACAGAAGGTATTTTCTGCAATTCAAAAAGAACGAGGAGGAGAGTGAGACTGTGTGTGTGTGTGTGTGTGTAAATAGCAGAGAGGGGTGTGTGTAATTATATCTCTTCTGGCCAACAGTGACCCATTTCTCAGCTTTGTCTGGGACTGTGTGTACAGTATGTCTGTGTGTGTGCATATGTCTGCTCCCACGTCCTGATCACCCCATTCCCAAGACACTGCCAACACCCCAGGGTGCATGCACACACACACACACACACACACACACACACACACACACACACACACACACACACACAGAGCTGCCGCTGTCTGCTAATCGCCGTCCGCCACACTGTTGCATAACAAGAAAACAGAGAAAGAAAGACAGGAGAGGAAACGAGAGATGGACTGAAAAAGAGAAAGAAAGTGAGACTGAGAAACAAAGAGAAGAACGGGAGAGAAATGTGATACAAAGAGGAAGAAGAAGGGCGATAGCGAGACGCTGAAGGTGGGCCCCGAGGACGGTCGTGTCTGAAGAAAGCAGCCTCCTTTATTGTCTGCTGAGATAATAATGTATTTATTTACATGAAAATAATAAAAAGAATCAATAATGACAAAAATCCCATATTTTCTGGACGAATACAGGAATGTGGGTGACTGTGGGAAATCCCTCTTCTCTCCACAAATACAAATACAACTGTCCTTTCTCAGTCTGTGGGCTCCGCCCGTTGCATTGGGAGCTGACTTGTGTGAACTTGGGGTAGACAAACATCCCAGCATGCATTTCACTTCAACCAGCGGTGACGGAGGAGGACATGAGCCCAGGCTAAAACGTTATTTGGTTACTGTGTCACCAAATCATTTAGATTAGATATTTAGATTTTGAACATGTTGTCGGTTTGTCAAAAATAACGGCCTCTTGAAAATGCGTCCTGACTTTTTTGGAGACGTGAGGACCCGCGAGACCGGCTGGTCCATGGTCATCCCGGGGACAAGGCCGCTGTCACAGACACGCCAGGCTCCACAACACATCACACACACAACACACTCCTTCACCTGAGTACTAATCCAAGACACCTGTCACCTGTCACACACCTGCACTTAATCAGCACTCCACTCCTCTATAAAACACCACCCCCCCCTCAGTCAGCGTCCGGTCTCGTTGGAAATAGGACAGATCTCGGCATCCACCCTAGTCAACGTTACAGACTCCTACCTCGCTTCATCGAACCGGCCTCCGAGCTCCAGATCCCGGTCTTCTCCAACCTCCCGTGTGTGTTTCCTTCAGTCCCAGATCTCCGGTTCAGCTCCCCAAAGGACGGTATCAGTAACTTTCCTACACCGTCAGTTCGCATCGTGAACAATAAAAACCTCCTGTCTCATCTTGGTGTCTCCGGTCTGCTCTGTCCGTTACAGCCGCATTCAGACTGACGCAGCTGCCGCATTAATTTGACTGAGGCCAGTCCGTCAACGCAGGTGGGCTGCCGGTGCAGAGGGGTCCGCAAAGAAAGCTTCACCTGGCTCAACCAGAAAGTCAAGGTGCTGCGCTTGCCAATCAAACAAAGCAGGCAGATCCTGTATTCCTGGTAGATTACTCTGCAGTGTGAATGATTGCCGCTGTGATAACGTTCCAGCGCATTAAGATCCTGTCTCATAGTTTTCCACACCTCACTGTATCTTCTGATAAACCGTCAGACTCGTGGATCGGTTTCTCACAGCTCCTTGTGTTGTTTAAACCCAGGACTGTTTTCGGTCTGAATCATAGTCTTATCTCAGCAGCCTTTTGGTAATTTACCTGTTTGTAAATTATTTGTAATAATTATTTGTTGCTGCCAAATTACAATAGCTTGTTTCAAGGTAAAGTTGAGGCTTTTCATGTTGTATAATTGTGCTTCCTCTGTGGACTTTCGGCTCCTTTATACGTACAGATCCACTTCCGCTGCTGTCGCAGTTACGAGCTGATCGCACTGCGTCTTCTCGTTCTCGTGAGTTTGGACTCCCGAGTTCGACTCGCCAAGCTTGAATTCTCAGTTTGAACACGACGTACTCTGTATCGAGAAGGGCCAAATATTTTACAGTAGTTATGGTGGATATTTGGAAACTCTTTAAGAAGATATTAAGACATGTTTGGTGGTGTGTTTCCCTGACTGACAGTCTCAGCCGCCTTCTGTACACAAATTTGGATTTTTCTGCATCGTTTTACAAACCTCAGAGTGACGTCATAAACCCTACATCCACGCTCCAGTCTGGGGTTTGTGTGTTTTTTAGGATTTCCAGCTGCTGCACAGTTCAATTCTCTGACCCCGGAGGCTCTATTTTTAGACTTGGTGACCTTTGACCCCTGCTGCTTTGTTTAGGCTAGTAAACAGTCTGGGAAACGGACAGGGATTTCCCCAGCTTGCTGCGTGTACATGTATCTGTCTACATGAGATGTACACACTTTTCCAAAGCGTGAGCTCCTCGTAAGGAACTGCTCTGAAACTATAATTCAGTTTCTGGGTAAATGTAATATGTGTTGGTTGTAAAAAAAAAAATGTTGTTGAACTCCAAAATTAGTTCTTTAAACTTTAAGTGAATTTTTAGCGAAAAAGAAAAAGATTTTTCAGGGTTAAAGCTTCCGATTCGTCCACGATGTGAAGTAATCACTGCAAATTAAACAGGACAAACAGCCAGCGGGGAAACGCTGTGTCTGTTAATCTGCAGCCACTTTGAAAGAGATCCAAGAAACGTTTGCAAGTTTTTACAATCCAAAGTAAATAAATCAATAAATAAAGTCTCTTGCATTCCTTCAAGCAACCACTGGGAAGGTGCTTTTTATTTTATGGTCAGTCTGTGCTGATAAATTACTAGATGTTTATGGTGATTTTGGGAAACCACAAACCAAACCATGGTGGGATTAACTTGCTGGGGGGCCACTGGCTGCTATTAACCCCCATTGCTCCCACTCTCTGGGCACGCTGGAGTAATATCTATCTACAGATTTGCTTTGTGGTAGTTTAATTAAACACATTAATTCAGGAATATGCACCATGTAAGCACAAAACTGAAACTAAGAATGCCTTTAAACTAGGTTATAACACAGGGGCCCTTAAAGGCAGGCCGTGAAGGCAAAAGTGCTTACAGTTATTCTGAATGGCCACATGCAAAGCCAGACATCAGAGGTGAGACGCAAACATAACGGTCTCCCCTGGAAGACCTTCACAGGGTTGCGTAATGAGTGAAAAAGGAGAGCTGAGAGAGAAGCTCAGACCCCGCCTCCGTTCCTCTCCGCAGCTGTGACGTCGGGAAAGTTACAGAAATGATCGGTCACAGCCTCCAACGTCGGAAAGGTGTGAGGGGAGGGGCTTTCTGAAGCGATTCCGCCACCCGACAGGCGTACTGGCAGCTCAAGCCCGGAGTCCTGTTGGGCCCTGAACCCGCAGGGCCGTAGCACAACATCGAAAACCACCACCTGTGAGTCAAACATAAATAATAAAAGTTTGTCTCTGGATATGATCTGATCATTAACAAACTACTGAGAAATTCCATCAATCAATGACTGACTTATATGAGGATCACTGATCAAACACTAAGACTTCCTTCACACTGTTGAGGGATGCTTGAACACCTTGACCTGGATGGATGAAGAGAAAAGAGATTTTCCCTGCAAGCAGACAACTGTCTTTCTTTTTTAAGCAACTTTATTGAACTGTGCAGAACAGGGGAACGTCAGACAAAGGTCTGCATATCGATAGCAGCTCTGGAATTGTATAAGCAGGGTCAGTATAAAAAAAAATAGACGAGATGAATTATAGAACTGACAAAACATCACATGCACTTCACAGGGTCTCCCAGAAAAGTGTCGGTTTTTGTGCTTTTAGGTTACAGAGACATTTTCCACATCAACTGAAAAATGTCTAAGAAGTTTTATGCATCAAATGTTTTGCTGTTAGTACGAGCAGGTGAACACAAAACCTTTTATTCTGAAAGACACATTAGTTTGCTGAAGCGACTAAAATTAACACCTGTCCAAAAGTTTTTGGAGTAGCAGCAGTTAAAAATTTTTTTTATTCTTTTTCAGATTTACAAAATGAACATAAGGGAGAAATATGTATCTTTATATTTACTTATGCATTTGCATAATGCATCATTTGCAAAAGTGAGCTCAGTTTCAGGGTCTCGGCAGTCCTCTTCTGGCCTGCGCCACCTTTATGTAGAGCAACAACTCGTCACAGAGTTCTTTGCCATGAGGTGCCATGTTGAACTTCCAGCGACCGGCGTGAGAGCGATAACTCCAAATTTAACACACCTGAGACCTTGTGACACTAACGAGTCACATGACACCGGGGAAAGAGAAAATGGCTATATAAAATGGACATTTTCACTTAGGGGTGCACTCACTTTTGTGGCCAGCGGTTTAGACATTAACGGCTGCGTGTTGAGTTATTTCGAGGGGACACTGTTATACAAGCTGTACACTCACTGCTTTACATTGCAGCAAAGTGTCATTTCTTCAGTGTCGTCACATGAAGAGATATAATAAGATATTTACAAAGATGTGAGGGGTGAACTCACTTCTGTGAGAGACCGTATGAACACGTTCAGCTGCATGTGTCTCCAGCTGAAGCCATGCCCGGGTCTTTTCCCCCGAATCTTAAACAAAGAGGCAAAAGAAGATGTACGACATTTAATCATCACTTTATCCTCTAATTCTGTTGACTCCGCACACAAAACAAACAAACAAAAAAAACAGATGAACTTTTCAACAGTTGCACTGTAACATTCACGGTTTGCTGAAGCGACTAAAATTAACACCTGTCCAAAAGTTTTTGGAGTAGCAGCAGTTAACAAAAATATTTATTCTTTTTCAGATTTACAAAATGAACATAAGGGAGAAATATGTATCTTTATATTTACTTATGCATTTGCTACATGGATAAAAGTTATATTAATAAGTAATAAACAGTAAGTGAACCTCTCTTACTTTATTAGCTATAAAGAATCTGAAACAATCTCCCCAGATGTGTTTTTATCTAATAAAGACCGCCGGTACATTGTTTAGAGATACATTTTCTGAACTGATTTATCTTAAAAATATGATGACATGTTATAACTGTACATTAAGCTACTGTTGAAGCAGAGCAGGGGTTTCTGGCACGACTTCACCTACTTCCAAGGTGCATGGAGAAGGGAAAAAAGTCTAAGTGGTCAAAACTGCAGCGACGCTTGCAGCATATAGAACAGCTTTAATCATCGGGGTCATCCGAGTTGTTCCATATACTGCAAGTGTTGCCGGAGGTTTGACCTCGTTTTGCTTCTGTCGCAGGATCAAACCTGAATGCAGACTTCAGGACTTTTAGGAGCCGTGCCGCCTCCTACAGGCGCCTTGTCAGACCTGCAGCCGTCCCTGTTTTCCAGGCTGGTGGCTCTGGTTGCAGATGTTCCTGCAGCAATATGCGCAGTACCGGCTTTGCTTACAGACATTTGGAAAGTTGCTGCAAACTCTGCACTGAGCTTTTTATTGACACGCTGATGTTATTGGGTGAATGGGCCGCTTTGTATTTTCTCTGTGTGTGGGGGATCACAAGAGCGATCGTTTCATCATGAGGTGAAGCCCAGAGCAACACGGGACGTTTGCATCAAGGCGAACCCCCAGTTGTCCCGCTGCTCGTTGCACCTCCAGTGTAGCTGTCTCCACTGGACAGACATCCCGCTGCCTCCTGCGTCTCTGTCCCTGCTGGCGTGAGCAGGGAGTGATGCGAATGTCCTGTGGCACTGGGCCACACCTCAGATGAAACAACACAAAAACAACAGCTCGCAGCAGCCCGGTCGACAAATCAGAGGTGAATATGTAAAGAAGGGGCTCAGCGAAAAGCACGGAGACACAAGGAGGGGCTTTTTTTGTAACTTCGGAAGAAACCCACTTGATTTGCCCAGCTGGGACTGCTGAAACCACATTTTAGCGTCGGGCTGAACTTTAGAGAGCCTTTGCTTGGAACAAGGACAGTGGCTTTTGTCCTCCATTAAAGCATCTCTTCACAGTCAGTATGCAAAAGAGGAACAAATACAGAGACCAAGAACGGCTTCAATATACATGCATGTGAATATTGTCTTAAAATATAAAAATAAAAATGTAACCTGTATTTTAAGCCCAGGAAAAGTACAAACCATAGTGAGTCAAAAATATAACTTTTCAAGTAAAACAAATGACACACTTAGTCAACATTTTGACTTTTAAGGCCTTTAGACTCAAAGTTTGACATTTTGGATCATACGCTTATTCGCGTGAATAATTAAAGTAGATTAACAAAAACCTACGAAGCCTTCAGGGGCTTGTTTCAGACAGTCTTGACCTACTATAAGCCAGTGTTGGAAGAAGTACTCTGATATTTTACTCAAGTAAAAGTAGCAAAACAGTGTAGAAATACTCTGTTACAAGTAAAAGTCCTGCATTCAAAATCTTACTTAAGTAAAAGTACAAAAGTACGCATCATGCAGAATGGCTCATTTCAGAATGATATACATTGAATTATAATAATTATTGATGCATTAACGTGTAAGTATCACTGATTTTGCAGCTGGTAAAGGCCGGTTAATCCATTATAATACATCATTTATATTTTGTATTAATAAACTAAATCTGCAAAATAATCAGTAACTAAAGTTGGCAAATAAACGCAGTGAAAAGCACAATATTTGATGAAGAGCAGCAGAAAATGGAAACACTCACGTGAAGTACGTCAGAGCTGTACCTCTGTGACGCGCGGCAGCGAGAGCCAATAGCGGTCGGTTCGTGCCGCACCGGAAGCGGAAGCGCACCGTTATTGTTGTTGTTGTTATTTTTTTTCTTTTTTTTGGAAGCGCATCGTTGTCCTGTCGCTCCGCTGCACCGGGCAGGGTCAGGACTTTCAAACAAAATGGAGTATAAGCTGATCATGGCCGTGTCCGGCTTCCCGGGGCTCTACGACACCAGTTCGCTGACCTACCGGGACCTGAACATGCGGAGCGACGCGTGGCGGCAGGTCGCAGAGATAGTCGGTGTCCCCGGTGAGTCTCCGGCTTCACCGGACACACCGTGTATTTATCGCGGCCGACTACTCGGCAGTTTTACAACCTTTTCCCCCCCAAAAATTTCCACAAATGCCTTCTGGGAAGGATCAAAACACGCAGCTCCGAGCCTCGGGTCGAGTCCGGCTCAGCTCCGAGCCCCGGGTCGAGTCCGGCTCCGGGTGCTTTGGAAGAAAGACTGAAACAGATGTAGTTTGGAGCAGACAGCAGGGCTGGAGGTGCTTTAGTTAGTTAGTGGCAATGCCAGACTCAAACAAGGCTGAAAAAAATGACCCCATGTTAGTGTTTTACTGTTTTAATATTGGATTTGTAATATTACAATAGACAGAATACAGGTGCGTCAGTGAGAGGGACCCAGGTGGGACGGTGAGGTCACAGGGAGCAGAGGTGAAGAAGGTGCAGGACTTTAAGTACTTAGTCAACGGTTCAGAGCGATGGAGACTGTGGAAAAGAGGTGAAGAGGCGAGTGCAAGCAGGTTGGAGCGGGTGGAGGAAAGTGTCAGGTGTGTTGTGTGATAAAAGTCTCAGCAAGAATGAAAGGACAGGTGTTGGAGACGGCGGTGAGACCAGCGATGTTGGACAGCTTAGAGACAGCGGCGCTGAAGGAAAGACAAGAGGCAGAGCTGGAGGCAGCAGAGCTGAAGATGCTGAGGTTCTCTTTGGGAGGGACGAGGACGGACAGGATCAGGACCGAGGACATCAGAGGGACAGCTCATGTTAGATGTTTCGGAGATAAAGTCAGAGAGGACAGATCGAGGTGGTTTGGACGTGTTCAGAGGAGAGACTGTGAATATATTGGTAGAAGGATGCTGAGGCTGGAGCTGCCAGGCAGGAGGTCTAGAGGAAGACCAGAGAGGAGGTTTATGGATGTAGTGAGAGAGGACATGAAGTTAACTGGTGTGAGTGAAGAGGACGCAGAGGACGGGGTTAGATGGAGGCACGTGATTCGCTGTGGCGACCCCTGAAAGGGAACAGCCGAAAGGAAAAGAAGACCGATGCATTCACGTGTAATTATCAGAATCAGAAATACTTTATTGATCCCAGAGGGGGAAACTCTTACGTCAGTGCACACAGGAAGAGAAGCACTGAGCAATAAATATAATACACTATAATACAGGCGAGATGAAGTAAGTACCAAGTTTGTATAAAGTATAAAATTAAAACAAGTGTAAAGTAAAGTTGGCGTGTTTACTGTTGCAGCGGGTCGAGGTGGAGCTGGTTTTATATGCTGTTGGGTATTTTAATGTATGCATTTTGTTCCATGTTTGGTTTGTAAACTAGCAGCCTGCAAAGTAACTAAAGTTATCAGATAAATGCAGTAAAAAGTTCCCTCTGAATTGCAGTGGAGTCAAATGTACAGCAGCATAAAATGGAAGTACAAGTACCTCAGATTTGTACTGAAGTACAGTACTTGAGTAAATGTACTTAGTCACATTCAGCCTCTGGGAAGTAGCGCCTTTGTGGCTACTGTCAGCGGCACATTAAAGGTACCGTGTGGAGCATCTGACCCCTACACGGGTAGAAATCTCGCCTTAAACAAAGAGGCAAAGAGGCAAAAGAAGATGTACGACATTTAATAATTTAATCATAAAATCATCACTTTATCCTCTAATTCTGTTGACTCCGCACACAAAACAAACAAACAAAAAAAACAGAGGAACTTTTCAACAGTTGCACTGTAACATTCACGGCCCTTTTAAGAAAACAAAAGAAATCCAAACGGTGTTTTACGGCAATACAGAGAGAAATCGTTGTTGTCAATAATAAATCTGTTTTGTTTGTTTTGTGTGTGGAGTCAACAGAATTAGAGGATAAAGTGATGCTTGAGTTATTTCGAGGGCACTGCAAATGTACACTGTTATACAAGCTGTACACTCACTGCTTTACATTGTAGCAAAGTGCCATTTCTTCAGGGTCGTCACATGAAGAGACATAATAAGATATTTACAAAGATGTGAGGGGTGAACTCACTTCTGTGAGAGACCGTATCTCCAGTACGGTTGCATAAGATCTCAAAAGATCATTCTCCAAATTGCCCCAGATGCAGAAGTGAAGAAGGAACATTTATGAAATCTTTTTTTGAACATGTCACCCGGCGCAACAGTGCGGTTTTTATTAGTTTCTGGACGACAGTGGAGCTCTGTGATCCATCAGGCTGCGATTCACACACAACACCTGTTCGCAGAGACGCTCACTGTTGGTTTGACGCTGCACGTCGGATTTGTCGGGGGACAAAGTGAAATGTTGAATCTGTGGAGATGACAGCATGTGTTTTCTTCCTGTGCTCATTAGAGTCTGAATGCAGAAGGAAGTGGAAGATGCTGAGGGACCAGCACCGGAGGGAGAGGCAACGGGAGAAAGAGCGGCGTGAGAGTGGCGTGGGGCTCTTGAACTACAGGCCGTGGAGATATTCGGCGATTTTGTCATTTTTAAACCCGTTCATTGATGCCAGAGCTGCAGGCACCAACGGCTGGGCTCTGGACCCGCAGCCCCCTCAGTTCCAGGTGTCTGAAATGGTGGGCTGCAGTACGACCAGCGAAACACGGAGCGACGACGACGAGCATTACGGTTTGTAGTAACTTTATTGGCTTGAGGCTACGGGGACAGTGTGATCCTTGGGAATGCTTCTCAAATTCAGATGTGCTTTATTGGCATTATTAAGTACAGTGTCGCCAAAGCAGGTTGTATAAAAGTATAAAATTTGAAAAAACAAGCAAACAAATGGTATGCATATTACTACATATTGTATTATAATGAAAACGAAACAAAAACAACTGGTTCAGATTATTTAGTGCGACCCGCAGTCATAGAGCCCAAACGTTTACAAGTCATTTGTAATGTGTGACTATTTTACAGCTGTATGAAACAGAGAAAAGCAGCAAATGTTCACATTTAAAGCTCCACTAATCAATATTTTTTAATATTAATAATGAATCAAATTAGAAATGAGTCGATCCGTTTGTTAGTTTTCTGTTGGTGGACTAAATGATCAAAGATTTCACTGCTTCCAGCTTCTCACCTGTGAATATTTGCGGCATTTCTCTGTTTTTATATATTTGTAAACTGAATATCTTTGGGTTTTAGACTCTTGGACAAAACTAGACATTTCATGACATTTTACAGCACGTTAACAAAGTCCAGTCTGGTTCAGGCTCAGTGTTTCCAGCTGGGCGGGACCCCTCCCCTCGGGACCCCTCCCCTCGTGTATTTTGATGCTTTGCGTTGAATCTCTGATGTCACGGTTTGCTGTTTTGGAAAATGGCCGCAGCCCTCTTCTATTATTAACACATCTTTGATTCTAAAACCTAAACGCTGTCTCGGCGTGGGCTACGTGGAAACGCTAACAGTATAGGTAATGCTAGGCGTCACCATGTTTTGTGTTGCTTCTTCTTGTGTTATTTTCACAAAGAAAGAATTAGGGGAAAGTGATGCGCTGCTTTTTTTCTGCTTGCTGTACCTGAACATTGACTACCATCAGTGCAGTGGCAGACTGTAATTATGAAAGATTATAAATAAACTACTATAAGGTGATTTTCCGACATACATTTTGTCATCTTGTTTCAGGCTTTTGGTCTTTTGTGCAATTTCTATATGCCCACTGTATCTGTCTTTGTAGGCATCGCGGTAGCAGATGCTACGACAACAACAACATCATCCTCATCCTCAGAGTCTGTTCAGAGGAAGAGACCGTCTCCTGCCAGCAGAGACTCCGTCAGACTTAAAGAAGCAAAGATCGAGGTGACCTCAGAAACTGCTGCCACAGACGACAGTGTTCAGATACAACAAGTCCAACATGTTAACATGAGAGAACTGTTTGAGATGATGATGCAGTCACTTACCTCTCTAGCCACATCCTTAGCTTCTTCACACTCTTCCTCACAGCTCTCAGATCAGCTGATGCCTCCTGCGCAGTCTTCACCTGCAGTCCTGCAGCCTGATCTGCAGCACCTTCAGACGCACCGCGGCCCGCCGCCGGCCTGCGCATCCAGGCTGAACCACCTGAAAACAGAGGAGCAGGAGCCCGTCGTGGCGGTGCTGCTGGACCAAACCGACGGTGAGGAGGAGGGTCGCGCTGCGTCTCCCAGGCCGACCCGAGCCAAGAGGAAGAGCAGCGACAGCCTGCTGGAGGAGTACCTGAGGAGGATGGAGGCCAGGGAGGCTCAGAGAGACCGGGACAGGGATCAGAGAGACGATGTCACGCTGTTTTTACTCAGCTTGGCTCCGGCCATGAGAAGACTTCCTGCAGAAAAACAGTCATGGGTCAGAACCAAGATACAGCAGTTTCTACACGAGGCGGAGTTCGGTCCTACCAGTTTTCAGTGATTTCAAACCGTTTTCTACTTTTATAAATTCCTCATGGATCACATGCTAGTGGACTTCAATGATAATTTAATTAAAAAGAGGATTTCACCCCCCCCTCCCCATTTTTAGAATACTGTTGCTGAACTTCTCCTTTCCCATGTTTTTGTGCTGTTTTTAATAAAATCCTCTTGTAACAGTTATTTTTGTTTTCATGTATGAATTATTACTCAAAGCGAGCACCATAAACACGGCTTTATTCTTTCTTTATGTGAAAAAGAACACTCGAGGCATTCAGCACATGATTGTTGTGAAGATTAAACAGTGAAATATATGTGTGTGTATATGTATGTGTGTGTGTAATACACTATCAGATTTTTCTCGGGGGAACTCGTGTTGTTACAGCAGCAGAGATATTTAACTGCTGCCTACATGTTACAACATTTCTCTCTGTTAAGAACAAATCAAAAGTGTGTCGGATCACCAGCCGTGACAGTAATATAACCGGCAGCAGCCAGCCGCAGATATCAGATCTGTTCTTCACAGCCACTGATTCCAACTCCTGCCGTCACAATGCCAATATAAACTCTGGTCGGGACGACATAAAAAAAACAAACTACCTGCCATCAACACTAAAAAAGCATAACTTTGCGTAGTAACGTGCACATATTTTGCACTTCTTTGAACTTCTTTGCCACTTAAAAAGATCCAATGTGGCCTGGGCCTCCAGGCTCACTGCGTGAGTTGGCTTTCAGTCATTTGATTCATTGTAAATTCGTCTGGAAAACTGCACCACTGAAGCGCAGAATCAGCTGGGTCCTGCATTTTACGTAATCCTGCGGCCCCGTGTTTACATCGTGCCGACCTGGTGCATCTTTCTAAATAGAGTTGTGTTTAATCAGATTATTACTAACACACTGACTCAGAAGGTCTCTGGTCTCTGGGTCTCTGGTCTCTGGGTCTCTGGTCTCTGGGTCTCGGGTCTCTGGTCTCTGGGTCTCTGGTCTCTGGGTCTCTGGGCAAAATGTAAAGAAGCTGCCATCTCTCGTGCGCTGTGTGCTTGATGGGAACCTAGAAGCGACAGGGTGCACACACACACACACACACACACAGTACACACACACAGTACACACACACAGTACACACACACACACACACACACAGTACACACACAGGGCACACACATTGCACAGACACACAGGGCAGACACAGTACACACACAGTGTACACACACAGTACACACACACACACAGTGCACACACACACAGGGCACACACACAGTGCACACACACACACAGTACACACACAGTGCACACACACACACAAACACACACACAGGGCACACAGTACACACACAGGGCACACACACACACAGGGCAGGAGGTGTGTGGTTTGTTTTGCTTGTTGCTGGTTTGTTTTAATATCTGAAATTCTTTTGTCTTAGTTAACAAGACACATTATCAAGTCCGATCTCTCTCTGAGTCTGGATTTCTGAAACAGGTATTTATTTAGTTTTTGTTGTTTATTGGTTTATTTAACAGGGACAGTGCACATTAATAAACAGAGGCTCTAAATGCACCAGAATTTGCCAAAAGGCTGGACAGATGTTACACAGATGTGATAAAGAATATAAGATCTAAGTCACTGAGGTCATTTAGAAGCAGCAATAAAAAGAGAACATTGTCAGGTACTAATTGAATAATGAAACACAAAATACAAGACATGCGAAGCAATGACATGGAGCATATTATTATAATTATTCTAATATAAATGTTAACAGAAATATGCACTGAGTAAGGCAACATTGTGCTGCATTATTAGGCAATTGCTGAAGCATGCAAATCAGAAGCATACAGCTCAGGGCTTTGACCTCCATCACCTCTGCTCATCAATTAAACTCGACACGTGCTTTTCAGGACATTACCTCATGTTGTGACAGACAGTGTACGGATTTAGGATTCAGTTGCTAAGATATTTATTTATCTTCTTCCCCAAACATGCGGCATATTTACTAAATAATCATATAATGTCAGATCAGACTGGTCAGTACTGGTGCTGTTCGTTATTTCGGAAGAAACACGTGGAGAAACATCGCCACCTACCGACCTCTCGCGATACTTACACCTAGAACGGCTTTCATCCGGGTCGTTGGGTCAGCTGATCAAAACACGGAAGCAGTTACAGTTGTAAAGTTGTCAGCGGGCTCGAGTAAACAGAGTGAGGAGGAGGAAGAGAAGAAGAAGAAGAAGAAGAAGAAGGAGGAGGAGGAGGAGGAGGAGGAGGAGGAGGAGGAGGAGGAGGAGGAGGAGGAGGACCGTCGAAACGTCTTTTATGGGTTTATGAACCGGTTTCCAGTTGTTTTAACGTTTCGACGTGAAGTCTGAAACTGACTGACTTTCATCTGTGAGTACTGCGACAAGCCTTTAACGTTAACGGTTGTCAGTTTTTAATCTGACACAGTGGCCATTTGGTCATTTTTTAAGTTATTCATTTACATTCAGAATACTTCGGTTACCGTAGGAGATGTAAAACATCACAAAGAGCCATACGTTCGTCGTTAATCTCGTATATAAACCGCCCATGTGTGAATGTCGAGCATGAACTTAACTAACAGTTAACCCAATATTATTTAGCACACTGTAAATCACAGGAAGAGAAATATTCCACTTTACTAATTCTGGTTATTGTCACTTTGTGCTCATGCCTTTTTATAATACCGCATAATAAGTGTTCTTTTCCACATTTTGTGCATATTAATTATCATACAAGGTGATATTGAGTTGAGTTTTGATTACAAAAAGCCACAGAGCAACTATAAAACTAGAATACTTTCCCATTAATTATAATATAAAGTAGGTGTATAATATATATATATATACTTAAGTTCTGTATTTAGAGGTTCCTTGGTCAGAAGCTTTTGAATGCAACAAATGAAACTTTAAATTAATAAAGGTCTTTTTTTGCCCCCGAATATGTTGGATTTGATGTCATCTAACATTCAATTTCACACTTATTATTATTATTATTATTGTACTTTTCATGGCGTAATTACTTGACGTGTTTATCAGAAAAAGGTTTGTTGCGGCAGCTTTTGTTTCATTCCTTTGGGGATAACCTACAGATTTTACAGATGCTCTACAGCTTGTATTTCCTCATTTCTAATAAAGACTTTTATTTATTTTATTCAATGTTTTCTAATTGAAACAGGACACAAATTAGTTAACATAAGTTGTTTTCAGCCATTATTTAGAATTGGTAGTAGTATTCCAGTCAGCCCAGTATGACATTTTAATCTAGTAATTGTCTAGTTTTGTTCTCAGCCCACGTGGAACAGCTATATAACTATAAGTGGCTAGTGATTTATCTATATATACAGTCACAACACCCTCATTTCTAACACAGTCTTTGGTTTTTCCGGCAGGTGGCCCAGTCGGGCTGCAGCTCGCTGCTGACGATGGTGAAGGTGTTTCGCTGTCCGGCCCGTCACGGCTACGCTGTGGAAGTGTCTCCGTTCATCCCCAACAGAGTGGCCTGTGCTGCCTCCCAGTACTATGGCATAGCTGGTTAGTATAGTACAGTTATATAGTGATTCGTACACTGAAGGACAAACACACAGACGCATAAAGATGGTGACAAATTAAAGGGAAAAATCCGAATACGTGAGTGTAGAAACATTCAGATGCTCCCATACAGGACGGCGAGGGCTCCCTGAATGGTTTGATGAGTATGAAAATGATGCTATGACCTTCACATCACCAAACCTCAACCCAGCAACACGTCTGAATCTGAATCCAGTATCCGCTCCGCTTATCAAATCCTAATCTAATTAAATCTAATTAGCTTTAACTTTCAGTATTTGCAGGTAACTACAACTCGAAGACTCGGTTTAGATCTGTATCACCTTTTGTTGGACGAGAAGCCAGAAACCCTGCAGGTTTTCGTGGCAGCCCATTAAACGTACGTGACGCATTAGAATAACAGCCTGCTGACTTTTACGCTTGCTCAAAATACCGGTTATCCCTGTGTGTAATGTTGTAATGTGCTCTGCTGACCTATTTGTACTTTTATTATTATTTGTTATTATCATTATTATTTTTTTATCTTGTTTTTAATGTTGTACAGCACTTTGGTTCAGTTTCGGTTGTTGGAAGGTGCTATAGAAATAAAGTTTGATTGATTGATTGATTATAATTATTAAGTTGACGAGCTCAAAATGTTGATATGATATGCATTAAAAGTCTAAGAGGGGAATTTCTCATGACATCTGATGTTGATGGAGCGAGATAATTTCTCTAGAGAAGAGTCGCCACTCACAACAACAAAAACACACACACAGCTTCAGCTCATAGTCGTAGACTTACAGAGTTTCGTTTCCCTCACAAATGATCCGACACCGGCTTGCAAAGAGCACACGAACCCGCCAACAGCCGAAAACGTCGTTATGGCCGTTATGGAATTAACGTTAATTAGTGACAGCTGATATAATCTGCCACCAGTGATGTTTGTCACTTTAACCGACGGTCGGCGGCAGCTAAAAATGAGAAGCCTAAATCTTATGTACATTGTTGTCTGCAAATTATAATAAGCAAGGAGAGATAAAAGGTTTGATAGGAGATTCATTAGGGTTGGAGCCGGATCCCTAAACCTGTGGGAGATGTTGGTGTGAGGTGTGACGCAGCGCTCTCCACCGGCGTCATCAAAACACCAAATGAGGGAACATGTTTGGAATAATGTTTTCAGCATCTTACTAAAACGCTTTATGTTGATTTTTTGTTTTTCCTTTCATTTGTCACCTGTATCTGTGAGTTATAGTTTAGAAAAATATGATGAAATTAACCAAAAACAATGCACTTTGTGCATATTTGTAGGCGGTGGCACGCTCCTGGTCCTGGAGGAGACGGAGACAGGGGTTGCTCTAGTGAGAAGGTAAAGTTTCTTTCTTTCTGTCAGTTTATTTGTTTTAATGTCATTTATCTTTCAGGGAGAGAAGATGCTTTTGTGTTTTTGGCTTCTTACACCTGGTTTAATTATTTTATTACCACTTCATCACGTTAGTTTAGGGTTAGCAGTGTAGTGTGGAGTGATCGTCTGCAATATCCTGGATTCATTTTTAAATGTAGTCTCTGTGTGTGTGTGTGTGTGTGTGTGTGTGTGTGTCAGCTGGGAGTGGGGTGACGGCCTGTTCGACGTGGCATGGAGTGAAGCAAACGAGCATGTCATGGTCGCCGGGGGCGGGGACGGCAGCCTGCAGCTGTGGGACACAGCCAATCACAATGCTCCGCTGAGGGTGGCCAAAGAACACACACAAGAGGTCAGACACAGAAGGATCAAACTGTTTGGTCTTCCAGAGGGATGCTGTATTTTGACTCTTGAATGTGTGTGTGTGTGTGTGTGTGTGTGTGTGTGTGTGTGTGCGCAGGTGTATGCTGTAGACTGGAGTCAAACCAGAGGAGAGAACCTCATCGTCTCTGGATCGTGGGATCACACCGCTAAAGTGGTGAGTTTTGTTTGCTTTTGTACGTCTTTTCCTTTGAGATTAATTTCTCTCTTCTGACCGCGACGTGTTTATTTTTGTGTATTTTCGTCTCCCCACACACACACACACACAGTGGGACCCCACTCTCAGCCAATCGCTGACCACACTCAGGGGTCACGAAGGGGTCATCTACAGCACCATTTGGTCGCCTCACATCCCAGGATGCTTTGCTTCAGCCTCAGGTGAGCCCGCACACAACACAGGCTGTAGAGATTTGTTTTCAGTGAGTGATGGAAACACAGACTGAGGAAAGAACAAAGGGAAGGACAAATGAACAAAGGGAGAAATAAAGGAATAGAAAAAGATATGGTCTAGGAAACAGAAAAACATAGAAATGAATAGTAATTTTGGTCAGATGTAGTGTTCACATTGTGTATTCTTTATAATTGAAATGTCTAATGGAAAAATACAGTCAAATTGAATTCCTTATTATTTCTTTTGAATACTCAAGATGCAAAAAGTGAACTAAAACATGGAGCCTGATTAGCATGATCAATGATTCTCAGAATGTGAGTTCATCATGTTTAAATTTAATCCCAATGTTGATCCAGATTTCCTCAGGCCAGTCTGAGTCTGAGTTGGTACCTGGGTTTATGAAAACCCGTCACAAGGTGGCGGCGCTCTGCTGTGTCTCATTTTCAGATCTTACTGTACTCAACTTCTCCGATTCAGCTTCTGTTAGTGAGTTGGATTCAAAGTCTCGAGGGAAACAGTGTTTTGATGTAGTCTTGCTTCTGTAATGTTCTGTCTTTGCTGTTTTAAAGAGGATGTTGAGGTGGGAAATAACACGCGGAGGAACTGTTCAAAGATGGCCAAATGTTTAAGATGTCTTTAAGCCTGGAGCTCACAGCTTCTGCATTTTTAAAATAGAATAAATTCCAGCTTCACATCCACAGTGTTTTGTGTAAGGAAACATGGTTTTACACGGGTGAATCGCTGTACCTCGCTGTTCAAGGTTTCACACAGGAATATCTTCAGCAGAGATGGTCAGCCATTCAGACGCTTAAGCGTCTCATCGCATTATTACTTTAGTGAGTAGACGAGGGCCTGAACAAGTGAAGGCTACTGTTTTCTGTTTTCAGTGGGCAAACGTTATATTAAACTTATATGACAATACTTTTGTAAATGTCGGTATGACTGTTTTATTTATATCTGCATACATGGAGAAATATGTGTGTTTCAGAGTAGTATTCATGCTCGTTAGAAATAGTGGGAAATAGATTATGCTAACCTAACTGATCTGATATTATTGCTGTAACGTTTTGTCATTTGAGGAATATTGTGTTGTTTTTTGTTTACATCTTTTTACATCTTTCATAAACAACAAATCAATCAAGTGTCAGGGCAGATGTGTCAACCATGTAACATATTATATCACATATTACTGGGTGTAAATATTTACTAACAACTAATCTCTAAACTTAAATTTAGTGAGTAAATCTCCTCTTAATAAAAACACTTACATTATATCTAGGCTCAGTTTGAGCTGGTGCCCGGCTCCTGAAGTCTACACAAACTTCTGGAGATAAATCATGCGCTTCTTGTGTTTGACAGTTTTCAAAAACTCAACTATCGCCACACCAGACTTAAAAATAACTTAAAGTCATCCAAAAATAGCAGCACCTTAGTAAAGGATAAAAACCTGCTGGTGGTTATGATGCAGCTCCTCCTCTCTTCTTGCTCTATCGAGGAAGTGAGTTTTAGAAATTAGCTTCATTCAGAAGACAATTAAGTCAATCAGTTTGTATCCAGGGGAAGAGCTGGGCTTATCTTATCCGTTTGTGTGGGAGCATACGCTAACTTTATCAGAGGGGTGGAGCTGCGCTGGTGATGGGTGTGCGTTTCGTCAGCTCTCTGTTCAGATTGTAGACCAGCTGGAGTCAAATCTGCAGCAGCTGTCTTCAGTTCAGGATCAGTTTGTGAATCGCTAGTTGGCTAATGAGTTTGGGTTAATTGGTTTGCGAGAGCGAGTGGAAATCTCTGATGAGATTTTATAACCAGGAAGATGTTAAGCTCCTGTTGCTCAGGGGTTTATTCTTGGTTCAACGATGTGACTTGTAAGGCTTAATCTTCATATTCACATGAAACTGCAAAATAATGATTAAAAACAAACAAACTACACAGGTGCGATGAACCCTGAGGGGCTTTTGACTATTGAAGAGTTGCAATATGTGGATCTGTGTTGTGGTTGTAGCTGTAGTAGAATAAAAAAATGTAGTGGCCTATTGGTTTATACACATATCATAAACTGAGACTGCAACATCCCCAGTGTGATTCTGGACAGGGACCTTTGCTGCGTGTCTAGAATTCAGATTTCAACGCTCTCGTACAGCCGCTGATTCAGAGCTAGCACTCGCTGCAGCGTTTGTTTCAGATTAAAAGCCGTCATTGGTGAATCACGTCAAGGCTTTTATTGCGAAGCAGCTACTGGAGTTATGGCTGACTGCTGTTGTTTGCTAGACCTTTGTGTACACAACAAGATCAATTTCATATTTTCCTCCTTGACAAAACAGCAATAATCATATTCAGTAAAACGTTTAGTACGATTAAGTTCATGATCAATTAATTTACCAAGGATTTACAATTCTATAAAATGGAGAAAAGCAGCACATCTTTTGAATTGACTTAAACAGTTAATTGATTATTTAAATTGTTAATTTGATTAATTTTCTCATGTTGTAAATGCTGAGACTTTCAACACTCCACCAAGAATCATGTTATAAGTGAAACACTTTGGAGTTTGTTTTCTAGACTTTTATGGTTGTGGAAAATGTTAGAATTAAAATATATTGAATAATGAATATATGCGGTACCAGTCTGATCAAACTTTCACAATAAAATACAAAACGGTGAGCATACTTGTTCAAAAAGCCACTGAAGATGTAAATAAAGATTCATTTAAACTCAAAGACTAATTTAATTGCAGAATTCAGAGGTCAAGTGTTATGTGTTGAGTTTCAGACCAGTGACACAGAGCTCATTAGATCTGTGAGGCCAGATCAGATAAGTCCTCCAGTGGGGCTCTGGAGCTCTGCTAACCTCTGCAGCTAAATGATTTACTGAGCGCTGAACTCTACAATAAAACCATTACTGTGGACTGACTGTCCACGTCCAGCAGTTACAGCTGCTCACCTCCATGTTCACATCTGATCTGATACATCAACCTGCGGCCAGAACAGCCCGGAACAGTCAGCTCGGTGGATTTCACTAAAGCTCAGATTTCGTTAAAAGCACCCACACACTGTCTTGCTTACTGTTGGTTTATTTCATATGTATTTAATACCATGTTTTGGTTTAAACAGTCTTTATCAGGTATGTACAATGCGACTAGGGATGTCCAGATCAAGTTTTTTTTGCCCCCGATCCGAGTCCTTCTGATATTGATCATCTGCCGTTACCGAGTCTGATCCGATATTTCTATTTACCTAAATGACACAGCTGCCCAGGTAACACTCAAGCTGAAACGGGAACATGAGATAAGACAGAACTTAATTTATCCTGAAAGAAATGTTTGTGCCAAAGATGCTCAGTATACATAGTAGAAATAATATACATAGCAGCAGAAGATATGTATCTGACACACCATATTTTTATTTTATCAGCTACTTTCTTCAAATACTGAAGGTCCGTCTTCAGAACCATTAAGTTGATCAGCTTTAATTATTGATATGATGTGGATGAAAGTTTATCTGTGAGGTTCAGGATCTTTATCGCTCTGCTGGAGTTGTTGTCACTTTGGTTGTACAGCGGTGTTGCAGAGCTCACAAATGATCTTTGGCTGAGTACAGACACACAAGCTCGACAACAGACACGTTTAATGTCGCTTAATGTCATCAAATTACTCACGGAATCACTGTTAATTAGCGACAGCTGATATGACGTCACTTTAACTGGCGAAAGCGCCGGTCAGCGCCGGCTAAGCATGTCAAGCTTCTACCTGAATGATTTGTACAACAGCTCTCTGCTAATGAGGACGAGAGACGGGACGTAACACATCTGTTAGTGTGTATTTTGTCAAGCCGGGTGTCAGAACTCCGAATCAGTCACAGTCACATTCACGCCACTCTAATTTTCACCTGGATATGCACTTAGTAATATTGATTTTAATCGATTTTAGCCGATACATTTATTAAAATATTTCTGGATCGGCCCGATATGCTCGGGGACATCTCCTAAATGCAAGCACAAATAAATATTTACATATCTGAAGGAGATTTAAGTCTCAAACAAACCAGCAGTAAGCAACACCTTTTCACTTTTATTCTGCCTTCCAACACACCTGTGAAACACTCAGGTATGAAGAGAGATATTTTCATTTATCTATTAGTAATATTGTCAAAGAGCAAATACACACAGAAAACAGTCATTTACAAAGAAACATGAAATGTAAGTATTCTAAGTAAAGTTGATCAAATGAGGACATCCAAAATAAAAAGTGGATTAAAACATTAAAAAGAAACTAATACTAAAAACACAAGCTTCAAAGCATCTCAGATTTTACGGTGTGTTGTTGCTCAACCAGTCCATGGTTCAGAGTTCATGTGCGTGAAAAGCAACGGGCAGTAATGATTACGTTAACGATAATTATTCCTGAAAGACTGAAGACAACCTGAAAGTGAGAGAGGGCTTTATTGAAGCTGCCCAGCTGACGGGTGGTTTACTGCGGCAGCCTGAGGTGAAGGGCGGGAGCTCCACTCTGCTTTCTGACCTGCAGCAGGAGTGATACAACAGAGGAACAAATTACTTTCTGTGTTTATCCCTCTGTGTTTCTGCAGCCTGCTTCACTTCAGTGCAATTAAGTTGAATCCATTTCAGTCGTTTATCTTGCAGTTGCTCTACTTTTCTGTTTGTGTTTCTTTCTCTGTCTCCCTCTTCATCCTTTTCTCTTAAGGCCTTAAGGGCTCGGTCGCACTTTCCTTTCAAAATCGTCCTGCAATCGGGATGAAAAGCAGACGGGTCAGATGTAGGTAATCAGGAAATACTGAGCACAGACTTGCAGCAGTTTAGTTTGTAAAAATGGGGTCACTGCTAGAACCAGAGAGTCCTCCACAAAAACTACGATAAACACAAACACAAAAGAAACATCTGGAGCACATTGTTTCTTGTGCTGAATTCACAAAGGTGAACTTTGACCTGTGAATTTGTTGGAATATGTCAGTGGCATCGGGTTAAATAGAAGTAAACGAGACACAGAATTAATATTCTTAGATACTTAGATAGATGTTTGAAGTCCACACATGTAGCAAAGACATCTCAACTGCAAACCTTCTGCTCGCTGCAATCGTCACTCTTTTGTACATATGGATGAACGTGAACACAGCGACTGCACGTCAGCAGTCACCGGTGGGACCCCCTTGACCCTCTATCGACCCCTAAGCAACAAAAACTGCCATGCTGTGTGTGTATATGTTCAGTATCTGTGTGTGTATCTGTGTGTGTATATGTTCAGCATCTGTGTGTGTGTGTGTATATGTGTGTGTATCTGTGTGTGTATATGTTCAGTATCTGTGTGTGTATCTGTGTGTGTATATGTTCAGCATCTGTGTGTGTGTGTGTATATGTGTGTGTATCTGTGTGTGTATATGTTCAGCATCTGTGTGTGTATATGTTCAGCATCTGTGTGTGTATATGTTCAGCATCTGTGTGTGTGTGTGTGTGTGTGTATATGTTCAGCATCTCTGTGTGTGTGTGTATGTTCAGCATCTGTGTGTGTATCTGTGTGTGTGTATGTTCAGCATCTGTGTGTGTGTGTGTGTGTGTGTATATGTTCAGTATCTGTGTGTGTATATGTGTGTGTATATGTTCAGCATCTGTGTGTGTGTATGTTCAGCATCTGTGTGTGTGTGTGTGTGTGTATATGTTCAGTATCTGTGTGTGTATATGTGTGTGTATATGTTCAGCATCTGTGTGTGTGTGTGTGTGTATATGTTCAGCATCTGTGTGTGTGTGTGTGTGTATATGTTCAGTATATGTGTGTGTATATGTTCAGCATCTGTGTGTGTGTATGTTCAGCATCTGTGTGTGTGTGTGTGTGTGTATATGTTCAGTATCTGTGTGTGTGTGTGTGTGTGTATATGTTCAGCATCTGTGTGTGTGTGTGTATATGTTCAGTATCTGTGTGTGTATATGTGTGTGTATATGTTCAGCATCTGTGTGTGTGTATGTTCAGCATCTGTGTGTGTGTGTGTGTGTGTATATGTTCAGCATCTGTGTGTGTGTGTGTGTGTATATGTTCAGTATCTGTGTGTGTATCTGTGTGTGTGTATGTTCAGCATCTGTGTGTGTATCTGTGTGTGTGTATGTTCAGCATCTGTGTGTGTATCTGTGTGTGTGTATGTTCAGCATCTGTGTGTGTGTGTGTGTGTGTATATGTTCAGTATCTGTGTGTGTGTGTGTGTGTGTATATGTTCAGCATCTGTGTGTGTATCTGTGTGTGTATATGTTCAGTATCTGTGTGTGTATCTGTGTGTGTGTATGTTCAGCATCTGTGTGTGTGTGTGTGTGTGTATATGTTCAGTATCTGTGTGTGTGTGTGTGTGTGTGTGTGTGTGTGTATATGTTCAGTATCTGTGTGTGTGTGTGTATGTTCAGTATCTGTGTGTGTATCTGTGTGTGTGTATGTTCAGTATCTGTGTGTGTATCTGTGTGTGTGTATGTTCAGTATCTGTGTGTGTATCTGTGTGTGTGTGTGTTTTGCCCGAGAGTAAAGTGCTCATCAGCCAAATGATGCTTTGCAGAGCACTGAAGCACACACACACACAGTCCTTCTGTTCATTATATGTGTGTTTGTTTGTGTTTGCTCAATGATACCAGGTAGTGTCTGGTTAAATAACTGATAGCAGGCGTCTATCAGAGACAAAGGCTCCCCGCCACACACACACACACACACACACACACACACACACACACACACACACACACACACACACACACACACACTAACCTCCCAACCAAAAGTATACATAACTCACCCAAAATCCTGACTCATAAAAACAGGAGGGAAGACGACCATTAACAAAACCAACCTCTACCTCAGTGGCTTCGGTTTGTTACTCTTTACAGCGATGCGTTGTCTACTCGCGATATCTTGTCACAGTTCAAGCAGAGTGATGTTCCCTCGTCAGACTGTTTCATTTGAATACTTTTTAGAGGCCTGAAGAAGTAGACCTATCCAGAAGTCTACAGCCACGCAAGCGCCCTTTTGAGTTCATTGTAAAGAAAACCAGATTGTAAAGCGGGCTAACAGCTGGCGTCCAAAGTTTGCTGAAGCCAATGTACAACTGGCCAGCGAGTAATCAGGGTACGCTGTATTAAAATATTTCATTATGTTGTGAGCATAAAACTGTTTCGAGATTTGTGTCGCAATATTACTGTAGATTTATGTTTATTTTTGCGTGAGAATATGTGAAACCACGTTTTATGACTTTACGATATCATCGCCACTTTTTGCTATTTATCCTGAGGGGAACGTGAGCGTCTGAACCAAATGTCAAGGCAATCAAAAAACAAAAATGTCAACCTCATAGTGGTGCCAGAGGAAAAACCAGGGAATCATCAAAGTCAGTAGGGTTCATCCTCTGGAGGCCGTTAGTGTCAGTTCAGCATTTCATGACATGATTTCTCACCACTTTTCCCTTTATTCCTGTCCTGTTAATCATCGTACAACCACTACGCCACACCTCCCAGGGCGGCTGATAGATAGCAGATAATAGAGTGCCGGCCTCATATCCCCAGAGGCTTCAATCACCCAATCATGGTGCCCTTGAGCAAAGCATTAAAGAAAAAAGTGAGACCAAATGATGGACAAACAGAGAAGAGAAGGGAGATACAGAAAACAAAACAAAACAAAATGTTTCTTTCTGTTGCTGTCACATTCACGCGCACACATGCTAACCCTATGTGAGGTTTCACAGCGATAGCGCACACACACACACACACACACACACACACACACACGAACAGGAAGGACTCTCTCTCTGTAGGGCTGGTGTTGATAGAGGGGTCCTGTCTCACAGCAGATTGGTGCTGCTGCAGGCCTGGTCAGAGCTGTAATGAGAAGACGGGCAACGATCAATAGATGGACAGAGAGAGGGAAGCTTCCCGCGATAACACTACTTCAGATTTTTTTTTTCTGAATCATTAAACTGTGATTTGCTAACACACATTTACTCTCCATAGTGGTTTCACTTCAGATAAGAAAAGAGAGGAGGTCGTACTGAGATGAGCCCCGGAGCGGCCATAGAGAGAAATATAAGATTCGTTCCCATGTTTTGATTAATTCGTGTGCATATATATATATATATATATATATATATATATATAAAAACTTTGTCCTTCACCCTCCGCGAGTGGTCTCGTCCTTCGAGCTCGGGTCCTCTACCAGAGGCCTGGGAGCTTGAGGGTTCTGCGCAGTATCTTTGCTGTTCCCAGTACTGCACTCTTCTGGACCGAGATGTCTGGTGTTCTTCCAGGGATCTGCTGTAGCCACTCCTCCAGTTTGGGGGTCATTGCCCCGAGTGCTCCGATGACCACGGGCACCACTGTCGCCTTCACCTTCCAGGCCTTCTCCAGCTCTTCTCTGAGCCCTTGGTACTTCTCTAGTTTCTCATGTTCCTTTTTCCTGATGTTGCCATCGCTTGGTATCGCCACGTCAACCACAATGGCTTTCCTCTGCTGTTTGTCCACCACCACGATGTCAGGCTGGTTCGCCATTACCATTCTGTCAGTCTGGATCTGGAAGTCCCACAGGATCTTGGCTCGGTCGTTCTCTACCACCTTTGGAGGTGTTTCCCACTTTGACCTCGGGGTTTCCAGTCCATACTCAGTGCAGATGTTCCTGTACACTATGCCAGCCACTTGGTTATGGCGCTCCATGTATGCTTTCCCTGCCAGCATCTTACACCCTGCAGTTATGTGCTGGATTGTCTCAGGGGATATATATATATGTATATGAATATATACACACACAGAGAGCCAGCACCAGCCTTGTTTATCAGAGTGTAGAGTAATGGAAAACATTAATTCTGAAGGATTATGAGTTAACACTAAATGACACAAGTGGCGTCAGTGAGCAGTGTGGTTTTTATTGAAAAATGGAAAAAGAGTGGATTGTATTAATTTGGACAAAGGGCTCAAATGTTCTGTTTTCTATATCTGTCAGTAAGCTAAGCAACATTAGTTAATAATTTAGCATTCAGTGCTGATTGGTGCAACATTACCAGCAAAGCGGTTATCAACACATTTCTACCAATGTGAAAAGGTTTTAAGTCTTTATTAACACAATGAAAATATATTTTGTACAGCCAACAGACCTTTTTCATGGCAGATATCTAAACACGTCATAGCAACAAAAGCACAGGTGTAATTAATAACGTTAATAGTGGGTACACCTCATTTAGTGTTGCCAGTCCCAGGGCCCTCGGTATGTGCATAATGGAACTGAGCCATTGTTAATGTTATTAGATCCACCTCGGCTTTTCCTGCCATTACAAGTCAAAATATCTGATGTGGAAAAGGTCTGTAAAGGTCTGTGTGGTAGTATTTAGATTTTAGATAGTCAGCTGTGTAAATGATGCACTCAGCTAGCGGGCCAAGCAGTAAGAGACCTGAGAGCAAGAAGCTGGAAAATCTTGTAGCATCCATTGATGCACTAAAGACACATTTTCTGAGTGGGGAGAGCTCGATCTGTCTATTTTAAGCAGTTTATGTTGTTTAAAGTCTTTCCACATTGCAGTGTCAGACATACTGTACAAACGCTTATTTAAATATTTTCTTTTGACCTGACTTTTTTTGAGAACGGGGACGTCAAGCGCGGATGAGATTGATGCAGCTGTACAGGTTTATTGTAAGTCGACTTAAATAACAACGCTTCTTTGTGAAAAACGTTAAATGCTCCTAACAGCCTCTACTGCAGCTTCTGTGTCGACTGAACGTGATGGCGCCGGTACAGATACGTCACTCACTTCCTGCAGCTTCTCTGAAAGCAGACATTGGCTAACATAAACGCAATTCAGTCTGATACTCAGGCATGGGCCAATGGAAAGTTGTAGCGACAGTAGTCAAACTCCTGTATGTGGTGTCGAAGATGTTGGATGTTAAAGATGGATGCACATATGTCTGTCTGACGGCTGAATTACAGGGTGTAGTGGTGTAGTTCCCAGTCTCATGGCTGGGGACTGAAGTGGGTCACAGTGGTGTTGCTTAGTGAAAGGAAATCGACCTTTTGCTAGTCGTCTTGAAATTGCTCATTCCCTGCAATGTCAGCCATGTCGGGGGAGCTGCCCTGTTAACCCACAGAGGCCTGTGGCTTTACTGAAATGACGAGAGTGAAGCCAGGCGGAGCTGGAGAAAACTGGGTGCTCACTCAGAACTTCCCCAGATGAAGGTTAGGGTTAGAAATAATGTTCCCTGATGCTTGTAACTCAGAGGCTTGCTGTGTTGACATGTGGTTGCTGACCCCAAAGTTGATGGGGATTTTTTTTAAAAGAGTTTTTGATATTTATAGACTATTAATAATCAGTAGATTAATTAGTTGCTGCTCTACCCTTTAGGTTTTGGCTGAAACGGCTCAGAATTACAAGTTGGTGTGATATTTACATACGCCCTCCGCCACTGTAGTCCTTTGTATATATTATGTGTCTTTTATCCTGTAAATTTACATATGCGTTACATCTTCTAATTGTTCGTAAACTCCCACCTTCAAAGCTCCAACATAAATGAGATTTGTCAGCATTACCTCCAGGGGGGCTTCCAGCTGTTTTACATAATAACTGTAGGAGCCTGCAGACTAAAAAACATTCAGTAGGCCACTAGAGAGAGATTACATCACACAAAAATCATGTTTTAAAAATAAATATCACTTTTACTGGAAATAAAACATGACCAAAGCCGTACTTAGTGTGAACTGCGACAGCGATGTGTTGTTCTGCTGGGTCTTCGGATGGATGGATGATAATGAGTTGGCAAACGGCGCTAGCTAGCATTAGCGTGCGGTGGATAATTGCTGCCTTATCTGCCTGTGGAGGCTTCCCTTCTGGTGGCATTTTGCAGTTTTGCAGCATGAGGGGCTACTGCCGCTGCTGGCTTTGAAGAGAAAGTGAGAGAAAGACGGAGATATGGGGAAAGCAGGGGGCAGATGGTGTCTCATTACGATAAGCTTATCGGGGTTTCCCATGCTCCTCGCTGCCATCTTCTCATGTTTCTCGTCCTCTTCTTCTTCTCTCCATCCCCCCAATTTGGTTCGGTGCCACACAAGATCCCCGCCTCCAGCATCAGCAGGAGAGAAGTGTATGTGAGTGTTTGCCCTCCAGATCTCCTCCGGTGTCGTTTGTGGTGCCGGCTAGAGTCGCTCTCAGCTCCGCAACAAATCAGAGCTTCACTAAACAACAACTAAACTCTTTCCTTTCCAGTTTTTTTTTCCAATCAAACAATCACAACAAATGAGCAACACTTAAACACCGTAAATATAAGGAGGTCGGTTGTTAAACGTGTGGGACGGTTGACTGGGAATGGCTTTCAAAAGCAGCACAGTGTCCGTGTGTCTGTGCACACATTCATGCATGTTTTCACACATGTTCTGAAATCATTTTTTAAAAGCTGAATGTTTTGTGAAAGTGCACAGAACATAATAGCAAATAATAACAGAAAACTATAGTCATTGAGATGATGCCCACCTGATCACCCTGTAGACTTGCCTGCACTCTCTCACTCGCTATTCAAATTCATACTGAAACCATGATCCTTTATTTGGTAAGATTTATGAAGGCACAGCCTGAGGCCCACTGCAGGGCCTAATGACAGGTCATCATTTAACATAACTACTGGGCTTCCATGGAAATGCTCACCCAACCTTGGACACATCTTACTGTGCATTGATAACCGTAGTAGCGATGGACCGTGGCTCAGTCATATCAGGTTCTTAGAAGCCACCAGCACCGCCATCCCCTCTGCACACTACCTCCGCTCTGCTGCTAACAAATACCGCAGGCAGAGCTGAAACTGACCCGTGAGGAAGAATGTGATGTGCATGCTCGCTCTCTCGCTTAACGTCACACCTCAGCACCCACAAACTAGCTGCGCATCAGTAGGTCAACTAGCTAATGATAGCATAGCAAGTCACGGCGACACTAGCTAGCTTAAAAGACAATGGGCCTGGTTCGCCGGTCCTGATGCGGTGCCTCTGCCTCGGTTTGACTGGTAATCAAAATAAAACTGCTAATGAAGGCAGGAGCACTGTGCTGTGTTCACGGTGCCCTCTGAAAATCATGGTAGTCTCGGCGCTGCTGTTACTATCATGGTATATCGTAAAACTGGTATACCAGCACCCCTCTAATTCAGAATCACAGATTAATGATTAAATTGATTCTACGTGCAGTGGACTATTCACACATGTAAAACACAAACTACAATAACCTTTTTGTTAGAAGTGTTTGTGGTACTGTAGCAACCGCACACTCAGCTTATACAGCTTATTTTTCGCTCTCCAGTTCCCTCTGTGACAATTGGTCAACAGCACAAACTCTTGTTAAAGTTTACCAACACTGATCAAACAAAATGTGAAATGTATTAAATCAACTGAATTTGCCGATTACATTGAAATGAACTGATATTAGTTCAAAATTCACTGGAACCCAACTAATAGTTTGGTTTGTATTTTGTACCTTGCGTATAGTATACCACCATTTGTCGTCTTTCACTTCTTCTCATGTGCTCAGAATTTAATGCATACAAGCAAAGCTGCAATGAAATGTAATCTCAGGATAAAAGAAGCACGATGTCTTTAGTCTGCTTGTCATTTCTGTGGCTGTTCGTGATTCACTACGCGGCTGCTCTGCCAACTCGCCTCGGTGGAAGACACGATCCAGCTGCGTGTGCTTGTTTTCAGCCCCGTGCTGCTGTACCAGTGCTATTATAGATAAGCTCCGGAGGTGGCTGATCTCACTTTCATCAGCCAATAAAAACAATCATGTAAATCCGTGTGAATGCAGCTCTCTGGCTTTTTATTTGAACCCTTTTTGCTTTGGTCACCCACACGCCTGCTGCGATCACCTCGACTCTGAAAAAATGTTTTTAAATGCGTATACCTATGCATGAAGGGTGAGAGAAATACCCCCCACCAGGGAGGGGTTAGCTGGAAGAGATGCCATCAGCAACAGGAAGTAGTTTGACATTGAAACAGAAATGAAATGGCTCTTTGTGACCACAGGAACTTTTTCAGGAACCTGCATTTTGTTGTTGTTTGAGACACATTAAGTTAATGTCAACCATTTTTTGGATTGCGCTTCTTCCAAATGTTGTTTTGTGCACAAGGTCTATTTTATTTTAGACGTATTTTAGCCAGTTGCTGAAAAGGGGATATCTGATTCCTGTTTTTTTTTCCATAATAAACATATAAATTCCCATTTTTGTTCTTTTTAAATGATAAAACAACAGTAATGAGCTCTGTAATCTTTTCTTCTTCACATCTGTCAGGATTTGTTCACTGGCATCAGCTGCATGTGGGAGAGAGCTGAGTGTGTGTGTGTGTGTCTCTGTGTGTGTGTGTATCTGTGTGTGTGTGTGTCTCTGTGTGTGTGTGTATCTGTGTGTGTGTGTGTTAGCTGAACTTGCTGATACAGCAGAGATGGCAGGTGTAATAGAGCGAGACCCTTTTACAGAAGTCAGTCTCTAATGTGATGCAGAATGTACACACACACACACACACACACACACACACACACACACACACACACACACACACACACACGTCCTCATACATTTACATGCCGAGCCAGACCCTCTTTGCTGCTGCTGCAAAAGAAACACAATGTTAAACTGTTCTGCTGTTGTAAATGGTGATACACACACACACACACACACACACACACACACACACACACATACACAGTCTAGTTGGCGTGTTTTTCACTTGGTGATGCCAGAGGAGCTTCCACGCATGGCTGAGAAGTCGAGTGTGTGAGGAAGAGGAATAGAGGGAGGAAGAGGATAACTAAAAGAAAGAAGGATGTGAAGGGTTAAAACGATTATGAGAGAATCGATGAAGAGCGGGAGGATGTGATCTGGTAGAGACCGATGCTGGGAGGGTGTGTTGGGTTTTCATCCATCGTTGGGATTGAAGAGGAGGTGGAGGGAGCGAAGAGGGTGAGAAGGAAATGGTGAACGGGAGAGGATTAATCTGCTGGTCAGTAAACATGAGGTGAAGCCGGGAAGAAGCTCCCTCGGTGCACTCTTTAATCTCTTCCCTGCAACAAACAGTCAGGATTTGTTCTGAGCTGTTTATTCAGACTCTGCAGTCTTTCCTACTTCGCACCAAAATATTCGGCCAGTTTAGCCCTCGTGTTCGCCTCGAAGGGACTTCAGGTGGCGTTGTTTCAGTAGAGCCGTTCCAGAGTCTCAGCCATGTAATCCTATTAAGCAAATGTATTTTGCTTTGCGGCTTCCAGATGGTGACTCTAATGTGGCCCAAACTTTCATCCTTCCTCCCTGTTCTTTGTAACACACAAGCATCGTTATTAAAGTTCCATTAAAGCCAAAACTAAATGTTGTGAGTAACTTCTGTCCCCTGAAGGAGAGCAACGAGATGCAGTTGCCCGTTTATGCCAGGTCCACCCGGCTAAAGCTAAAATACAGTACAGCATCCCTGAGAGGATACTGTCTGAATGAAGACAGGGGTGATACGGCTAAAATCTTATTATCCCGATCATTTTTTCACATCACTTGCTATCAATAAATATCAAAATATAAATAAAGTCAGTACTTCTGTTGAGCTTTAAGATTCCCTTTAAGCTTAAAACTTAGGGTTAGTAGATTCACGACCTGAATAATTATCAAAGACTGATTACGTTTCAAACTGAAAATGAATTCAAAGGATTTTAAATTTCCAGAAAATTGGCAAAAGAAAATGCAAATTAATGCGTGTTTTCGTCCACTACTGTTATGCGAATATTAGTTCGTTGGTTGATTGGCTGGTGGAGCTGATCCTCCAGCCGCTGCCGTTAAAGCGTCGCAGAAGAAGAGGACGCAGCGAGACGACGCCATTAAAAGAGCTCCAGTGGAGGCTCGGACGATGGGAAACCACGTGGTGAACATGATGGAAACATGACGTTTCTGTGAGGAAGGTTCCAGCCTCCTCATCGCTCCACACACATCTGATGCTTTCAGCTCTTCACTTTAAGTCACGAGCTTCATGTACGTCATTATTTATTCACTCAGTCTGTTTCCATTAGATTTTTATCGATACTTTTCTACCTCAGCCAAGCGTAAAAACTTTTTCGCCACTCAGGTTTTTTGATGCTCAAATTGAAAATTTGCATAAAAACAGGCGGATGAAAGCGCACTGTTTGACGGCAGGTTTATCTCCCCTAGTTTATTTGAAGCTACCTTCACTCTCTGACTTTGGCTTTAAGGAAGAGAGAGTTTGAAGAAACCTCTCAGCAGAAGCTGCTGGCTGTGAAATGAATGAGGAGGAAAAGGGAGGAAGAAGAGAGAATGGAGGAGAACACAGTGTAAAGGTTCTGCTTTATGATTGTCGCAGTGTCGACCTCTGCCCACGAACACACACACACACACACACACACACACACACACACACACACACACACACACACACACACTCTGTTGGGTTGATGCCTTTACGTCTGAAGGAGCTCTAAACACCGGCGGCTGAGTTCCCCTCTATTAACCTCTTCTCTCTCTCTCTGGTTGTTTCATTTTCTTCATCTCCATCACTTCAAGTTCGTCACACTTACAGCGTAGTGCATAATAATAATAATAATAATAATATATTCTCTGTTTAATACTGCTGTGCAATATACTCTGTTTTCAGATTTTTATTTATTCATACTTCTATTACTGCTGTGGAATATCCACCGTCTCATAATCATCTTAATAAGCTGCACTTAACTTGACAGTTCACGCACTATTACTTATTACTTATATTATTACATTGTATTATTATACTGTACATCCTTATCAACCTCTAAATCCACTTTTGTACTTATTTAGCTTTTATACTTATATCCACTTTGTACTTAATTTATCTTGCCTGTATTATAGTGTATTATATTTGATTTGCTCAGTGCTTCTCTTCCTGTGCGCACTGACGTGACAGTGAGCTGCTGTAATGAAAGAGTTTCCCCTCGGGGATCAATAAAGTATTAATGATTCTGAATAACAAATGTGGGAATTTGGTATTAACATTTACCAAATATTAAATAATATACATGAAGCTATTTACAATACAATGTGCTTAGATATTGAACATTGTTATTAAATTTAGATATTTCTGACTTCCCTTTCAGTGCCCATCCTACAGTATTTTGTGTATTGTTTCCATCTTTTCACCTGCACCGTGAACAAAATACAACATTTCAAATGAAGTTTTGAACCAGCAGCAGCAGTATGTTAGACATTTTGTAGTTTGCATGCAAAGTGTTGTTGTATAGATGCTAGCGTCATTTGGTCGGTCCACCGCTTTGGTCCAGGCTGAAATATTGCAACAACTATTGGATGGATTTGCATAAAGTTTGGTACAGACGTTCATGTTCCTCAGAGGATGAAGCCTGCTGACGTTGGCGATCCCCCGACTTTTCCTCTAGCGCCACCTGCAGGTTCATGTTTTTGGCTTATAGTGAAATGTCTTCACAACTATTGACTGGATTGCCATGTAATTTGGTACAGATATCCATGCTTCCCAGGTGACTTTGCTGATTCCCTGACTTTTCCTTTTAACGCCACCAGCAGGTCAAAGTTTTCACCTGTCCTGTTAAATATCTCAACATGTACTACATGGATTGGCACAATTTCTTCCTCCTTATTTAACCCCTGCTGTTTATTTGACTGTGTTGTTCCAGGGTTCGGTTGCTCATGATACCATGTGTTAGGACACGGTTTCAGTATTTTGTCACAGTTTAACGAGCTGCTTTCGACAGCTTGCGAGTCTGCAGTTCAGTGGGTTGGAATAAATAAAGATTCAAAATGGATTGGGCATTTTAACGGCTCATATCGATCAATTAAAAAAATTAGGTTTCAGACTTGTTCGGAGGATCCTTTATATACATATATGGACATATATGATATGCGTACTACACATAATCAACATTTAATTATGCAGCTTTTAAAGTCACCCACCCTGTTTCTCTTCCTTTCTCTCACTCTTTGATTCCCTCTCTCCGTCTTTATATCTGCCTCGACTCTTTCCACACAGCCTCATTTCTTGCAGCTAAAGTGCCAATGAGCAGGGCAGTACAGCCGCTCAGAGTTGGTTGTACTGGGCATGCTGGGTAAATCTCTGCTGTTTCTGTCTCTCTGTCTACTTTCAGGTGACGGGACGCTCAGAGTTTGGGATGTGAAGGGCGCTGCATGTCGATTGGTCATCCCAGCGCACAAGGCTGAGATCCTTAGCTGCGATTGGTGCAAGTATGACCAGGTAACAGCCCACCTTTATGCTGCACCTTTTTGGCTAAAATATATTTCAACGGGTTTATTGGAGTTTGAAATGCGTTCATCCTGCATTATTTTAGTTTAAGATCCAGTCCACCAGATGCATTGTACTTTCAAATGCAGCTAAGTCCACCTTAAATGCATTTAACAAGCTTAATTCTTGATTATCAGAATCATTAATACTTTATTGATCCCCGAGGGGGAAACTCTTTCATTACAGCAGCTCACTGTCACGTCAGTGCGCAAAGTACTGAGCAAATCAAATATAATACATTATAATACAGGCAAGATAAATTAAAGTGGATATAAAGTATAAAAGCTAAAATAAGTGTAAGTACAAAAGTGGATTTAGAGGTTGATAAGTATGTACGGTAAGTAGTTAAAGTAGTAGATTTATTTGAGCTGAAAATGCATTTTAAAACGCTTGTTTGTTGTAGTATATTAAAAATGCTGTTAATGAATATTCTAAATATAACAAGCATTCAACAAGCTTTATTCTGTGCTTTAGTTATGGACTGAAGGAACTATATTTTATGTAAAATGTATTTTCGCAGCTTTATTTTACCTTAAAAAGCTTTTAATAATCTTTAAAGGGCATTTGACTAGACTTATTTATTAAAATAATTGTTTGTGTTGTTGTCTGTCTGCAGAATATTGTGGCCACAGGCTCAGTAGACTGCAGTGTGTGTGTGTGGGACCTGAGGAACGTCCGACAGCCTGTCAATCAGCTGCAAGGCCACACCTACGCCATCCGCAGAGTCAAGGTGCACACACACACACACACACACACACACACACACACACACACACACACACACACACACACACGGCCTGGTTTCACATACACCGTAAAATGTCTTGTCACAACACTTTGTTCTCAGAATTGAGAGCAAAATGTGTATGTGGTGGCAGAGATGCAGTGCAGGGCCTGACAGCATCAAAACACCCACTTAAATGGACCTAATAAGACCACACACACACACACACACACACACACACACACACATTAGGTGTGTGTATGTGTGTGTGTGTGTGTGAGAGAAAAGACAGCTGCAGAGGAGTCCCCAAACACATCCCACTTACTCAGATTAGACACGTCACTTCTCGCACACACAGACGTCATAAATACGCACACTTACAGACACACACACACACACACACACACACACACACACTTATAACTGCAAACACAAACTATTTGCACACACAAACACTCACTTGAGTTCACCCAATCAAGGATCTATCTTGCTCAAGCTGTGTTTTTCTGGACAGGTGTCACTAATCGATCGAGGGAACTCACTCTAAAACTGTGTGTGTGTGTGTGTGTGTGTGTGTGTGTGTGTGTGTGTGTGTGTGTTTAGTATTGATTTACTGGAGGGAGCAGAAAGGAGGTGAAGGGCTTCATGATCAGCAAAAGAAGAGAAAAGAGATGAGAATAAACTGAAAGACAGAGACACTTTCCGTCCAACTGTCAAGTGAATTTTAAGATAGTTTTAAAGATAGTTTTAAAAGAGTTTTTTGTAACCTGGATCTTATTTTAATAGTTTTGTTCATCATTCTAAACAGTAAAAGTATTACTCAAATTGTCGGTTGTAAATATCCATCACAGTTTACAACTTTGACCTGCTGTACTTTGAGTTATTGCGCACACAGTGTTCCTGTGCAGTGACGTTTCTTCTCCATATAGAGTGATTCAGATCGTTCGGATGAACTGGAGGTAGACTGTCAGACTGCTGATGAAGTTGCTGCACCGTAGATGTCAGGGCTTTTTATTTTATAGGAATGATGGACAAAACCATGAAAATACGGGTGGAATTTTCCTTTTAAAGGAATAATTAATCGATTTTAGTTTCTTAGGTACGCGTAGCTAAAACTAAGTCGGTCTAACAGTTCTGCAATAAATCCTCCCTAAAGTGGCAGCTGAGTGTATCTATATGTATTTATAAACGGTGTCACATCATCATTTATCCCCCAGAGAGAACTGACACATTTATTTCTCGACGCTTAGTATGTATTAAAAAGTATAAAAACTAATCTGAGGGATCCATATAAAGGTTGTTTTTTATGTCCGTATCAGTCTCAAAAATCCAGTATCAGTCAGGCTATAAAAATCCTTCTGCAGAGCAAAAAGCAATCTGACAGGAGTTTTCAGTTCAGTGTTTCTGAAATATAAATACTGAAATTAAATTCAGTGTTGAACTTTCCCAGTGTCAGACAGACAGCATTAGCAGAAAGATGCAGTCATGCTCCCAGGTGATTTTGTGCTGCATCATCACAGCTGCTCAGAGTTGTTATATTTGTTGTTTTTGCTTTGGTAACAAATGACTTTTGCTGATGATACCAATAAAGCAGCTGTAAAGTTAATTGAGAGGCAGAACAGAAGGGAAAACGAGACACAGCCGTAGAGAGAGACGTGTTAAAGGAGGCAGCGACTCGGTGTGAATCTGCCTGATAAGAAAGGTGAAACTGTCAGAAGCAGAGACGGGGAACAAATGAACGAATACATTAATTTAAGAGCGCTTAGCCGACAGCCAGTGAAATTACTCTCTGTGGACTCTCTTCAGTCTCTCTGTGTCTGCACGATCCTGGAACTGCTGAGCAGAACAAAGGCTGCTCGGCCTGCCTGAAGCCGTTTTTTCACTTGAAAACACGTCACGTTGTTTAACATTCACACCTGATGAGGGAAAACCTCCAGCTCCAGGCCCCAAAAGAGCCTTCAGTACAGCATGAAGAAAGCTCTGAACAGATGAAAGTGTGTTACTCAGCAGTCCCCGAGGATCCAAAGCAAACAGGAAACAACGCCGCAGGTCTTCTGCTTTGTAATTTGTATTTTGAAAGAATAACTTGCTTGATTTTTCTCGAGAAGAAACAAAATCTAAGTATATTTCTTTTTTTAACTTAGTCAACATGAGCACTTTGATCGTTTTGTGGAAGTTCATAAGTTTACACCTCATAAAGATGAGATGATTCGACTTGTGAACATGCCTCAACACCAGCTCACTAGAAAGATCTTTAACTGGGACGTTTTGCATGGACATCCCTGGATTTGTGAAGTGGAATCTTTGTTTTTTATTTTTCATAAACAGGTTACAGGGTAATATTCATGTGCAAATTGTCCCTGATGTGTAAGGAAAGAAATTCTGTTGATGTTTAGTGCAAATCTAAATTACAAACACATTATCTCATGAAAAACAAGCACAATGTAGTCTGAAGCAATACAGTATACAGCACTGTAACACTTAAGTGACATTTTTTTGTACTGCAGTATTTCTACTTTAACTTCGGTAAAGGATCTGAATACTTCCTCCTCCACTGCATTCATGAATATAAAATACAAATGCGTCGTGGCCCAAATAATGATAAGATGGACAAACAAGTGACCATATTAATGTGTTGGAAATTCAGAAATGTGAATGAAGTTAACAAACAGATAAAGAAGATCATTTTTAGCAATTTCCTAATTCCCATCTTTCCTCATTCCTCTTCCTGCAGTTTTCTCCGTTCAGTAAGACTTTGTTGGCGTCCTGCTCATATGACTTTACTGTCAGGTAAGATCGACTCTGCCACTTTTATTACTTTCTTCTTCTTTGCACGTGTAGCGTTGCCCTCTAAATCTTTTTGTCCTGACCGTGAAGCACTTTGTGAACTTTGTCTGATAAAACTTCTTTGCGGTTGTGTTTTACTATAAAACGCCAGAAGTAAAGAGCCAACATGCCAGTGCTTCAGTCAAGACTTTGAAGTGTGTGTGTAACTCATTTCACATTAATGATCCATGGAAATGAAGGTTTTACAGTTTTAAGTTTAGTGTGTTTGCACAAAGTAATTTAAAGCAAACATTAGAGGGGAAACGCAAACAGTGCGGGAAACCCCCGGGGAACTTATTCAGACTCTGACGGGAAAATCAAGATGACACACATGAACATGATGTTACTCTACAGCACTTAATTTGTCTTGATACTTTCAAAGGTAGTGATACTTAGATTACCTTCCTCTTACCTTTTTTATGTGTATGAATAATCATACTTCAAACACTTCAAATCTTTCATTTTACAAATGTCTTACTTTTCTGGACATTGACTGCATTATATGAAGCGAGAGTTATTAACAGTCTTTGACCAATAATATTTTAGCAGAATTAATAATACTGTAGTGTCCGTGTAGAATCACTGTTACGGCGTTGAGTTGGTTGACAGTGCCGATGCATTTCACACTATATTTTTTCACATATCGATATCAACATGTGGTAAGTGAAGAATTAAAGGACCAAGCCTGTGGGGTTTGCATGTTTTAGAGCATTTCCTATAAATCGTGTATACGCAACATCACCGCTAAGCATTTTGCCAACCGTGCTGCTCAGATATGCATTGTGTCTACTGTTCCAGGCATCTGTTGGTTTTCATCCACTTCTGTACAATATAAAAATCATTCAGCGTTGTCGTGAAACTTGCTCGAGCTGTTTAATCTTCACAGTGAACTTTAAATCTATATTTTCTGTATGCTTCAGACAAACTAGTTTGTAAGACGTGTTGTCGTACTTTCAGACTGTCTCTCCTCAAAGACATTTATGGTGTTGCACTTGTTTGTTCACATGAAAAGTGACAGAAATAGTTGTGTAAACAATGAAAAAAGAGAGCTTGAGCGAGAAGTCCAAACCCTGGAGTTCCTCATCTCCACACACCTGGCCAGTCGCTGCATGAGGTGGCCGTGATTGTCACATTGTCTGTTTGGGAAAGTTAAGTTTTAAAATTAACGGATTCATTATTTAGTCTATGAAATGTCAGAAAGTAGTGAAAAATGCCGAAGGTGACGTCTTAAAATGCCTTCTTTTGTCAGACCAGCTGTCCAGAACAGAAAGAGATTCATTTTACAATAATGTAAAAGAGGAAAAGCAGCAAATCCTCATATTTGACAAGTATTTGTCATTTTTACTTTTTAACCTCTACGCTGAATTGATTATTAAAGTTGTTGATTTTTTTTTTGTCCACTTTATTGTACTTGACAATTCCCCGTGCACAAAGTCAAGTCCATAAAGAAAAATGGTTTTCCCACTTTGGTGTGGAAGAACTCGACTGGCCTGCACAGAGCCCTGACCCCAACCTCATCCAACACCTGTGGTTAAAGTATCCATGAGACTTGTGATGGCATTTTCATGTGGTATACAGTAAAAGACACGTGCGACTGTTTGAAACCAACTTTTCTAGAGGTTAAAAGACTGTACTGGCGGACGTGGTCTCCAGTATTTCTGCTTACGCTCCTTTTCTTTCAATTACCAACCAAAGTGGATGGATGGTGTCATCCTAGAAGTAGTAATGAGTAAGGACACTGTGATAATGTGCGATAAAGTTAACTGGTGTGTGAGATGGAAAGAAAGAAAGATGGAGATGAGATGAGCTGTTCCTTTATTGAGCTGCAGAGGCAGAGATAATAAAATCTGTAATATCAAGCAAGACTGCCTCTCTGTTTCTTATGAGAATATGCTGCTTCATAATCTTTCTCTTTCTGTTTTCATGAGTTTCTGCAGCCGTAGATTTAACATAAAGTCTGTTCTGTAAAACTGTTGACGAATCTATTTTCACCTGTCTGTCAGTCTCAGGTTTCGATGATGGATAAATACATTTACAGATGGATTAGATGAACAGATGAAGGGCCTACAGTCTTTGAGAAAGACTCTGAAGTTCTATTGAGCAGTGCTAAAATAATTAGCTGATTATTTGATTAGTCAATCAACAGAATATCAATCAAATTAACCAAATATTTTAACCAATATTTTTTCATTTAAGTCAAAAACGCCAAACATTCTCTGCTTCCAGATTCTCAGATGTGAGGATTTGCTGCTTTTTATCATTGTAAATTGTAATATCTTTGGGATTTGGTTGGTCGGGCAAAATAATCAATTTAAAGATGTGACCATGGGCTTCTGGAAATATTATCCTAATTGAAAATTTCCATTTTAAAGTTTCAGATGCTGAGTCAAAAACATGGAACTGTAATTTTGAGTGTAGACAGCTCAGGTGTCTGCTCCCTTTAAAATTTCTTCTACATAATCAAATTGAATGTGTTTCCTTCCTAATGCAACGACGAAGACATTTTAAAGAGAGCAGATAACAGTGTTGGGCATACTTTGAGAGATATAAACCAATATACATTACTGGAAATTCAATCGCAAAACCATTTATAGATAAAATGTCTTTAAATACCTCAATTCAACGTTCGCTGTAACTGACAAGACACTTAAAAGATGGAGAGATGATTAGTGGCAAGCTGAAAGAGGGATGACGCTGAAATAAATGTCAGGCCTTAGTTTTGTCAAATGATGGAGAGATTTTGGCGTAAAATGCCAAAGGGAAAGAAGGAAGTCTGAAAGATAAATGTGGTGAGAGCTGGCTCTCTGTCAAACCTTGTGTGTTATTGATTGTGCTTTCATTGGCTGAAATACTCTATGCTGAGTACTGATTTCATTATAGGCTGCCCTCACACACACACACACACACACACACACACACACACACACACACACACACTGAGATGCTAAGATCGTCTTTTTAAGGTAAGAAAACAGCGTCTATAGTAATAATCCTTAGAGACAAATCCAAAAGTACCAAACAACATTTATTTTTGTTTTCCAAGAAGAAGCCCGAAGGCTGCAAACAAAGTAAAAAGATTGCTGGCATAAAACTAATGCATAAAAATAATTCATGACAATACATTTTTGCAATCTTTTATTTATGTGAGGAAGGTTTGCTGAATACGAATGCTGTTTTTCAGCAACACTCTACCTCTCACTGACACAGTTACACCTTCACACCTGTTACCTGTCCATTACAGATCAGTCTGAACTTGAGGTGAGGGTCTGGAGGATCAAACCTCAAGCCCAAATGCGCCCATTATGCCAGAGAAAGTAGGAAATCACAAATATGCTTAAAGCATTTATTCACTTTTCTGGTTTATCACAAGGTTTTCCTGACGTAATATATTTTCAGCAGCCAACACAACCTCTGGCGTTTGCCCCAAACTTAAATAATGTAAAAAAGAAAACGTGGAAGAGGAAATACATCACTTTAAACTGAGTGAGGAAATTGGACATTGTTTCTCATACAAATGAAAAGTTGAATTATTAGCAATAAAACACACTCCATTAAATACACTCAGGGGACTTAAAGCTGCAATCTTACTTGTTCAGGTACCCGACCAGATCGTTTATTATTGCCTTCCAAAACAACTCATGTGAACTGCTACAGTTAAGGTTTGGATAAGTTTAGGCAACTAAAACTACTTGGTTAAGGTTAGGGAAAGGTCATGGTCACGGTTAAAGAAACCAACATTCACTGTTGGTAGGAGACTGGATGCTAACAGCGGTCTCCAGCGTCAAAGTCCCATGCACTTTAACCTGTGATCAACAGAACGCAATTTAAAAAAGAGAGACTCGTGAGCATTAACCGTTGCAAGTTTGCCTGAACTGGGACAAAGACGTGGGCGTGCAAGTTGAAAAGGTTTCAGCTTGAATGAAAGATGTGTGCTCATACTGGGGCTCCAATTCATGAACTTACAGAGACAAGAGGAAAAAGAAGAGGAACTTTGCTTTGCTCTCTGTCCTTACGGTTTTGTGGCAGTAATAACAGCGTCATACTACGTCCGTCTTCGCTCTTCAGACAACATAACCACAGGTAGTTTTTCTGGTGAGGACAATTTCAGAAAATGCTTTCCGAGATTTTCTTTTTGATACATTACCACAGTTTGCCACTGGGTTAAATTGGCAGCGAGGCTGACTCGTCAACACAGTATCCAGCTCTCTTACTACACAAAGGTTTTCTTGACATAATACAATTGCAGCTACTACCAAAGTCTTTGCACCCAACAAAAATCACTTTAAATCTCTAATAATCATTATTTTTATATTAAAAATGAATCAAATCACTTCATGTAATGTAAATAGTTATTAATAAAGAAACAATAATAGCCATTAACTCACAGAGAATTCTCACAAATGCTACGGAGCGTTTTAGCCTCTTTCAGCTTATACTTTTGGTTTTGTGGCACATTTCCTGTCCGGTTCAGTCTCGGTGTCAGTGTCAGATCTGAAAGGAGAGTGAATATTTGACTTGCGTTCATCAGGTGGACACAGAGCAACATGGTCATCCCATTGGGAGTGTTTGTGTCTGCTGGATCTGTAAATAGGAAAGTCTTTGCTAACACATTAGTCATAACAAGGCCTGACAGAACACAGTCGCCGAGCTGCCTTGAAGCGAAACGTTTATGATGTCAAACCTGAACACAACAGAAGTCGACGACTCATTCTCAGCAGGTTTCATCAGAAAATGACCAAATTGTGTCGGTGCAGAGGAACTTTTTAAAGCACTGAAAAGTGGCTGCTGCTTTAATTCAATCCTCTGTCTTCTCCTTTATTAACTTGCCTACTGTCCATTCTCTGAGATAATCCTTAATCCATTCATTACTGCTGTGATAACACGGTTTCAGTGGGTTTACTTCATCTGATGTTATCTTATTAAAACGCTGTGAATGGGACGAAGCCGGAGCTACAAATGATCCTGTAGTTGTTTGTGTGTTTGTGCGTGTATGTGTGTGTTTGTGTGTTCTTTCTTCTGTAACAACATCACGTAGATTTGGTTTGTGTTAAACAATCCAGATACTTAAGATATCAAGCTAATTATCGGCTATTCTCAATTTGTGTCCAGCGCGCGTGTGTGTGTGTGTGTGTGTGTGTGTGTGTGTAAACCCTCTAAGCACTGATCATGACTGACTGCAGGCTCTAATCACCTCATTAACAGGAGACTCATCTCTTTGCATCGTTAGCCATTAGTCTCTTCTTCGTCTGTTGATCAGCAGCCTTTTTGTAGTTTTTAACTTTTGTTGAATGTGATTTATGATAACTCTTATAAGAAATAATATAAAATACATAATTATATAATATTTTGAGCATACATTGTGAATGTTTTAATACATGATTATGGAGCTTCCATAGTGATTTAATGCAACATTATATTTTACTTTCTGTTTTCTACAGTAACTCATAGTTAGGATTTCCTGCAGGGTTTTATAGCAAAGGGGGTCCACCTTTCCTGAAACAAAGAGCACCCCTGCCAACAGCACGAAAACACACACTTCTATGTGATGAATCATTAAAGGAAAAGTTCAACATTTTGGGGAAATAAGCTTATTCTCTTTCTTGCAGAGAGTTAGATGAGGAGATCGATACCACTCTCATATCTGTAAATATGAAGCTACAGCCAGCTGCCGGTTAGCATAGCTTAGCACAAAGACTGGAAACGGGGGAAACAGCTAGCGTGGCTCTGTCCAAAGGGAACAAAATCCACCTACCACCACCTCCAAAGCTAACTAAATTCACTGAGCCCGGCCAAGAAATAGTCCGGTACATAACCCGACCAAATAATAGTGAATAGATGTTTTCACACTTTGTGTTAATTAGTGAGCTTTAGAGGTGCTGGTAGGTGGATTTAGTTACCTTTGGACAGAGTGTACTGACAAACAAGATGTTGTTTTTGTTTAGGTATGAGGTCTTACGCACCTGAGTTCCACTAAAACATGTTGAACTGTCGATAATCCAGATTATTAAATGTGAAGGTGAATTCAGTCTTAAATCAGAGCGTGCCCACATCCACCTGTTGGTGTATTTAGCTTGTCACACCTTCCACTGTGTAAAGTCTGCTCACACACCTGCGTCTGTTGGCCTTCCTGTGTGTTTAGACACTGGTTGTAACACGTACAAATACTGATCTAATCCACCTGCTCACACAAAGAACAAGACATGAATGCACATACAGTAAACTTGTATGCAAATACATCTGAGCACATACTCCTCTACAGCCACATGTACACACAGAGTTCTGTTAATCCATTTCATACCTCATTTCCCCTTTATTCACTTCATTTCACTTTATTTCATCTTTCTTTATTTAGTCGTAGTCTTGACAATATCAGTTTTGAGTGGAGCAGTCTGGGGGGAACCCTGACAGATGCCATCTTCTGTCTCTGTGACTGCGGGGAACAGTATATTGAAGTCTGTCTGTTTACCGGAAACATTTCAGACGTTTATTACCATATATTGTCATCAGTTCTTCTGATTCAGTTCTGTAATCTACTATTTGATCTATCAGTGCTCCTCAACCCTGTCTGATTTTTGATGGTATATTGCAGTTAGCTGCATTTTTCCAGAGAAACTCACATTTGATGAACTGGCAAATGTCAAGAGCACACACCTCTGCTAAGGCTGCACAATCCACTTACATTTATTCCAGTAATTAAAAAGTTATGATATTGTTGTGATTTCGGGATGGCAATGCTGGTCTATCAGCTGGACTTGCATGGCCAGACTTGCATGGATTTCCTTGAAATTTTGTACAGATATTCGTGGTCCTCGGATGATGAATCCTAATAATTTTGGTGATCTCCTGACTTTTTATGTCATGCCAAGTTCAAAATTTCAGTTTGTCCAATACTTTGGTTTATGATCAAATACCTGCAAAACTAATGACATCCCCATCAGCCTCAGCTGGACTTTGTGTTTAGTGCTAATTAGCAATTGTTTGCATGCTAACACGCTAAAGTAAGATGGTGAACATGGTAAACATTACAAACTAAAAGCAGCGCTGTGCTAAAGTACAGCCTCATAGAGCAGCTAGCACGGCTGGAGACTCTTAGTCTACATCTGGATCCAGATCTGCATCACAATACGATGCCTGTCCTCACCAGAAAAAACACTTCCATCAGCCGATATTGCCTACAATCTGAATCATTTTTGTGCCATATGTTGTCCGGCAGATAGCTATAGACGGCACTAGATCAGGAAACACTCAATAAGTTAATTTGGAAGGCAAATGACATACAGTATTTGACTGTAAACAGGCTCTCTCTCTGCTTCCCCTTTTTTTGTGGAAGAATAATGTCCATAAATGCCACACTCAGATATGTAGTGCTTTTAGTATACTCGTCACGTTTCAAAGCGTTCTGCATGTGGTCATTATTTCGCTGTGGACACACCACTCACTCAAAACACAGTCAGAATTAGTATTTAGTATGAATGTGAGACTCCTTTTTTAACAGCAGGTTAGACGTGTCATGTTTGCTTTAGATAACATGTTCTCTGCTTCACAGCAGTCTGTGTGTTTGTGTGACTCTTAACATTAATTTCCTGTTTAGAAGCTTCAATGACATCAACTCATGGGAGGATCAAATCACTCTCTTTACATTTCTCTTTCTTTCTGTTGACTTCTCTCTCTTATCTTAATTTTTTGTGGCTTTTATTTTTGTCCTCCTATCCTTTTGTGCCCTCCCCCTCTTTTTCTCTGTGACTTAATGAGTTTCATAGTAATAGTGAGGCACATGCAAAGCTGACAGGTGAGTGGAATACAAAAGAAGCAAAATAATTCCCTACCATGGAAACTCTGGACAAAAGACAGCGCAAGCCTCAATTATACAAATAACGTGGTGTATTTGTCATCTGGTCTTATACACACACACACACACTTGCACACACTCACCCATGAACTTCATTCAAACCTATAATCAGAATCACACAAGACTCTGACACAAAAATAAGTCATAAGACAGATCCCACTTTCTCTTCCACACACTTAATATAAATGCTGATGCCTTTTGACATTTTTTAATATCATTCTGCTTTAGAATTTGCTAAAGAAACTAATCTTTTAACTAGGACCGCAACACTAGCAGACTGAGGTGGACAAAACACAATAGAGTACAGTAAAGAAGGGATCACATTTTGATCAGCTTTATTTTTGCGGATACCAGTCCATTGAAATATAACTGGATCGGATCCTTAGGATCTAAGGACTAATTTTAGGACTAATCGATTCATCGACCAATCATTTCAGCTCTACTTTCAACCATGGTTCTGTATATCAGTGATTCCGAACCTCGGCACCCCCATGAGGGGTTGTGAGATGATTTCCTGGGTAGGAAATAAGAAAACTAAAAACTAAAAACTAAATACTAAATACTTCTTCCATTAATTCTTCTTCTTTCAGTATTGAAATCTAAAAAGCCGGCTAACTGCAGTCGGCAGTAAATCATTGCTGTTGCTTCATTTTATGAAGCCAATCAAGGCTACAGTGGCTCTTAGCTGCATGATTATTACTCCTGCCTCTTAATGCACTGAATGGGAGTGCTGGGACAGAAATGCATTTATTTCAGTTGAGATTTTTTATTGCAGACTTAATGCCCTGCACTATGGGTGATGAATGTGTTGGACTTTCACTTCTTGCATATATTTGTGAATGAGTGAGCACATAAACCCCATTCACTGTGGTTATACATATAGATATTTAAAATGACATAGAATATAGATATAAGGAAATGATAGACAAATGTTTTCATGGTTACACTGTGGTCTTTTTTCGCTGTCTTCACGCAGCATCTTAATCACATTTTTACACGTTAGTCTCTGTTCCAGCAAGACTTACAAACACAAACTCACTCGCGTCTCCGTGAGGCTTTAATGCTCATTACACTCCAAAGAAAACACAACTATCGGAAGCGTGAATATCTGTTGAAATCTGTACCATTAAGGGCAAAAATGTAACGTTTGTCCTGAGGGCGGCACCAGAGGAAGCGTCATGTTGATACCTAAATGTTCAGTGGCAGTTTTAGGACATCTTAAACTCAGCTTGTTAGGCTCAGCTTTACTTTGTCAGACTAGGCCCAACGTTCATCAGCTTAAGGCCACAGTATACTTCAAACAAAGTGCTTGTTGGGTGGTCTAACAGCGTTTGGAACCACCAAGTGTGGAATTGGAGGATGGGTGAATCCGACAATTTTTGTAATTTTCCCGAAACAGACAACCCGACAATTGGATGAACTTCACACATCTCACAAAACTACTTGGCTTTGAAGAGAAACTGTTTGAAAGTGTGCGCTGTTATCCCCATTTGTACAATTGAATGCGTTGAGATTACAAAGACACACAAACAGCACAGAGTTCTTGGAGAGATGCAACCGGAAAGAGGCGATAAGGGCAGGTTTTTTGCCATTGTGGCCATTCGAAACAGGTAGAAACGCTTTGACTTTATACGTGATAGATGACATGTTATACGAACTAGTTCATTTGAAGCATGCTGAGGCCTCAGACTGGAAGCTCCACTGTACTTGGGCTCAGCTGTAATGTGAGCTGTGTTAAGATGTTAACTGTAGCATGTTGGCATGTTTACTCTGCTTTATTAATCATTTAGTAACAGTGTGTTATGTAAAGTTTTACTCACTACAGCTTTGCAAAGACCGTCTACATCTCAAGAATCAATTCTGGGTAAAAAAACTACAGAAAATTGATTCATATCGACTGATCAGCGAGCATTTAGATGATAACTCGCTGCCTCTCCAAACTCCCAAACCACATTAACAACTGAGCGTGAAAGTTTACTCTTGACATTGAAACAATAGTTTGAAAAAACAAAAACAAAAAAAACAACTCAAGGTCCGCCTACCAGCTTTTACCTGAGCTTTCAACTGCATCTTGCAGTCTTCTTAAGCAGTTTGCTCGGTGACCGAAGTTCCATACATAGGTCATGTGATGACAAGTGGACCTTGAGTTTTGTTTTTGTTTGTTTTGTTTCCAAGGTCATGAATTAAATAACTATTTAAATTATTATTGTAGATATAAAATGAAGCAGGGTGGTGATGTCACAGTGAAAATACACCTATCAGTCATCGGATGTACAGCCTACTTGCATTGAAGTCAGAAGTAGTGCTGCTGCTGAGTCCTGTTACTTTTTGGTTCTTTTCTATTCTCATATGCAACAACCTGACTTCCCCAACTGTCGAGGAAATAAACAAACTCACTCTGCTCATTAGGAATGAACGTAAACCAGTCTGTACTGCAGTACTGTAGAACACACACACTCATATGTACATGTACATGCGGGGAAAAGTGAGTGTGAGCAGTGATTTACACTAACAACTCACTCAATATATAATATCTCTCAATGCATGACTCTCCCCAGACACCCATCGCTCATTATTCGTGTGTGTGTTTCATGTTCTTATATCCTGGTGGGGACTTTAACCTGAATGCACACTATGGGGACTTGTGTCACTGTGGGGACAAAAATTGAGGTCCCCACGGGTAGAGACTGCTTTTTGAGGGTTAAGACTTGGTTTTAGGTTACAAGTTACAATTGGGTTAAGGTTAGGCATTTAGTTGTGATGGTTACGGTTAGGGCCTAGGGAAAGCATTATGTCAATGACTGTCCCCCACAGGGATAGCGAAACAAACATTTGTGTGTGTGTGTGTTGCAGCTCCAGTATTAATACAGGCCTAATGGAGCCCGATGGGAGCTGCAGTGTTCCCTCTGAAAATGATTTAATTTCATTTGCAAAGTGGATGAGTCTGGAGGGAGTGTTTGCTGCGTCAGGGCTTTCTCACACACACACACACACACCATTGTCAAGACTAGGAAGAGAAAATGTCTTTCAATTAGTCTGATTGGCCGCTGCTGCCTGACGTCTGGAGGCAGTGTTTTATTGGCTCTCTCTCTCTTTCCACTTCTCTTGCAGTCTCTTGCTCTTCTTTCTCTTTTACTTTTTTCAGCTTTATTTTTCCTAATCTCATTTTCTAGATTGCTGTCTTTTTTACATCCTTTACTCATCTCCCTTCATTCTTTTCTGTATTAAACCCTACTCATGCATAACTGTATAATATGAGTTTTTAATCATGTACAGTAATGAAGTGATGTGTTGGTTTTTAATAGGAGTTATAAGCAGGTGTATGCTTCCTCTCTTTATATTTTTACATTTTTTTATATGAAAATAACACTGAACATCTAAGTGCAGCCCCAAGAGGGAGCGCTGTTCATCGCACCAAAATATGAAAAGTATTGGATGTAATGAACATAATTATGTTTTAGCTATTCTAAAATTGGCAGTTTTTGCAGAGGGTGCCACTAGAGAAAAGGCATCATCAAAATCAAAATGGTTCTTCCTCTTAGTAGCATGAATGTGCTCAGTTCAGTCTGTGTATTAGATTAGGAGATATCTTTTGTGTAAATGTGCTTGTAGTATGGCAGTTTGGCTTAAGGATGGTTTCCAAAAAAAGAGTCCAAAATGAGAACCTGTCATCCTCTGGGGAACATGAATGTGCTCAGAAGATTTCAAATACACATAAACACAACAATATAATGCAAACACACACACATTGACATGTTTTAAAGATACTGTGCTACTCTTTACTTGTTTCAATTTATAAAATCTATTTATTTCCATTGATTCTTGATGCTTTGGCCATATTGTTGCTGTGAGATTTATGCCAATAAAGCAAATTTGAAATTTTACTTTGTATGCTGCTCATTAGTATGAGTGGAAGTTTTGGTCTTATCATGGAGTCAGAGGAAAGGTCAGGGGGTCGATATTAAAAAAGCATTAGGATTCATCTTTCGGGTACCATGAATATCCACAGTAAATTTAATGGATATTCCAGCCAATAGTTTTCGAGATAGTTTGTGATGGATCAAAGTTTTGGTGAACTGGAAAATTTGACCTGTCCGTGATATTAGATGAAAGATTAAGGGTTCACCAAAATCAACAGGCTTGATCCTCTGGGGACCCAGAATAATATGAACAACAAATTTCATAGAAATCCAGCCATTCAAGATACCTTGTCACGCACCAGTGTCTGGACGAAAAGTCGAAAAGGTACCAGAATCTTTAGGATTTATTCCCTTTGGACCACAAATATGGATATCTTGCTCTGGACAAAATGTTGGATGAACGGAAACAGACTGACCAGCATTTCTGTTCTTCCCTGCTAGTAGCAATAGAGGTATGCAGCTGTGTGATGGGTGTAACCTAATGGGTGTAATTTGCCTAACTTCACAGGTCTTTAGACCCCGGTGGAAACACAGACAACAATGGGCTGAAGGAACTTTTTAGTTCCTTGAAAAGTAGTTCCTGGGAATAAAAGTTCTGGGTACTTTGGTGGGAACGTGGCTTAAGTCTGGTTGTATTCAGTATTTTGTTATTGTCAACAAATCCCAGGAACAGACCCAAACCAACACGGAATGTATCTACTAACAAGTGTTGTTATTGTCACGCACCAGTGTCTGGACGAAAAGTCGAAAAGGTACCAGAATCTTTAGGATTTATTCCCTTTGGACCACAAATATGGATATCTTGCTCTGGACAAAATGTTGGATGAACGGAAACAGACTGACCAGCATTTCTGTTCTTCCCTGCTAGTAGGGTAAAAATAATGTAAAACCTTCCATGCAATTTCACAGTTCTTGTCTTTATTTTACAATTGTTTTAATCAATTTTTGTTAAATTATTGGTGTGGTCTGTTTGCATGAGAGATTATCTGGAAGAATGCTTCTCTTTCAGAAACTTTTAAGTTGTGGTAAATGATGTGGTAGAGCATTGGTTATGAAAAGTCAAACATTTTCTGCTCGAAGAGTCTACATTTTACTTTTATGTAATAGGGAGCTTTACTTTAACGTGTGTTTGATCTTTTGGAAAGCTGTTAGTTAAATGTAAATAAAATATCTGTGTGTGTGTGTGTGTGTGTGTAGGTTCTGGGATTACAGTAGGAACCAGCCTCTTCTGGATACTGTGGAACATCACTCAGAGTTTGTTTGTGGACTAGACTTCAACCTGCATATCCCCAACCAGGTAACACACATGCTCACTTGTCCTGATAGTGTTGTTCAAACATAAGAAAGCCAGAAAGCTCACAGTAAAACTGGGGGGGCTTGGTCCGTCATTATAGATATAGTTAATAAATTGATAACACGTAGACAGCAGGAGATTTGCTGCCTATGGAGATTATGCTTCACTAAACATGTCAGAAATTTTTTTTGACTTGGAAAATAAAAAACGTGGGAGGTCGCCCTTTAGACTGCTGCCCCTGTGACCCAGACCTGGATAAGCCATGGATGGCTGGTTTAGGAAGACAATTCTTTTTGTTCCCCTTAGCTGCAAGTAGTATTAACTGCATTAACAATGGCGGAGAGTGACAATTTTAAGGTCACAGAAAATGAAATAGCATCTGATTTTGTTATTTTTCATATTATCTTTTGTACCAACCAACTGTAAGTTCTAGAGAATTAACCTCAAGACTTTTGTTTATTTCCATCATATTCTAAATTTGCATCCTTAATAGAAAAAAATGTAATTAACATCCAAAAAGAAAATGCAGAAAGAATATATTTGGGTCATGCAATATTTGTATTTTCAGATTTGGGAACATTCCTCCCTTTACTCACCTCTTTGTCTTTCTGTCGAGTGTGTGGGTAACCATCGGATCACTGTGTCCACATCCGGTTTTCTATCTGTGTGAGTGTTTGCTGTAGTTCTTGAAATGGGGCCATCCCTCACTCTGTCTGCACATGAGCAGGCCGAGGTCAACCCACACACAGTAACACACAGTAACAGGGCTGTGAGAGAGCTGTGTGTTCGAACGTGATGAGGTAAAGAAGCAGTGAATTGAAAATGCCAGTCATGTCTAATTCAGTTGTTCGGCTTATTTGGACAGTCGGTGTCTCTCTCACACCATATGGCCCCTCCCCCCTCGCCCCAGAGAAGAACATCCAAAGCACGGGGGTGAAAATGAGTTCAGCTTTATGTCACTGGATAAATGCGTGGGAAAAAGTGACAAAATCCATACAGGGATCGATGTTGTGATTGGGAAATGAGTGTTGAAATCAACTCCAGTTGTTTGCAGACTCTATGACGCTATGATGCAGAAGGAAACACCCAAGAGTGAACTGAGGTTATCACTCGTACATTACTGTGTCATTTTGAAACTCTTGTACTCAAAGTGGTTCAAGGAAAGTTTAGCTATGTCAGCTTAACTTCAAAACAGCCCTTAAAATTCCTCTAGCGTTTTTATTGTTATATATTTTTTTCTGACCTTGTACCCTAATTGAACAAGAGTGGCTTTGCATATTTTAGCCCATTAACTGCAAATGGTGCATACATCACTGCTGACCATTTTCCATTAGTTTTGGGATTGATTTCCTACCTTCAGGGTAGCCATCGGATACAGTTCATTTCAGTAACGCTTTGAAAATCAACTTGCAGAGCCAGGTTTGAAAACTCTTCCATGAGACTCAACACCCAAGACTTGACTCGACTGCCAAACCAAAACCGTTTTAATAAACAGAAACAACATAATTCATATTATCCTTTTCACATCATCCATAATTTCTCACCTTTGTCTTGTTTAGATCAGGAGGTCAACATTAAAAGCCATTAGGAATCATCCTCTTATGAGTATCCAGAGCAGATTTAATGGAAATGCAGGAATTTGTTTTTGAGGTACTTTGTCAAAGACCAAAGTGTTGGTCAACGAGAAATTTTGACTTGCTGGTGGTGCTGTTAAAATAAGCAAAGGTCCTTATGCTGAATTGCAGGTGATGTGTTTAATAAGTTAAAACAATAGAGGTATGCAGCTGTGTGATGGGTGTAACCTAATGGGTGTAATTTGCCTAACTTCACAGGTCTTTAGACCCCGGTGGAAACACAGACAACAATGGGCTGAAGGAACTTTTTAGTTCCTTGAAAAGTAGTTCCTGGGAATAAAAGTTCTGGGTACTTTGGTGGGAACGTGGCTTAAGTCTGGTTGTATTCAGTATTTTGTTATTGTCAACAAATCCCAGGAACAGACCCAAACCAACACGGAATGTATCTACTAACAAGTGTTGTTATTTAAAGCCTGATATATCTTCCTCCTCTGTGCCATAGAGCTCCATTGTTGTCCAAAAACTAGTCAGTCAAAATCAGTGAGCCGCTCTGTTGCAATGGGTTACATGTTCCTTCATCACCACGAACACACACACTGTAGTTTATTCTGACTCAGTCCCACATACACCGCCCTGCTGCCCCAAATACTCACTAGAGCACCAAATGTAGATTCATCCGCCGCTGAAAATAGTCCTCCTGTGTGTTAAAAAACAGCTGTTTTGGGAAATTACCAAGCTTTTTTTTCTAAATAAAACTATATATTTGTGAGGCGTTTTTAAAAATGTACGTCTTCGGTAGGAACCAATGGGCTTGGGGCTGAGAGCCACAGACAGGAAGTCAGAAAATATTGAGAGACGGACTAACACATTGTTGGTTTTGGTGTTTTAATGGGATTTGTGGACATAAATGTGGAATAGAACCAGACTTGCTTTTGCTGCAGAATTGCCTTTACACGAACCTTTCTGCCTACATGTTAACTACACAACTTTATTTCCTCAACATGTACCTTTATCAAGAGTTTTCACTTGGAACCAAAAATAGTTAGCTGGAAAATCAGATTGAGCACTTTTCCAGGACATAGACAATGACGAAGTGGAAGTGCGTACGTGATAAAGCCTCACAAGTCGGAACCCACAACGTCACGGTAAACAGTCAGTTTCCCACAGCAACCAATCACAGAGGGCAAGCTGTCCCAACTCTGAGTTCCCCCTTTTCAATCTGACAGTGTTCGAGCTGTGTGTATGTGCTTGTGTCTATAACAGAGATGCAGTAATGAGCTGTATTGTCCTTGCTGTCAATGTTTGAGAGAGAGAGAGTGTGTGCGCACACACGTGGGTGTGTTGGAGGAGGCAATACAGTAATGAGCTGTATTGTTAGTGTATGTTGTTATCAGACATGTCATTACAGAGAAGCAGGCTGTAAAATAACACACTTACTCAAATAGCTGTGACAGTGTTAAGGACACTTATGTGAACACTTAACAGACCAGATCTAGTTTCTGTCCTGCTTCCTGTCTCGGTCCACTCTGTCCATCTTTGTTTCTCTCTGGTTGATTTTTCCCCACTGCTATATTTTTTAGTCTGTAGGGTTTAAAATTTTATCAAGATATAATAATATAACAAATTCTCAGGTAATTCCCAGTGATATTGGAATAATAAAAAGAAAGTTGCAGCCATTTTAATATAATAATTCATGGTTAATAATAATGTCAATTGTCATATTATCAGGAATAATTCAAGTATTGAATTCAAGCATCAGGTTGTATCACTTTTGATCTATTTGGAGTGGGTTTATGTACATCATTATAAGTGTAAATGATATTACACACATAGAAACAATGTCAGATGGCTTATTTTTCATGTTCTCATTAAATGAAAATTACCAAAAATACGGGGTGTCCCTGTTGCCTGGTAATGCCATAGTATGTGTCTAGTTTGATTCTTTGTTGCATGTCACCTTTTTGCTCTCTCCCCATATTTCCTGTCTTTTCTATGTTGTGAACTGTCAAATAAAGGCAAATGCCAAAAACACACAAACAAATTAACAAAAAAAACCAAACTGATGCAACATTTCAGTGCTTAAAAAGGGTTACGTCAAATTCAGTGACCTTGTTCATGACTCAAAATTGTGTTTTTATTCATGGAATATGTTATTGTATTTCAAATGGTTGCACTCATGCCATCGTTAGATAGAATCCAAATCCAAAATCTGCTGTACAGCATTTTAATGCAGTTGGATGATGGTCAAACACAATAGAAGAGCATAAAAAATGGAAAAGGGGCTGTGGACCATTGACATTTATTTAAGCATGTCAACATTTGGACAAAACACGTTGCTCGCTCTTCTGCTTGCAGAAAATGGTGTGCGTTTAGCCCCTTTTCTACGATTATATGGCTTATAGCTAGTTTTATCAGTGGCTAGTGAGTCAGTGTTATCATTAATATTAGTTACTTGGTGCTCCCACAGTTTATGTTTTGAAACTCAGTACAGTTCAAATGGAATTTGGGGATTTGGGAGTACCTTTGTGTGCTATCACAAATGCTATAACAAATGTAGTGTATCTCTACACATTAAGTGATTCTTTCAGTATTTTGCAGTGGAGACAGAGGCTAAAAAGCAAAATAAATCTACAGTAAGGTGGGGTTTTTTTTAAAGCCTGGTTGTTATTAATTACGTGCACTCAACCATTTTTCCACTGAACCTAATGGAACTGCCTGTTGTTCCTAGAAGATTTGAGACTCAACTGCTTACATAAATAAGGCCTGAACTATATTTATTTATAGGTTTTTTGCCAGCTGAATACTAAAGAAATATGAAAAAGTATCATTTATATGCACACTGCATGTGCAAATGTAAAACTGTGTTTATACAGTACAAGTGTGCGCTTGTTTCTATATTGGGTGTTCTGTATATTAATATACAGATGTGTTAGCAAAATGTATTCTATTTTGATATGAACGTTGTTTTTGTACATTTACTAATTTTCACACTTGAATAACTTCTGCACTGTTGTACTTGAAATTTATTAAATTTTGTCAGTTATCAACATATGAGCAAACGTGAATAATAGACTTAAGAAATTAATGATCACATCTGATCCTTATTTATGAGTGTAAAGTCACAGTGCAGTTACTCTCCAGTTTGTGTTGTGTGTCAGTGTGTGTGTGACATTGACAGCTGTGATCTACTTGTTTCCTCATCATTGCGATTGGCTGAGTCAGCTCTTTGTTCTCCATGGAGACCACTGACCAGAGCCGCCATGTCTCTGTGGGTGGTTACATGTGCACGTGTGTTGATGTGTGTGTGTCTTTTCATCCTCATCGAGACAAATCTTGACTGTAAAAGCTGTAAAACACCTTTTGTTTCTTGTAGACAGTTGTGTAGGAGAAATTCTCCACTGAAGGGATTACAGCATGGTGTCTTCTTACCAAAACGAAGAATTTTTAGAAACCGTTTTTCAGTTAAATGGACCAAAACAACGTTTTCTAATAAAGGCCACAGTGGGCCCTAGACATCTCCTCTCCGTCATCGTGAGGATAAAATGGCCTCACAACGATAGAAAGATAAAGAAAATTCTCTAAGGTCATGTTAGTATCGCAGTGTAGAATATTAGCATTTTGTGAGCCATTTCATTATTTTTAATCATGAATATAGCATTATAGTGATGCCAAACAAGTAAAATTTTTTAGAAATGTAATCTGAAGTGAAGGTGTTTTGCTAATTTTGGAAGTAATTTTGCTTTTGAATTTGCTTTTTTAAATGTATCAACCCATCACCATCATCAACATCGGCAGCTATCAAAAACAGAATTACTCAACAAACAGAAATATGGTTATTGTCTATCATTAGTGACTTTTGAATTTGCTGCTACAAGTATTATACAGAGCTATTTAGGTTAGGTCAAGTTAGGGTGGAGTACCATTTCATTTCTGTAACAACCACAGTTTCATGAAATATACCAAAGTATCATCAGCATATGTGTTTATACCAGCTGCATCAGTGACACCAACCACAACATTTTCTTAAAGGGTAATTCCTATTTATTACAACTTGGGTCTTATTTTTGTAGCTTTGGTCATTATTTCTGTGAGTAAAAATACTCACCAAGTTAATTTCTGAGATTGGAGACCACAGTGACATCACTAGTGCAATTAGTCCAGTGGGTCAAGAAACACGAGCAGTCAGACGATCAGACAGATTGTAGTCAAACCAACCAACAGTTTATCCAGATTATCTAAACCACTTTAAGGACTGAAAGTGAGAGCACCTGAAATGGAATTGACTTGGTTAGTACAATGTTATCATAAATAATGGCCAAAACATCAAAAATAGGATTCAGAATTATCCTTTCAGAAGACTTGTTAGCTAAGTGGATACTATGTTTTTTAGGTAACAAGCTGGTATTATCTACACACAAAAAACATAAAATGTGTCAGCGATGAAATGATACATTCCCAGTTAAAAATGCACATAAATTGACAACATTTCCCTTTGAATCAGCCAAACTGTAATGTAACTTCAGAGAATTCAATCATCAGTTCTCAGCCATGTTCTTAAGAGCTGGGGTCCACCAACATGGCCGCCAGAGGACATGGAAGGCCATCCACAGTTTTAGGTGCCGGGGTGCGAGTGGCAGCACCCAGTATACTAATATATAAATTGTTAAAAATGTTTTTGAAATCACAGCAGGTGTGGTGAGCGTCAAGCTGCACTAATCTGAGATGCAGTTAAACATTTGTAGGGAAATGTTTTGCTGCATTAGAATTTTGTTGTAAGACCTCACAATGAATTTATATCATTTCCATAAACATGGCTGCCTGGTCTAGTAATCCTGACATCAAGCTAATCTGCTGGAAACTCGACAACGCTACATTATCCTTCCCACTGTGAGATATGAAACTCCTCTCCTCTTATTCTTGCACTACTTGTTTTGTCTCATTTTTCCTCAGATTTTTCCTTTTTTCTGGTGTATTCTTGTTCTCCCCTTTAGAGTCTGCTGTGTTTTAATTTCTTCCTCTGATGTCAATGCTAACTTGCTCTCATCTCATCTCTCAGTTGCATTGATCGCTTGCTATTTTCTCACTCACTCACTCACTCACACACACACACACACACACACACACACACACACACACACACACACACACACACACACACACACACACACTACCTGACTGGTGTGGTCTCTGGTCTTATCCAGGCGTAGCCACATGTGTCTGATGGATCACCCTCCACTCCAGAGGCATAGCTTTGCTTTGTGGGTGGGTATGTGTGTGTGTGTGTGTGTGTGTGTGTGTGTGAGAGAGAGAACGATAGGTGATAGATCATAAAGGAATGCAGGATGACAACCATTCACAGGTCTGTTGGTTGGTAATTTTGTAAAAATTCCTTCTTTTAAATGCCACAGTTACAGTTGTACTGGTACAGTGATCCATGATGCTGTCTGTGGTACAGTACTACTACAATCGCAGTACAGTATGCTGCGGTATTTGTGGTACTAGTACAGTAGCATAAACGCCCTTTTACTGAACGTGATTTTCAGTGTGTTGTGTCATTTAAATGATAAGTCTGGTGTTATTCTATATTTTTTTCCTGATTGTCAACAAATCCCATGAAAAGACCAAAAGCAACAATGTGTTGGTCCGTCTCTCAGTACTTTCTGACTTCCCTTCTCTATAATTTAGGTAGGCAATGATTTGATAATTTGATTCTAATTTGGTTCTAGCATCTTAAATATGACAATTTCCTGCATTTTTCTGTTTCATTTAATTGTAAACTGAATACCTTTTGGGTTTTGGACTTACAAAACAAGACTGAGACTCTGAAGACGTCACCTTGGGCTCTGGGAAATTGTGATGAATATTTTGCACTACTTTCTGACAATTTAAAGACAAAACAGTTAATTGATTAATCAGGAAAAGAATTGGCAGTTTAGTTGATGATGAAAATAATCGCAGCCCTATGTGGTCCTATATATTGTGAGTTGGGATTTTCAAAACAAAAGCATCAAAATACTTTGGTTTAGGTTAAGACGGTGTAGTCCCTCATTCATCCAGGAGTGTTCTATCGTAGAAAAGGTTTCAGTCGCAGTCATCTGGACACTGTTTTCAGAATCAAGACGTTTCGGCTCCCATCCGGAAGTCATTCTCTATTGTGAAAAAATGGAACGGGAACTCAGAAATTTAAGCTACTCTGTGTTACATAAGCCCTGCCCTCAGGAAGGACTCTACCTGAGTATCTGTTAATAGCTAGTTTCACCTGAAACTGACCTAATTGTTTCCATGATGGCCCAGTAATCAGTAATCAGGCCTATTGTTTTCTGGCTGCACCTCCCTCATCACTATTAAGTACCTGATTAGCATTATTAGTGATTGGCTTGACCACGGTGTTAATACACTGTGATAGACTTTGGGCAGATTGAATCTCAGACCACCATTTCTGTTCAAGAGGGGTTTTCTTTTTTCACAAAAATGGCTTCCTTGGTTTGGTTTAGGTTGTGTGAGCTGTCACTCAAAGCACTGTTACCATGACAATTCAACAGTGATAACAAGTGGATTGTACTTTATGACCGCGGTGTGCCTTTTCCCCACGAGTACATATCTGCCACAAGCTTATTAGTGTTTTAATTATTGTTTCTTCATTCATCTCATTATTTGAAATAAAAAAGACATTAAATACTAGTCAGACTTTGAACTTGCCTTGCTTTTATATTCTGCTGCTTCTACCTTCCTCATTACACATCGTGTCATTTCTCTCTCTCACTCTCTTTGTGCTTTGCTGCAGTCTTGGCCAGTGTGTGTGCCTTTCCATTATGGCCGGCTGTTAATTAAAGAAGGGCATTCCTCTTCTCAATGGCTGACTCACTGCACGACTATTTTGCTTACTCATCCCCTGAAAGGCTGTTCAGTTTGTTGACTCGCTGATTCAAAGATCCAAGCAGAAGGGAAGCCTGTCACAAACACATTGCATTTATTTTTCCGTCCATGCTTGCAGTGTGGCCCTAAGGATGGCAACGTCCATTGGTTGGTTGGACCACCACTTTGGTCCAGACTGAAATATATCAACAGCTATTGAATGGATTGCCATGAAATTTGGTTCAGGCATTTATTTCCTCTCAGGATGAACAACTTTGGTGAACCCTTAACTTCTGATTTAGCGCCATCATCAGGTCGAAATTTCTTGTTTATGCCCAAATATCTGAAAAAACAAATGACATTGTCATCAGCCCATCCAATCGTGCTTTCTGTTTACTGCTAATTAGCACGTTAGCTGACCCGCTTAACTAAAATGGTAACCAATATACCTGACTAAAGATCAACATGTCAGCTTTGTTATTGTGTCCATGTTAGCATGCTAACAGTAGCATTTAAGTCAAAGAACCGCTGTGAAGGGGCAGGAAAAGCATACCTGTAAGTTTATTAGAAATGTCTCCTGATCTTATTCATAAAAATGGTAATCCTGGCAGCACAGTGTTTCTTTCAAATCTAAAACTGAATTTCTTGGAGACAGGGTCGAAGGTGTTGAATGTTGTACAGATTATAAATACAAATTTTGGGATTTTTGGCTTCCGATCACAGGCTGCAGCAACCATTCAGACAACCAGTCATATAAGTGAATCGGCACTGTACATAAAGCAACAGTAACACAGCAGAGAGTGCCTAACCCTAACACAAACAGTGACACCGCTGGTAGACAGATGTTGTTCCAGCATGAATTAAAATACCATTTTTGTGGAGCACAACCATTGTGATACAGCCCACAGTGGTTGGGCATTAAGCCTTTTATAATTATTTATAATCCCACTTCCTCAGCCAGCAGGCTGCAGCTTCCCCTTCTGTTTCACTGTTTAACCAAACACAAAGTGAGTTCTAACACCTGTGACGACGTGAATAATAAAGTGGCTGTATTTGCCTCATGGTGAAAATGAAGTGGAACCAGTGTTTTACTTTGAAAGCTGTGAGCAGAGGCCACACTCATCAGCCGCTGTGTGTTCTGCAGCCAGGAGAGATGACAGAGAGGTAGTGTGTCATTCGGCTGATAGCCGCGTCCCCACAGAGGCTTTTCATTCAGATCATAGCCATGTCCCGCTTGATTAGAGAGTAAAGAGAGGGAGGTGGAGACACAGCTGCATCGTCTATAGAAAGTGAAGAGCTTCAGAGTTTTACCTGCTGAGGAAATCTATTCTGAAAACAAACTTCAGTCTGAGAGCTTATCTTGGTTTTACTTTTTTGTTTGTTTTTGCTTATATTATTGTTGATTTGTAATTGTGTTGCCTTGTGAGTAGGGATGCAACTAATGATTACTTTGATTTCAAATTAATCTGCAGGTTATGTTCTCGATTAATTGATTAAATTTTTTGGTTTATAAAATATCAGAAAAAGAGTGAAAAAATGTACATCACAATTTCCCAAAGTTTTCAAACTGCTTGTTTTGTCCAACCAACCGTTCAGAAGCTTTGGATATTCAGCTGACATCCAGAAGCTGGAGCTCGGACGTATTTTCCATTTATTTTAATCTTAAAAAATGACTTAATGATGATGATTAATTCATTATCAAAAGAGTTGCCGATTAATTTTCTTGACCTTGACTAACTGTTGCAGCCCTACTTGTGAGCACTTTGTAACTTGGATTTCGAAAATATATAATATATTTTTTTATTGCCTTCACGTTGCCAGCATTAACTCAGATGTGATTTAATCAGAAATCAGAAATACTTTATTGATCCCCGAGGGGAAACTCTTTGGGAAACTCTTTATGAGGTAGTGGGAATCTGTAACCAACAAAGAGGCCTACATGCACAAGAAAGTCAATGATATAAATGAATGAATGATTAAATAAATGAAAGATAATTAATGTAAGTGCAGGAACCATTTGTCATAATATAAAAGTTGACCATTTGAATCATTTAAGGGACTGATGAGAAAGAAAGCAGCCTGACAGTTGGCCGCCCTGTTGGGAAATATGGATTTCATGTAACAAAATACTCACTCATGCACTTCCTAACCCCTGAGCCGGGGCCCGGCCTTAAATATTAGCTGCCGGGTCGTGAAGACATTATATGATTTGGGGGGGGGAAGCTGATTAATAATTATATCGTTTTATAGTCGATTTTTGAGATAATTATCTTGAACTTGGCGCAGTCTATTTATGCTGCAGTTTCCTTATCGCGTTCTGTCACACAGCCAAAAACAATATACTGATTTTTAATTAAAGTCGGTAATTAGTATGCGAGGTAACCAGTTCGTCATCTGCATTCAGCGGTACATGAAATCTGTGTGAGGACGCTCCCGGAGTGCTACTGAGAGTTAATTTTGTTAGCTATTTAGTTAGTTTTAGTTTTAGTCATATTCAGCCAACCTTCAGGGTTGTAGTCTTCTTCCAGCTGTTTTGTAGCTGCAGGGCTTCTCTCCAGACAATGAAGTTACTACACGCTCACAGTTGACAGTGACAGTTTTATCACAGTTTTTGTTTACGAAATTACCACTAGCTGAGAGGTGAATCTGTATTTTTTTTTTTATGTATTAGTAACCACAGTGATACTCAGACCAAAGTTTCGGGTTCTGTTTAGTTTCATTTTTCGGCTCTCTCACTCTCTCTCTGTCATTTTCTATCTCATATGAAGGCTTGTTTGTGTGTTGGGAGGATAAATAGAGGTGGAGATTGCACCTGAACCAGAACTTCCTGTGTGTGTGTACTGAGAGGCTTGTGGGGAACCATTACGCTCAGCAATTAGAGGAAAAACACACCAGAATTGAGAGAAAAGCTTTAGGACCATATGGACTGAATGTTCTCTACTGGCAGTTACCAACATAAAAACAGTCTGCGGTGCAAAGAAAGTTTGGACCCCTGCTTGGCCATCACATTTATTTTTTTACCACAAAAAAAACATGATTAAAGGTTACAGTCAATCTGCATCTTTTTGCCTTGAGACAGGAGCGTGCATTAGTGGTGAATGATGAAAGCAAGAGGTTGAATTACATTAAATGAGGGACTTCTTTCTGATGCAAATGATGCAAAAACTATCTTGTAGAGAATCATAGCCAAAGACTATGTTCTTCTCCTGGAAAGGGAGGAATGAATGAAAACAAAAGGGGAAGCAAAGAAAACAGATTTTAGTCTGTAGAATGGAGGCCAGCAGCCAGTCAGCCATCTCTGTAAATGCCTGATAATGGAGGGTAATTTAAGTGAAACACTTTGATGTAAGTGTGCTCCAGAGGAGATGGACAGTCTCTCAGCCTCCTGTCCACACTTTACCTGCAGCACAGAGACAGAGAGAGCACAGAGGAGTTCAGGTTATTTCAGCCAGAAGCTCGAGTGTTATTTCACTAAATGAAGAAGACCACACTACCGTCTGCAGAGAAACAATGTGTGTGTGTGTGTCCTTGTGTGTGTTTTCATCCACCTGTCTCCTGTGTGTACACATTATGTTCTCCTACAGTAGAAAACATTCAGTCCGTGTGGTCGTAAAGCAGATTTTCAAAGGATTCTGGTGTGTTTTTACAAAACTCTTATCTCCACAAGCCCATCAGTACACATGCTGGAAGATAGAGTTAGACAGGGGGTGTCTCATTGGTGGACAAATCATCAAAGTTTTGGTTCAGGCATGATCTCTCCGTGTTTCTCCTCCCAACACACTTGATATCAAGTTAGAAAACGGCAGAGAGAAGGGCGAGCATCAAAACGATAAACAGAAACTGAAACTTAACTGCATTCAGTCTGTATTTCATTGTGATTACTTACTAAATTAAAACAAAACTAAGAGTCTGCAGCTGTGCTAGCTGCTCTGTGAGGCTGTACTTGGGCACCGCGGTGCTTTGAGCTAAATGCTAACATCAGCATGCTAACATGCTCACAACGACAATACTAACACGCTGATGCTTAGCAGGTATAATGTTTACCATGTTCACCATCTTAGTTTAGCATGTTAACATGCTAACATTTGCTAACTAGTACTAAACACAAAGTAAACAAGTCAGAGAATCACCGGAGTCCTTAGGATTCATCCTCTGGGGAACACGAATGTCTGTACTAAAGTTTATGGCAAGTGGTGGTGCGACCAACAGACACTATGCTAGCATGGCTAAAGATGCAGACAGACCTCTCATCAACAGTGAGGTAGTGTCCTGCTGAATGCTGAACTGTGCTGATGACGGACTGGTTTCCTCGGTGCTGAGGACCTAATGTAGTATCACTATATTGTTGTTGGGGGCGTGACAGGAAGTGATGAGGAAATAATGCAGCACAGACTGCGTCAGCCTCACGGTTATTACTACGAAAACAGCTAATATTAGCTGAAAATGTTAATTATTATTCTGCTTTTTTTGCCAAATCATATTGTTTCCTTGTAGCAAATATAACTTGTTTGCAGATTTAGAACAGTGGTTAAACTGTTGACTGTGAATATGATTTTAACGTGTCAGCACCTGTCAGCCAATAAGAAAAGAGTATGTTTTGTGGGACCACTTGTTATAGAATCTGTAGGTTCAGGTTCAAGTCCCAGATTGGACCCGCTGTCCGCTAACTGAGCCGCTTTTATTGGTGACGTGCTCTTGAGCAAAGCACTTTAGTCCCCAAACCCCACCTTGTCTCTAACAGTGTGTGTTGTGTTGTGCTGGCTGCAGGTGGTGGACTGTTCCTGGGACGAGACGGTGAAGATCTACACACCTGCCTGTCTGTCTGCAGGAACACACAGTACAGCACCGTAGAACACACACACACACACACACACACACACACACACACACACACACACACACTATACTTCTGAGGACATTGTAATGAGTTCCATTCATTTCCTTGAAGCTTATCTTAACCCAGTCGTTCCCAAACCTTTCCTGTCGGGCCCCCCTTTTGCAGATAAAGTTATTTCTCCGAGCACAAACCCTCTCATACACGCATTTGCTATGAATTTCCAATATTGTCTGAAATAATTAATTTATTTTACTGCAAAAAAAAAAAAGAGACAAACTTTCACAGTGCTGGTATCAAAGTAAAGCCACTCACCATAAATTCCCCTGGAGTCACTTGGTGTTTGTCTTTAAAGAGTCGTTCACGTTCTTCCTGCAGCAGTGCCTCACCTGAGATAAAGATTTCATTTTTTATTGAATATTAAGTTTCAGAAAGAGAGAGGTGTTACATCACACAGCAAAGGCCATGTACATTTAATGAGATACTTGTTATTGACGTCATCTGGTAACAGGACCGGAGGATCTGTCTGATTCAGCTCAGCGGGTGACAATAATCAACGGACTGATTGATAACATCGTTAGTTCGCATTGTGGTAATAAACCAGAGCAGCACACCCCACTGTAGGACAGAAACAAACTCGAGTCTGCATCGAACATCATCATATTTACAGACGTTTCACAACGTTTCTCACAATGTACCAAAGCATCTATTAACATCTATATTCAGCTCTGAGTGCCGCGCCCCCTCCCCCCATGTGGGAACCACTGCTCCAACCTTAACCATAACAGCTTTCTGCCTAACTCCAGCACTTCCTCTTATGTCTGACCTTAACCTTAAAACCAAATCTAAACCCTGAAATGAACAGTTTACCTTGTCCTCAAAAAGGGTCCCCACAAAGTGCTAAATACACAAAGACACACACACACACACACGCACCTATACATACACACCTTTTCAACAGCAGGCTTTGGGAAAGTTCCACCGAAATGCACTTTTTATTTAATTTCCACACTGAAACGATTCAAAATGTTTAATTTAAAACACTGAGAATTCAAACACAAGGTTTGTAGCGCGTGTGTGTGTGTGTGTGTGTGTGTGTGTGTGTGTGTGTGCGTGTGTGTGTGTGTGTGTGTGTGTGTGTGTGTAAGTGTGAAACAGAAAACAAGTTCCTCCATTTTCACATAAAGCATGCTTTTTAATTCTGATGAAGAATAACGGAATAAAATATAATTTACTGTAAGAGCTGACGTTTGATTTGATGAATCAGAAGACATGTAAATCACTAATCCTGTATTATGGTTCTAGCACAACGGCGTCACCTCTGCCGCCTAAAAATTCTTCAAGTATCTGATGATCATCTTGTTTCAGTAAATGCAGAAAGCAACATTTAAAAGCATCCTTTATGTTTCAGGCTCGATTAACAAGTTGTAACGTGTTTACTGTAAATGAATTATGTAAATCAGGATGTTGTACAGTGAGTGTGATCCATAGTATCCATGTCATCGTCTGCTTCTGCTTCATCTCCGTGATTTTCTGGTAAACTGGAGGAAAAAGTCAGCTGTGACTCACTTCAGTGCCGATATGGTTGTCGATGATGTTGTCAGTGAACGTGCAGTGCCTTCAATAAAGATGCAAATCTCATCAAAATAAATGCTGTTGCTGTATATTCATTTGAGCGTATCAGTCTCCAAGTCGAAAGCACACAACCCTAAAATAACGTTTTCATTCAGACATTTTGGAATGGGATTAAAAAAAATTAATATTTGAAAATATTAATGGCAACAACAATAACATATTTACAGAGCAGTTATTAAAACAGTGTTTTATAAAACTGAGTGTGCAGGTTTCTTCTTGACCTTGGAAACAGTAGTTTGAGATAAATCTTAACTCAAGATCCACTAGATCCTCTAGCTTTTCCCAGAGCTTTCAGCTGCATGACTGAAGTTCCATACTAATAATGCAGCTGAAAACTCCAGAAAAAGCTTGTAAGGGGACCTTGAGTTAAGACTTTTTGTTAACGATGTCAAACTTGCAGGCAAGTCAGACTTGTACTTAAGTACAGCACTTCCACCGCTGCTGAAGTAAATGAGCCATAAAATCAAAACCAGGAGCTAAAAGAGGCTAAAAAGCTTAGAGCTGAAAAGTTGCTGGTAATTTTCTACGAGCCCTTTCACATCATAGTCATGTGACCAGTATAAAAAAAAATATTGATTAGTGGAGCTTCGAGTCAGAATTACAAGCTACAGCCTCAAAAATGACCTGAACGTTATGAGCTTCGGGCGTTTCTGCAGTGAGGATCGTCTGGAGCGTGCCAGGCCTTACGATGATGACGACGATGACGACGATGATGACGATGGTGTGTGTCGTATGGAGCTCCCCCGCAGCCAATCACAGCTCTCCTGACTAAGATGCGTGAAGGGTTCTTCTCTGCCCTGCAGCCAATCTCTCTGCAGGGAAAACCCAGCCTCCTCCTCCTCCTCCTCCTCCTCCTCCTCCACTCGTTTCTTTCCTCACTTCCTTTTTCCTCTCGTTTTATCTCCCGATGCTCTTCTTTCTGTCACGATCCCGTCGTCCACTTCATGTCCTCTCATCTTTCGTCACCTCCCCTCCTGTCTTGGCTTTTACTTCCTTCTCTGCTCCTCGTTTTTCTTTTCCTCTCCTTCACCCTTTTCTTTTATCCTCCTCTTTCTGTCGTCGTTTTTTGCCCCCTTTTCCTTTTCTTTACTCTTCATCTTCCCCTCCATTTCTTTCCCTCTTCTCATCTCTTCTATTCCTTCAGTCCTCCTTTCTTTCTGTTCCTTTTCTTCCTTTCCATTCCCTTCCCTGCCTTTTCCTGTCTTCTCCAGTCGTTTCCTTCCCTTCTTTTCCTTTGTCCGTCTTTCCTTTTCTTTTCCTTCCTCTCCTTTCCTTTTCCATTCTTGGCTGTCCCGTCCCTTTCCTTTCCTGTTCCTTCGCTATCTTCCCTTTTCTTTTCTCCCATCCTCTTTTACTCTTTATATCCCCCCCCTTCACTCCCAAACAGACTGTGCACCAAGCAAACAGGCTGCGCTGCAAAATGTTTAGTAGTTAATGTTTTAGTATAATTAGTGTTGCGAACGTCCCGGAGGACCTGAGTTCAGCGCTGCGTCTGTCCAAGATCCTTCAATGAGACGATGAACCCTTCAGTCTGACTCCGTTCCCCAACCAGAGGGCAAAATCATGATTTCCATTTAGTCTGCAAATTTTGAGAAATGAATTTGAGTTCTGAAATGCAGTACATTATGATGCTTTGCGCAGCTTCCATTTCTTTACCACAGAAGGATTATGTATTAAGTTACATGTTTTCATCAGACTGAAATGTTTGATTGCAGTTAAAGGAATGGTGACTGTTTGTTAGAGGGCATGTTATGGTTTTGGGTTAATAATTGTGCATAATAATAATAATAAACTTCAATGGCCTCTCCCTGTTTCTAGTTCTAGTTCACGTTTTAGTATGCAAGAAGCATGTAACTTACATTTTGGGACAATGTTTATTTCAGCCTATTATTTTCAGATATTGTCAAATAAACTCAAATTACCTCGAAGAAATGAGACGAAATTAACAAAATAACAAAAGTGAAACCTGACGAATCCATCTGCACGTACAGTTGGTAAAACAGAAAATTGTTCAAATATGCCAATTTTAATTGCACATTTGCAGCGATTTGAACAACTGGCTGCACTATTCATGTCATTCATTCACCATGATTGTGTGCTACATATTAATTTGGAAATCCATATTAAATGGATTCAGGCCTGTTCCATTCTGTGTTTTAAGTTAAATTACTCAGCCTAATCTATATTAGCTATAGTTTGTGGAACAATGGATGCATGCATTTGGGTTGTTTTCCCTGCAGAGAACAGTCCGGTCTGAATCCCGGCCTGGTCTTAATCTCCTCCTGCTTGAAAGCGTCTCCCCTCTTCTGTCTCCGCGTGTTAATTGGAAGCTAATGGCCTGTGCTCGATAAGGGCGGATCTTCCTCCCTCGTGGCCTGGAAACTGATTTTCTGATGAAATATTTCAATTAAAATATTGTCCAAGCCATTTCCACGGCTGTTATGAGCGATGGTGATGTCTTTGTTTCTGAGGAGGAGGAGGAGGAGGAGAAAGAGACTCTGAGACTTAAAAATTAAAAAAGAGATGTCCAGTTCTCCACCACGATGGCAAACATTTTACTTCCAGAGAGAAAAGCTGTAGGTGTTTTTATCAGTTATTGTTTGTTTTACATTATCTAATGTAAATGTATTAACGCTGCAGCATACAATGATATTTTAGAAAACAGTGTTCTTCCAACTTTGTGTCAACAGTTTGTGTTTGGCTCCTTCCTGAGAGGAACTTGACTGGCCTGCACAGAGACCTGACCTCAACCCCATCCAGCACCTTTTGGGATGAACTGGAACCCCGACTGTGAGCCGGACCGGATCACCAGCACCGGTGCCGGACCTCACTGGTGCTCTGGTGTCTGAATGGGAGCAGATCCCTGCAGCAGAGTGGAGGCTGTTAGAGCAGCACGTTAGTGAGCACGGTGTAAGATGACTGTGAGACTGTCACACGCCTGCATTTAGTAGCCGTTCTGGAGCTTTCAGTCTCGTCAGCTGCGGTTTCCACTGTTAGGACTTAACTTTCAACAGCAGCATTTTTATTCACATTATAATGTTTTTACTTTTGTGTGTCCATAATGTCTTACCTGTTGTTGTCACCTGGAGCACAGTGAGCTGACTGCATGAAAGCTGCTACACAAATCACGTTTGACTTGACTGACTAAAGGAAAACATTCGGTCTCTCTGCAGACTTTGTATCTAAACATAATCGACCATGAAAAAGAATGAAATTAGCTCTGAAAGTTGTTTAATAATTGATTGTAGTCAATTGACAGAAAATGAATTGCCAACAGTTTTATTAATCATTGAAGTCATTTATCAATCAAACTTTCTCTGGTTCCAGCTTCTCCAGCGTGACGATTTGCTGTTTTCCTGTTTTATATCTTTGAGTTTTGTTGGTCGAACAAAACAAGACATTAGAAGACGTCAACTTGGGCCCCAGAAAAGTTTTATAGACTGTTAGATTAATTGAAAGGGAAAATAATTGACAAATTAATCGATTTCTCTAAATCCAAACTTCCTCCTCATGTTCTGTGTCGATGTGCGCCGATATCACGTGCACTGAATGTTCTAAGCTGCTTCTACATGCTAATGTGCTTTTGCAGAATCTGATTATTTAATCTTGTTTCTGTTAATTTTCATGAAAAGGCTTTGCTAAGATATTAATCCTTTATCTGTCACGCCAATAAAGCAGATTTAAACTGAACTAAATTGAACTGTGAGAAGAGAGCGAGGGGTGCAGTGAGGTAAAGACAACTAGTACGACAGAAAAAGAGCCATTTCTTCCTGCTGATGCAAAGCCAGCAGCAGTGCAAATGCAGTTGTGATGCATTTTTTCTCGTGCTGTAGTCTGTTTGTGCCTGTTGGGTCATTTCCTGGCTTCAAATGAACTGGTTTGCTCCAAGGTGGTCAGTCGGTCCGCACAGATATTTCTGTCTGGACCAGACATTCACGGTCCCCAGAGGACGAATCCGACTGACTTTGGTGATCCTCTGACTTTACCTGTAGCGCCCCCGTGAGGATGACATTTGGTGGTTTTTGAGTGAAATGTCCTGGCAGGCATTCATGTGACTTTTCAGTAGCGCCAAAATATGAATATGTGTCAGATACTTTGGAGAGAAAATCCAAACTGTTGGTTCGATAAACCAAAGAGCATTTCATCCTCACAGAGCTGCTAGTGTGACTGTAGATTCTCCGTCTTGTTTTTATCTATTGTTGATATTATGCATCAAAATACAACTTTTCATGTGATTAAGGCAGATTGGTGACTGAGTCTTGCCAGTAACATTCACAGTGCGGAGTGTCAGCGTCCCTACAGTATTGATGTTGTGTTTGAGGAGTCAGTTTCCCGCAACAACTTGTAGACGTTGGACCAGGAACCAAGTTTAGAGCTCGGTTCGGTTCCTGAAAAGGTTCCTAGAAAAGTTCCTGTGGTGGAAAAGGGCTGCTTGTCTGTCTCGAGCGAATCCGCTTTTCTCTCTTTCAATTTTCACTTTTCTTTATTGGTAGCAGATAAAGAAAAAGAAATGAACCCCACCCCCCCCACCCCCACCACCCCCCGCCCCTCTCTCGGGTACACAGCCAAGAGGCTCTGCGGCAAAATGTCATGTTTCACTGGCAGGCTCTCAGAGGACGACCCCCCCTCCACTGTACACCTCCTGTACTCTGCTGCAGCTGCTGCTCCCGGGAATCACTCCTTTTCTCTTCTGACAGTTACCGGAGCTCTTTTGTTCTTTTTGGAACAGAAAGAAAAAGGCTGATGAAGTCTTCTGCTGAGTGGAAACTAACACAAAACTAACTGAGTTTTTGAATATTTTGACTATATGCAGCTGAAAAAGAGTGCTGACCTGAACTGTCATCTCACTGTGAGTAAGGAGGAAAGCAGCAGACCCGAGCAGAGGATCTCCTCCCGCTCCTCAGTCCATCTGTTTTTCTTTGCATCAGATCTCACTTTTACTAAAAGCTCCTGAATGAAGCTTCATTTCCCTTCCCTGACGGTTCGAGCGTGGGCTTTTTGCAGCCTCACGTCCTTCCTTACCTCTCGTGTCTCCGTCCAGCAGCAATGCGTCGCCGCTGTGCGTAAAAACCAAACCCTCCCCCTCGTCTCCGAGACTAAACCTCCCCAAACCGGGCTGTGAAAAGGGACCACCGGCACCAACACTACTTTCTATCCCCTGTTTGACTTTCTTTAAAGCGACCAGCAAACCACCATGGATGTGTTTAAGAGCCGGTTGTTGGGGATTTCCGTGGCCGTTGCGCACGGCGTTTTCTCCGGCTCTCTGAACATCTTGCTGAAGTTCCTCATCAGTAATTATCACTTCAGCTTCCTGACGCTCATCCAGCTCCTGACCAGCAGCACCGCGGCGCTCACTCTCGAGATCCTCAGGCGGCTGGGGAAGGTCAAGATCCCCCCATTCAGCATACAGCTGTCCAAGGTAAAACTGACCAACATAGTCTCAAAGAGTGACATGTACATGTGGTGATTCCCAAACAGGGATCCTGAGACTTCCCGGGCTGCTTGGAGTTGCAGTGTAGCCTGTTAAATCCTCAGGCGATGTTTTTACTTTGTAAAATGTACCAGCTTTTCATCTCTGCAACTTGTGACACAAGTATTCTGATCTGGCGTTCAGGAACTCACAGGTCCTTGTTTAGAAGTGCACAAGGTATACTTTCATTAAAATGACACAATTATTACCAGTAATTATACTCTTAGAAAAAAATACAAAATAATATACCTAAATATTTTACTTAATAGACTTAAATGTTGCTAAAATGACTAAACAAGCTATAGCAGGCTACAATCCACAGCTTGGTATTTATTCTGTAATTATACAAAAATAATAATAGTTAAAGTCTGTTGGATTACAGTTACTTTCTTACTATACAATCCCCTTTAACCTGCAGCTTTACCTTCATTTTTATGCTGCATCCCCAACATGTGGGGGGAAAGTGTGACATCAGTATTCACTACAATTTAATGATGTATATTTAACGGGCAAAATATGAATGCCTAGAAATTGTTGGCATCATTAAGAGGAAATCTACATGATGGTTTTAACATCAGCACTGTAAACAGGTGTAGACACCCCCACCCTCCCCCCCAATATTGGTAAAACTGCCTGTTGGTATTTTCCCGTTGATGATTGGCTGATTGACTGGCTGGATAATTGACCGACTGACAGATTGGCTGAGGAGCTGATTGACTGATACGATTCATTAACTTTATTGGCAGGACTGTTTGTCAAAATCACTACAGCCAAAACACACACACTGAAGCTGTAGCACTATGTGTATGCAGCAAGAAATGGAGGAAAGGGAAGTTATGTCAAGTTATGTGTTTTAGGGTGAACTGAAATTTAAATTCATTTAAGAAATCAGTATAAATATCCGCTGTGTTTGTTCTGTCTTTGGTAGTTATAATATGGTCAAAATTGTAGTTACTAAAAGAAGAAATTGAATTTGCATTTATTTCTCTGCAGTGACAGCGCCCCCTACATTGGTGTTTTCCAGGGGGCATGAATGTTTGGTATCGACTGACACTGTCAATACTGGTCATTTGATTGGTGCAACATCTTTGTGGGCAGGCACTAAAAACAATTAAGTTAAATCGCTTCAATTCCAACGGCCACACAGCTAGCTAACCAACAGGGGGACCAACGTTGTTGCAGTTGCCAAGTCTCATCTGTGATTTCAGCGGTGACTATGTTACTTCGTGATCTGAATGACGACACGGGGTAAAGTGTGGAGTGCTGAGGTCACAGGACTACTCGTCGCTGTACGTTTTCACAGTCTGGTCATTTGTCATCACCACAACCGGACCCATGGAAGAGAGACAGCTAACGCTAGCTAGACGTCCCTTCTTTGTGTGATGTGGGACGAACACTGCAGCGAGTGTGTGAGAGCTGCTAATGACTCTGCAGGTGTTGAAATGACGAAAAGTAACATCTAGTGGGAATTAGTGCTAACATTAGCATGCTAGGCTAACTAGCCTCCAGTTTCCGAGCGGGATACAAACTTAACAACACGATGGGTCCTACCAAATGTTGACTGTTGTAAAGAAACAGCTTAAAGGTGGGGTAAAAATCAGTAACGCTTGATAGTCAATGCTACGTGGACGAATTAACAAAGGAAAGGTCTCGTATCAATTAGGTTATATTATTATTAATAGGTTATACGGTGTAACATTCTCTAATCAATAGAGCACCACGGAAGTTGACAGTCCTCCATAGCAACTCCGGCTCTCAGTTGTCAGTTAAAGTTACCCTGTGGACTTTCTGACCAGTGGCAATTCTAGACTCTGTTGGGGCCCCTTAATTTCAAATGTTCACATTAGTTGAATTTTCAAAATATAAATATAAAGAACATTAAAAACTTGAGCAATAAAAACCTAAATAAATAACTACTTCAACTTTGTCACATTGTAAATAACCCACCTTGTAAGGCCAGTGCTCATCAACACATAAAGCATTGATTTTGCAAATGCTGCTTACGGTAGGGTGGCCATTTTCCATAACACCAAAAAGGAGGACACTTTGCAGGATTCAGTGAAGCCAGGATAAAAACTGCAAAATAATCCCAAATCTATAACACATAATAAGACTCTAGTGTACTCACCACATAGTTGAATGTCTATTTGCGATACTTGTGCCTTTTCCTGGCTGCTTGATTGTACCTTTGTTTGATGTGTCAGTTGCCGACTGTATAATGCAGTTAATTTTCTTTTATATAATCTTCATGTGTCTGGACCGAGTAGGGTGCTAGGACATTTTCGCACAAAGCTTTGGCTTTTGTTTTTCCACTTTTGCTATTGATGAGTCGTTGTAGATCTCTCAATCAACTTTTATTCCACAGTCTACACTCCTGTATGAATGGGGATGCTTGACTGTATGATAAACTTTACAAAGTTCTGCAGCGGAGATTTTGTCATCTTGAGGTGATGAACCGCGCTACAGGTAGATTGGGCAGGCTGTGCCTGACGTGACGTCAAGAAGCCACATGGCTAGTTTGGTTAGGTTTATTTAACCGATGAAATACCAGATATTTATTTGACACCACTTCCAGCCAATAATTAGTTAGATCGCAAGTGTTAAGGTAATGTATACTCCTATTTTTATTTTTATATACCAATAGATGAAGTATAAAATAGGGAAGATCTCAGAAGGAGGACAAATGAGCGTCCGGCTCAAGGCTGCGCCGGTAGACACACGGTATTTCAAAACCGGACTGTCCGACCTAAAACCAGACAGATGGATACCCTAGCTTATGGGCCTTGGCTAGTGCAAATGCTGCCACTATGTCCTCACATCAAAAGTTCACCTGAACCGTAAGCCTATATATACAGTCAGTGGTCTGAACATGACACTGCACTGCCCTGAGACGTGGAAAAAAAACTGAGCATAGAAACGGGAGGAGCAACGGCATCACAGGCATGACTCAGAGAGGAGGAGAGTACTGAGAGAGGGATACTGCCCTCCTGTGCCGACACTTCATCTATTTAGGCGTGATTTAACAGTGGACTGTTTAGGATATTTCGTTGATCGCTCTAACAACTCTGCCTGTCACACTTCCTGTCCAGGCCTGGGCCGAAGAATGCATCAGGCTTCCTTTTCCAACACTTTACCAACACTTGAACAATAACCGGAGACACTCAAAATAAGTCACTGGAGATGATCTGAGTCCGGTGCAATAGAGTTTATTCTTTCAGAAAAGATAAACCTGAATTGATACCGGTATCGAACTGAATACAAAGCTCTGTGCACTGTCTTTCATAGCCCAACACGTCCCTCCTTCTCTGGCGGATTCTCCACTTATTTTTCTAAAAATAATCAAACTTTTCCAAGAAATAATCTATCATCATATAATACATTTCTTCAACTTCAGTAGTGTTATACATCAAAACAAAATTGGTGTTAACATGCATACTTAGTCTTTTGTGTAGATTTAATCACTATACTAAGTGCACAGGCTGGTAACACATAGTTCAATCATCCATGACAAATTCAAGTTTCTCCCCCATTAGTTAAGGCTAGACTAAATAACAGCATTATTTACTGTTATACTTAACCGTCATTATCTGCTCCACTTACCACTGTCTTGCTTTCTTTTTTCCTCATCCTCTTTTTTAACTTCCAGAGGGATTACTCCTCTTCATTTTCCTTGACTGACTTTCAATTCAAACTTTGAGAATGTTATACAAATCACATCAGGCCATCCCTCCTGTTAAAAATGAACAAATAGCCTACTTAGTGCAGCAATATACATTTATGCCGTTGGTTTCATGCTATTCTGCTGATCGACAGAATAAAAAGCATTTATTTTTTCAAAAAGCACTTTCTGTCAAGACATTTTGAGTAAAGTAGCTACACACACAACTGAGTGAATATTGGTTTAGCATACTTGATGGTTCATAGTCCTGATCCAGGACTGTTACACTTGGATACCAATCGTTAAGGAAAGAATGCCCACTACGTGGTACTTCTACTCCAACCATGAAACATGCAGTGTAATGTAACATCGCAGCTGCTCTCCGTATCACACTCAAAAAACTGGAAGAAAAAGATAAGTCTTAAACTACTAAACGCGAAAAGTTGCTGGAAACACACCAACCTAAAAATGTATCATTCTGTAACCCTTACACCAGTATGTTTAGTGTTGGTGCATTAATTGGAGCAAAATTGACATGTATGTATATATGTATGTGAACTGACCCCAATCAGATTTTCTTGACACAACAAGCATGCAAGGTTAGCATCAAGTACAGTTTATCTGAGGCTGACAGGAATTCAGTTATTTTAGATATTTTATATTTATTTTTAGAGCTACAGTATCCTGTCATGAACTGAAACTTTGACCCGCTGGTGGTGCCAGATGAAAAATCAGGTGATCACCAAAGTCACTAGATTTCATCTTCAGGATGACCATGACTGTCTGAACTAAATTTCCCTCTGGACCAGAGAGATTCTGAGAGTGACATTTCCATATCAGGAGCTGCTACCATGGCTAAAAATTAAACCTTAGCCAAACCAAAGAAATGTGCATGGCCTGTGTTGAGTCAACATGGACCTTTGAACTGTTTCCTGCTTGTTGTTGAATCAAAGTCCTGAAAAATTTGAGCTGTCCTGCTAGCTTAATGCATGAAAGAGTTTGCACAATTAATCATAAATAACCAGAATGAAAGTTAAGTTGGTGGAAGAGGCAGATCAACCTCATATAGGCTCATATAACATCTAATTAAACTGCACATTAAGTGTCAGTTAGGTATTACTATAATAAAGGACTGGTGATCCCCTGACTTTTAGCACCACATTTTAAGTGAAATGTCTCAACAACTATTGGGTGGATTGCCATGAAATTTGGTTCAGACATTCAAGTTCCCCTCAGGATGAATAGTAACTTTTATGACCCCTGACTTTTTAATCTAGTGTCATCATCAGGTTAAAACTGTAATTTGACTTTACATTTACGCCACCACAACTGCTGACTCAACTTTTATTCATCTTTCAGTTTGGTCTTATTTACAATGAACGTTACAGCCTCACAGAGCCACAAGCGTATGTGTGTGTTCAGTACGTTGTGGGGACTTAAGGTAGTTTACACAGTCACACTATGGGGACTTATCTCCCATTTGGGGACAAAAAGCTGGTCCCTACAAGATACACCATTAAATCTTAGAGGTAAGACTTGGTTTTTGGTTAGGGTTAGATTAGGGTTATGATATGAGTTGGGCTGGCATGTAGTCGTTGTGGTTAAGGTCAGGGTGAGCCTCCAGGGAGTGAATGTAAGCCAGTACAATATCCTCCTAATTAACAAATACTTGTGTTTGTGTGTCTCCCTCCTTCTCTGTGCAGGAGTTTGGCCCGGTGTGTATCCTCTCCACACTGCAGTCCACTCTCACTCTATGGTCTCTGCGTGGCCTCAGCCTGCCCATGTACGTCGTGTTCAAACGCTGCCTACCGCTCTTCACGCTTAGCATCGGCGTGTGTGTGCTGAGGAACGGTGTGCCATCTATCGGCGTGGTGACTGCCGTGATCATCACCACCGCTGGAGCTGCATTGGCTGGTAAACACACATCATCCACATGTAGTACACACACTCTCATATCACTGTCTTTCCAGTACTGACCTTGAGAATCTTGCTGAGTTTTCCTGTGATTATTCTGCTGTACAAAATGCCTGAATTTGCAGTTGCTTTCCCAAAATCTCAACTCAGACTTTACACAGCTCCCTCTGGAGACACTAAAGGCTTTATACAACATTTTTTCAAATCAATAGTACACCTCAAAACCTGGAAACACACTTTGATGTAAAAAATAGGAGTTTCCATTGAGAGTAAAGGGAGTTTAGGAATCAGTGTTCATGGGCATTCCTGTTTGTAGCTGCTCTCTGTGCAGTTAGCTAGCCAGGATGTTATACTAGCAATAACAGATGTTTTGGCCACTTGGGGGCAGCAGAAATAAGCTGTGAACACAACACTGACATATTATCACCTTATAAGTTGATATGGTGAACTTGTTAGCAAAGAGTTGCCTGTTATTATATACACACCCAGCAGACATGGAGCAACATTAGCACTGATTTGGAGTCGCGTTTGTGTCCACGTATTGAATGTAAGTCCAATATTCACTTTCCTTTTAGCTCTGGTTTGGTCTCCAACTGAGAAATATATCTGGTTCTTTAGCTGCTATCACTATGTACAGCTAGCTAGTCGCTAACTTAGTTGCTAACTGTCTGCTGTTTGGCGCTTGGAAGGCAGCATACAGTGGGTTTTTAAGAGTTATTTTGTTGAACACAGCTGCCTGCTGCACACAAAAATGACGCAATGAGAGCACTGACAACCAAAACAGAGATGCAGCCAGAAACATGTTAGTCATGTGACGGTCATGTCATGTTATAGCTGCGTTAAACATGGTTGTATATGTTTCTTTTCTTTCTGATTTAAGTTTGAATAAGGTAACATGAGTGCATTGTACAACACTGTGTAGTGCTGCCAACAAGCACCACAAAGCAAATTATTAGTTTTGGGTTTAAGTTTAGAAATGGTGCTTTTTGGTAAGACGAGCTTGTTGAGAGTGCAGCCTGAGAAAACAAGTTCTGGGGAAAGAAAGTCCATAACTATGTAGTTACAAGGAGGTACATTTGACAGGGTTTAGGATGGATTTTTATTTGACCTTTGCTGGCAAAAGTGGTTTTGAGCTGGATTGTTTTAATGTGGGAAACTGCTGAGATAAACTTCCCAAGCGTTCCAATTTGACCTTTTTTTTGTGGAACACTTGCACAAGTTTGATCTTGCAAGAGATTGAATTTGCCTTCGGTCTTGTGGTGACGGCCAGCAAATTCCTGGAGGGAATGTCTTTCTCTTGTTTTACCTTCTTTTGATATCCCTGTTCACTTTGAATTTACTCTACTTCTTCCTTTCTCCATCTCTCTTTCTCAAACTAAATTGGCAAGGGTCCATCACTATTTTATGCCAGAACTCCATCTATCTAAGAGAATCTAAGCTCAAAGGTCTACTATAGTTTACAGAACTTTCATTTGCCTCTCATGGTCTTCATCAGTAGGCTGAACTCTTCTTCCTCTTCTTCTCTGTTGTTACTGTGCTGTTTCTCCCACTCTTCCTCTCCCTATGATAACTATGATAACTTCACTTCCTCCATCCCTCTCTCCCGTTTTAATGTAATTGTCTTTTTTTCTCTTTAACTTTCACAACAAAAAGAAAATACAGAATCTGACCCATAACAGCATCCTGTTTTTTCTATAAAAATCCCAGTTTTTCTTCATATGTAAAGCTGTTTAACCATTACATTAATTTCTGGTCCTGTAAAGATCCTTTAATCATCTTTCCCAGCAGTAAATTATCCTCTTTTCCATTACTGTTAATGATCCTGATCTCATAAACAAAAAAACTTACAGATAATTCATTTCCTGAATCAATCTCCACTGCGTCTGCTCTCAGTGTTTCTCATGCAGGAGGGGGGTCGCAACATGAAGTGTGAAATGTGCAGAATAATCTAATGGACTGATTTATCATTCTGGGTTTAATCTTGGTGATAATTGTCTTTTCTCTAAATATTGTTTTCAGGCACTAGAAAAAAAACTTCTTGGAAACTGAAATTCTACAAATAGTGGATTTAAATAGCCTCAGATGATGTTCTCATGTTTTTGATATGATGATGAAAGCTTGTACTGTACCATCAGCAGCGAAGTATGCCTAAAACGACCTATGTAGAAGTTGTTCCCTAACCTTAAAGTATTTTTCAAAACTCAAATTGTTGTCTTTTCCTTACTCAAACCAAATCAAAAGTCAATTTTATCTATATAGCAAAAAATCACAAATCATAAATTTGTCTCAGAGAGCTTTACAGTCTGTACAACATTTATCCTTAGACCCTCAATTCAGATAAGGAAAAAGCAAGATCAAGTACAGGTGGAATTTAATTGATGTTGTAGTTTTTGTGTTTTGTCGAATTCCTTTTCTCTTGTAAAAGTGAAACATACTGTTTGAAAATACAAACATTAAATCATAAATCTAATGTATGTATTGCTTGTCCATGTATGTTTTTGTACATTCCATTCAAATGTTATTTAAGAACAAATAATATTTTAATTACATTTTCATTTGAAATACTGTAATACTACTGTTAACTAGCTCTACCCTGCATTACAATGCTGCTCATTTATTCATGTCTTCCACGTGGATCATCAGCTCATGAGTACGCTTTTTTCCTGGGAAATGTTATCTTTAGCTTCAGTCTTTTAGCATTAATGTAGCCATCAAGTGCATATTTTAGATCATTTTAGATGGTTCTCGTTTTCAAACAAATTAGCTCAGAGAGTCAGCCGGAGACAGTTTTCAACAAACTCAGAGTCGTCATTTCAGCCGCCAAAATCCAATCACCAGCTAGAAATGAGAACCTGCTTTGGTCTACGTCTGTGTGAAATAGATGATTCATTGTTTCCAAAAGTACTGTGTATTTAAATGTCAAATCTGCCATCGTTATCGTCATTACATAGTATATAGAAAGATTGACAGGTGTAGCAACAGTAACTAAGGGGGGGCGGGGCTTAGTTAGCAAACTGTTGTTCCCAAGGTCCAAATACACAAGAGACTCCACAGATACAACAAATCACAAAATTGGGAAAACCAGTCAGATCTTTTTTTTTTTGTATCCTCACGATTTTAATCTTCACTTGATTTTCTCTCCAGGTGCTGGTGATCTCACCGGCGATCCCTTTGGTTACATCACCGGCGTTTTGGCGGTCATCATCCATGCGTCCTACCTGGTCCTGATCCAGAAAACCAGTCTGGACAGCGAGTACGGACCGCTCACAGCGCAGTACGCTATCGCCATCATGGCCTCACCGGTAAGGACTGACGAGCAAGGGTTTTGTTTCTCCTCCTTTCCCTCTCTTTCTCTACCTCCTTTCTCTCCTTGTCCTTTTGTTTTGTCTCTACCTTTCTCTGTGTGACTCTCTTTGTCTCTTTGCTGCTCTTTCAGGTGCTTCTGGTGTGCTCCGTCATCTCCTTGGACACCATCAGCATGTGGTCGTACGAGGGTTGGAAGGACCCCCACATCACGGTCATCTTCATCTTCTGCGTCTTCATCGGCTGCGCCATGAACTTCACCACGTTGCACTGCACCTACATCAACTCCGCTGTCACCACCAGCTTCGTTGGCGTGGTCAAAAGCATCGCCACCATCACTGTCGGCATGCTGGCGTTCAATGATGTTGCGCCGACTAGGCTGTTCATCGGCGGCGTGGTGGTCAACACAGTCGGCTCCATCATCTACTGCGTGGTCAAATACTTTGAGACGAAGAAGAAGAGCTTGTACGAGGACCTGGAGGAGGCTGCAAAGGATGGTGTGTTACCTGGCGAGCCTTACCAAGAGAAACCACCACTGAACGGCGACGGGCCTGCTGCTGGCACCGGATCTGATCCAGGAAATCCGGAGATAGAGGGAGTGTTGAGCAGTGACAGGAAGGAGGAGGCAGCGCCGGCTGGCTTGGCTAACGGAGAGTTGTGGACAGGAGATGGTGGACAAGGAGATGGAGAAGCAGGTGTAAATTCCCACATCATGACGGAAAAGGAGGTGCTGGAGATGCAGAGGGAACACCTCCAAAGGGAGAACACCACCTCCGGTCAGTCGGTTAGTGACAACTATGTCGGGGTGTGGAGGTCCATCAGACACCTGCAGTTTATGAAGAAAGACCCTTTGCTTAATAACATGGAGCAGCAGAGTCCGTAAGGGCAGGACAGAGACCTGGACAGACCCTACAAAATATAACTGGGAATGAATTAGAGGATAAAAAAGTCTTGAACATGCTGAAGAAACCAGAGGAGAAGAAAAGGAGAAGGGCAGAATAATAAACAACAACAGACCAAAGCTCTGTGTCCACCGGGAACCTCTTTTATTACCGTTAGCAGTGCTGAACAAATGCTTGTTGGGAACAATAGTCTGCTGCTGTTGCTGTGATACCTCAATGAAAGCCCACGCTTTTGTGCTAAAAGTTTGGCTTTGAGTGCAAAGAACAGGCTCTCAGTTTTGTTAAAAGCAGGAAACAGAAATTCATTTTCTTTGTTTATGAAGAGGATAAAAAGAGGTTCCTGGTGGAGAAAAGTGGATGAAGAGTTTTGGGAGAAGCTGCCTGTCAGTGATAAATTCTGCCTCTTGTGTCTTTCAGCTCTGTGGCGTCCAGGGGGGACCAGGCCAGCCACGGTGTAGCATGATGCGGTTTGTGTCCCCACTGATTAGCCAGCTAGCCAAACAAAAGCAGGTCTTGTAGAAAAAGAGTGCAAACTCAAATATCACATCCAATCAGGGAACAGCAAACAGCAGACAACTGAAAGTTTCTGTTTTGTTATATGAAACTCTGGATGAATTCTTGTTTCTGATTGGCTGGAGGGTGTGAATTAAAACCTTAAATGCACACATGGATCAGATCATGTTTATTCACTTGTAAAAGCATGCGCTGGCCACTAAATGATACCTAATCTACGGCTATTGTCACACTGGGTTTGTTTGTTTGAGTCTGAAAATGAATTTGACTGTTTGTCTCCCTCTAACCCTGCGGGTCCACTGTCACACTTGTTTACTGTTGGTTTACCATTTATGTGTTTGCTTACTATTATAGACACGAAATTATGTCAGCGTCTGTTTTGACGTATGCAGAGGAAATGGAGTGAGAAAAACAATAATGTGGCGTGATGTTGGGCTTCAATTTAATTATCAGGTATTTTATCTTTCTTGTTTCCTTCCTAACACTGCAGTGGTGCCACTAATAAAGTTATCGTGACATACAGATAGTGGCACACCAAAATTCATCCGTGCAACCTCACAAAATAGGTGGTGCTAGAAACTTGTTGGTCAACAGCACAAATTCTCGTGTCAAAGTTCATCAAAGTTGAACGCAGGTGGGATAATCGACTCGAAGGTGAATGCTGTAGTTTCAGTTTTATATACCAAGGTTTGAGATCTCTGCCGTTAAAACTTCTGCTGCCACCGTAACACAAAAAATGACTTTTCAAAAACAGCAGCAATGTGTCTTTACAGAAACAGTTTCTTGGTTACTCTGAATATTCCACAGATCTGAGTGTGAACAGTTATTACTATTTTTTACCTCCAGTACAAAATAGTTGCAGATAATTCCTGCCCACAGTGAGGTCTGTGTGGAGGCATCCAACACAAAGCAGAAAGTGGTTGCCTCCTTTTTGTGCATTTAAATCCTTTAATGTACACCGTGTCCAGGATTATCCCTTTCTTATTCCTCTCTTAATTCATTACAGACAGCTTGAGAAAAGGTCTGGATAGGTGGTTGAAGGAAAGGTTGCTGGGATCAACTATTGTGTAACCAGTTTACAGCTTTGGGTAGATTTGAAAACAAGCCTGTCAATGTTGGAAAGTATTGTTTGTAATCTGCTCTGACTTTAAAGGTGGAATCAGCAATTTGTGATAAATAAATCTTTCAAAAAGTTATTATCCCTTAATTAATTCCTGTTAATCTGAAGGTGATGAAATGGTATCTTTACTTCCTAAATGCGATGCAGCTGAAACAGGAAGCTGGGGCGGGACAAACGACATAAGTGAAGCATCATTGTTCCGTAAACCAACAGGATATCAGTTAAAGAGAGAGAGAGCAGCGTAATTTATAGTGTGGGATCTCTTTAAGGAGTTAGAAATTTTAGGAAACATGCTGTGATAGTGTTTTTCCACCAAATTAGTTCTGGTTCTTGAACCGGTTCCGTTCAAGATTCTTGGAACCTTGGTACTATCTAGCGAACCAGCCCATGTTTCCACCAGTTTTGAGCAGAACCATTGTAATCAAGGATGCGTCATCAACAGGGGGCATTGCACAATGCACAACGATCTGTAGAATATGATACACCCACTTCGGTTCGCAAGGAAAACCTGTTATTTTTTGGTTCCAGCTGGGAACCAACTTTTCGGGTTCCAAACCAATTTATTTTTGGTCGAAATGCTCCTGATAGTTCAAAATTAGGTGAGCGAACCAGAACTGAGTCGGTTCCATGTTGGTGGAAAAGGCCTAAAAGTGAGATGTTCAAATGGATACCACACTCATGACTGTACAGAAGTGGTTAGCTTAGCATAAAGGTTAGAAGCAGGGGGAAACAGCTAGCCTGGCTCTGTCTAATTAAAGTTCAAAAATACACCGCTAAAGCTCTTGACTTCCTGGAAGCTTGTCATCACAGTGCGGTTGCCAGGCAACCTTTGCCAAGAAATATTTCCAGAACGTAACTACCCATAAAACCACGACTTCTTGTTTTAACAGCTCTGTTTGTGTACCAATACAAAAAACAAGATTAGGGCTGCAACTAACAATTATTAGTTAATTATTCGATTAGTATCGATTAATCTTCAGATTATTTTCTAGATTAATCGTTTGGACTATAAAATGTCAAAAAAAGTGAAGCGTGTCCATCACAGTTTCCTTAAGCCCAGGGTGACGTCTTCAAATGTTATGTTTTGTGTGACAAAAAGTCAATAGATATTCAATTTGCTATCACATAGAAACAGAAAAGCAGCAAACCCGCTCAATTGAGAAGCTGGAACAGGAGAATATTTGGCATTTTGGTTTGATAAATGATTTGACCGAATTATCGAAAAAGTCAGATTTTTTTGTCGTTGACAGACTAATCTTCAAATCGCTGCAGCTCTAAACGAGATACATCAGCGTTTATTAGTTCATATAATAATACTGAAAATGTTGAGAACTGTCAAGAAATCCATTAAACAGTTCCTGGATCGTCACCAGAAATGGGTGAACTTTCCACCAAATTTGAGTTTTAAGATTTCCTACCGGACAGAAAAGATTTTGTCCCAGGTGAATATACTTCAAATCTGTTTATAATCCAATGCAAACCTGTAAGACAGGTGAGTAGGAGACTGAAACTGAGACTACATTTAGTAAAGAAGCAGCTAAGTTTCAGTTCTAGACCTTAGTCAGGCATTTAACAAAAAATACAATAAGCAGCATCTTTATACTATAGGCTCAGGTGGAGCGACAGATCTTTGGATGCGTGTCATTTGATACCTGTAGCAAAGACTGAATGCATCATACAGACAGAAAAGGTTGTCAGGGTACAGAGGCCAGTCCAGGAAGAGAATTTGATTAAATTGCTGCTTTTCTAGAGAGCTGATACGGATCAGTGTTTGGAAATAGGACAATGGTTTATGTCAAGACCTCGCCGGTGTGTGGGCTTTAAGAAAGAAAACAATGCGAGCGTTTTCACTTAAATTATATCCCACTGGAGAGTGTTGCTCAAATCACAAATGGAGCTAAATGAAAGTTCCTTAAAATCAGGAAATATCGAAGGAAACTCATCAAGCATTCTTTTGATAATAGACCCCTGTTTGCTAGACACAGTGTGGTCTGTGCTTAAAAGTATTGAGGTTTGATGCGTAGCCCTGATTGTCTGCTTTCCCCTAACATCCAGTCAGGGTACATATACTTACTGTGGTTTGGTTGGTAAATATGTTGTAACCAATCCTGACCCGCATGTAACTGATCATTTCTACAGTCCTCCTGCTTCTGTCTTCAGCCTTTTGATTTCTGCATTTAACTCCAAACTGGAAACATTTATCTCCTCTCCTTCCCACAAAGAAAAAGCTACAGGCATCTTGAATTGTGTGGAGAGAAAAAGCTGTCAACCAGTGATATTGATTGATATTGATTTTTCTTTTCACAGTTCCCAAACTTCATTTAACGGTACAAAAGATCTGATGTCCCCTCAAGCTGCAGCAAACAGGGCGTGGGCTGTTTGCAGCAGCCTGGTTTAGATGTGTATAGTGGTTAAAGCATGACGTGTGACTTGTTTGGTGTTTCAGGTATGTTTGTGGGTGATAATGAGTCAATGGGCACCACCATGGTAAACTGATATGTAATGTTTCACTGTAATCGTCGGGCTTTTGGACATTGTGACTGAGGTGAAGCCTCACTGAAGGGAAAACATGAATAATGACTTGTGAAACTGAATGACTTTCATCACTGCTTTTAGACTTTTTGTGTACGTGACAAATGTATTTAAAATGTTTATTTTTTTCCTTCTTACATCCAAAGAATCACTGCAAAAACCTGCTGAAGCAGCCTGGACGTTGACACAAGTTGAAATGGACAAAAAACAAAATCAAGTACAAATTATATTCAAATGATATGAGTTTCTTACGAGGCAGCTGACATCAAATCATTCTTCAGTTTGCATTGTCCTGCATTCAGTCTGCATATTGTAGACACTCCTTTCTTGAATAATATAAGTGCATTAGAGCCAGATTAGTTTATTGTAGGTCACATCGGCCACAGCATTTGTTCAATCTACCAAAACATATCTAAAACAGAGAAAATTAGCATTTAGCTTCATTCTACACTTCCACAACTTCCTATTAATTTCCAACAATATTTCCTGGAAAGAAGCATGAAAGTTGGTACCAATAATAGGGAAAATGGAGAGTCCAGTTGGTACACTTCCACTTAATTAATTCCAATTAATTGCTGCCAAAACCTCTTTCTTTCTGAGTCTTTTGATCCACGCACAGCAGGTCAGCTGAACATGCAAAAATGTAGAATGTCACAGTTCTTTCCAGGAATCTTCCTAGAAATTATTATGAGAGTTACTGTTGAAAATATGTGTGCAGAAGAAGTTCTTTGCAGTAAAATGCAGAACTTGTCCAACTGGTGCATCTGCATGTTTGTCTTTCTGTCAGTGTTATTGTCTGTTCTTCGGTCTGTGCATTTGTTTCTCTGTCTGTAAAACTAATTTGAGCTCCAGCGAATGTACTGTACACAAACTGTCACTTCACGTCATTTTAGTCGGGAACACGGTGACAAAGACATTTTTTGAAAAGCAGTTATCATTTCTCAAGATGGACACAGCAGCATGTTGGAAGAGTGGCGAGTAAATAAACAGCCTGAAACTTTGTGAGATGAGCAGATGTGTTTACAGACGAGATGACACGTGTTGTCTTTCTACAAGACGTTTTCATGTTTTGTTGACCAAAATAAAGCTGAAAATAAACGAAAAATGAATAAATCAAAAGTCTCTCTACTGCGATTTGCAACTTGATTTACAAAATTAGCAGCCTTGATCTTTTCTTGGTGTATGGACGAATCGTTTTTATCATGTCAAAGTACTGTACGTGCTCATTTCACAGAATGTTTCCAGGCTGTGTAGAAAACAATGCTTAATTTCTGAGTTTTTAAAGAATACCATGCACAAAAGCAATAATACTGCAGTGTTAATTTATGTAATCACTTTTCCAACATGGTGGAATCTCCCTTGAAAATGTCACTAACATATCTGTAAACGTGTTGAGACAGGCTTTGTTTTATCCAGTGACACCTGCTCCTCAAATGGACTTGGATACAACATCTAGCAAATGTATTTTGTGAGTGGCTTATCTGTTCCCCATACTTTCCCCCTGGTTGTTGAATTGTGTTGTTAAAGTTTCAAAAAAGCCTGTTTTACCCAAAGGAGTGATTTCAGAGCTAATGCTGAAGCTAGGTTACATCAACTCTACGCTTCTGCATGCAAGGAGATTTGGCCTCTTAGGAGTTAAATCGTGTGGCAATTTGGCAAAATGAAGAAAAAGGAAAACTACGCTAAATAACGTGTTTAAAGAAGATGTTTTATAAAAAGTTTACACTTAATTGCCATTCATAACGTGTGCATGTTTCTATCACGGTTAGCTACATTGAAGAGGGTGTTTTGATGCATGTCTAACAGCACTTAGCTTTAGTGTTAGCTCTCAGCTCACTAAAGCTGTGTTATGGTAAAACTAGTGGCTGTTTTGGATCTTTAACCGTGGCGCTGCATGACACGAAGACCAAGAAGAAAGGTGAAATTTTGGGCTACAGTCACAAAATAGATTTAACATATGAAGTTACGGTAGCTGTCACTGGCGCTCTGGAGCAGCTGGTCAAAATCAACACATGTATCTATAGAGCAACAGTGAAACCTGCAGGGATGCTAATCTGCTAATGCGCTAATTTTTACAAGACAAAGGTTAAATGTTTTCTACTGAACCGTCAGGTATATTGACGGCTTGTTATTGACGCGATGCGGTCAGTGGGAGTAGTTCACTGTGCATTCATGCTAACAAGGCCCACCCACACGCACACATTTGCACTGTACTTGTGAGGACCATTGACATAATGCAGTCCCTAACCAAAACCATCAAAACTACATGCCACACCCCAATCCTTATTCTAACCCTAACCCAGATTTAACACAGGCAGTGGCAGTGGACTATAGTCTAATGTCTGTAAACTCAAAATAATAGTTTGTTAATTCATTTAAAGTTATTTGGAGAAAATATAAACATTTAAAATTAGGCATTGTAACACATTTTAATGCAGTTAGGATTCTTTGAGATTATCCAAATTCAGGAAATGTGGTCTAGTGCAAACTGTCGGACACTGCTTCATTACATTTCTAGTGTTGGAGCTTCTGAATTTTGGAAGTTCTGGCCTTTAAATCTATATAATGATTTGAATTGTGGGTGGAAGTAAACAATTAAACCATTACTGCAGTGGCATCTAAATCCAAGCAATAACACTAATATATGGAAAGGATTTAACTTGTGACCAGTTTTTCTTAGAAACAGGTCTAGGAGATTATGTAGAACCTGTTGCATACTAATTGAAATGCAACTGAAATAAATGTTGTATTCTAAAAAACAAACTTATTAATTAATGATATGAATATAGTACATTTTATATTTTTTTTTAAATCAGTCGGCAGAGTAGTCTGTATCTGCGATTCATTTGCTTTCTAAAAACAACCTCCCACCAAAAAATAAAAAGAAGGGGTCCAAAAATAAATTTCCAGATTCCCAGTTAAAAAAGGTTAGTTTTTACGCCAACATTTATGTAATTGTAACGTTAACTTTATAGCAAAGTTTTAACCCTCAAACATAATTTTGAAGAAGTGAGGGCCGTACAAAATGTCCTCACTCTCAAGGTCTAAAAATTGGTCCTCACAAATAGAGTACAAGAGTACACACACACACAGAGGCACCGTAAAGTGGATATTAAATTATTTCGCGGGGCGTTAACTTGCAGAGGCATACAAGCTACGAAACTCCCAGGTTGGTTTTTATTGGTACGATGATTTTTTTTGTTTTTGTTTATTTATTTGCATGTGAAGTTATTGCCCGTGTTCTGAGTCTGTATTGTTCCTGAGAAGAAAAAAAATGTCTGACTGGTGAAGTGAAAGGACCATCTGCTCTTCAATTTGCATGTTCATTACAAAGTCAATTGAAAATCTTTTTTTTTTTATAAAGAAATCTCTCAGTGGGATATTTATTGTTGTGTTGTTTGTGGGGGGGAAGCCCTGTTTATGGAGGTGTTTCCATCAGGACGATGTTCGCTGCACAAAACACAGACAAAGATTCACTCAGGAGGCACGCAGGGCATGATTCGATTATTACATTTATGATATGGGTCATTAAGTCGGTATGTATAAGCACGTGTGTGTGAAGGTACATGTATTTTTGAGTGTTCTTAGGTCATTGTGTGCATTTGTGTGTGTGTGTGCTAGCGGAGGTGGAAAGAAGAGGAAGTGTTCTTGCTCTATGAAGCTGAATGTTTCATCATCACGGCACAGATCGTTATCATCCTCCAGGGAAAAAAACACTTTTCATTCTGGTTTTCTAGGATCTTTGTTTGGATCACGAGACGCTCTGCTGTTTGCTCTGAGAGAGACACGACTCCTCTCCTCGGCTGCAAACAAAGATTATACTTACAGTTCTTAGGAATCTGTCCAAAGTCAAAACTGATTACCATTCATAACACCCGTGGACAGATTATACAGAAAGGATTGCAGCAGAGACACCAGGATGTCACCCAGTCCCGAAATAGTTCCACCATGTAACTCTAAAATCATAAAATGCTCTGAAAAATGGAAATTTATCTATATACAGTGGTGTGAAAAAGTGTTTGCTCCCTTCCTGATTTCTTATTTTTTTGCATGTTTGTCACATTTAAATGTTTCAGATCATCAAACAAATTTAAATATTAGTCAAAGATAACACAAGTAAACACAAAATGCAGTTTTCAAATGAAGGTTGTTATTATTAAGGGAAAACAAAATCCAAACCTGCATGGCCCTGTGTGAAATAGTGTTTGCCCCCTAAACCTAATAACTGGTTGCTCCACCCTTAGCAGCAACAACTGCAATCAAGTGTTTGCGATAACTTGCAATGAGTCTTTTACAGCGCTGTGGAGGAATTTTGGCCCACTCATCTTTGCAGAATTGTTGTAATTCAGCCACATTGGAGGGTTTTTGAGCATGAACTGCCTTTTTAAGGTCATGCCACAGCATCTCAATAGGATTCAGGTCAGGACTTTGATTAGGCCACTCCAAAGTCTTCATTTTGTTCTTCTTCAGTCATTCAGAGACCCCACAACAACATCCAAAGAACTGCAGGCCTCACTCGCCTCAGTTAAGGTCAGTGTTCATGACTCCACCATAAGAAAGAGACTGGGAAAATACTCTGTGGACCGACGAGACAAAAGTTGAACTTTTCCCCCAAAGTCCTGGAGATCATCAAGATGTTTTCTGGCAAAAATGAGACGAGCCTTAATGTTCTTTTTGCTCAGCAGTGGTTTTCTTCTTGAACTCTGCCATGCAGGGATTTTGTTTTCCCTTAATAATAACAACCTTCATTTAAAAACTGCATTTTGTTTTACTCGTGTTATCTTTGACTAATATTTAAATTTGTTTGATGATCTGAAACATTAAAGTGTTGCAAACATGTAAACTCCGACTGCTGATAAAGACTGTGTGACATGATTGAAAGCACCAGATCAGCTACTAAATGGACCTTGGGGTTGTTTTGTCAACACAGTTTCAAAGGTCAAAGATGAAGTTGAACAGCTAAATAAGAGCATGCTCAGAACGCACCTTTGGCGTGTAGAACCAAAATGTAAACGTGAGTCTATTTTTACTTTTACTTTCAGAACGTTGAAAAGAAAAGCCGAAGCTAAGCTAACATGTAGTGCAGTGTTATTTGATATTGTGAATGAAGAAATCGGGACATAATATAGAGCACATCACTGATTTTCTTTCACTCCTGTTTGAAATCCTTGTGAGTGAGGGCTGCAGCTTCTAGTTTTCTCTGGTACAACCTGCAGCATGCTGGGGTACTACTCTTAGGTAAGAGTTTAAAGGAGGTCTGATGCTGCTGGAGGAGGAGAGGAGGAGGAGGAGGGAGGAATAAAGAGAAAATTGTCCCGCTAAGAGGCACACTCAGCACTTTGCTGCTGGAAAATTTTTCCCGAAAACTGTCCTTGAAATGCTTCAGTAGGCCTGCAGCACACACACACACACCTGCACATAATGGTACAATTTGCAGGTTGTCTGACTGCTGATAACGAGCCATTTGCAGAGAAAGACGTGTCTGAAACTCATTTGTTGGGCTGAAGAGGAGGAGAGTTTGAATGAGAGAATGACAAGAAAACAAGAGGAGGAAGAGAGAGAAACCAGGTGTAGCCAAGTAAAATAGAGAGCGGGAGGACACATTTGACACCCTCCTTTTATCTTTTCAGAGAAATTGAATTTGGCTCAGATTCAGACAGAAACAGCCTCTATTTAGGACATCAGCAGAGCAGGCCGTGATTTCATTTCTGAAGAGGCTTTCGGTCTCATTTCAGGATTAGTTTTTTTGGCTCTGTGCTTACTGTCCTGTAAAGGAGAGGTTTTGCTTCTTCTTGGTGGATTTTAATCAAATGTTATTTATAATAAGAGCAAACATGTTTGAAGCACATATTTACTTGCAGGAAATGTCAGGAAATAAGCATAGAAACCTGGCTTGTATGAGACAGTTGTATCCCCAGAAGATTCTGTGTTTTTTATTTGGGCTTTTCTTGTAACTTTCAAAGGAAACAATGCAGTGTTGAGAAGCTGTGTGTTCTTAGTTTAAGGTTTTTAGAGAAGAAAGTGCTGGAAGCTTAACATTTCTCAACATGAAGCAGAGAAATATCTCACTTCAAACATAATTTCAGTCTCACTGCAACAGGAAAAGGACCTTGAGCACTGTTTGTTTCGGCTGCTTAAAGAAGAATAATGGTGAAATTAATGCAAAGTGGCTTGTAGGGTTTCAAGTTTAGTTGCACATCCGTTGTAAAGAAAACATATTTTTAAATAACGACAGAATAAAGAGAAAGCTGAAAAAATGAACAAACTGTGAAACAGGACAGACACGTCGAGAGAAGCTTATAATAGCACCTTGTCTTGTTGTCAAGATGACAAAAAGAGCCACAAGAGGGGCAACGAAAAACAAACGATATCAAAAGTCAAGCAGGAGGAGAAAAATCCAAAACAAACAAACCAAAAAATGAAGAACAAAAATAATAAAAGTGCACAGTAATGCGAAAAAAGGTCACCAAAACAAATTGTGATTTTTATTTCCTTTTTTTCATCTTATTGTTTAAATCAACTTTTTAAAATCATTTTAACTTAATTAAAAACTTGCAAATCAAAAGCACACGACTGAAATACAGTGGATGTTTCTGAATTCATACAGTGTGAGCAACAATTTGCAAACAAATCTTTTGAGCAACTCATTAATGCAATTAGGTTTGGATGTGAAGTAACTCAAGGAAATAACACTTAGCGATCATTAGATGTTTTGAAGAATTGTAACTTTTTTAAAGTTTAAAGACATTGGTGAGGGAATGGCCAGAATGAAACACAATGAAAATAACATTTGACCTTTTGTAATAATCTGAATAAATATATTTTTAACATGTTTATCTGAAAGTGCTTGTGAATGCACCTTTCTATGAAGAAGAAAAGGTCAATTTGATGGATAAACAAAAGTGTAGAAATGTAAGGGAGCTACCAAACCGGAGCAAACGTAAGTGGCTACCGGAAGGACTGAAAAAAAGAATAGGAGGGCTGCATCCAACAATTTTTGTTACTTTCCAAAACCAACAATAGGAAACAATCTGAAACTGAAGCAGCTAAATGGAATTCAGCCATCATTAATTTTATTGTTTACACCTGCACTTTTCCTGCTGTGACACGTCAAAATGTCGTCTGTGAAAAAGGCCTATCCGACAATGAGGGCCACCTGTGATTGGCCAGGTGTGAAAGTAGTCAGAGTTCATCTCTCAAGCTCTGTTTTTCATTCTTTCATTCATTCATAAATACTAAAAGTGTAACACCATGAATTCGAGGAGAGACTGTCTGGAAGTGTGCTCCATTATTTCGCCCCTGTGACGACGGGCTTTCACCCTGCCTATGAATGTGACAAGTAGACACACCTTTGTCTTTGTTTCAAGCATCCCTTACACCTTTACACCAGGGTAGGCAATTTCTTATGATAACCCACTGCAGCAGGAGCTGAAGAGATGTTTCACACAACTGCCTGGCACACGCAAAGACATCTAATGCCATCACATGCCCTCAATACAGTGTGTTTATTCAGTTTAGTCTAAGTTAAAGTGTAGTTGTATATTTGAACGGAAGACAAGACTAAGAGTCTCCAGTTATTTACGCACAGTGGTGCTCTGAGCATGCTAACATGCTCACAATGACAATGCTAACATGCTGAAGTTAAGCAGGTGATCCTGCTTTGGTTCACCATCTTAGTTTAGTGTGTTAGCATGCTAACATTTGCTTATTAGTGCTAAACACAAAATACAGCTGAGGCTGATAGGAATGTCAATGTTTTGCAGGTATAGGCAAAAGTTATTTTAAAGTTAAATTAATTATTAATGAATTATCATTGATGATGGCGCTAGAAAAGTTAAGGTTTCACTAAAGTGACGACAATTCATCCTGCAGGAGACATGAAGAATATCTGTACAGCATTTCATGGGAATCCATCCGATAGTCATTGAGATATTTCAGGCTGACAGACCGACATTGCCGTCCTTAGAGCCAAGACACTAACATGGCTAAAAAGCAAAAAGTGACAAACAGAAGTCGAAAATACAGCTGCAAAGAAAGACATATCTCTCTATGTGAGAGATAAGGGATAAACATGAAGGTAATAAAGACGTCAGCAAACAGTCAAACAAGCCTTTAATAAAGACCAAATCACGGAATAAGTAAAAGAAAAGGAGATGAAGCAAAAGGTCCTGGTGTGAAGAATGAATTCAGAGAGTGTTAGTGTGAGGATGAGCAGGTGCATTGATGTCTGCAGTACACATGTGTGTGTAAGAAAGTGTGAGAGCTGCTCCCCTCAAACCTCCAGCAGGTGCAGTGAAGTAAAGTACTGATTTGGCAGAGAGCATTCAAAGTCAAAGTTAGGGTGCATCAGCGGTAATGTTTCCCAGCCAGCGAGCTGCAGCAGCACTGTTCACACCGAGTGATTTCACACAGTTAGCAGCTCCAACATGAAGATGTAGGCATTTAGCTGACTCGACTCTCACCCACAGTTTGTTCCAGCGAGCGAGGCAGGGAGAGCAAGCTTCAGACTGTACAAGTCAAACACCAGGAGCCTCTGAGTCTGAAGGAAACACCTCAAACTACTTGTGCAGCTTAATTCAAGCTTCTGTTATTTAGCTGTATGTTTAGTATGTCTCCAAAACATCACAGAGTGGCAAAGCAAACCAACTCCGAAACCAACAGATCCACTGGTATTTAAAACACAAGAGCATTGGCATTTCTGCTGTTTCCAGCTTTACTTTAAAACCGTCATCAGGAGCAGGTAGAGGTGTCAGGAAACAACAGCTAATAAATACCAGGTGTGCCACATACCGTGGTTTGAATCACATGACCTCCTCCAAAACAACGTGTGAGGGTTTTCTGATCTGACGTCCCTGATCAGGACCACATTCTTTGTCAGTTCCCTAAAAAACCGTTAAAAATCACTGTTACAAAAACAAAAGTGTTTTCTGAAATGACCAAGCTATGGTTAAGGTTTGGTCACGTTTAGGCACAAACAGAACTTGGTTAAGTTCGGGGAACGATTCGTAGTCATGGTTAAAAGAAGCCCACGTTGACTATCAGTGGATGATGGAAAGCAAACAGCGGTCTCCCGTGTTAAAGTCCAGTGGTTTGTTGACCCATCCATCCCCCTCCTCCCTCTGTGGACTGTTTCGAGACTGTCCTTCCAAGAAGAATGACAGCATCAGTCGTTTCAGCAAGTTCCCCACGGCCCCTCTAGTGGCCATGGTAATTATGACGGGAGCAAAGGAGGAAGTCAGGTGACATTACTATTATTATTATTATTATAATAAAGTGAAAAAGTAGGGAGGATGTCAGGTGGATGGATAGATCAACAAAACATCAGACTTTAACACAGGAAGCTGCTGTTTGGTTTTGGACAGTCAACGCTGGTTTCTTTCAACTACGGCTGCGATTGTTTGCTAACTTTAACCACATGCTTTTTATGGTAACCATGATGACAAAGCTCCCCTAACCTTAATGAAGTCGTCATTGTAACCCGAACCACAAGGTTTCCCGAACCTTAACAAACTACTTATTTTAACCTCCCAAACTTTTTGTGCCCAAACCTTTAACCAAACCTTAAGCACAGTGTTATTTTTCAGCAGTGATTTGGAAGGCACAGACAGACGTCTGTATTTCTTTCTGAATTTGTTTCTGCAGTCGTTTCCACTGCTTTTTTCTATTATCGCAGTGCGTTTGATGTTGTTCTCGTCATGTGGATGAACAATGGCAGATGTTGAACATTTGCCACTCAGGCGGGAATGACCAAGGTGGCTTTCACACACAGTGATGTCTAATGCATATCCTCTATACTGTACCTCTAAATCAGCACCTCTTGTTCGTTAACCGGGAGTCCTGAGGCTGAGCAGCTAGTGAAAGGTCTGTGACTGAGCACGACTCCTAGCTAATGTTAAAAGACAAAGGAGAGGAAGCCGAAAGCTCTGCCACGTTTTATGAACTACTTCTTACAGTATATGATGGCTAAAATTTAGACAGGCTCGTCAACTCATAGTGACATATTCGGTCTGTAAATGTGGACTTTGAAGGAGGCGGCTTCTGAAAAAGGACACAGCTAAAGTGTCTGACGCTGAAGTGGAAAAATCGTACAGTGGGAGAGATCACGACTGAGCAGCACGTCAGATCGTACTGTACTGAAGGTCTGACAGGCAGAAATTACAACCACAGTCAGCCGTCCGATCAGATCATCATCATTTCAAAGAATAAATTCTGACATCGTAAGAAAAAAATCCCAAACCCAATCTGCTTCTACGCTGCATGACCCTCATACTGCCCCTCGTGTGCCTGTGTGATGTGTAGCAAAGCTCCATACAGATACGTATATATATATATATATATATATATATAAAATGTATGAATGTGTGTCCACAGTTGTGTTCTGTGTTCATTACAGACAGTGATAGTGGAGCAGATAGTGTCTGACACACATCATTGGCTGTGCACTGAGCTGTAAGGAGCTGTAGAGCCAGCGCCATTACACACTGCATCAGTAATGACAGGAACCCCAGATAGCGCGATTCACTAACACAGCAACAGAACGTAGACCCGAATCCAAATAAACCTGACAGTAAGGGGATCAGAGCGCAAACAGACCCAAGACCTTTCATGTGGACCACAGTTGGAAAAACCTTTGCCACTGAACAAAATCCTGGCAGCAGTTACTTTTCTTTAAAAACATAATTGGCCAAACAATTTAGTCGTATATAAACGTAATTTCTAGGAGACACGGCTTCCAAACATGTCCTCACTTTCAGTTTAAAACTTATTCTGGTCCTCACAAAGGCAGAAGTACAAGAAATCCCTCACACACAGCTCCCCTGGTGTGATATGGATTTCCTCTGAAGTGTAGTGGCTGTCAGACAGCAACATGAATCTGACAGAGGTGAATGTGTGTGTCAAGCGAGCTAATCTTTCCGTTTAACACGCTCGTCCACGTCAAACACAACTCTGCCCTCTTCCACGGATCGTGCTGCTGCACAGTAACGTGCAGGATTTAAGAAAGATGAACGTAAAGCACATAAAACTGCTTCTTTGCCGCAAATAGATGAAGCAGAACGCGACAAAACATACAAAACATGAACGAAGCAAAAACAGTTGCTGTTGCTGAGTTTCAGGCAGTTTCGTAAAGTGATGATATTTTGGGCCATTTTCACCTCTTCAGAAGGCTGTTTGAGGGCCTGGAGTTGATTTTATCAGCAGCACATACAGAATGATTTTAATAAACAAGAGGAGCCGTCAGAGAGAAACACCCTGAATCTGTTTCTGTCTGATCTGTGGTGAGCTGTGAGAAAAGAGGGTGAGAGTCGTGCCCAAGCTCATGATTCACGACTGTAATATCATTCAGCTCTTCCCTGTAGATCTAAAATCCTGAACACTACAGACACGCTGGAAGGGTAAATGATCACAGAGATTTACTGTTTTCTTGTCTACATGTTGGTTTAACTCAGTTCTTTGATTGTTTGGCTTGGAGCTCACACAAGCAGTTTATTTGCACAGTGATTCAGTTTCCAACAAGTTGTTCCTAAGTCTTATTTACTGACATACAGTTAAAAGATTTATTCACCTCGTAACGTGCCGAACGTCAGCGGATCAGAATATATCTGCAGCTGCTCCGGTTCAAGATGAGACCAAACGTCAGTTTTTGAGTCACAACAAAGGCCGAAATGTGGCCTGTAACAGACTGGGTGAGCCTTGTTAATGCCTTTTGCTATGTCGTAACGCAGATCGGAAAATGGCGACTACTGCTGGAAAGACGAAAGTCTGAACTTTAGGATGGGCTCAGTTAATAAAATAGTTTTTTTCAAAAATTGTGAATCGCCGCAACCACGAGAGGTCCTTGCGCATACAGTCATAAATGGGCACAAAAATATTATGGGTCCAGTAGTTAGCTGCGGACACACACACACACACACACACACACACTCACCCGACCAAGCGCATGATCCCCTCCAGGCTTCGGCCTGGCAGAGATAATAAAGGTCAGTAAGCAATCCTCGGGGAGGTGATTTGTGGGATGACGTCTTGGGTTTAGTTTCCAAAAAAACAACCCAAAAACATAAAACAACCAACAGTCAACAAGTATTCTGAACACAAACTGCTGACCTGGAACTGTCCCAGCAGCAGAATACTAACTACTCATAGTTCTTTGAAACAAAATCATACACTGAGCATTTTTCTTAAGTCATAAAAATCAAATGGTGGGATTTGGGACAAGTTTGACAAAAAATCATAAACTATTTTCCCCCCGGAGCTCAAAATGACGTCTAGTTTTTTAATATTTCCCTCTGTTGATCAGGTGATCCAAAACAAAATGTCAGCTGTAGGGCGCGTCCTCATCTCTCCGCCTTCAGGTGTTTGTGTATCAGCAGCTGATAGAATCAGGAGCTGATTCACATTCTACTTTGTTGACTTTTTGGATTTGAAGTCTGCAATATTTATAGTATAATAGTTACTGTGTTAACGATGAACATGTTGTCCCATGCACGAAAAACAAGACGTCAGCTCGTCAGTTTAAATTAAACAACAATGACTTGGTGAAGCTGGTTAGTTTAGTATTCAGACCTGTTATGTTTTGATGAATGTATGTGGACTGCCCTTGTCCACATACTTTAGTGTACTTTCAGTCTGGGGCTGTTTCTTTGAGACTGTCCTCCAGAAAAACATGACTTATCTATGGTCTATGACTTGTGTTTTTTCCCTTTGTAACCCTTATGGGAGCGATGTGAGGCAAAGATACTGCGTGAGATGAAACAGACAGGTGCATGCAGGTGTTCTGAAACCAACAGGAAGTTAGTTATTGTAGTTTGGCCCAATGATTTGACCCGCTGGAGCTGCAGCAGTGGCTGTGACACGCGGCTCATGGAGGATACTAAAGGTACTTCCCGGAGTCATAACTCAGTCAAATCTGAACACAGACATAATACACACATTTTATTTTTCAGTGTGACTTACACTTTCCAGCGATGTCATTATCTCCGATGTCCGCTGGGAATAAGCGCAAATAAATCGGCTTAGAAATCATAGGGGAGTGGTGTTTTTGACTTTTCTCTTCCTGTTTCAACATGACAATGCTCCCGTGCACAAAGCCAGGTCCATAAACACCGGATCACCAGCACCAGTGTCGGACCTCACTGATGGTGGCTCTGGTGTCTGAATGGGAGCAGATCCCTGCAGCAGGTTCATCAGCTGCTGGAAAGGCTGAGACCAGCAGAGTGGAGGCTGTTAGAGCAGCACGTTAGTGAACATGGTGTCGCAGTCACATGTTCAAGTGTCCAAGTACTTTGTCCCACATACTCCTGGCTATGTGGTGTAAGTAAAGCTGGTTAGTTTCAGGGACAGAGGATGGTTTGTCAATGAAGGCCTCCAGCAGCAGAAGAGAGAGAGAGAGTGTGTGTGTGTGTGTGTGTAATAATAACTTTGATGCCTGAGTGGATTAAAGAAAGTTCAGCAGGTAGAACATTAACGTCTCTCTCTTCTCTTTCTGTCTGTCAGTATAATTTCACACAACCACATGTTTCAGGCTCATGACAGCGATAACGCAGCTCAGCTTAGTTTAATCACCAGCACACGAGAAAGTTGCCTCCTGCATGGAGGCAGGCATCTTGCATGTTTCCTGCAGAAAGGCAGGCGTGTGTATAAGACTCAGGGCTGCTTTACATTTTCCACCTGCAGTTTCTCTTTGAATACTTACATTGTCAGGTTGTAAAGCTAAAACCCCTCAACGTATCTTTGTTCACATGAGCTGCAGCTGTAACTGCTGCCAAAGTTGACCTTTAGTTTACCTGAATGAGATCGAGAATTTTGCCAGTTTAGGTCAAATACGCTATATTTACGGCATCCATGCATTTTTAAAATGCTGTCTATGACCCTGCACATCAAAAACCAGACTGTTTCAGATATTTTGTGTACCAAATTTGGTTGAGAATAATAAATATGGCCTATACTAATTGATTAATCTTGAACCAAGGAAAAATGACCTTATAACTGGTGGCAGTATTCACGTCAACAACCAATTATTAATTAAAAATGCAAAATGTAATTTAAGTTTGCCTCTAGCTACAGATGGTTGGATGAACATCAACATGATGAACTTAATTTAAGGACAAGATTATTACTTAACTAACCTCTAACATAGTAATCAGGATGTCTCTGCTCAGATCCCTCACAGATCCACACAGACTCATTAAGTCAACTCTTATCTTCTGTCACAAGGTCGAAACACTCGAATCAAATCCCCCTCTCCCATATCTCTGTCCTCTTCTCCTCCTCCCTCTATTACGCTCTTCCTTTGTACTTCTCTCAACTGTTTCCTCTGTTTCTGAACACTGTAATACTCCTCTTTGTTTTTCTTGTTCAAACTGTCGTACTGAAAAACACCTTCCTTTTTTTAAAGTCTCCCGTGTGTGAGAAAGAAATTTCTTCTTATCTCCTCGACTGATTTCTCTTTCCTGTTATTCATGGTGATTCTGAGGCGTCTGGTATATTTTGTTCCAGTCACCTCTGACCCCTGCACTAACTGACTGTAAAGACAGTCATTAACTTTATTTTAATTCCCTTTGGATCAGATCAGCAGCTTAGTGTCTACAATAAAAACCATACCAGTGGCTCTGAATGAACATTTGACCTATTTAAAAACTCAATAATAACCATTTACGTATTGATTAATGCTTGGAAAGCTAAATTATGCTTCTATATTAGTTTTGTTGACAACACATAAGCTACAGTTATTCAGTGTTTAGCCCAAAGGTTTGCTATGATCACTGGAAAATAGCATTTCTTGACAATTAAAATCTCCACTAAATGTCAGAATAACACAAATAAGAATTAACCAAGCAAACGTATTTGGAATCTGATCAAAATATTGCATTAAATGTCAGAAATCTGACTATTAATAAATGACCTATATGGGCACATGTTTCCCTCTTCCAGGCAAACACTGCTAACTGCATGTTGACTTTGATTTGAATCTCACCTAAAGTTTCATTTCTCTTCTGTCATATCACAGTTTCCCCATTTTAAATGAGATTTTTTCCCAAACTTTAAGGACTTCTTGTTCATGTTGGTCATCAGTTGAGTTTCAAAGTTGATATCACATGAAAGTCATGTGATATGATCAAAAGATGCATTATTTTTTAAGAGATCTAAAAAAGAAGCTGGAACCATTTTCTGTTGATGATATCATATGATCTTCATCAGCAGATGGAAATGAGTAGACTGAGTGATAATAATAATAACTTTAGATGTTTACAAAGTGTTTTACATACAGTAAAACCCAAAACAGCAGCAATACAGAAAAAATAAATGTAATATACTATACTATATATACTATACTAACTATACATGTAAGTTCACGTAAAAGCCAGTTTATAAAAGTGTGTTTTTAGAAGGGATTTACAGGCGCCCTAATAGAGAAAGCGCAGTCACCTTTAGTCTTGAGCCTGGACTGTAGAACAACCAAAAGGCAGACGTCATCTGCTGATGAAGATCACGTGATACAATTAAAAGCACTACAACCAGGGGCGTTGTTTCCGCAAAAGCCAAGGTATGGCAATGTGACATGACTTCACAGAAATACTCAGTGACGATGGGATTTGAGAAATATGAACTTACCTAAAACTTCATTTAAAAGCCAAGTACCTTCTACTGCACTCATTCAGGCCTACTGGTCTATGAGGAGGAAATAGACCTCTGATAGGTCCATAATAGGCCCGTCAGTGAATATGAGTGTCAGTGAGTGAACTTGTTTGTTCCTCCATGTTTTTCGACAGTGTGTTATGGAAGCATTTTGCCCAGCCGACTTCAATAAGTGCCTAAGAGACCAAATCTATGGCCTTGGGTCTTAATGTATGCCAAGAAAATATTTCCCACACCATTACACCGCCACCACCATTAGCCTGTAATACAGAAAATGATGGTGGATGATAAATGATGATGAATTATGTTTATATGAAAGCCTATAGAAATGTCCCAGCAGGGCAGCTTTATATGGGATCTGGAACCACCATGAGTGGAATCAAAAATCATGCTATAATTAAAGTTGCTTTAACAAGTCTTACCTTTTTACACTTGGATTCAAACGGTTATTTCTTTAATCAGGTAATCTCAGTGAGCAGCACTGTTCTGCAGAGGTTACTGAAGAATGTTAAAGGCAGACTGTAATCTAGACATGGCATGTGCATGTGCACATGTGATACAAGATTATATCATCTGCATAGAAATGGATAGTGTAAATCTATGTTATGACATCTAAATAAAATAACGGATGACACCAAGGGCTCTTAACTTCTTGTGGCATTTATTGAACTGCCCCTTTAACCTGCTGTTGACACCAGAACCTTCCATCTGTAAACTATTACTTCACATACAGTCGTTCTGGTCTTGCGAAATCTTCACTGACACATTCAGTGTACTGTTACTGTCCAGGAAATTCCTTTCACTACAGTGTAGATTGTAAATAAAAAGGACCAAGCACAGAACCTTGTGGTACCCCCTCAGTTATACCTGTATATTACCTGTATGTACAGCACCTGTGTAGTGTCACTAGTTATTTCAAACATTCATCTATGCAATTCCAATGAAGCACAATTTACAGTATCTACTAAACTTGCACTCACCATGTGTAGCACCGGGCACTGTCATTGTATATACAGTATTTTGAGCATCCTAGTTTCTGGCTAAGATTTTAGTTACTTATGATTTTACCATTTTACTAAGTGTATGTTGTTTGTTTTGGGATTTTCATGTGTGACATGGCTGCTATAACACTGCACCTCATCCCTTTGGGATAAACAAAGTACTCTATGTAATTAGTATTACAATGGTGGTTGATCTGAGACCATCAGTACAAATTGACTGCGTTCTATATATTGCAGCAGATTGACTTAATAATCAATAATTTTTTTTTGCATTGAGTGCTGCAGGTTTGCAGTTAAAAAAAGAGACAAAAGTTAAAAAAGGAAAGGCAAAAACGGGAAAAAAGTTGAAAACTTTGCATTTAACAATAAAGGAACAGAATTTCACTGAATTGATGATAATAAAATGGCATTTGTATTTCACACGTCACCATAGACATAGCAGAGAATCCAGCCATCCAGGTCTTGTTACTGTAGTAACTAGTGTGAGAGAGAGGCTGTGGTCTGTGAGGAGACTGTGTGGGATGTACGCTGTTCACAGCTGGCAAACAGGGTGTGTGTGTGTGTGTGTGTAAAAGAGACTGTGTGTAGGTGATACATTAGTTGCGTGTTGGAGGTTACTGATAATAGTGTCACATTTAAGTTTTAATCCTGCATATTGTGTGTGAGTCTGCCTGCGTGTGTGTGTAGGTGGGTTAGGATATTTGTGTGTGTGTGTGTGTGTGTGTGTGTGTGTGTGTGTGTGTGTGTGGAGTCACGTTTATCTTTGTGTTATGCAGACTGCAGATTGTGTGACATCGCTACCCGCCTGACAGGTTTTCCAGAGTTAGCTGTGTGGTAGTTTAGAGACACACACACACAGATACACAGTTTAAAGTATAAGACTGATGATACTTTTCTATATTTTTCTTATAGTCATCAAATCCCATGAAAAGCCCAAAACAATACAATACAATTAATATATCCTACAGAACTAAAAAGCACTGTGTGTATATAAAGACTGATATATTTTATTCCTCAGTGCCAGAGCTCGTGTTGCTGGCTTTGCGTCTACGTGCTTCGTTATACCTGTCATTCAAGGCTTTGACAGGTAGCGTATCTCCAAAGTGTCATTGGCTTGCTCAATGGCCTCTTTTTCCACTTCCATAGCATCACACATTGCATCCACTCCACTTAGATTTTAGTCATAGAGCTTTGGTAGGTTTTTTTTCAGACAGTTTCCTAAACCTACGCATCTGAAGTTGCCGGGAATCAAGTTGTCGGCTGATTGCCCCCCATGTCCGCTTTCATTGCGTTGTCTTGGTCAGTAATATCTGTTTGTTCTTGGCTGAGGGCCATGCTCTCATTCTCTAAGAACTCCAAAGAGGGGATTGTCTGCTTGTTGCAACTCATGTGTTTTTGTTTACCAGTGTGTATTGTTTATTATGGGCTCTATACACAAAGCTCTAGATAATAACCACCACAGCGCAGTACAATCAGTGCTGAAAATGCACAGTATATTTGAGATTGAGTATAGGTGAAAGTGAAAGTATTTTCACTGATTAAGGCGTGTCAGTATCAGTGACTTTCTTCTTCAACTAGATGATATCATAAAGTACAGGAAGTGACATCACTTTTCACACAGAATGGTGTTTATGCAATGGTCCTGACAGTATTTGTATTGTGGAGCTTAACACTAAGGCTTTAATGACCTGTGGGCTTCTGTAAACCTCTTCAATCCCACTGTTCCCCCCGGCAGGACAGTCATTACAGCTCGTGCTGCACAGCCCAATACTGTTCAGACCCACAGAGCTATATTTTAAAATCTAGTGATCTAGAGATCCCAAAGTTTCCAAAGATACCAAATATGTCAGACTGATTTTTGGGGAAATGTGTCTTAAAGGATGCGCGTGACATCTAGAATATTTCCACTTTATGGAGTGGTGCAGCCATAAAAACATGGAGTCTTTCCGGCCCCTAAGGGGTCTGAGACACTGGGGGCAGTTGCCGGCTTTGTAGTCCAGCCTCGGTGTCGACTCCAGGACAATTAGCAACCGCTGTGTCAAAAGCTAATGGAGAACCTAATAAATAGATTAATAATACATAAGAATAATAAACCACTGCCTCCAAAAAGGCTACGACAGCTACTATTTTCAATAAGAAGTTTATTTGTTTTCTCAATTACATTGTGGTGAGCGACGTGATCGCCGCCTAGAGAATATCACAGGCAACGTTTTTTTTTTCCCAGTGAACGCAAAGGTAGCCTTCGTAGGAGGGAGGAGGTCGGGGTGGATGGCAGGTGGACAGACGGCAGGACTTTGCATCTTGAGTCCTGCGTGTGGTCAAGTTCAGGCAACAAAAGCACTCTGGTGAAGGTCAGGGAAAGGTCAGGGAAAGGTCAGATGGTGGTTTCAGTTATATGTTAATAAAGAGAACATGTTGTGTCTCGTGCTTCATGTCACTGCTGGTTTTTTCTATATTAAGGCCTCGTCACACCCGCTTTTCATTCCAGTAGAATCGCTGCAATTAGTGGATTCACTCACGGGGCAAAGTAAATCCGCAAATGACCTGCAAATTCACAGTGTTTACCAACAGCAAGCCATCTTGACAGTGCTGACCTTTTAAAGGGACGGAGAGGAAGCTATCGTAGCTTATTAGCCATCTACTTTTATTTAACCTCCTTGGTCAGAGTATTAACTGCTCCACAGCAGAGACCTGCAGACAATTATGAGACAGGAGTCGATGGAACAAATACCTCTTTTGAATAAACTGTGTGAACTTTTTGTCTCGTTAGCAACCAGGTAAAGGAGATCTTTATTTTCCCTATTCAATAACTTTTTATTGAATGAAATGCTATGAAATGGTGACCAAAATGTCAGGGGGGAGTAAACAGAACAGTAGAGAGAAAACAGAGAGAATCTCCGGGAGCTATTGTGACTGACTTAATTACCGGTTAGCTCGCCAGTTACAGCACATTTTACGTTCAGGCTCAACATTTCCTCATTTTGTTGATAAAAACGTAACGCATGTATGTGTGAGACCTGCTTGAACTGACCCTTTAAGCAAAGACAGCGTTAATAAAGAGTGAATAGTACACTGTTAGTGTAGAACGGTGGTACTGATTGGCCAATCAAAGTACCAGGTGCATAATTATTATTTGCTGTATGTGTGACTTTATTGAACGGTGGTTAGTGGCCATGGTATAAATCCAGTACTAGTATACTAGCTCCAGGGTGCGCCTTGAACATATATGTATGTTATGTAATTCTCACTTTGCTAAGCTTCAAAATACTGGAATGCTAAGCTAGGTAATGGCTAATAATTTCCTTAGTTTGTTTATTGGTGTCTGAGGGAGAAACGTGGGTGACTAAGGGCTTTCTGGGGGTAACAGAATTTATCAGAATCAGAAATCAGAAATACATTATGACACTTTGACTGAAGCATGGTTTCATAAAGGAGGCCTCAGGCCCTGTGATTATGTTGTTTTGGGTTATGGGGCATAAGATAGAAGTGTCGCAGAAGTCTCTGTTCTTCTTATACTGATACCTTGGGCCGGAGACAGTCTGTTTTTGTCTCATCTATAGATGAGAGCATTGTGTAGGCTGTGCCCTGTGTACACGCTGCCACATTGCTTCTCTGTCGACAGATTTGTTTGTAATAAATCCAACTGGAGCTCGAGTTATTCTTTATTCAAAGGAGGACATCTCTTCAGTTCAAGTTTTTCTTCAACAAACTGGCGTCACGAACAAGGATTCCAACAAAGACAGACACTGGTTAGGCATATAAGAGATTTCCATTTCTTGCCCTGTGTGCCTCTTGACGAAATTGTAAAGAAACTGTATTTTCTGCATTAGACTATAAGGCATCTGATATCAGAATAAGGTCAAAACAAAATGAAACTATAGATTTGGGACCCAGAAAGTAAAACATAAAATCTAGAATAATGCCAGCCTCATCCTTTAAAGGTGATTGTTTTACATGTATATACATACAGTGCATATACATACAGTGCATATACATACAGTTGAAAGGGGGGCTGCATCAAACAGCTGCATACCAAAACTTGATGTTCTTCCATTTATTTCCTTGTCTTTCCCCCACAGTACTGTACACTCTCTCATGGCTTCCCTATTATGTGTTATGTAATAAAGCTGCTTTGGCAGCCTGTAATATACAACCTTAGAATGCTGTGATCCCTGAAAGCCTCCGAACCAATTTACACCACAGTATTACAGTCACTGTACGGCTGCAGAGATGTACGGCAGCTAAACGTATCCTGGAGGTGAGGTTGTTCTGTCAACTGTTTCCTAGGTCACGAATGGATTTTGAATGTCTACATTTTGACTGTTTTCAGTGCAAAATGTCACAACTAGATTTATATAAATATCTGCAAACTAACACATCAAGTTATTAACCAACAATATGGAGGCTGTGTGTGTGTGTGGAAGTTAAATATATACAGTGGTCAGAATGAATCAGAGTAACAGTAATGACAGAGGCACGGACACGACCGTGGTTAGTGTTTCAGTTTCAGTAAGGTGTGCCAGAAATAAATGTGACTGCAAAGTGTGTGTCCAAAACCTTGAGCGTCCAAAACTGCCTTGAACATCAGTGGGAAACCTCTATCATGTGATACAGATGAGATATGAACAACACTGTCTCCATCTAGTGGCTGTAAGCTTGTACTGCATTCTGAACACAATAACAGACAGGTGTAAAACCCTTCACCTGGGGAGGAAAACAGCTCCATCTAGTGGAGTCTTGTTGTACTGTACTGATTTGCACAGAATATTTCAAAATAAAACAGGAAACAAATATAAACCATGACCTGCTGTATTTAATCTCGTCTATTTTTCCTAACATGTAGAACATGTGTAATATCAATGTGTATGTGATATTACTTGCCACTATTCACCGTTACTTGATGTCAGTTTTGAACATTAAAATGCCTAAACACCGTCAGTTATTTATTACTATTCATGCGGCCTCAGAAATATTTCAACCACACCTACATACTGATCATATTGTAAAACCACAGAGCTGTGACTCTGTCTAAGATTTAAAGGCACAGTGCAGCTGTTGCAGGTAGACAAACCTCTTTTAAGGTAGTGCAGATAAAGCAGGAACTGACATACAAGGTTAGATGGGTTTTTGAAAGGGTTTAATTTTAATCACCAAATACGTTTTCATTAATTACAAACATAATCAGTAGAACTGATAAATATGCCAAACACAGACATACACATATACAGACATATTTCTTTGCTAAATAGAAAGTATACACACACACACACAGCAAAGTGCTACAGTATTCACTTTTACAGGACAGATATAAAATCTATCCTCTCCATGTGCTCTTTGTAGAAAATACATAAAAATCTTTCTGTGTTCTGATAAAAAATGGTTAAAAGCAGTTACTACAATACAATTAATACTATACATCCAACATACATTATGTAATACTAATACATATTTTTGCTGGTGTGTATTACATAGTGTTGTTGTGAGGAGTACTTTGATAAAATACAACTTTCTTTTCTAAATAACGAGCCTGACTCTTCTTGGATATTACATTATACTTTAAAGCTCACCTTAATACATTTAACTTGTTATAGCTGCGATGAAGGCAGCAAAAAAAAGGTTTGCTCAGCTGGTTTTCACTCTGACTGCCCAGCTGTCCACACAGATCATGTGAGGATGGAGGAAGATGCACCGGAGCCACTAGATGACATATTGTAACCATCTGAAAAAACAGCAACAAAACAAATTGATTCAGTCTGTAGCAAAACAATTTGTCAACTGATACTAAAACAAGACTAAGAGTCTGCAGCCATGCTAGCGGCTCTGTGAGGTTAGGTCAGCATGCTAACATGATGTTAACATGCTAATGTTTATGCTACATTCTCGCCATGTTGGCAGAATGGGAAGAACAGGAAAAGCTCTCGTTATTAGACCAGACACCAACAAGGAATTTCTTGAAGTAGTTGTAATAGTGTTAATAATGGATTTTATTTAGATGCAATATCGTAGCCGTTAGCAATTCCCGCTAACTCCGATGCAGAATTACAACTCAGAGGTGGCGTGAAAAGGTTTTTCCAAGTGCAAGTAGAGTCTGGGCGATACGATGTGAACAGTGGCATTAGCTGTTAAGCACAGTCATGATCTTAGTTTAGTGTGCATGCTAACATTTGCGAATTAGCACTAACCATACAGTGGCCTACAGCTGTGGCTTATGTCTACTTTTGCAGATATTTAACTGAAGCATTAGACAAAGTGAAATTTTGACCAGATGGTGGCGCTAGATGAAACACCAGGGGAACATCACTTTACATTACACATCAAGACACTCTGGGGAATATCAATGTCTCTGTCAAAATGTTGTGCCAGTCCATCCAGTAAATGTTGAGATTTTTTACTAGATAAGTAAAAATTTCGACCTGCTTAGTGGCATAGGTAAAAAGTTTAGCCTTTGTTTGTTTGTTTGTTTGTTTGTTTCTTTTCTTAATTGTTGTTGTACCTCTTCCTCTTCTCCAGTTCCGGAAAAAGCCCAATCCACTTGGTAACGAGATTCCAACGCTGGTGCTCTAAAACAAGAATAAAATCATGAATCACCACAATATTTGAATCTGCTAACAAAGAAATGACATGATTAAGAAAACTGTCCTTACCCTTGTCCCAGTTCCTGAACTTTTTGACATTATTGCTATTTCTGACCGCACCTGAAAAGTTAATTCTCAAAAATTAGCACTCTGCTTAAACACTCAAACAAGTTTGTTTCAATGAAAACATATTTTTAAAGGGTCAACAAGTATGATTTTATGTAGCTCAAAGAGGTGAACAGTGTTCTGGATTTCAAAGTCATGACTACCACCAATTTACTTTCATTACAGTAGCTCACTGATGGACGACTAAGGATGGCTAGCGACAAGAGCTAATATGTTAGCTGACAAAACAGTAATACCTTTTCATTTTTAAAAGATTACTCATGTTTGTGAAAGGCAACCACAACTAAAAGGTGTTGTTTGACTTGAGTAGGTGGACTTGTGTAGCAGGATTGTTAGCGGATGTACTAAACGCCCTGTTAATGCATTTAGTGAGCAGTTAGAAGCACTGTGTTGGCTAATCAGTTGTATGCAAGCACACATTTCTGATAGATTACTTTGTAACATGAACACTATAATTCTACTACTTCTAAATGATCAAGACAGAGGATAAAACTTCAAAAACTGACTTTCTGAATCCTATAAAATTGATCATAATCAATTTTTTTTAAATGCAGTGCCCCTTTCAACACTAGCTAACGCTGTAAGAATATTTGTTTGAGATATTGAAGTTGCATAATGTCTCTATATCTCAGTAAATCACAGTGGTTGCTGTAATAATGTTATTTGTTTAATTAGTCACGGTCTCTGGAGATTCATCCTGTCTGCTGCTCAGCAGAAAATTCATATATTACACATTAGCAATACAATATTAGAGAAATAACAAATGTGAATTCTACTTCTGAGTGGATCTTTAATTAAGTGAGCCGTTCATTAAAACGTTGAATATTAAGACATACACACCTTTTTGTCCAACAGCGTTCCAAACACCAATATGAAGAAACCCTTTAAAGACAGACAGACAGAGTAGCATCAGCTCAATGACAAAAGGCAAACTCACTATTCAGAATCCGTAGAATAAATGTAGGTACCACAGTATACAGTAATATATAGATCAGTATCACTAACTACTGTATTTGTACCTGCAGCGAATTGAAGAATGCAAATGAAATATGGATTCCTCTATTGTCCGGGTTGGTAAGTGTTCCGACTCCCAGACTCCAAGTTAATCCAAAGAATGGTGTGAGGACAGCCAAACTCCTAGCAATAACCACAAGAACGTGCCTCTCAGCTGTTTGTGCAGTGTCTGTCACTGCCCTCCTCCTCAGCATTTTGTATATCACCACAAGCAGGATTACAAGGTTTATCACCACTATTAACAGCGCAGGGATCACAAATGCCAGTAGAGCTTTGGACTCATTCCAGTTGAGCCAGCAGATCCCACTTTCTCGGATGTACGCTTGTTTGGGTGCAGTTACAGCTATAGTTATGATTGCGATGATGAGAGGTGCCCCGTAGCCTAGAGAGAATCCAATAGCCAACATAGATTTTTTAGACAAACCCCCGTCGAAGACATTGACTGTGCGGTAGAACAGCAGCAAAGCTGAGGCTAACATCCAGAAGAACAGGGCTAGGTAGAAAAAATGGATAAAAAATGTAGCCGCAGAGCATGCTGGTGCATTTGTCTCGTCTGGATCTGAAATGGCTGCCCCGATAATAAACCAAATGTCTGCAATCAGGAGAGACACAGCGATATTAACAATGGAAACATGACGCAAGTAAGATGTGTTGTTCCTTCTTATTTTTTTCCATATGATAGCTTCAATAATGAGGCATATGACCAAGGAAGCCATGGATATGCCAACTCCAACGTAGGTTATATAATCCAGCGCAATGTCATCTGGACTGTTCGGTGACATTAGGATAGAGAACGAAGTCAGGTGGTTGCAGCTGCAGGTGACGGTTTCATTTACGTTGTATACCAACTTGCAGCCATTGTCGTCCCATCCCCCGAGACCATTGAAGAGGCTGAAGTTCCAGAAAACACACAGAGGGTTCTCCAGAGTATTGTTTATAATATCAAATGTGAACGAAACATTATCGATGGTGCCACCGGACTGAACAAGTACGACTCTCCCATTAATGACATGGATGTTTGAACTTTCTGTTCTTGGTGGAAGTACGTTATCCATTGAGTCAAATGTCATCACAGTGATAGTATTATTTTCTCCATCAGACTTTGGTATGTTTATCTCCACTGAAGACTTAAAGACAGCGTTGAAAGTGTCTGTGAATGTAGTTTTGTTCAAGAGAATAGAAGGTGTGTCAATGTCAAAAGAGCCATTTGTAAGGCGACTCGTAAAATTCTCAAGGGACAGCAATAATGTTGAGCTGACACTGCTTCCTGTTACTGAGATGTTTCTGGTGTCATTGGCGTTTAGAATGTCCCATGATGTCCGATTTGTGGTGAGGATGCCTGCAGTTATAAGGATGTTCTAAATTGAAAGGAAAAAAGATATTAGATCATGTGAAATTGTACTGTGAAAGTGTACAGTATGTTGTGTAGGACGTGTAAACCGCAGCAGACTAATTCACATACCTCCATTGAATTTTTGGGTATTGTGATATTTGATGACCTGTTGGCTACATTGTTGAGTATTTTAACAATGGCGTTAATGTTTGCAGGAGATCCAACCACTTCCGTGCTGAAGTTGACAGTGACAGACGCGAGTTCCTCCAAGAATTCTGGCAAAAAATTGATATTCAAGTTCTGTGAGATTTAAAAGAAAAAAAGCAGTTACATTACACAGTATCTCAAAGTTCAAATAAAAGTGACAATGTGTAGGATTTTTATTCACTTATAGCATCTTTAGAAATGATTCTCATAGCGTTATAGAGTTTTTGTTTGTAAAAAATAAAATCTAACACTGTTATTCTACTACATTCATCTGACAGCATGCGTGTTACTTCAGATTTTACACACAAAAAAACATATATTATATATATACCAACCAATTCATTAATATAGATTAAATAAAAGTAGTTCAAATGAGCTCCACCTTTAAGAGATTTTAATTAAATGTAAGTACACTTTGTTGATAATACTACATTTACCTTTGTAAAATTTTGAATGCAGTATTTGCTTCTGCTTTTATACTCACAGTGTGGTATCACTAATAGTTTTACTGAATTAAGATTGAGTGCTTTTTCTACCACTGCCAAGACCAACATTCTCAATTAGAGAAAGGGTGAAAAAAGACACGATGAAGGCTGGAGCTTGCCAAAGGCCCCCAAATCACTAAATCCACCTGTCTATGCCGTCATTTGGTGTCAGAAACAGCTGGAGAACTAGGTCACCTCAGACTGCTTGAGCAGCTCCTGAACCTGCTGAAGGATGCAGTTGTCTTGTTCGTCTTCCCATTTCTTATTTTCCCCACAAACTGCCGTCTTTTCTCCCACATAGTTCGACCTGCAGGGAGCGGAGGCCTTGTCACCAACACTTCCATTACCAAAGACAGGATCATCGACACAATCGGGTGCTAGAGAGGAAGAAATAGTTTTTTTTATCACAGGAAAAAATACCTTGACCTGAATTGTATAAAATGCTGTAATGTCTGGATCAATACTTACCCTTTCTGGAGAACTCCAGTGTTATTGTTTTGCTAAATTCCGGATAGTTCTTCACTCGACAAATGAAGTCCATTTTCGGCTTCTCACAGGTAGTTGGAAAGTTAATCTGATTTGTGCCTATACAAAAAACAACAACTCACCTTGGACATAGAGTATCAATATTCACTCAGTGAAAATACTATAGATGTATACACATTCTCAAATAGTTGTTTGAGAACTACATTTATATGTAAAACATTTCCCAGTAGCTGATTTGCCTATTTTTGTTTCAGGTTTACCGTCAGGAACAAACGCGACCTCATTGCCGGTGTTGTCAGAGCACTGCAGTTGCACTTGCACTTCCTGTCCATCTTGACATATGATCTTTCGTGTTGGTGTCACTTGGATCAAAGGTGTCTTTTTGTGAAGGAATTCTCCGTTGGATTTCTGTCTGAAAACTGATGTTGAGGTCGAACTGGTGTTTTTCAGCTTACATTCATAAAATCCTGAAATTTAAAGGTGATCATCAATTAACGTCAAATCAATGTGAAGCCAGTGTTGCCAAACGAATACAAAAGTATGTGGGATGACATCAACATTAGGTTATAAGGGGGGCATGAACCTAAATCAGCATTCAGGTTGTGATTTAGTGGGAGCAACATTCTTCTACAACTTCCAAACATGTTGTGCTGTAAGCTTTGAGTTAGGAGACTCAAAAAGACTTGAACAGTATCCTGAAATTAAATTGGTTAATTAAAGTGGAGTGCTTTTGTCTTTGTCTCATCTACCTTTAGGTGTTTTGGGTTTTAACAAACACAAGAGAAGGAGTCTGAATTCGATTAGATGGTTAGGTAACAGCCAACTATTTAGTGAATACTGGGGCGTGTCTTTTGGCTTTTCCCCATCATGCCGAATGGAACGCCGACAGGCTGCATATTGAGGCTTCTGTCGTTAGGAAAATCATTTCTCTGCCTCTTCTGTGATGAATTTCAACCTGTTGAATTTTTTTAACCTTCAACTGTTTCAAGTTAAAAGGTAAAAAAGATGCAAAAACTAATGATTACCACTTTAGATATATGAATAATTTCAGCCTTATACTACACTATAGCTGTGTGGAGTAAAGCCATGTCAACATTTCTTTTTACATTTTTGGTCAAATTACATTACCATGACCAGATACTGTACATTATTTGGCATTGGTGTGCCAGGCTAAACAATGGCGATAGTGTAGGTTTGGTTTTGCATTGTAGACAAATTTTGCCCTCAAGACAATCAGAGTTCTGCATTTGCACAGATCAGAGCACAAGGAGAAAAGTCCTAGACAGCACTTGCACTGTAAATGTGTATGATTTGTAAATGTCTCAGAGACAGAAATAAAAAGAATTTCTTGATTGCACCACACTGGATCTATTTCTTACCATCGTCAGTAATGTAATAAGGTGACACAGTTAACGTTGCTCTTCCGTTCTTTTCTGAAAAGCGGTGTTCATTATCTTCTTTGATTGACTTGTCGTTAAGTTTCCACTCTACAGCATAGTTGGTATTAAAATTGACATCATTTGGTGGAGGACCACATGTCACAGTCACACTTTTCCCCAAAAATACTTCAGTTGGTTCAAACTGTAACGCTGTTGAGCCTTTAAAAAAACAGACAAAGGTCAGACAATTATTATTCAAATTGATCAGATATTCTTGACATGACAAACAATGCTTATGTGAATTTTTTTTTTTAAATCACAGAAAATTTTGTGTCTCTCAAAATATATATAAAAAAGTGTAAAACTGTCTTACTGTCAAACAGTATAGGGTATATTGCTGACAGCTGTGCAGATATCCCTGTTTCTACTGCTTTAATTTCTGTGTCTTGAATAAAGGTTGCGGTTACAGTGTAGTCAACGATAGTGCTTCCGGACCTGTAACACAGAATAGAATCCCAATGAAATTGAAATTGAATCCAATCACAAGCAGTTAAATGTAGTCACCTTATATCTGCTCTGGAAACTTGATGTTAATCACCATTAACCAAAAAGTTCTTAGAAAAACACTGTATGGTTACTTGTTTTGTAACCATACAGTTACAAGAAATCAGGAAGGGGGCAAACACTTTTTCACACCACTGTATATTGCACTTTTCAAAAAAAAAGTTTAGATAAAAAAAGTGCTTTACAAAGACATTAAAACGAGATATTACCCAATAAATAATAACCAAGAAGAAAGAAATAAGTAGAATTGATACAGTAATAATGACAAGCGAGGTATGAATTACTAAAACACAGTAAAAACGGTTCAAGAGGTATCAATTCTGAAAAAGTGCACTTTTAAGAGATTTAAAATGAGATGAGATTGATTATATGAGAATGAGATTTAATGGCTGAAGAAGAACAAAATGAAGACTTTGGAGTGGCCTAGTCAAAGTCCTGACCTGAATTCTATTGAGATGCTGTGGCATGATCTTTAAAAAGGCAGTTCATGCTTGAAAACCCTCCAGTGTGGCTGAATTACAACAATTCTGCAAAGATGAGTGAGCCAAAATTCCTCCACAGCGCTGTAAAAGACTCATTGCGAGTTATCGCAAACACTTGATTGCAGTTGTTGCTGTTAAGGGTGGCCCAACCAGTTATTAGGTTTAGAGGGCAATCGCTTTTTCACACAGGGCCATGTAGGTTTGGATTTTGTTTTTCCTTAATAATAACAACCTTCATTTGAAAACTGCATTTTGTGTTTACTTGTGTTATCTTTGACTAATATTTAAATTGGTTTGATGATCTGAAACATTTAAATGTGACAAACATGCAAAAAAATAAGAAATCAGGAAGGGGGCAAGCACTTTTTCACACCACTGTAAATATAGTTCTTGTTGTTGTTATTATTATTATTATTAATTACCCTAATTTGCACTTCAGCTCAGTCAGTGTTGATGACTTTTGCTGATGCTCAATTTGCTGGGCTTGTTAGGGGATATAAACACTTTGGATTTGAACTTGTCTTGGAGTAAGTAAGTGAACAATACTGGGCCAAACATTTTTAAATGGTGCCCATTGACTGTGGGCATATTTAACTTCTGCTTATAAGGCCACTTCAGGCAAGGTCAGTTCGAGGTGAGCCAAAGTACACAGCAGCTTTTTGTAAACTGTATCAACACTGAGATTAATCCAAAAACAAGAAGAAGAGTCTACAGTCATGCTAGCTCTGTGAGGCTGCACAGTGGTGCTTTGAGCTAAATGCTAACTTTAGCATGGTAACCACATCCATGATGCCAACATGCTCACAATGACAATGCTAACAATTCTTTACCATAATCTTAATTCAGCGTCTTAACATTTGCTAATTAGCACTAAACACAAAGTCCAGCTGAGGCTGATGGGCAGAGCTGCCAAGTTTTGAATTTAGTTTGGAGTGAGATTCGGTATCTGTGAAGTTCGAGTAGGCCCACCCCAGGGGACGGGGGTCATCACTCCTCAATCCCCAGGAATTTTGTTTAAAACGTTCAGCAGCCAATTCACAATTTTTAAGCATTGGGACTCTTAGGAGAATCTGGAGGGTTGGCAAGTAGCTACATCTACAAATATTGTATGAAAAGTAAAAAACATATTATTCAAATTTATCCAGAATAACAAACAAACTAGATTTTATAAAACTAGAAAGCCAGCCTAGAAATAGAAGAGAAGGAAAGAGTTCTTAGCTGAACTAACAGATTTTTCTTATTGATTATGTCAGAGGTGCTTTCACACATTTCAGCTGTTTTCCCGTAGCTATCAGGACTCTGAACTCCTCCCTCTAGCCCCCTCCTCACATACTACTGACATGCATTACCATGCACCTAATATCATACACTGGATGGTTGTATGTACTATGTTTCTGTGATGATATGTTGACTATATTTGTGTGTTGTGTCGTGATAATGTGGATTGTCTGCTGTCCATTAATGTGTTTGTGCTGCAGAGTAGCCTATAACATACTGTACCGAACAAATTCCAGCTCTGTCTGTCTGTCTGTTTGTTTGTCACCTTGGCAGTTAAATTAAGCTATTATCCAATGGTACTGTCTGATAAATACATGAAAGGTGTTTTTTGATTTTGGAGCGTGTGTGTGTGTGTACGCTTTGTCAACTAAAGCCACACAAACTGTGCTTTGGGCTCTGGAAAAAAACCTGAAGTTCAGACTTTTAGCATTTAACATATATTTTTCATGAAGAAATGGCTCTGAGGCTTCCTCTTATTTGGCGTGAGATTTGTGAGATAGTTTTGAGAAAGATGAAAGCGTGTTGGCAACCCTGTATAATGTATAAATAACCAAAATGTAAAATAATGTTATATTAGCTACTAGATTTCAGCATTGAGGTACAATTACATTCATGATTTGCATAGGCATACTAACCTAAAAACCTGTTATTGTGAATCTCGACAAAGTTTCAGAATGGACAGATAGAGCGAGAATGACTTCCGGATGGGAGCCGAAACGTCTTGATTCTGAAACCAGTGTCCAGATGACTACGACTGAAACCTTTTCTACGATAGAACACTCCTGGACGAATGAGGGACTACACCGTCTCTGTAACCATAGTAACTCACTGCCTGTGTGCGCACGGTGCCAGAGGAGAGGGAGACGGTGCGCTGCTGCCAGAGAAGCGGCTGCCTGAGGTTACTCTGAGCAGCAAGCATGGGAGTAAATTACAATATAATAGATTTGTGGATATTTCTTGCTTTCCCCCTGATGGTCTGAATAACTCGCTGCTGCTGCGGTGCTGCTGCTGCTGCTGCTGCGCGGCGCTGCTGCTGCTGCGCGGCGCTGCTGCACTGTGTTGCTCTGTCTTGTCTGCCCATGCGATGTCCTCTTTTCTTGCAGTTATCAATTAGCCTATACATTTGTTTTCGCTGCGTGAGAAAATGGACGTGTGGCGTGAGAGCATGTGAAAAGTGTCAATTGTCTCACATCAATGCGTAAGACTTGGCAGCTCTGTATGATGGCAATGTCATTATTATTTGGTATTAAACCAAAGTACTGGGCAAATTGAAATTTTGACCAGAAGATGGTGCTAGAAAAAAGGTTAATGGATCACCAAGTTTATTACAATTTATCCTGAGGGGAATGAATGTCCGTTCTAAATTTCATGGCAATGCAGTAGTTGTTGAGACATTTCATTCAAAACCAAGCCAACCTCATGGTGGCCTTAATGGAAAAGTCAGGGGGGACACCAAAGTCAATAGGATACATCATGTTGGAACCACAAATGTCTGCACAAACCTTCCTTTGAAATCCATCCAACAGTTGTTGAGATATTTCAACCTGGACCAAAGTGGTGGACCGACCGACTGACCAACATTGCCATCTCTAGAGCCATGTTGGCTAAAAATTATTCTGATTTCCATGGTAGCGACTACACCTTTAAAATATCATACTGAGGTGAAGACATCTTTGCTACCACTCTTATGTAAATATTAAATTTAAATATCAAAATGTAATTACCCTCACACTATGCTAATATAGTATGTTACAAACCTGAAAACAACCAAACCGTCAGTAGAAAAGTATATTTAAGATTTAAGAAGTAAAATCAAAAATATAAAGTTTGACTTACCGTAACTTAATTATCTCTGCTTTTTGTAGATTTGTGATGTGCTGCTTACATTGTTTTTGAATCTGTTTGAAAGAGTGACATGGCCTGCTTGTTATCAGTTCTACAATTACATCAGGATCAAATATCACATAAATTGAACATTGTGTCAACATTGTGACAAAGCTGATTTACACATCAAGACTCACAGCGTCATTAGTGTTTTTGTAAACAGAACTTGTTTGGTCATTGAATGAAGGATTAAAATCTATGTCCATGGCAAACGACAAGTTCCTCACTACAACAGAAACATTTGTTATCGCAAAGAATCAATTTCATGAGATACATAACTTCATTCATACATTCTATATGTATTACCCTCTGTTCTTGGTTGGTGGTTGTTGTTGTTGTTGTTGTTGTTGTTGTTGTTGCTGCTGTTGGTAGTATTGCTCCTCCTGTTGTTGTTATTGGTGTTGTTGTTGTTGTTGTTGTTGTTATTGTTGTTATTATTGGTGTTGTTGTTGGTGTTATTGGTGTTGTTGTTGTTGTTGTTGTTGTTGTTATTGTTATTATTGGTGTTGTTTGGTGTTGTTTGTTATTGGTGTTGTTTTTGTTGTTGGTGTTGTTGGTGTTATTGTTTTTGTTGTCGGCATCCCTGTAAAAAAGAAAAAAACCTGGAACACTTGGCATCAATAAATGTTCTTTTAGGTCAATAAATAATTTTTTTTTCAAACCAGCGTCTTTAACCACCACCAACTCCGTTCACCATTATCCATGCAAAACAAAAGCAAGTTTTTTCTCCATACCAGTAGTTGTGTTTAGACATTGAGTGATATCTGTGGAGCAACATTGGAGATGAAATTATTACACCACGTTTTTCTGCTTAGGAAAACAAAATACTTTGAATTATAATCAACATCATTAATAGACGTGACTCTCGTGTTTTAATTATCTGTTAAACAAACCCAAACCATGTTTACGTCAACACATGTAGGACTGTCAGGCAGATACTTCAGATTTTAATTTGCTACCTTTTTGCCAGTAGCACCACTTTTATTGGAACAGCTACAAAACAGCCATGCTTACTTGTGATTGGTTCACAGAACTCTCCGTCTGAAGGAAGTCCATTTATACACCCGCAGGTTTGGCTGGTGGCATTGCTGCACGCACCGAAGCTGTTGCACTTGTCACATGACCAAGCAAACTTCTCCTCACAGTGACACTGCAGTCCTCCAGTGGAGTTTGGATAGCACGCTTTTAAAGACATTTGAAAAAACTTCAAGCCATAGTATACAAGTCAAACACAACTGGATAAATCAACATTAAGTCAGCCATGCAAATGACATAAGGAGACAAATAAGCAAGAAAAAGTTCTTACCTGTGGTGAAATTTAAGCCTATTACTTGTAAAGACTGAGTGATGGTGTAGGGGAGCTGGATACGTCTCAGAGTTTCCCTGAATCGATTAATGAAATCTGAAGGTACACTGATGACTGGTATGCGCAAGTCAAGGACTATATCAAAGTCCACCGGGTCTGTGGAGGAGAGCAGGAGAAAATCCACGACAGAGTCTGTCACCATCACACACAACAACATTCACAGCACTTCTCACTATGTGCAGCCATCATGACTCATGTTGCTCTAAGTGTTGCCTATTTATCAAACTTTTAGCTGACCCTTTGGCTTGAGCTTTACATGGTGTATGAGCTTAGAGGCAAACTAGTGAAATAGCTGTACTGCGGCGGTAACGGATTCCCCAGACTTCAGCTGATCGGGAACAAGCCTGAGAATCAGTTCCCAACCACATAAAAACAATGCCTCCTCTTCAATTAGAATAAAATGCTTCCTCAATAATAAACAATAGCCTCTTAGATAATAAGGAAACTGAAATATTGTTTGTTTTCTTTACTCCCCTTCAAAGTTTCCCCAAATGAAATGGATAAAAGGAAAGGAAATGTGACAAAACGGACAAACACTGGCTCTAGATAGGGCCGTTTGCGTTTTCACGGCCACCGTAGTTTCTCCAACGTGCTTGGAAGGGGAGGTTGAGGTGGTCAAATGGTTGCAATCTGCTATTTCACCACTAGATGCCACTAAATCCTACACACTGCTCCCTTAAGCCCCAAAGAAAGGCGTCGTCACACCAACTGCACCAAGCTGCTCGCAATTATTATTTGGGAGCCAGTCCCCACACCCTGTGCAACAGGTGATCTGAATAACCCCCCAGTTAACTCCGAGGAATTTCTACATTCAGCCAGAACAAAATGGGAAAAGGGAAATGACAGCAAACACCTCAGAATGGGCGACTGCTACAGCGTGGCTACAACAGATACTCCAAGAGCTATGCAGTTTCCCTGATTTTACAGTGCCAGTGCAAATCATCACAAACACACACAGACCTTTATTCTCTACATTTCATGTGTCATACCGTTTGGTGGCGTAGGTGATGGCGGCGCTGTAAAAATAAAAAAAAATAGCAACAAAAATCAGCAGCACTGTTAGTATTATAATACTTTTTGTATTTTAAATGTCTATATATAATATATATAATGTCATATGTTAATAATATTTTCTACAACAACTAAAGAATCTATTCTTCTTTATCCATGCAAAACAAAAGCAAGTTTTTTCTCCATACCAGTAGTTGTGTTTAGACATTGAGTGATATCTGTGGAGCAACATTGGAGATGAAATTATTACACCACGTTTTTCTGCTTAGGAAAACAAAATACTTTGAATTATAATCAATATCATTAATAGACGTGACTCTCTGTTTAACAGATAATTAAAACAAACCCAAACCATGTTTACGTCAACACATGTAGGACTGTCAGGCAGATACTTCAGATTTTAATTTGCTACCTTTTTGCCAATAGCACCACTTTTATTGGAACAGCTACAAAACAGCCATGCTTACTTGTGATTGGTTCACAGAACTCTCCATCTGAAGGAAGTCCATTTATACACCCGCAGGTTTGGCCGGTGGCATTGCTGCACGCACCGAAGCTGTTGCACTTGTCACATGACCAAGCAAACTTCTCCTCACAGTGACACTGCAGTCCTCCAGTGGAGTTTGGATAGCACGCTTTTAAAGACATTTGAAAAACTTCAAGCCATAGTATACAAGTCAAACACTACTGGATAAATCAACATTAAATCAGCCATACAAATGACATAAGGAGACAAATAAGCAAGAAAAAGTTCTTACCTGTGGTGAAATTTAAGCCTATTACTTGTAAAGACTGAGTGATGGTGTAGGGGAGCTGGATACGTCTCAGAGTTTCCTGAATCGATTAATGAAATCTGAAGGTACACTGATGACTGGTATGCGCAAGTCAAGGACTATATCAAAGTCCACCGGGTCTGTGGAGGAGAGCAGGAGAAAATCCACGACAGAGTCTGTCACCATCACACACAACAACATTCACAGCACTTCTCACTATGTGCAGCCATCATGACTCATGTTGCTCTAAGTGTTGCCTATTTATCAAACTTTTAGCTGACCCTTTGGCTTGAGCTTTACATGGTGTATGAGCTTAGAGGCAAACTAGTGAAATAGCTGTACTGCGGTAATGGATTCCCCAGACTTCAGCTGATCGGGAACAAGCCTGAGAATCAGTTCCCAACCACATAAAAACAATGCCTCCTCTTCAATTAGAATAAAATGCTTCCTCAATAATAAACAATAGCCTCTTTGATAATAAGGAAACTGAAATATTGTTTGTTTTCTTTACTCCCCTTCAAAGTTTCCCCAAATGAAATAGATAAAAGGAAATGTGTATAAAGGAGATTTCATGAAAATAAACCAAACACTGGCTCTAGATAGGGCCTTTTGCGTTTTTAGGGCCGTTTGCGTTTTTCACGGCCACCGTAGTTTCTCCAACGTGCTTGGAAGGGGAGGTTGAGGTGGTCAAATGGTTGCAATCTGCTATTTCACCACTAGATGCCACTAAATCCTACACACTGCTCCCTTAAGCCCCAAAGAAAGGGCGTCGTCACACCAACTGCACCAAGCTGCTCGCAATTATTATTTGGGAGCCAGTCCCCACACCCTGTGCAACAGGTGATCTGAATAACCCCCCAGTTAACTCCGAGGAATTTCTACATTCAGCCAGAACAAAATGGGAAAAGGGAAATGACAGCAAACACCTCAGAATGGGCGACTGCTACAGCGTGGCTACAACAGATACTCCAAGAGCTATGCAGTTTCCCTGATTTTACAGTGCCAGTGCAAATCATCACAAACACACACAGACCTTTATTCTCTACATTTCATGTGTCATACCGTTTGGTGGCGTAGGTGATGGCGGCGCTGTAAAAATAAAAAAAAATAGCAACAAAAATCAGCAGCACTGTTAGTATTATAATACTTTTTGTATTTTAAATGTCTATATATAATATATATAATGTCATATGTTAATAATATTTTCTACAACAACTAAAGAATCTATTCTTCTTTATCCATGCAAAACAAAAGCAAGTTTTTTCTCCATACCAGTAGTTGTGTTTAGACATTGAGTGATATCTGTGGAGCAACATTGGAGATGAAATTATTACACCACGTTTTTCTGCTTAGGAAAACAAAATACTTTGAATTATAATCAATATCATTAATAGACGTGACTCTCTGTTTAACAGATAATTAAAACACAACCCAAACCATGTTTACGTCAACACATGTAGGACTGTCAGGCAGATACTTCAGATTTTAATTTGCTACCTTTTTGCCAATAGCACCACTTTTATTGGAACAGCTACAAAACAGCCATGCTTACTTGTGATTGGTTCACAGAACTCTCCATCTGAAGGAAGTCCATTTATACACCCGCAGGTTTGGCTGGTGGCATTGCTGCACGCACCGAAGCTGTTGCACTTGTCACATGACCAAGCAAACTTCTCCTCACAGTGACACTGCAGTCCTCCAGTGGAGTTTGGATAGCACGCTTTTAAAGACATTTGAAAAACTTCAAGCCATAGTATACAAGTCAAACACTACTGGATAAATCAACATTAAATCAGCCATACAAATGACATAAGGAGACAAATAAGCAAGAAAAAGTTCTTACCTGTGGTGAAATTTAAGCCTATTACTTGTAAAGACTGAGTGATGGTGTAGGGGAGCTGGATACGTCTCAGAGTTTCCCTGAATCGATTAATGAAATCTGAAGGTACACTGATGACTGGTATGCGCAAGTCAAGGACTATATCAAAGTCCACCGGGTCTGTGGAGGAGAGCAGGAGAAAATCCACGACAGAGTCTGTCACCATCACACACAACAACATTCACAGCACTTCTCACTATGTGCAGCCATCATGACTCATGTTGCTCTAAGTGTTGCCTATTTATCAAACTTTTTAGCTGACCCTTTGGCTTGAGCTTTACATGGTGTATGAGCTTAGAGGCAAACTAGTGAAATAGCTGTACTGCGGCGGTACGGATTCCCCAGACTTCAGCTGATCGGGAACAAGCCTGAGAATCAGTTCCCAACCACATAAAAACAATGCCTCCTCTTCAATTAGAATAAAATGCTTCCTCAATAATAAACAATAGCCTCTTAGATAATAAGGAAACTGAAATATTGTTTGTTTTCTTTACTCCTTCAAAGTTTCCCCAAATGAAATGGATAAAAGGAAATGTGACAAAACGGACAAACACTGGCTCTAGATAGGGCCGTTTTAGGGCGTTTGCGTTTCACGGCCACCGTAGTTTCTCCAACGTGCTTGGAAGGGGAGGTTGAGGTGGTCAAATGGTTGCAATCTGCTATTTCACCACTAGATGCCACTAAATCCTACACACTGCTCCCTTAAGCCCCAAAGAAAGGGCGTCGTCACACCAACTGCACCAAGCTGCTCGCAATTATTATTTGGGAGCCAGTCCCCACACCCTGTGCAACAGGTGATCTGAATAACCCCCCAGTTAACTCCGAGGAATTTCTACATTCAGCCAGAACAAAATGGGAAAAGGGAAATGACAGCAAACACCTCAGAATGGGCGACTGCTACAGCGTGGCTACAACAGATACTCCAAGAGCTATGCAGTTTCCCTGATTTTACAGTGCCAGTGCAAATCATCACAAACACACACAGACCTTCATTCTCTACATTTCATGTGTCATACCGTTTGGTGGCGTAGGTGATGGCGGCGCTGTAAAAATAAAAAAAAATAGCAACAAAAATCAGCAGCACTGTTAGTATTATAATACTTTTTGTATTTTGTCATATGTTAATAATATTTTCTACAACAACTAAAGAATCTATTCTTCTTTATCCATGCAAAACAAAAGCAAGTTTTTTCTCCATACCAGTAGTTGTGTTTAGACATTGAGTGATATCTGTGGAGCAACATTGGAGATGAAATTATTACACCACGTTTTTCTGCTTAGGAAAACAAAATACTTTGAATTATAATCAACATCATTAATAGACGTGACTCTCTGTTTAACAGATAATTTAAACACAACCCAAACCATGTTTACGTCAACACATGTAGGACTGTCAGGCAGATACTTCAGATTTTAATTTGCTACCTTTTTGCCAATAGCACCACTTTTATTGGAACAGCTACAAAACAGCCATGCTTACTTGTGATTGGTTCACAGAACTCTCCATCTGAAGGAAGTCCATTTATACACCCGCAGGTTTGGCTGGTGGCATTGCTGCACGCACCGAAGCTGTTGCACTTGTCACATGACCAAGCAAACTTCTCCTCACAGTGACACTGCAGTCCTCCAGTGGAGTTTGGATAGCACGCTTTTAAAGACATTTGAAAAACTTCAAGCCATAGTATACAAGTCAAACACTACTGGATAAATCAACATTAAATCAGCCATACAAATGACATAAGGAGACAAATAAGCAAGAAAAAGTTCTTACCTGTGGTGAAATTTAAGCCTATTACTTGTAAAGACTGAGTGATGGTGTAGGGGAGCTGGATACGTCTCAGAGTTTCCCTGAATCGATTAATGAAATCTGAAGGTACACTGATGACTGGTATGCGCAAGTCAAGGACTATATCAAAGTCCACCGGGTCTGTGGAGGAGAGCAGGAGAAAATCCACGACAGAGTCTGTCACCATCACACACAACAACATTCACAGCACTTCTCACTATGTGCAGCCATCATGACTCATGTTGCTCTAAGTGTTGCCTATTTATCAAACTTTTTAGCTGACCCTTTGGCTTGAGCTTTACATGGTGTATGAGCTTAGAGGCAAACTAGTGAAATAGCTGTACTGCGTGCGTGTAATGGATTCCCCAGACTTCAGCTGATCGGGAACAAGCCTGAGAATCAGTTCCCAACCACATAAAAACAATGCCTCCTCTTCAATTAGAATAAAATGCTTCCTCAATAATAAACAATAGCCTCTTAGATAATAAGGAAACTGAAATATTGTTTGTTTTCTTTACTCCCCTTCAAAGTTTCCCCAAATGAAATGGATAAAAGGAAATGTGACAAAACGGACAAACACTGGCTCTAGATAGGGCCGCTTTTGCGTTTTTTTCACGGCCACCGTAGTTTCTCCAACGTGCTTGGAAGGGGAGGTTGAGGTGGTCAAATGGTTGCAATCTGCTATTTCACCACTAGATGCCACTAAATCCTACACACTGCTCCCTTAAGCCCCAAAGAAAGGGCGCGTCACACCAACTGCACCAAGCTGCTCGCAATTATTATTTGGGAGCCAGTCCCCACACCCTGTGCAACAGGTGATCTGAATAACCCCCAGTTAACTCCGAGGAATTTCTACATTCAGCCAGAACAAAATGGGAAAAGGGAAATGACAGCAAACACCTCAGAATGGGCGACTGCTACAGCGTGGCTACAACAGATACTCCAAGAGCTATGCAGTTTCCCTGATTTTACAGTGCCAGTGCAAATCATCACAAACACACACAGACCTTTATTCTCTACATTTCATGTGTCATACCGTTTGGTGGCGAGGTGATGGCGGCGCTGTAAAAATAAAAAAATAGCAACAAAAATCAGCAGCACTGTTAGTATTATAATACTTTTTGTATTTTAAATGTCTATATATAATATATATAATGTCATATGTTAATAATATTTTCTACAACAACTAAAGAATCTATTCTTCTTTATCCATGCAAAACAAAAGCAAGTTTTTTCTCCATACCAGTAGTTGTGTTTAGACATTGAGTGATATCTGTGGAGCAACATTGGAGATGAAATTATTACACCACGTTTTTCTGCTTAGGAAAACAAAATACTTTGAATTATAATCAATATCATTAATAGACGTGACTCTCTGTTTAACAGATAATTAAAACACAACCCAAACCATGTTTACGTCAACACATGTAGGACTGTCAGGCAGATACTTCAGATTTTAATTTGCTACCTTTTTGCCAATAGCACCACTTTTATTGGAACAGCTACAAAACAGCCATGCTTACTTGTGATTGGTTCACAGAACTCTCCATCTGAAGGAAGTCCATTTATACACCCGCAGGTTTGGCTGGTGGCATTGCTGCACGCACCGAAGCTGTTGCACTTGTCACATGACCAAGCAAACTTCTCCTCACAGTGACACTGCAGTCCTCCAGTGGAGTTTGGATAGCACGCTTTTAAAGACATTTGAAAAAACTTCAAGCCATAGTATACAAGTCAAACACTACTGGATAAATCAACATTAAATCAGCCATACAAATGACATAAGGAGACAAATAAGCAAGAAAAAGTTCTTACCTGTGGTGAAATTTAAGCCTATTACTTGTAAAGACTGAGTGATGGTGTAGGGGAGCTGGATACGTCTCAGAGTTTCCCTGAATCGATTAATGAAATCTGAAGGTACACTGATGACTGGTATGCGCAAGTCAAGGACTATATCAAAGTCCACCGGGTCTGTGGAGGAGAGCAGGAGAAAATCCACGACAGAGTCTGTCACCATCACACACAACAACATTCACAGCACTTCTCACTATGTGCAGCCATCATGACTCATGTTGCTCTAAGTGTTGCCTATTTATCAAACTTTTTAGCTGACCCTTTGGCTTGAGCTTTACATGGTGTATGAGCTTAGAGGCAAACTAGTGAAATAGCTGTACTGCGGCGGTACGGATTCCCCAGACTTCAGCTGATCGGGAACAAGCCTGAGAATCAGTTCCCAACCACATAAAAACAATGCCTCCTCTTCAATTAGAATAAAATGCTTCCTCAATAATAAACAATAGCCTCTTAGATAATAAGGAAACTGAAATATTGTTTGTTTTCTTTACTCCCCTTCAAAGTTTCCCCAAATGAAATGGATAAAAGGAAATGTGTATAAAGGAGATTTCATGAAAATAAACCAAACACTGGCTCTAGATAGGGCCTTTTTGCGTTTTAGGGCCGTTTATGTTTTTCACGGCCACCGTAGTTTCTCCAACGTGCTTGGAAGGGGAGGTTGAGGTGGTCAAATGGTTGCAATCTGCTATTTCACCACTAGATGCCACTAAATCCTACACACTGCTCCCTTAAGCCCCAAAGAAAGGGCGTCGTCACACCAACTGCACCAAGCTGCTCGCAATTATTATTTGGGAGCCAGTCCCCACACCCTGTGCAACAGGTGATCTGAATAACCCCCCAGTTAACTCCGAGGAATTTCTACATTCAGCCAGAACAAAATGGGAAAAGGGAAATGACAGCAAACACCTCAGAATGGGCGACTGCTACAGCGTGGCTACAACAGATACTCCAAGAGCTATGCAGTTTCCCTGATTTTACAGTGCCAGTGCAAATCATCACAAACACACACAGACCTTTATTCTCTACATTTCATGTGTCATACCGTTTGGTGGCGTAGGTGATGGCGGCGCTGTAAAAATAAAAAAAAATAGCAACAAAAATCAGCAGCACTGTTAGTATTATAATACTTTTTGTATTTTAAATGTCTATATATAATATATATAATGTCATATGTTAATAATATTTTCTACAACAACTAAAGAATCTATTCTTCTTTATCCATGCAAAACAAAAGCAAGTTTTTTCTCCATACCAGTAGTTGTGTTTAGACATTGAGTGATATCTGTGGAGCAACATTGGAGATGAAATTATTACACCACGTTTTTCTGCTTAGGAAAACAAAATACTTTGAATTATAATCAATATCATTAATAGACGTGACTCTCTGTTTAACAGATAATTAAAACACAACCCAAACCATGTTTACGTCAACACATGTAGGACTGTCAGGCAGATACTTCAGATTTTAATTTGCTACCTTTTTGCCAATAGCACCACTTTTATTGGAACAGCTACAAAACAGCCATGCTTACTTGTGATTGGTTCACAGAACTCTCCATCTGAAGGAAGTCCATTTATACACCCGCAGGTTTGGCTGGTGGCATTGCTGCACGCACCGAAGCTGTTGCACTTGTCACATGACCAAGCAAACTTCTCCTCACAGTGACACTGCAGTCCTCCAGTGGAGTTTGGATAGCACGCTTTTAAAGACATTTGAAAAACTTCAAGCCATAGTATACAAGTCAAACACTACTGGATAAATCAACATTAAATCAGCCATACAAATGACATAAGGAGACAAATAAGCAAGAAAAAGTTCTTACCTGTGGTGAAATTTAAGCCTATTACTTGTAAAGACTGAGTGATGGTGTAGGGGAGCTGGATACGTCTCAGAGTTTCCCTGAATCGATTAATGAAATCTGAAGGTACACTGATGACTGGTATGCGCAAGTCAAGGACTATATCAAAGTCCACCGGGTCTGTGGAGGAGAGCAGGAGAAAATCCACGACAGAGTCTGTCACCATCACACACAACAACATTCACAGCACTTCTCACTATGTGCAGCCATCATGACTCATGTTGCTCTAAGTGTTGCCTATTTATCAAACTTTTTAGCTGACCCTTTGGCTTGAGCTTTACATGGTGTATGAGCTTAGAGGCAAACTAGTGAAATAGCTGTACTGCGGCGGTACGGATTCCCCAGACTTCAGCTGATCGGGAACAAGCCTGAGAATCAGTTCCCAACCACATAAAAACAATGCCTCCTCTTCAATTAGAATAAAATGCTTCCTCAATAATAAACAATAGCCTCTTAGATAATAAGGAAACTGAAATATTGTTTGTTTTCTTTACTCCCCTTCAAAGTTTCCCCAAATGAAATGGATAAAAGGAAATGTGACAAAACGGACAAACACTGGCTCTAGATAGGGCCGTTTGCGTTTTTCACGGCCACCGTAGTTTCTCCAACGTGCTTGGAAGGGGAGGTTGAGGTGGTCAAATGGTTGCAATCTGCTATTTCACCACTAGATGCCACTAAATCCTACACACTGCTCCCTTAAGCCCCAAAGAAAGGGCGTCGTCACACCAACTGCACCAAGCTGCTCGCAATTATTATTTGGGAGCCAGTCCCCACACCCTGTGCAACAGGTGATCTGAATAACCCCCCAGTTAACTCCGAGGAATTTCTACATTCAGCCAGAACAAAATGGGAAAAGGGAAATGACAGCAAACACCTCAGAATGGGCGACTGCTACAGCGTGGCTACAACAGATACTCCAAGAGCTATGCAGTTTCCCTGATTTTACAGTGCCAGTGCAAATCATCACAAACACACACAGACCTTTATTCTCTACATTTCATGTGTCATACCGTTTGGTGGCGTAGGTGATGGCGGCGCTGTAAAAATAAAAAAAAATAGCAACAAAAATCAGCAGCACTGTTAGTATTATAATACTTTTTGTATTTTAAATGTCTATATATAATATATATAATGTCATATGTTAATAATATTTTCTACAACAACTAAAGAATCTATTCTTCTTTATCCATGCAAAACAAAAGCAAGTTTTTCTCCATACCAGTAGTTGTGTTTAGACATTGAATGATATCTGTGGAGCAACATTGGAGATGAAATTATTACACCACGTTTTTCTGCTTAGGAAAACAAAATACTTTGAATTATAATCAATATCATTAATAGACGTGACTCTCTGTTTAACAGATAATTAAAACACAACCCAAACCATGTTTACGTCAACACATGTAGGACTGTCAGGCAGATACTTCAGATATTAATTTGCTACCTTTTTGCCAATAGCACCACTTTTATTGGAACAGCTACAAAACAGCCATGCTTACTTGTGATTGGTTCACAGAACTCTCCATCTGAAGGAAGTCCATTTATACACCCGCAGGTTTGGCCGGTGGCATTGCTGCACGCACCGAAGCTGTTGCACTTGTCACATGACCAAGCAAACTTCTCCTCACAGTGACACTGCAGTCCTCCAGTGGAGTTTGGATAGCACGCTTTTAAAGACATTTGAAAAACTTCAAGCCATAGTATACAAGTCAAACACTACTGGATAAATCAACATTAAATCAGCCATACAAATGACATAAGGAGACAAATAAGCAAGAAAAAGTTCTTACCTGTGGTGAAATTTAAGCCTATTACTTGTAAAGACTGAGTGATGGTGTAGGGGAGCTGGATACGTCTCAGAGTTTCCCTGAATCGATTAATGAAATCTGAAGGTACACTGATGACTGGTATGCGCAAGTCAAGGACTATATCAAAGTCCACCGGGTCTGTGGAGGAGAGCAGGAGAAAATCCACGACAGAGTCTGTCACCATCACACACAACAACATTCACAGCACTTCTCACTATGTGCAGCCATCATGACTCATGTTGCTCTAAGTGTTGCCTATTTATCAAACTTTTTAGCTGACCCTTTGGCTTGAGCTTTACATGGTGTATGAGCTTAGAGGCAAACTAGTGAAATAGCTGTACTGCGGCGTGCACGGATTCCCCAGACTTCAGCTGATCGGGAACAAGCCTGAGAATCAGTTCCCAACCACATAAAAACAATGCCTCCTCTTCAATTAGAATAAAATGCTTCCTCAATAATAAACAATAGCCTCTTAGATAATAAGGAAACTGAAATATTGTTTGTTTTCTTTACTCCCCTTCAAAGTTTCCCCAAATGAAATGGATAAAAGGAAATGTGACAAAACGGACAAACACTGGCTCTAGATAGGGCCGTTTGCGTTTTTCACGGCCACCGTAGTTTCTCCAACGTGCTTGGAAGGGGAGGTTGAGGTGGTCAAATGGTTGCAATCTGCTATTTCACCACTAGATGCCACTAAATCCTACACACTGCTCCCTTAAGCCCCAAAGAAAGGGCGTCGTCACACCAACTGCACCAAGCTGCTCGCAATTATTATTTAGGAGCCAGTCCCCACACCCTGTGCAACAGGTGATCTCATGTGTCATACCGTTTGGTGGCGCAGGTGATGGTAGAAGTGGTGGTGGCGCTGTAAAAATAAAAAAATAGCAACAAAAATCAGCAGCACTTTTAGTATTATAATACTTTTTGTATTTTAAATGTCTATATATAATATATATAATGTCATATGTTAATAATATTTTCTACAACAACTAAAGAATCTACTATCTTCTTTATCCATGCAAAACAAAAGCAAGTTTTTCTCATACCAAGAGAAAGCTTTGAGGACATGAAGCAGAACAGGAAATGTACTTCAGTGGAGGAAGAAGTACTCAGATCTTTTACTAAAGTAAAAGTAGCAATGCCACCAAATTCTCTGCTACAGCAATATGTACTTAAGATATAAAAGTAGGCCTACTCACTATGCAGCAAAAATGGGCTCAGTCAGTGTTAGACAATATTATACTATTGGATTATTATTATTGATTGTAATTTTAGTAATTTTATATACTGTTGGATGGTTAAATGTAATGGTTGCTGTATAACAATGCATTGTATTTTACATGTTCATTCTAGTTATTTTAAAAAATCTTCATCTACAAAGTAACCACACTAAATGTAGTGGAGTAAAGTACAATCACCTCAAATGTGTACTCAAGTACAGTACTTGAGTAAATGTACTTAGTTACTTTCCACCACTGATGTACTACTCAATAATGTTTCACTGATGAACACAGAATCAAACACGTAGTTTAGATGATACACACGTCGGAGTGTGAGGACATGTACTGACTGAGCAATCGTCTCATGTGGTGGTGCTGGGCCTACAGTACCTGGTCCACTGGTGTTCAGCTGGCAGAACTGGCCATCAGCTGGAAGGGCATTAATGCATCCACATGTGTCACCAATGATGGCATCACAGGCTCCATGGTCAATGCAGCTGTTATATGACCAAGCAAAGCTCTGCTCACATCTGCACTGGTATCCAGTCATATTTGATGAACACACTATGTGAAGAAGCAGAACAACACAACAACAAGGTTTAATGACATGTTTACTGGCAGACCTTGGCAAACAGTGGAGCAACAAAATGAAACTACATTCTTGTACCTGTTGTGGCGATAATGCTGGTAATTTCAACAGTGCCGTTGATGAGCAAAGGACTGAATGTGTTCAACAGCGTTCGGAGACGCTCCAGGTCGGAGATACTTATATCAGCTTGGAGTACATAATCAGAGGAATTTAAGGTAGCTGGGAAGACATGAAACAGACATAATCAGATATTGTATGCTTGGTGAAGTGACAGTCCATACTTCAGTGACAAGAGAAGGTTCAGTAGTCTACAGTCAATATGTTTTGCTCTAATGAGCACACAGACATGTAAATAGTTAACAGTATCACTGATACAGTTGATACATTTTGTTAATATTATCAAAATGTGACTCACTCGCTCTTTTCTCTCTGGCATGAATGTGTGATGCGTTTGTACCCATCAATTCCTGGAAAAAAATCAATTTCCATCTGATTAGTTCACTTGTACAGTTTGTCTACACAAAACAATAACTGTAACTAAATACTAATTATACACAAAACTACACTATTGTTAACTACAATAATATATTTCATATGTTTAGCGATGTAGCCAAATCACACCAGTTGGAGGATCTCATGGAATAGCACTACAACCTTGAGTGGTGTTATTCTTACCTCAAAGAATACATTGGGAGACTGTGTGTATCCCTGATTCTCCAGACTGTAGCATATTACCACAAGAACAACCATGTATCCCACTGCCTTTGGTAATGCCATCCTGACTAGAGAGAGTGCAAGCAACACAATGATTTCTCATTACAGTCAGAAGAAATGTATACATTTATTCCTTGTAGGATAACTGATAGTTATCATAAATGCTTGAAACTACAAGGTGTTATGTGAGGTTGTGCTGGTACACAAGCTCTGTTTGAAATGCTACCAGGAAGCCAAAAATTTAAAAAATTTGTACCTTCCTCATAACAGATAAGAAAACTTGTGTTAGTCAAGTTTGAGGACAAGCTATCATGCCATTTTCATAACTTCTGCCAACTTTTTCCATGTATACATGGGCTAAGAACACTCAAGCTGTTTACAGGAAGGGCCAGAGCCGCCTCTGTTTCCTGAGGAGGCTGAGGTCCTTCAACATCTGCCGGACAATGCTGAGGATGTTTTATGAGTCTGTGGCGGCCAGTGCTATCCTGTATGCTGTTGCATGCTGGGGCAGCAGGCTGAGGGTAGCGGACGCCAACAGACTCAACAAACTGATCCGTAAGGCCGGTGGCATTGTGGGGGTGGAGCTGGACTCTCTGTTGGTGGTGTCAGAGAGGAGGACGCTGGGTAAACTACACGCCATCTTGGACGGCGTCTCCCACCCGCTCCATGACGTGCTGGTCAAACAAAGGAGCACCTTCAGCGGAAGACTCATCCCCCCACAATGCACCACAGAGCGCCACAGGAAGTCATTCCTGCCTGTGGCCATCAGACTCTTTAACTCCTCCCTCTAAGTGTCAGTCTGTATGACCCGAAGTCACTAAACTGGACATTGGATTATTAACAACACTGCAATACTTGACATAATTGTGCAATATTCTGTTTAATACTCCAGTGCAATATACTCTTCAGTTTAAAATTCCCTATTTATTGATATTTATTCATACCTCTGTTACTGTTGTGCAATATCCTCCGTCTCATTATAATCTTAATAAGCTACACTTAACTTGACAGTTCATGCACTATTACTTTATACCGTATTGTTATCATCAACCGGTAAACCCACTTTGTACTTCACACTTATTTTATTTTATACTTATACTCACCTGGTACTTAATTTATTTTCTGACCTGTATTATAGTGTATTATATTTGATTTGCTCAGTGCTTCTCTTCCTGTGTGCGCTGACGTGACAGTGAGCTGCTGTAATGAAAGAGTTTCCCCTCGGGGATCAATAAAGTATTTCTGCTTCTGATTTCTGAGCTATGTGTCACAGCCACTGCTGCTGCCTGCAACTGCTGACTGTGTTGGTGAACGGGCCAAATTACAATAACTAACTTTCCTCTTTTTTAAAAACACCTGCATGAACATGTCCCTTTCACCTCACGCAGTATCTTTGCCTCACGTCTCTCAAGAAATACTAAAACCACATGTTGTTTTTACAGTTTAGTCCTTGTGCGGATTAAATAAACAAGATACTGTATATGGTGATAATTAGTGAGCTTAGAGGTGCTGGTAGGTGGATTCTTTTGAACCTTTGGACAGAGCCAGGCTAGCGGTTTCTCCCTGTTCCCAGTATTTATGCTAAGCAAAGGTAACTATCTGCTGGCTCCAGCTTCATTAGCCTACAGCCGAGAGAGTGGTATCAATCTTATCATCGAACTCTCAGGAAGAAAGTATGTGGGCCAATTTTTCTTTCTTTCTCTCTGTATGTGTGTGTTAACATAATGCTGAAGCCTATCGCTACAAAGCAGATTGGCAGCTACAGTAAAGCTTGCGGTATGTGAAGTAACACTGGAAATGTATCACGTTACTGGCCACTAATGCACTGCCTTATCTTTGTCTACAGTACGTTGTATGGAGTTGGTTTCCCAGTCAGAGAGTAAGATTATAGACTTAAGTGGCTAGTTAAACGAGCTTAACTTGTTGACTAACCCTATTTATTGTCCTCTCCCATTTTGTGTATATCCTATTTTAATTTCTTGTGTTTTAATGAAACACACAAAGTGTTAACTTTCAAGACTAAGGCCTACTACTACACATATTTATACCCTGTCTGGCAATTGGCCCAGGAATGAGTGCATTGTTGCTTAACGTTTGACTCCGCTAAACCTAGTTAAATTAAAGTTCTCTTGTTTCCAGTTATTTAAAAGATATTTACAGATTAATCTGAATGTAGTTGGCAAATGGAGTAAACTTTAAGTTTGAAAAGCAAAATGTGAAGTCAGCTTTACGTTTTTAAGCTAGTCCTTGTTTGACTTGCCTCGGCTACATGATGTATTTTTCATGAAAGGATTCTTTCACCGGCCTTCCTAAAAAGTCAAACATGATACCAGGGTTTTCCTTTAATATTCTACATTCAATGGCCATTTAAAAGATAATACAATTTGATCACCTCCACATTCTAACCATAAATAAAAACTGTTTGTTAGCAAATGTCCTGGGAATTTTTTTACCCTCTTATAAAATCTACTCAAAGGGCATACATCTGTAGTATTTATAAAAACATATAAAAATCAATATGTTCTATTTATTGCTCTTTACCTTCAGTGAGGTCCCAGATATTTTCACCTGTTTAGTAAAATGCATTCAATGTAAAATTGGTGTAGTGTTAAATATTATTTTACATGAGTAAAGACTATTGTAGCATACTCCTCTACAGTTTAACTGAAAGCATGATAATGAGAGAAAGATAAGAGTGAAGTTTTAAAATGTTAATAGTATTTGTTTACCTCTCATTGTCTTCTGGCTTCCAAAAAGACCTCTTGTCAGGAGGGAATGATCATTTCACTGTACGTCTCCACATACAGACCAATTATCAACATGCAAGAAAGGACATCAGTCAACTTCCTGGAATATTTTGTCTGAGTCACACACCTGCCTGGCAAGTTAAGTGACCTGATACTTGGCATTACTGTAGATTGCAAGGGTGGATATTTCATGTTATTTTGCCTCAGATCTTCCTGTCTCTGACCCGGGCTGTTTCTGTAATATGATGTGATCTAAAGTTAGACTGCAATTTTTCCAGGTAGCTTTTTTCAATTAGATGTCAAGCACACAAGAGAATAGATGGTACTATAAATAATAATAATAATAATAAAGATAATCATACCTATTATATGCTGCTCTATCTTCTTCTTGCTTGTCTTGTTCCTCTTTCTTTAAGGTCCAAAACCATTTGAGATAGGAACAGCTACTGTTTGAGGCATGGCACTTTTAAAAGCCTTTGGACAGCTGCCAATTTAATTCTGTGTGGAGTTTTTTACATGTACTAATAATTTTTTATTCCAATGTGTAAACAGACTGTAATGTAACTTAAAAAAATGAGACCTTCCTCGACTTTCTCGGTTGCCTATAACAGCCTGTGGACTGATTTCTATGTAAAGGACTGAAGACTGATATTACCTGAACCAAATAACTCCTAGGTTTATATATTCTTATAGGGACTCTGATGTCTGAAGCTAACGTTAGCTGTGAGTTGGTTTAAAAAATGCTGTCTCCAACAGACTTTTGAATCTTTCAAGCTGAGAACCCTGTAAAAGGGTCGTAAAGAGTAACTAAAGAGTGAGGCTAAAGCTGCATGTCCCAGGCAAAAAAAGCATTCACACCAGTTGATGATCCATGTAGAAGACATCTGGATAAAGAAGAAGCATTGTTCTTGTATTGCAGTATAGAGCTTTTTAGTCATAGCATTGTAAGCATGATAAGGAAAAATGTAAGATCATGCGGCTATTTCATTCCATGCATAGCTTACATACTTCGTATTTGCAAACGTTGGCGAGGGGTTCCTGAAGTGTAAACCATCCATCTGTCTTCATACACATTTAAATGTTCGCTTTAAACGTTTTTATGCTTGGATGAAGTGAATAAATCATGACGTAGCCTACATGAAGCATGTTATTTAAACATTTAGATGGAAACTTGACTCATGTGGGTTTCTTTGAACCATGAAGGCAGTCTTTCCCCAACCCTTCACCAAGCAATTTTAGTTTCCTAAACATAACCAGTCTTGGTTATGAGGTGGCGGATCAGAAAATGTATTTAAATATTCAAGTCTCTTCTAGAAGTTAATATTATATAACGTAAAAGATAAATGATACATAAAAGAGGGCAACTTCCCTGTTCCTCAAAGATTAAAACTTTCAGACATCTAGCTCTTCTGGATTCACCCAAATGGTTTACCCTCGACAGCTGATGGAAAACACCTGTGATGTGATCCGGTGTGGATTTACAATTATAAGTGATTAAGAATAACCCAGAACACTGGGCCTTCTTGTTACACATGCTATATGAAAATATACTATTGCACATGTTTACAGTATATATTAATTATCAATCATTTTTTGTGATAAAGCATTCTTGATGCTACGTAGGTTCTAAAGTTGAGCCAACTTTTTTGCTAGATGACCCTCCACCTCAACTGGTCAGTAAAGTATGATGGTGCTTTGAGTGTAACTAGCTGGCATCATTTTAGCTATAGGTTACTTTTCTGTGTTCAACCTGTGGACTATCAAGGTCCACTGACATTCTGGGAACTATCAATTTGACTAACACCATGATGCAAATGGAAGCATTCCATACAGACTGAATCATCATTTTTACACCTAACAAAATGTCTGCCTTGATATTCAGTGACTAAACAGAATGTATTCCCTAGACTATAAGGAGGGCTATTCTCACATTTCTTGTTTGTTCCTTGTTCCTCATTAAAATGGACTCTGTGGGTGTATTATGTCATTATTCACATCATTAAGTGGCCATGAATTTGTTTTGCTCTATTAGTTTTGTTATTACTAGAAAACAATAAGGCCCCAGGTTGAAGAGGTGAGATGATGCAGACAGGAAGATTGTGTGTGTGTGTGTGTGTGTGTGTGTGTGTGTGTGTGTGTGTGCATGCATGTGTGTGTTTGTGACAAAGGTACCCCAGGGACCAACAACCACACCATACATTCACACCTCTAATTGAAGGCTGTTGCATCAACATCTAACTGGAGACATAATTATGAAGACATAAGTGAGTATTTGGATCAACATGCATTAATTAAACTTTTGATTTAAAAAAATGTCATAAGAGCATAAGAGTGCTTTGTATTTTAAACAATGATACTGCTAGCGATACCAATATCAGGAAAAATAAACATTAACAAAAGTAGATAAGGCAAACAAAGCCATAATCTACAAATACTGTTATAGTTTAATACAAATAAAACAAACAGGAATAGAATGAAAAGATTGGTGTTACTGTAAAAACTGTCTGAAGTTCTATTCTGCAAAGTAATTTTAAAAAGGAACTTAGTTTATCCACCTATAGCTTTTCAGGCCTGCTAGAGGTGGAAATCACAAATCACTTTGCTTATGATTATTTTGTTCAGTTCAAAGATTCGTAGTCACTGACTGTGAACTTCCTTAATTTTTCCTTCACCATCATCGTCCAAATGCACATCAGTACACACATCATTAAAGGGAAAATTTGCCATTTTTTATGTGGAAGTCCAGTCAGTGTTGATGGTGAATTTAGTCAATTGAAGCAATAGATTCCTCAGTGAGTGCTACACTGGTATGAAAAAGGGTTTGCCCCCTTCCTGATTTCTTATTTTTTGCATGTTTGTCACACTTAAATGTTTCAGATCATCAAACAAATTTAAATATTAGTCAAAGATAACACAAGTAAACACAAAATGCAGTTTTTAAATTTAGGTTGTTATTATCAAGGGAAAATCCAAACCTACATGGCCCTGTGTGAAAAAGTGATTGCCCCACCCGTTAAAACATAACTTAACTGTGGTTTATCACACCTGAGTTCAATTTCTCTCGCCACACCCAGGCCTGATTACTGCCACACCTGTTGTCAATCAAGAAATCACTTAAATAGGACCTGCCTGACAAAGTGAAGTAGACTAAAAGATCTTCAAAAGCTAGACATCATGCCGAGATCCAAAGAAATTCAGGAACAAATGAGAAAGAAAATAATTGAGATCTATCAGTCTGGAAAACGTTATAAAGCCATTTCTAAAGCTTTGGGACTCCAGCAAACCACAAATATCCACAAATGGCGAAAACATAGAACAGTGATGAACCTTCCCAGGAGTTGCCGAACGACCAAAATTACCTCAAGAGCGCAGCGACGACTCATCCAAGAGGTCAAGACCCCACAACAACATCCAAAGAACTGCAGGCCTCACTTGCCTCAGTTAAGGTCAGTGTTCATGACTCCACCATAAGAAAGAGGCCATTTTTGCCCTGCCATGCAGGGCAAAAATGGCAGAGCTCCAAGAAGAAAACCACTGCTGAGCCAGTTCGTGACCTCAAGCTGAAGCAAACTTGGGTTCTGCAGCGGAACAATGATCCAAAACACCAGCAAATCCACCTCTAAATGGCTGAAGAAGAACAAAATGAAGACTTTGGAGTGGCCTAGTTAAAGTCCTGACCTGAATCCTATTGAGATGCTGTTACATGACCTTAAAAAGGCAGTTCATGCTTGAAAACCCTTCAATGTGGCTCAATTACAACAATTCTGCAAAGATGAGTGGGCCAAAATTCCTCCACAGCGCTGTAAAAGACTCATTGCAAGTTATCGCAAACGCTTGATTTCAGTTGTTGCTGCTAAGGGTGGCCCAACCAGTTATTAGGTTTAGGGGACAATCACTATTTCACACAAGGCAATGTAGGTTTGGATTTTGTTTCCCCTTAATAACAACCTTCATTTAAAAACTGCATTTTGTGTTTACTTGTGTTATCTTTGACTAATATTTTAAGTGTGACAAACTGTACATTGGTACCCACGTGTCCTGGAAAACCTGGACAACAGTTGACCAATGTCCTGGAAAATCTTGTCCTGAAAAATTATTTCAACATCCTCCTATTTTCCATTAGCTGAGAATGAACTAGGCTATTTATCTGAGCTCCCCAAAATGGATAACATTGCCATCTGAAAGGGCTAAGTCACGTTCAGGATGATATTAACAGTCAAATGGTAGTTTATGGACGAGAGTATTTTGAAAAGGCTGCTCTTGGTCATGTTATGGAAATGCTGTGAACACACCCGCAAGTCACATCACATGGTAGCACATGCAGGTTGGATGACATTACACTTTAAAGGTGGGGTATGCGATTCTGAAAAAATCCAATACCATGACAAGTACCATGATATAGAGCAAACGACACAGCAAGTAATGGAACTAACGTTAGCTAGGTTGTGGGTTAGCAAACTGTCGCTACAGTTGCTGCTGCAAAGCTAACAGCCAGAGAGGACGAGACGGTTTCCTAGAGCCAGCGTTACCTGACACACAAATCATGGCTGGGATGGCTGAAATAGTGTTGTGTGGCTTGGTCCGAGCCACTTTGTTTGTTTCCCATTTACAGAGCCAGCTCTGTGTACAAACAAAAGAGTTTTTTTCAGCGCACACACAGAACGGACAGCCACTAACCTGACGAAAAGACATTTATTGGATTTGAATCGTATACCCCACCTTTAAGTGGCGAAACTCAGAATAATGTCAGTTACATTATCCTTCAAATGTAAATATTAGTCACTGCTGGCTGGTAACTGAGGTAGTTCTTGTTCTTGTTTATAGATAAAAGTTGCTTTCTTCCCAACTTGTTTTAAATGGTTGAATAATGTTAAATTGGTTAGCATGTTCGGTTCAGTTGCTAAAGTTGATGCAAACTATGAAACTAAACTAAAAGCAAACTAACAGCTAAGTTGATGTTTAGTTGCTAGCTATTTTTGCCTGTAGGTTTAAGGTTTGTGATCCAATTCTGGCTAGGAGCAATGGTTTAAAATGTGTGTTAGGCATTGTTGAGAGAGTTGGATAATAATGAATGAGAAACCAAGGTCAAAACAATGAATGGGAGCCCAACTGTATGAGTCAAACACTGGCTAAATACTGGCTAACGGTCCTTTTTTTGCTAGCATTGTCTCTTCAAATGCAATGCTGCATTTTTAAAGAGTAACTAAACAAAACCCCAAAGTTTTGGCTGAAGTGCCTCTACTCTGGAAATTAAAAAAATGCCTCTAGAACGTATCAACATGGGAAGTGGTGGGAGGGGGCGCAATGGATATACCTACAACCAGAGCAACGAAACGTGTGACATTATGTAGCGCTGAGCAATGGGACAGTGTTTGGTCCGTTTTAAAGCAGGAAAAAATGGCGGCCTGGTCACAAACTTTCTCGGACATGCAGACTGGACAGGCCCAGACCTACATCCAATCAGAGCAGTGAAACGTGTCATATGTAACTTTTCAAATAGGAGGGGGTGGGGAGTGGGGGGTTGGTGACAAAAGCTGCCACCGTATACGTCACCTGCCTCCAGTTCAGCCAATGGCAAAATTCAATTGCAATAGTCGGGTTTCAACCTGGAGAGTGCAACCGCTATGCATATTTATACCTGAATCCATCAGCAACACTAGTAAATACCCATATACACTGGTTTTCAGCTGAAAAAAGTGGTTTGGGGGTTTAGATTGCAGCCGCCCTTTGCCCCGGTTGGATTGCAGCAGCACCAATCCCTCGTCATTGCTGGATCACAGCCGCCTCCTGCCCCGGTTGGACCGCAGCACGTCGCAGAACCATCTGCTGGGTCGCAGCAGTATCCTCTTTTTCTGCCGTAGTGGCAGGCTCCAGGTTCCCGGACATCACTGGTTCTGCCAGGTCCTCTACCAGTCTCTCCATCGCCGGCTTACTGTCCTGCTGTCCTGTTGGCGGGCCCTGATCTGGTTCTCCGGCCTCCAGAGGGGTCCCGCTTTCGTCACCGGCCTCCAGTGGGGTCCCGCCTTCACTGCCAGTCTCCAGAAGGGTTCCGTCTTCGCCGCCGGCCTCCAGAAGGTCTCAGCCTTTGCCGCAGGTCTCCAGAAGGTCTCAGTCTTCGCCGCTGGTCTCCAGAAGGTCTCGGTCTTCGCCGCCGGTCTCAAGAGGGTCTCAGTGTTTGCCGCCGGTCTCCAGAGGGTCTCAGTGTTTGCCGCCGGTCTTCAGAAGGTCTCAGTGTTCGTTGCAGATCTCCAGAAGCTCTCAGTGTTCGCCGCTGGCCTCCTGTGACTCTCCGTCTTCGCCGCCGGCCTCCTGCGACCTTCCTCCTGTGCCACCGCCATTCCGCGAGGCCTCCAGATGATGTCAATCTTCATCACAGACCTCAGGAGATCAGCTCCGCACCTGTCCAGCCCCTGGGCCATCCACCCGAGGTCCTCAGCTCCGCACATGTCCAGCCCCCAGGCCGTCCGCCCGAGGTCCTCAGCTCCGTACATGTCCAGCCCCATGGGCCGTCCGCCCAAAGTCTCCCACCTGACCCTCCCCTAGGGTATTTAGTCTGTGTCTCTGTCTTTGTTCAGTGTTAGGTCATTGTTGTTATGCATGGTGTGATTACTGCCTTGAATGTTCCTGACCTTTGTGTGTGTCACCGTTTGGTGCACCTTTTGTGGTACCTGGTTCCTGTGCCCAGTTCCCCAGCATTCTTACCATGAGTTTGTATTGGATTCTTTGTCTCCCCTGGACCTTGGCTGGATCCTGGATTTTTGTAATTTGCCTGCTCCCTAGTGAACTGTTTGCCACCTTGGACTCACTCCCCTGCTTCCACCACTGCCAGTCGGTAACCTATCTGCCTTTTGTCTGTTCATTACCTGGCTGCCTACTGGTCTTCCTGTACTTGCCTGTAAACCACATCACCCCCATTAAGCACGATAGCCAGCCGGCTACTTCACCTCTTACCGCTTCCTGGTCATCTGCCTTTGGGTCCACATACCACTACACAGCACAGCATACAACAAATATCTTCTGAAATGAAGAACCAGTAAATCTTTCTTCTACATATGAGTATGGTTTTAAGAAAACAAAAAATCTGAACCTATGCTACTGCCGAAGAAATAAAGTAATCAAAACAGCTTAAACCCACATGTCTTTCCTCACACTGGGAATAACAGAATTTCTGAATATCCAAATAATGAGATGCCTCAGGCCTCCTCAGGGGCGTCTTAGTGGGGGGGAAAATTGGGACTGACTACCCAGGGCCCCAATGGGGGGACGGCCCTCGAAAAGCCTAGAATGAAATTTGTTTGTTGCAATTAAAACTCAATTAAAATTGGCGGAATAAATCGGTTGAGAGACTGAACTTTGTATCCCCCCAAAAATTGTGGAATATCTCTGAGACTCCTCTCACCCTTTACAAAAGGTGCAAAATGGTTTAGTCCGCCCCTGGGATTCATCTCTAAACACGGCTAAACGAGCCATGGCTGCTGATGCTGGAGCACCAACATGCACTGTAGGTCATGTCTTTCCCCAAGAAAGGAAAATCGTGGTACCAAGAACGAAAACAAAGAAAGTTAAGAGAAAGAATGCAAACAGAGAAAACAGCTTTTGACTAATTTCTTTCAAAAGAAAGGTGAGCACAACTAACACAGTTTAAGAATGGTTTAAGCTAATACCAGCAGTTATTTAGATTGAAGGCATTCAGCCAGGAATCTAGCTTGGAGCATATTTGCATCGTATAACATAAATTAGCAAAAGGCCATGCCAATAAAGATGTGGATTTAGAATAGTTTATTATGTATTATGAATGGAGGAGAGCCAAGATGATGTAGGAAGGATGGACTGAGGGTCCATCGGGAGGGATGAAGGGATGGGGGGTGAGGGTCGTGAGACAAGGAGACAATCTTTGTTTGATTGAGAGTTTGGGAAATCCTACATCAGAGCGGAGATGACGAGACAACTCTGGTCGCTCCAGTCCTCTCTGACCAGTCAGTGGTCTGCAGTGTTTTAACTCCACCTTTTAGTATGGCTCAGATTGCTTGGAGCCTCAACAGTGGGGTAACGAAAAAACGGGACGGTATGGAGTGGTTCTGTTCTGTACCATGCACAACTTTTGCCAATGGAAATGCGAAAGTTACCCTTCTAATGTGTAACGAACTGAACTGAACTGGAGTGCTTGTTGGAAACAAGGCTAAAGGAACCTCTTCCCTCTCATCTCGTCTTGTTCGCTGGTCACTGTGGTTATGCAACGCTTGATGGGGCCCCAAGTCCCCCAGTGTCAGGCAGGGTCCCAGGTTGTGGCAGTTTTACCATAGGGGAGCCTTCTGGTGGCACTGTAGAGTTGGCCACTGCTGTATGGGGTAAGGGGGCAGCGTCTCTTCTGGCTGTTGCTGTAAGTAGCGGTGCGCCAGTCGCTGACAACTGATCGGAAGAGGTGGCAGCGTGATATGACGCTACTGGAAGGGCTGAGTGGGTACCTCAGAAAGGCGTGAGGGAGAGATGGCATCATTTACAGCTGTTGGCGTCAGCTTCTGCTTGACTGCTCCTCGGTGTTCTCTCCTCTGTAGCTTTTCTTCGTGCGCACCGATCCGCTGCTCTGCTGACTTGTTGCTTTGAGGCGAGCAATGAGTTTGTCAATCTCTCTAAGCGAAATCATCGTCTCAGATCCCACTTCCGATACCAATCATGGCCAAGGAGCACATTCGTAGTTTGCATTGCATTTGTATACAGTGCAGTATATCTTATATTACTACTAAAAAAAGTTAAAAAGTTACTTTGAAATAGTTCAAACAGACTTAAGGACAAACCTACACAGTTAGTGTCTCTCATATCACATGCAAACATGAATGTAGTGTATCCCATCTGATTGGACAACACACCTTTGAATTAATTATGGTAATTAGGTGGGAGTTGATTATTGAAGTCCTAAGGTTCTGAACAATGCAACAGTGAATGAGGACACACATCAACACTGATGTGTCAGCTAACTTGAGGTGTATGGTATGAAACTTAATGATCTACTTGTCTTTAGTTATTTTAACTTAATGTCTTTGTTCCTTAAGAACATTAATGTTGTTGTGGTTACATATGCTGAAGTAAATGTTCAAGTATTTAAAATGTTTTCTCAATGTAAATGGTTAATAATTGAAAATTGAATTGCAGAAATTGAGAGACATGGAACCAGAAGTGACTGTCAACGGGACTTACACTGTTAATGACATACATCCTTGCTATGAATCAGATAATACACCTTATGTATTTACAAACAACCCTTCCATAATATGTGTGTTATTATATATTTTCCTTGGTGCATTGTCTGTTGTCACAATATGTGGAAACCTTCTTGTAATAATCTCCATCATTTACTTCAAACAGCTCCACTTACCTACTAACTACCTCATCCTGTCTCTGGCTGTGGCTGACCTGCTTGTAGGAGTTTTAGTCTTTCCTTTCAGCATGGCAGTCACTGTAACCTCATGTTGGTATCATACAACTATATTTTGTAAAGTACGAGGAAGCTTTGATGTTACACTGAGCACAGCTTCTATTTTGAATTTATGCTGTATTTCAATTGACAGATATTTTGCAGTATGTCAGCCTCTAGCTTATAAAAGTAAAATAAATGATCGCATTATTGGGATTATGATCCTGGTGAGCTGGGGAGTTTCTGCTCTAATTGGAATTGGCATCATAATTGCAGGTTTTAATCAAGGAAAATGTGGAGAAAGTTGTTTAATTGATGCTCTAATATCAACCACTCTGGCATGTATTTTCTCCTTTTATATCCCGGCAATCATAATGCTCTGTATATACCTGAAAATATTCCTTGTTGCACAAAGACAAGCAAACAGCATCCAGAACACAACCTGTCAGAGCACCAAGTCTGGAGCAACTGTCAGTAAGATGGAAAGAAAGGCCACCAAAACTCTGGCTATAGTCATGGGAGTTTTTCTCTTATGCTGGAGTCCTTACTTTCTTTTTATCATCTTTCAGCCTTTAACATACGATGTAACACCAATTGCTGTGATTGAAACACTTAACTGGCTTGCATTGTCAAATTCAATGCTCAATCCATTAATTTATGCTTTCTTTTACCGCTGGTTCAGATCAGCTTTCAGAATGATCATTTCTGGAAAAATATTTCAAGGTGATTTTGCTAACTCAAAATTGTTTTGATTGTTGATTTGAATGTTCAGATACCATTTTAACTGGAGAATAATGACAGGTTGAAACAATAATGATTAACTTATACCACTATAATATATTTACTATATTCACTGTCTGAGCAAAATTGACTGTATATACACTTGTAGTTCTTATTTAACAATACTAACTGTAAAATAAAAACTGTTTGGCATTAATTTCAACACAATAACACATGCTGATCTGTAAAAGAATGTTTCAGTAAAGCTATTTTACAAAGTAGTTTATTTCACCAGTCTAAATTACTTAGGCAGGGCTTTATGTTGTCCTGTCACTAGAATGGTTTTGCTGAAGCTCGTACTTGACTTTGTACTGGCCAACAGAAAAACATAAAAGATCCCTTCCACACACCTATATTCACAATATTTCAAAATCAAATACCCATATGTTCTTTGAAAGAGTTATTGGTTGCTGTAATCATTCCTGCTCTCTATACTGCCTGGGATGTGGTTTCTACATAGAGCAACTACACTGTAAGTGATGGGGGTCAAAATCCACAGTCCTCTTTTGCTACAAAAAAAGCACTCTAAAGTTCAGCCGAAGCTAAATGTCTTAGTTAGTCAAATCAAGTTGCAATCTTCTAATAGTGATGGGAATTACAGCTCTCTGAAGGGAGCCGGATCTTATGGCTCTGTTCTTTTCTGAGAGCCTCATCGTTCGTTTTTCTTTTTCTTTTTTTTTTAGCGGGTGGGCATTACTAGGTTTATCTGTGAAATAATCACTAGGATAATGATAGGATAAAATTTGGATCAGATTCAAACTTAGACATCCCACCAATATAATTTCATTTTGCATGTGTGGACTAGGTTTAGCAGCACTAAATTATTCGTAAATTACTGCCAGACGTAATGTCAATGATCTGCATTGTAAACATTACACAAAGTGACGCCATATCCCTCTGCTTTCCTCATTTGAATGTACTCTCTGTATGAAATGTGTTATGTAAATAAATTTGCCTTGCCTTGAATGTAATTCATGCAACACTTAATATTAGAAAAACCTTTTAACTTCGCCCAGCTGATGCAGCACCAGCATACTCCGGGACAGTAATCAAGTGGACCCACTATCGTAATGTGTGTTACAGACAGTTTGTGACAGTACTGTTCATGTAAAGAGGAATGGACTTAGGGCAGGCAGTGAAACGGCACTCGGTTCCCTTCCTTCGTACCAAAGAGCAATTGAAAAGAATCGGATCGTTTGCGAACGTAATATCAATATTGTGGTAGTTTAACGTTTTTCATTTCCTCTTTTATCTTGTAGTGTGTTCCTTCCCTTGTGTGTCTTGTGGTTTTACTTCCTGGCTTTGTTTTCCCTCCAGTTTTGATTGTTGGCCCTTCCTTAATTGTTTGCACCTGTGTCTCGTTGTCTCACCTACCCTAGAGTATTTAGTCCGTGTCTCTGTCTTAGTTCGGTGTCAAAGCTGCAGCGCTTTTTGCTATGTCCCGCAAGCCCTGGCTGTGGGACTCCCTTCCTGAGTGGGCCAAGGACTTTGTGTCTGCTCTCGGTTCCCAGCCAGACTCCTGACCCGCCAGTAACCAGCCAGACTCCCGACCCGCCAGTCATCAGCCTGCACCCCGGCCTGCTGGTCTGCAGTCAGCATCTCAGCCTGCTAGCCAGGTAGTACCTCAGGCTGTTGCTGTCTTGGCGCCTTCTGGGAAAACCCCCAGGAGGAAGCGAGGCTCCCACAGTTGCTCGCCTGCTCCACTGCCCAGCTGCTCGCCTGCTCCGCCGCCGCCGCCTCCAGTCCCTGCACCGCGGCGGCCTCCAGTCCCTGCTAGATCGCAGCAGCCATCACTCCCTGCTGGATCGCAGCAGCCATCACTCCACTGCTGGATCGCAGCAGCTCCCTGTCTTCACTGGATCGCAGCAGCCAGCACTCCTTGCTGGATCGCAGCAGCTCCCTGTCTCTTCTGGTCTCTGCTCGATCGCAGCAGCCCCCAGTTCCTGGACTCTTTGCTGGATTGCAGAAGCCCCCAGTTCCTGGACTATTTGCTGGATCGCAGCAGCACCAATCCCTCGTCGCCGCTGGATCGCAGCCGCCTCCTGCCCCGGTTGGATTGCAGCAGCACCAATTCCTCGCCACTGCTGGATCGCAGCCGCCTCCTTCCTTGGTTGGACTGCAGCACGCCGCAGAACCATCTGCTGGGTCGCAGCAGTATCCTCCTTTTCTGCCGGAGTGGCAGGCTCCGGGTTCCCGGACATCACTGGTTCTGCCAGCTCCTCTACCAGTCTCTCCATCGCCGGCTTACTGTCCTGCTGTCCTGTCGCCGGGCCCTGATCTGGTTCTCCGGCCTCCAGAGGGGTCCCGCCTTCGTCACCGGCCTCCAGAGGGGTCCCGCCTTTGTTGCCGGCCTCCAGTGCGGTCCCACCTTTGCCGCCGGTCTCCAGAGGGCCTCAGTCTTTGCCGCCAGTCTCCAGAGGGTCTCAGTGTTCGTTGCCGATCTCCAGAAGCTCTCAGCCCGAGGTCCTCAGCTCTGCACATGCCCAGCCCCCGGGCCGTCCGCCCAAAGTCTCCCAACTGATCCTCCCCTAGGGTATTTAGTCTGTGTCTCTGTCTTTGTTCAGTGTTAGGTCAATGTTGTTATGTATGGTGTGATTACTGCCTTGAGTTTTGTTCCTGTCTTGTGAGTGTTCCTGACCTTTGTGTGTGTCACCGTTTGGTGCACCTTTTGTGGTACCTGGTTCCTGTGCCCAGTTCCCCAGCATTCTTACCATGAGTTTGTATTGGATTCTTTGTCTCCCCTGGACCTTGGCTGGATCCTGGATTTTTGTAATTTGCCTGCTCCCTAGTGAACTGTTTGCCACCTTGGACTCACTCCCCTGCTTCCACCACTGCCAGTCGGTAACCTATCTGCCTTTTGTCTGTTCATTACCTGGCTGCCTACTGGTCTTCCTGTACTTGCCTGTAAACCACATCACCCCCATTAAGCACGATAGCCAGCCGGCTACTTCACCTCTTACCGCTTCCTGGTCATCTGCCTTTGGGTCCACATACCACTACACAGCACAGCATACAACAAATATCTTCTGAAATGAAGAACCAGTAAATCTTTCTTCTACATATGAGTATGGTTTTAAGAAAACAAAAAATCTGAACCTATCCTACTGCCGAAGAAATAAAGTAATCAAAACAGCTTAAAACCACATGTCTTTCCTCACACTGGGAATAACAGAATTTCTGAAAAAATTGTGGAGGATCTCTGAGACTCGTCTCACCCCTTACAAAAGGTGCAACATGGTTTAGTCCGCCCCTGGGATTCATCTCTAAACACAGCTAAACGAGCCATGGCTGCTGATGCTGGAGCACCAACATGCACTGTAGGTCATGTCTTTCCCCAAGAAAGGAAAATCGTGGTACCAAGAACGAAAACAAAGAAAGTTAAGAGAAAGAATGCAAACAGAGAAAACAGCTTTTGACTAATTTCTTTCAAAAGAAAGGTGAGCACAACTAACACAGTTTAAGAATGGTTTAAGCTAATACCAGCAGTTATTTAGATTGAAGGCATTCAGCCAGGAATCTAGCTTGGAGCATATTTGCATTGTATAACATAAATTAGCAAAAGGCCATGCCAATAAAGATGTGGATTTAGAATAGTTTATTATGTATTATGAATGGAGGAGAGCCAAGATGATGTAGGAAGGATGGACTGAGGGTCCATCTGGAGGGATGAAGGGATGGGGGGTGAGGGTCGTGAGACAAGGAGACAATCTTTGTTTGATTGAGAGTTTGGGAAATCCTACATCAGAGCGGAGATGACGAGACAACTCTGGTCGCTCCAGTCCTCTCTGACCAGTCAGTGGTCTGCAGTGTTTTAACTCCACCTTTTAGTATGGCTCAGCTTGCTTGGAGCCTCAACAGTGGGGTAACGAAAAAACGGGACGGTATGGAGTGGTTCTGTTCTGTACCATGCACAACTTTTGCCAATGGAAACGCGAAAGTTACCCTTCTAATGTGTAACGAACTGAACTGAACTGGAGTGCTTGTTGGAAACAAGGCTAAAGGGACCTCTTCCCTCTCATCTCGTCTCGTTCGCCGGTCACTGTGGTTATGCAACGCTTGATGGGGCCCCAAGTCCCCCACTGCCAAGCAGGGTCCCAGGCTGTGGCAGTTTTACCATAGGGGAGCCTTCTGGTGGCACTGTAGAGTTGGTCACTGCTGTATGGGGTAAGGGGGCAGCGTCTCTTCTGGCTGTTGCTGTAAGTAGCGGTGCGCCAGTCGCTGACTTCTGATCGGAAGAGGTGGCAGCGTGATATGACGCTACTGGAAAGGCTGAGTGGGTACCTCAGAAAGGCGTGAGGGAGAGATGGCATCATTTACAGCTGTTGGCGTCAGCTTCTGCTTGACTGCTCCTTGGTCTTCTCTCCTCTGTAGCTTTTCCTCGTGCGCACTGATCCGCTGCTCTGCTGACTTGTTGCTTTGAGGCGAGCAATGAGTTTGTCAATCTCTCTAAGCGAAATCATCGTCTCAGATCCCACTTCCGATACCAATCATGGCCAAGGAGCACATTCGTAGTTTGCATTGCATTTGTATACAGTGCAGTATATCTTATATTAAGTTTCTACTAAAAAAAGTTAAAAAGTTACTTTGAAATAGTTCAAACAGACTTAAGGACAAACCTACACAGTTAGTGTCTCTCATATCACATGCAAACATGAATGGAGTGTATCCCATCTGATTGGACAACACACCTTTGAATTAATTATGGTAATTAGGTGGGAGTTGATTATTGAAGTCCTAAGGTTCTGAACAATGCAACAGTGAATGAGGACACACATCAACACTGATGTGTCAGCTAACTTGAGGTGTATGGTATGAAACTTAATGATCTACTTGTCTTTAGTTATTTTAACTTAATGTCTTTGTTCCTTAAGAACATTAATGTTGTTGTGGTTACATATGCTGAAGTAAATGTTCAAGTATTTAAAATGTTTTCTCAATGTAAATGGTTAATAATTGAAAATTGAATTGCAGGAATCGAGAGACATGGATCCAGAAGTGACTGTCAACGGGACTTACACTGTTAATGACATACATCCTTGCTATGAATCAGATAATACACCTTATGTATTTACAAACAACCCTTCCATAATATGCGTGTTATTATATATTTTCCTTGGTGCATTGTCTGTTGTCACAATATGTGGAAACCTTCTTGTAATAATCTCCATTATTTACTTCAAACAGCTCCACTTACCTACTAACTACCTCATCCTGTCTCTGGCTGTGGCTGACCTGCTTGTAGGAGTTTTAGTCTTTCCTTTCAGCATGGCAGTCACTGTAACCTCATGTTGGTATCATACAACTATATTTTGTAACGTACGAGGAAGCTTTGATGTTACACTGAGCACAGCTTCTATTTTGAATTTATGCTGTATTTCAATTGACAGATATTTTGCAGTATGTCAGCCTCTAGCTTATAAAAGTAAAATAAATGATTGTGTTATTGGGATTATGATCCTGGTGAGCTGGGGAGTTTCTGCTCTAATTGGAATTGGCATCATAATTGCAGGTTTTAATCAAAGAAAATGTGGAGAAAGTTGTTTAATTGATGCTCTAATATTAACCACTCTGGCATGTATTTTCTCCTTTTATATCCCGGCAATCATAATGCTCTGTATATACCTGAAAATATTCCTTGTTGCACAAAGACAAGCAAACAGCATCCAGAACACAACCTGTCAGAGCACCAAGTCTGGAGCAACTGTCAGTAAGATGGAAAGAAAGGCCACCAAAACTCTGGCTATAGTCATGGGAGTTTTTCTCTTATGCTGGAGTCCTTACTTTCTTTTATCATCTTTCAGCCTTTAACATACGATGTAACACCAATTGCTGTGATTGAAACACTTAACTGGCTTGCATTGTCAAATTCAATGCTCAATCCATTAATTTATGCTTTCTTTTACCGCTGGTTCAGATCAGCTTTCAGAATGATCATTTCTGGAAAAATATTTCAAGGTGATTTTGCTAACTCAAAATTGTTTTGATTGTTGATTTGAATGTTCAGATACCATTTTAACTGGAGAATAATGACAGGTTGAAACAATAATGATTAACTTATACCACTATAATATATTTACTATATTCACTGTCTGAGCAAAATTGACTGTATATACACTTGTAGTTCTTATTTAACAATACTAACTGTAAAATAAAAACTGTTTGGCATTAATTTCAACACAATAACACATGCTGATCTGTAAAAGAATGTTTCGTAAAGCTATTTTACAAAGTAGTTTATTTCACCAGTCTAAATTACTTAGGCAGGGCTTTATGTTGTCCTGTCACTAGAATGGTTTTGCTGAAGCTCGTACTTGACTTTGTACTGGCCAACAGAAAAACATAAAAGATCCCTTCCACACACCTATATTCACAATATTTCAAAATCAAATACCCATATGTTCTTTGAAAGAGTTATTGGTTGCTGTGATCATTCCTGCTCTCTATACTGCCTGGGATGTGGTTTCTACATAGAGCAACTACACTGTAAGTGATGGGGGTCAAAATCCACAGTCCTCTTTTGCTACAGAAAAGCACTCTAAAGTTCAGCCGAAGCTAAATGTCTTAGTTAGTCAAATCAAGTTGCTATCTTCTAAAAGTGATGGGAATTACAGCCGGAAGGGAGCCGGATCTTATGGCTCTGTTCTTTTCTGAGAGCCTCATCGTTCGTTTTTCTTTTCTTTTTTTTTTGCGGGTGGGCATTACTAGGTTTATCTGTGAAATAATCACTAGGATAATGATAGGGTAAGATTTGGATCAGATTCAAACTTAGACATCCCACCAATATAATTTCATTTTGCATGTGTGGACTAGGTTTAGCAGCACTAAATTATTCGTAAATTACTGCCAGACGTAATGGATCGCAGCAGCCCCCAGTTCCTGGACTCTTTGCTGGATCGCAGCAGCACCAATCCCTCATCGCCGCTGGATCGCAGCAGCACCAATCCCTCATCGCCGCTGGATCGCAGCCGCCTCCTGCCCCGGTTGGATCGCAGCAGCACCAATCCCTCGTCGCCGCTGGATCGCAGCCGCCTCCTGCCCCGGTTGGATCGCAGCAGCACCAATCCCTCGTCGCCGCTGGATCGCAGCCGCCTCCTGCCCCGGTTGGATCGCAGCCGCCTCCTTCCTTGGTTGGACCGCAGCACGCAGCAGAACCATCTGCTGGGTCGCAGCAGTATCCTCCTTTTCTGCCGGAGTGGCAGGCTCCGGGTTCCCGGACATCACTGGTTCTGCCAGCTCCTCTACCAGTCTCTCCATCGCCGGCTTACTGTCCTGCTGTCCTGTCACCGGGCCCTGATCTGATTCTCCGGCCTCCAGAGGGGTCCCACCTTCGTCACCGGCCTCCAGAGGGGTCCCGCCTTTGTTGCCGGCCTCCAGTGCGGTCTCACCTTTGCCGCCGGTCTCCAGAAGGCCTCAGTCTTTGCCGCCAGTCTCCAGAAGGGTTCTGTCTTCGCCGCCGGTCTCCAGAGGGTCTCGGTCTTCGTTGCCGGTCTCCAGAAGGTCTCAGTCTTCGCCGCCGGTCTCCAGAGGGTCTCAGTCTTCGCCGCCAGTCTCCAGAGGGTCTCAGTGTTCGTTGCCGATCTCCAGAAGCTCTCAGCCTGAGCTCTGCACATGCCCAGCCCCCGGGCCGTCCGCCCAAAGTCTCCCACCTGATCCTCCCCTAGGGTATTTAGTCTGTGTCTCTGTCTTTGTTCAGTGTTAGGTCAATGTTGTTATGTATGGTGCGATTACTGCCTTGAGTTTTGTTCCTGTCTTGTGAGTGTTCCTGACCTTTGTGTGTGTCACCGTTTGGTGCACCTTTTGTGGTACCTGGTTCCTGTGCCCAGTTCCCCAGCATTCTTACCATGAGTTTGTATTGGATTCTTTGTCTCCTTTGGACCTTGGCTGGATCCCGGATTTTTATAATTTGCCTGCTCCCTAGTGAACTGTTGGCCACCTTGGACTCACTCCCCTGCTTCCACCACTGCCAGTCGGTAACCTATCTGCCTTTTGTCTGTTCATTACTTGGCTGCCTACTGGTCTGCCTGTACTTGCCTGTAAACCACATCACCCCCATTAAGCACGATAGCCAGCCGGCTACTTCACCTCTTACCGCTTCCTGGTCATCTGCCTTTGGGTCCACATACCACTACACAGCACAGCATACAACAAATATCTTCTGAAATGAAGAACCAGTAAATCTTTCTTCTACATATGAGTATGGTTTTAAGAAAACAAAAAATCTGAACCTATCCTACTGCCGAAGAAATAAAGTAATCAAAACAGCTTAAAACCACATGTCTTTCCTCACACTGGGAATAACAGAATTTCTGAAAAAATTGTGGAGGATCTCTGAGACTCGTCTCACCCCTTACAAAAGGTGCAACATGGTTTAGTCCGCCCCTGGGATTCATCTCTAAACACAGCTAAACGAGCCATGGCTGCTGATGCTGGAGCACCAACATGCACTGTAGGTCATGTCTTTCCCCAAGAAAGGAAAATCGTGGTACCAAGAACGAAAACAAAGAAAGTTAAGAGAAAGAATGCAAACAGAGAAAACAGCTTTTGACTAATTTCTTTCAAAAGAAAGGTGAGCACAACTAACACAGTTTAAGAATGGTTTAAGCCAATACCAGCAGTTATTTAGATTGAAGGCATTCAGCCAGGAATCTAGCTTGGAGCATATTTGCATCGTATAACATAAATTAGCAAAAGGCCATGCCAATAAAGATGTGGATTTAGAATAGTTTATTATGTATTACGAATGGAGGAGAGCCAAGATGATGTAGGAAGGATGGACTGAGGGTCCATCGGGAGGTATGAGGGATGAAGGGATGGGGGGTGAGGGTCGTGAGACAAGGAGACAATCTTTGTTTGATTGAGAGTTTGGGAAATCCTACATCAGAGCGGAGATGACGAGACAACTCTGGTCACTCCAGTCCTCTCTGACCAGTCAGTGGTCTGCAGTGTTTTAACTCCACCTTTTAGTATGGCTCAGCTTGCTTGGAGCCTCAACAGTGGGGTAACGAAAAAACGGGACGGTATGGAGTGGTTCTGTTCTGTACCATGCACAACTTTTGCCAATGGAAACGCGAAAGTAACCCTTCTAATGTGTAACGAACTGAACTGAACTGGAGTGCTTGTTGGAAACAAGGCTAAAGGGACCTCTTCCTCTCATCTCGCGTCTCGCTCACGGTCACTGTGGTTATGCAACGCTTGATGGGGCCCCAAGTCCCCCAGTGTCAGGCAGGGTCCCAGGTTGTGGCAGTTTTACCATAGGGGAGCCTTCTGGTGGCACTGTAGAGTTGGCCACTGCTGTATGGGGTAAGGGGGCAGCGTCTCTTCTGGCTGTTGCTGTAAGTAGCGGTGCGCCAGTCGCTGACTTCTGATCGGAAGAGGTGGCAGCGTGATATGACGCTACTGGAAGGGCTGAGTGGGTACCTCAGAAAGGCGTGAGGGAGAGATGGCATCATTTACAGCTGTTGGCGTCAGCTTCTGCTTGACTGCTCCTCGATGTTCTCTCCTCTGTAGCTTGTTCTTCGTGCGCACTGATCCGCTGCTCTGCTGACTTGTTGCTTTGAGGCGAGCAATGAGTTTGTCAATCTCTCTAAGCGAAATCATCGTCTCAGATCCCACTTCCGATACCAATCATGGCCAAGGAGCACATTCGTAGTTTGCATTGCATTTGTATACAGTGCAGTATATCTTATATTACTACTAAAAAAAGTTAAAAAGTTACTTTGAAATAGTTCAAACAGACTTAAGGACAAACCTACACAGTTAGTGTCTCTCATATCACATGCAAACATGAATGTAGTGTATCCCATCTGATTGGACAACACACCTTTGAATTAATTATGGTAATTAGGTGGGAGTTGATTATTGAAGTCCTAAGGTTCTGAACAATGCAACAGTGAATGAGGACACACATCAACACTGATGTGTCAGCTAACTTGAGGTGTATGGTATGAAACTTAATGATCTACTTGTCTTTAGTTATTTTAACTTAATGTCTTTGTTCCTTAAGAACATTAATGTTGTTGTGGTTACATATGCTGAAGTAAATGTTCAAGTATTTAAAATGTTTTCTCAATGTAAATGGTTAATAATTGAAAATTGAATTGCAGGAATCGAGAGACATGGATCCAGAAGTGACTGTCAACGGGACTTACACTGTTAATGACATACATCCTTGCTATGAATCAGATAATACACCTTATGTATTTACAAACAACCCTTCCATAATATGTGTGTTATTATATATTTTCCTTGGTGCATTGTCTGTTGTCACAATATGTGGAAACCTTCTTGTAATAATCTCCATCATTTACTTCAAACAGCTCCACTTACCTACTAACTACCTCATCCTGTCTCTGGCTGTGGCTGACCTGCTTGTAGGAGTTTTAGTCTTTCCTTTCAGCATGGCAGTCACTGTAACCTCATGTTGGTATCATACAACTATATTTTGTAAAGTACGAGGAAGCTTTGATGTTACACTGAGCACAGCTTCTATTTTGAATTTATGCTGTATTTCAATTGACAGATATTATGCAGTATGTCAGCCTCTAGCTTATAAAAGTAAAATAAATGATTGTGTTATTGGGATTATGATCCTGGTGAGCTGGGGAGTTTCTGCTCTAATTGGAATTGGCATCATAATTGCAGGTTTTAATCAAGGAAAATGTGGAGAAAGTTGTTTAATTGATGCTCTAATATCAACCACTCTGGCATATATTTTCTCCTTTTATATCCCGGCAATCATAATGCTCTGTATATACCTGAAAATATTCCTTGTTGCACAAAGACAAGCAAACAGCATCCAGAACACAACCTGTCAGAGCACCAAGTCTGGAGCAACTGTCAGTAAGATGGAAAGAAAGGCCACCAAAACTCTGGCTATAGTCATGGGAGTTTTTCTCTTATGCTGGAGTCCTTACTTTCTTTTTATCATCTTTCAGCCTTTAACATACGATGTAACACCAATTGCTGTGATTGAAACACTTAACTGGCTTGCATTGTCAAATTCAATGCTCAATCCATTAATTTATGCTTTCTTTTACCGCTGGTTCAGATCAGCTTTCAGAATGATCATTTCTGGAAAAATATTTCAAGGTGATTTTGCTAACTCAAAATTGTTTTGATTGTTGATTTGAATGTTCAGATACCATTTTAACTGGAGAATAATGACAGGTTGAAACAATAATGATTAACTTATACCACTATAATATATTTACTATATTCACTGTCTGAGCAAAATTGACTGTATATACACTTGTAGTTCTTATTTAACAATACTAACTGTAAAATAAAAACTGTTTGGCATTAATTTCAACACAATAACACATGCTGATCTGTAAAAGAATGTTTCGTAAAGCTATTTTACAAAGTAGTTTATTTCACCAGTCTAAATTACTTAGGCAGGGCTTTATGTTGTCCTGTCACTAGAATGGTTTTGCTGAAGCTCGTACTTGACTTTGTACTGGCCAACAGAAAAACATAAAAGATCCCTTCCACACACCTATATTCACAATATTTCAAAATCAAATACCCATATGTTCTTTGAAAGAGTTATTGGTTGCTGTGATCATTCCTGCTCTCTATACTGCCTGGGATGTGGTTTCTACATAGAGCAACTACACTGTAAGTGATGGGGGTCAAAATCCACAGTCCTCTTTTGCTACAGAAAAGCACTCTAAAGTTCAGCCGAAGCTAAATGTCTTAGTTAGTCAAATCAAGTTGCTATCTTCTAAAAGTGATGGGAATTACAGCCGGAAGGGAGCCGGATCTTATGGCTCTGTTCTTTTCTGAGAGCCTCATCGTTCGTTTTCTTTTTTTTTTTTTTTTAGCGGGTGGGCATTACTAGGTTTATCTGTGAAATAATCACTAGGATAATGATAGGGTAAGATTTGGATCAGATTCAAACTTAGACATCCCACCAATATAATTTCATTTTGCATGTGTGGACTAGGTTTAGCAGCACTAAATTATTAAGTAAATTACTGCCAGACGTAATGTCAATGATCTGCATTGTAAACATTACACAAAGTGACGCCATATCCTCTGCTTTCCTCATTTGAATGTACTCTCTGTATGAAATGTGTTATGTAAATAAATTTGCCTTGCCTTGAATGTAATTCATGCAACACTTAATATTAGAAAACCTTTTAACTTCGCCCAGCTGATGCAGCACCAGCATACTCCAGGACAGTAATCAAGTGGACCCACTATCGTAATGTGTGTTGCAGACAGTTTGTGACAATACTGTTCACGTAAAGAGGAATGGACTTAGGGCAGGCAGTGAATTGAAGCTGTCTTCTGACTCATGCATGACGGCTGTCAATCTTATCTGCATGTGTGCATGTACATGTACTCAATGATCGTGTATAAGCTGGAGACGATGGACATGCATGAGTCAACGGAATTCACTGTGAGTAGTCTATTGCACAGTACGTGCTCGAGACTAGTGCTTGAGCAAGCAGTCAGTGATACAGACTTCCTATGAGTCTGATTGTCATGCACTAGCTCGACTGCTTGCCGAGTTGACAAGATCAGTGCGACTACTATGGCTGGATATGAGCTCGATGATGTACGTGCACAGTCAGTGTACACTATTCACTTGAGTTAGTTGATTGACAATAGCTTAGTCAATATCGATGAAATGATAACTACGATAGTCAGTATCATAATAGTAAGAATTAAGTGATAAGAACAGTATATGACAAGTTGCAATTGAAGTAACAATCCTAGTGTATATTACTTGACATGAATGATTATTATCGAAATGCCAGTACGACATGCAATCGATTATCTGATTCATGTATAGTTAACTATGATAGATAACTGCTTAGATCAACACGTTGTACATACGATTCAATGTAGCATTACAAGTTTGCTAAGATAGTGTATGCAATTAATGCGAATTTAAACATGTGATTAACTATGATTATAACTGCAACTAAATAATAAGCATATAGATTGATGTAATCTATTTGTCAGTTTATCATTTCTGTATTGTAAACTGATGCTTCATGCTACATTACATGATAATTTCATTGTACTGAGCTTAAGTTATCTAGAGTAGCATTAACGCATTATCTAGTATATTTGATGTAGAAGTTGATAATTGATATTAGTCAATATATCGATCTACAATGAAGATATGAATCAATGAATATGAATGACTGGTTAGTCTAATTATTGCTTAATTGTATCAGATTTAGTTATACTCGTATTGTACAATGCTTGATCTTCGACATTGTATACAATATCTTGAATCAGACATTGAGATCACTAGGAAATGTCAATCATGTGAATAGATTGAAGACATGAGTTATGATACATCTATGATATTACATCATAAACTAATTAAACATTATTGTAATCTTATCATATGTCATAGCTTCTGTAATGTCACTTTCAATATTTATAATTATGAATGAGTATTACGCAGAATAATTACTAGATTAAATCAGCTGAATATGATAAGATCTTGCATGATATGTAAAACTTTTGTAATACATCTATCTACAAGATTGATATTCTGTATTTCAATATGACTTTGTATTCTAGTCATGCTAGAGTCTGTCTTAATTTTTACGAATTATCTGCAACATTTATTTTAATCATACTATATGTTCAATTGCTGGTGACATCGTTTACGCACTAATGTTGTTTGTAATGTACACTCATATCAATGTAATCTGTTGTGAATGATCATGCTAGCCTAGTGATGACTTATTAGCAATTGCTTGCAATGACTAATATCCATAGTGCTCGATTTCTTAGGTGACATTAGCTTCATTCTCACCTGAGATCTGTTACTGATGTAGTCTAGTTCAGTGTCATTCAGACTTTACTGAGTCTAAATTACTATTAAAATTAAAATTTTAAATGAAATTAAACTGATACCGTAATCAATTATTATTCTAACATGATAACTATGACTTGTTATAATGGCATCTATAAAAATATAAAATGTAAAATTACTAGCTAATGCATTGATATTTCTTTAGATAGCATTATCGTTAGTACATCACTCTTTCTGATAAGTTGAACTACTTGTTTGCATAGTAGATGTTGGTATAATTAAGATCATGTAATTTTCCTGTTATTAGACTATCCTTCGTTGCTTCATTACATCACATAATGAAGCATTAGTAATTGCAACTTTAATTCTTAAAAATGATAATTACCTTCCTTGATCTATGTACACAAGTCATTTATAGTAGTTAATCACATTTTATTTAATAGTTCATCCTAAGAAATATGTATATATGGAATAAGTATCATTATTTAAATTCCGTTAGTATTCATTATGTTAATAATGAAATTGAATGTCAAATAGATAAGATTTTATCAATACTAATAAGTATAACTTAACACATTAATCTTCGTCTTCTAAGATGTTTTCCTATTTATTATCAATATTGACATTTATTTCACTAGGTTACTATGACCTTTTTCCTTCAAAATTACCACTTTGTTAGCTTCTTGAATCATTCTGGCTTCAAACAAGATTTAACTCAATATGTATATGGCAAACCGAATTTGCAAAATGACCGTGTGTGTAACCTCTTATCAAAATATTACTAGTATAACCTGTCGACCTAATGATATCTTGAGTGTATTGCATTTGTAACTCATTGTGTATTACTGTTAATAGATAATGAATTGTAAAATTTATATTAATATCTCAAATTGTTTTAGAATTGCTACCTTTAAGACTAAATCTAAAAATTTGAAAACTTAATCAATAATCATAATCAGTCATATACAGTTAATAATTGAATGTACTTCTTTAAGAACACAACCTGTCAGAGCACCAAGTCTGGAGCAACTGTCAGTAAGATGGAAAGAAAGGCCACCAAAACTCTGGCTATAGTCATGGGAGTTTTTCTCTTATGCTGGACTCCGTACTTTCTTTTTATCATCTTTCAGCCTTTAACATACGATGTAACACCAATTGCTGTGATTGAAACACTTAACTGGCTTACATTGTCAAATTCAATGCTCAATCCATTAATTTATGCTTTCTTTTACCGCTGGTTCAGATCAGCTTTCAGAATGATCATTTCTGGAAAAATATTTCAAGGTGATTTTGCTAACTCAAAATTGTTTTGATTGTTGATTTGAATGTTCAGATACCATTTTAACTGGAGAATAATGACAGGTTGAAACAATAATGATTAACTTATACCACTATAATATATTTACTATATTCACTGTCTGAGCAAAATTGACTGTATATACACTTGTAGTTCTTATTTAACAATACTAACTGTAAAATAAAAACTGTTTGGCATTAATTTCAACACAATAACACATGCTGATCTGTAAAAGATTGTTTCGTAAAGCTATTTTACAAAGTAGTTTATTTAACCAGTCTAAATTACTTAGGCAGGGCTTTATGTTGTCCTATCACTAGAATGGTTTTGCTGAAGCTCGTACTTGACTTTGTACTGGCCAACAGAAAAACATAAAAGATCCCTTCCACACACCTATATTCACAATATTTCAAAATCAAATACCCATATGTTCCCTCTGTTCTTTTCTGAGAGCCTCATCATTCGTTTTTCTTTTTTTTTTTAAGCGGGTGGGCATTACTAGGTTTATCTGTGAAATAATCACTAGGATAATGATAGGTTAAGATTTGGATCAGAATCAAACTTAGACATCCCACCAATATAATTTCATTTTGCATGTGTGGACTAGGTTTAGCAGCACCAAATTTCTCGTAAATTACTGCCAGACCTAATGTCAATAATCTGCATTGTAAACATTACACAAGGTGACGCCATATCCCTCTGCTTTGTCAGTGAATTTCCTCATTTGAATTTACTCTCTGTATGAAATGTGTTATGTAAATAAATTTGCCTTGCCTTGAATGTAATTCATGCAACACTTAATATTAGAAAAACCTTCACCCAGCTGATGCAGCACCAGCATACTCCAGGACAGTAATCAAGCGGACCCACTATAGTGATGTGAGTTGCAGACAGTTTGTGACAATACTGTTCACGTAAAGAGGAATGGACTTAGGGCAGGCAGTGAAACGGCTGTCACTCAGTTCCCTTCCTTCGTACCAAAGAGCAATTGAAAAGAATCGGATCATTTGCGAACGTAACATCAATATCTTTTGAATTGAGGAACCAGTAAATCTTTCTATTACATATGAGTATGGTTTTAAGAAAACAAAAAATCTGAACCTATCTTACTGCTGAAGAAATAAAGTAATCAAAACAGCTTAAAACCACATCTCTTTCCTCACACTGGGAATAACAGAATTTCTGAATTTCCAAATAAAGAGATGCCTCAGGCCTCCTCAGGGGCGTCTTAGTGGGGGGAAGATTGGGACTGACTACCCAGGGCCCCAATGGGGGGAGGGCCCTTGAAAAGCCTAGAATGAAATTTGTTTGTTGCAATTTTTAATTTCTAAGTAATTAGTGTCATAACTCAATTAAAATTGGCAGAATAAATCGGTTGAGAGACTGAACTTTGTATCCCCCCAAAAATTGTGGAGGATCTCTGAGACTCCTTTCACCCCTTACGAAAGGTGCAAAATGGTTTAGTCCGCCCCTGGGATTCATCTCTAAACACGGCTAAATGAGCCATGGCTGCTGATGCTGGAGCACCAACATGCACTGTAGGTCATGTCTTTCCCCAAGAAAGGAAAATTGTGGTACCAAGAAAGAAAACAAAGAAAGTTAAGAGAAAGAATGCAAACAGAGAGCTTTTGACTAATTTCTTTCAAAAGAAAGGTGAGCACAACTAACACAGTTTAAGAATGGTTTAAGCTAATACCAGCAGTTATTTAGATTGAAGGCATTCAGCCAGGAATCTAGCTTGGAGCATATTTGCATCGTATAACATAAATTAGCAAAAGACCATGCCAATAAAGATGTGGATTAGCATGTGATAGGCGTGACCAAGGTGATAATACACTCTGATAGACTTAGATTAAATCTCAGACCACCATTTCTGTTCAAAGAGGGGTTCTCTTTTTTCACATTTTTCGCCTATCACATGCTAATCAGGCACTTAACAGTGATGAAGTAGATGCAGCCAGAAAACAATAGGCCTGATTACTGATTACTGGGCCATCTTGGAAACTATTAGGTTAGTTTCAGGTGAAACTAGCTATTAACAGATACTCAGGCAGATTCCTTCCTGAGGGCAGGGCTTATGTAACTCAGAGTAGCTTAAATTTCCAGTTCCCGTCCAATTTTTTCACAATTGAGAATGACTTCCGGATGGGAGCCGAAACGTCTTGATTCTGAAAACAGTGTCCAGATGACTACGACTGAAACCTTTTCTACGATAGTTTATTGTGTATTATGAATGGAGGAGAACCAAGATGATGTAAGAAGGATGGACTGAGGGTCCATCGGTGAGGGATGAAGGGCTGAAGGTAGAGGGATGAAGGGATGTGAGGGAAAGGTGAGTGGTGAACAGACGAGGAGAAAAATCGGGGTCATGGCCGGATGGATGGAGGAGTACTGTGATGGACTGGAGCCAGCTGGTAGCGGAAAGACAGGAGGGAACCAGGGGAGTCGAGACTCTGAGTGAGGGAGCCGCCTCTTTGTATGCTCTGATTCAGATAGAGCCCCAAAAAACTTCAAATGGAAAGACATGCATGGGTGTTTCTGATGTCGTACAGATCATTGCAGATGTAGGGATGCTGGAGAAGGCCGGCGGCCAAGAATTTTGATGATGTGGTCAGGGATTACCTGCCTGGAGACTTGGTATGAGTCGAAAGAGGTAGATGGGTTGAGGTAGACCAGACTGTCTTGCTGAATTTGAGGTGATGGATTAGAGTGTCGGACATAGTTGGGTGTAGAGATGGATGTAGTTGAGGCTAGAAGCAGTGAACTCTGAGCTGCATGGAAAGCTGAAGAATGCCAGTGGGAACATGGATTCTAGGACTTTGTGTAAGGAGACAGAAGAGTTCTAATGCAGCAGGCAAGGAGGTCTGAAGTGAGGGGGCGAACGTTTTTGGGAAGAAGTTAATTACTCTGATGCAGACTTGTATGGTAGATGAGGGGGTCAAGGGGAAGGATGAAAGGGGTTGAGGAGAGGGATGAAAGGGGCTGATTGCGTGGGGATAAACAGGGGTCGATTAGAGTCATGATGGCTGGAGTTGTTATGAACATAGGAGGCAGCTGAATCCGGGGGCTGTAAGTTTGGTGTTGAGGTCCGACTGGTTGAAAGTCAGTTGACTGGAAGAGTGGGTTTCTCCCGAAGGCTGGCGATGTTGGATACGGCCTCTGTGTAAGTTCAGTGGTGTCTGACTGGAGCTGCTGGATGGAGAGTAATGGCGATGCATTGCTAAGCGACGTGGATAACAGAGCGCGGGTGGGCTGGCCGCGTAGGTGTGGATGTGATTATGGACGGAGGAGATTCAGAAACCACGGATGGATCACGGTCCGAGGGGCTGAGAACCAGCTCGCAGTCCATGGTGAGGTAAGTGAAGAACTATTTACTATTTCGCGCGTAACATGTATGTCGATAGGGAAGGGAACAGATAGGGTGTGCTTAAATACTTGTGCACGGAAATGGGATGTGTTCAAGACATGGTCTTTGTTCCCGAATCTAGTTATAAAACTTAATTTAGTCAGTATCATAAATTAATCAGCATCATAGCTACAACGTCATGACATTATATCTATCAACATTACCTAGCAAAGTTTAACATCATGAAAAACATGGCCCTCAATTTCAGAAACAGCCACTGAGAGTGGAGCAGCGGCAGGTGAAACAGGTACCGAGGACGTGTGTTTATGAAGTGGCTACTAAAGGTTTTTGCAAGCAATCATTTGACATTGAGGAGTCAACGACCTTGCAGCAAAGACTTTGGAGCGATATTTAGCCCCTTTCCCAGTAAGCTAGCATGACATGTTTGGTATCAACATAAGATCATGGTGATCAATGAGGCAGAGTCTAATTAAAATATAACATATGGTTCTATTTTTCCCTTTGAGATGGTTAAATTATTATGAAATTGGCCTACCAGTAGGCTGCAGTTTAATTTTTGGTCTATTCAAACAAGACCATTTCATTTTAAAGATATATAGTATATCAGCTTACCTTGTTTTTTTCAATGTGTTACTGCCACTGGTGCATTCTGGTCAGATTTAATTATTTTCTTTATAAAAACAAGATTTGATCTTCAAAAAATCTTTTTCAAAAATGAAGAAAAGAATGTTCTCTTAGCCATGATACTCCAAGCAAACCTAATTTAACCATAGTAAAAGTATCACACTAATTGTAGGCTACACTATGTTGACAAAAGAAAATGTGGTGAGATTTCAAACTGTGCAGACTTGAGCACATATCACAGATTATTATTACTTGTTTAAATGTGGTACGAACAAACCCAGGACTTTCACCCAAGGTTTGTGTCCCGTGTGAAACCAAAAGTTAACGTTTTATGTTACGTTACATGTCACGTGACTTATGTGACTTTTGTCACATGATGTCCTACTGCCGAACCAAGTGGTTTTTTCCCTAAACCTAACCACACTTTTAAGTGGCGTTTCTGAAGGCATCTCCTACTAATGCCAAAGGGCACCTTGTGCGTGTTTATACGACGTAAAGGGGTGTGACAAAACGTCGATATTTGACACCCTGGGAATGAGAACACGTTGGGCGTTCCTGGCGGTCCAAAGCTCCTGTATTAGAGGTGTAAACACCAATCCCAGTGCTCCGAGCTCTGGCAAAGTCAGCTAATAGGACGGCTAGCTGCATGGCTAACTAGCTAATGGCAGCTACAGTTAACAGTAGTTAGTGGCTAAAGTAGCTGCTAACAACAAGTAAAGCTATCTGTCCATCAGGACACTAAATCACTGAAAGCTGAGGCAGAGCAGTCGGAGGACATCAGAGGGAAAACCAGAAAAAATTTAACTTTTCTTCACACTTCACACAAAGCACTTTCTGCGAGACATACATAACCTCCAGCTCTAGCTCAGTGATGGAATGACTTGCTTGGTGTTATGTTGTTAATAAACTTAGGAGGATTTTCTTGGCTAGGAGCTTTTTTGTTTTTTGTTTTATTTCCAAGGAGAATTTTCATAGTTATGTGCTTTGTATTTCAAGTGTATACAATATATCTTATTTCAGTCTTATTGGCAAAATGAAATTATCTATTTGAAAAGCTTTTGGAGATTATTAAAATACTTGCAAGCAAACACACACACACACACACACACACACAGACACAGACACAATTGGTGTATAATTACTCATCATTTTGTACCCACATCTGATTGGATTACCAAAGTTTATGTTAATTTAGGCAATGAGATAGGGGTTGATAAATACTGTACCAAGTGCAAAGGTTCTTCACAGTGGCACAGTGGGACACACAACACTGTTCTTGCATGGACTGTATTGAGTATTGAGGTGTTACTAGGTAAGGGAAAAAAGTGAATGGAAAGTCTTCATTGCTTTAGAATATTGCTGTTTTTGTAGTTGTACATACATGCTGAACTAAATATCTTTTAAATGTTCCTAATATTATAGATTATTCTTGCAGAAATCGAGAAGCATGGAACCAGAATTAACCATCAATGGGACTTACACTATCAATGACATACATCCCTGCTATGAATCAGATAATACAACTTACGTATTTACAAGCAACCCTTCCATAACATGTGTGTTATTATATATTTTCCTTGGTTCATTGTCTGTTGTCACAATATGTGGAAACCTTCTTGTAATAATCTCCATAATTTACTTCAAACAGCTCCACATCCCTACTAACTACCTCATCCTGTCTCTGGCTGTGGCTGACCTGCTTGTAGGAGTTTTAGTCTTTCCTTTCAGCATGGCATTCACTGTATCCTCATGTCTGTATCATGAAGATCTATTTTGTAAAATAAGAGATAGCTTTGATGTATCATTATGCACATCTTCTATTCTGAATTTATGCTGTATTTCAATTGACAGATATTATGCAGTATGTCAGCCTCTGACATATAGAACTAAAATAAATGTTCACGTTACTGTGATCATGATCCTGGTGAGCTGGGGTATTTCTGCTCTAATTGGAATTGGCATCATAATTGCAGGATTCAGCCAAGGAACATGTGAAGAAATGTGCTCAGTTGATGTTGTAATGGCAAACACTATGGGACCTGTTTTTTCCTTTTACTTTCCAGCGATTATAATGCTCTGTATTTACCTGAAGATTTTCCTTGTGGCACAAAGACAAGCAAAGAGCATCCAGAACACAACCTGTCAGAGCACCAAGTCTGGAGCAACTGTCAGTAAGATGGAAAGAAAGGCCACCAAAACTCTGGCTATAGTCATGGGAGTTTTTCTTTTATGTTTGACTCCTTACTTTCTTTGTGTCAACTTTCAGCCTTTCGCTTATAATCCCCCACCAGTCCTCGTGATTGAAACACTTAACTGGCTTACATTGTCAAATTCAATGCTCAATCCATTAATTTATGCTTTCTTTTACCGCTGGTTCAGATCAGCTTTCAGAATGATCATTTCTGGAAAAATATTTCAAGGTGATTTTGCTAACTCAAAATTGTTTTGATTGTTTTATGTAGTGCTGAAATCTTGACATGGATGGAGGAATAAAGAGAAACATCTCAACTTTAAAATATATATTTATTTATCTCAATATTGCACTCTGTGCATCACATTTATTTTTATTTAGCCATTATAAACAAATACTAGAAATTAAAAAAACAACACTGTTTTAATGCAGTGTTACAAGATCTTACAAGAACACTTGAACAACAATGAATCAAAGTGGGCAAAAAAAATGCAACAAAAATTTAATCGAAATGAATTAGAGCATAACTTTTTGCAAGGTTTGTTTTGTAGAGCTTTTAGTGATTGATGGTGTGACTATCATACTCAGGACTGCTGGATTACATAGTATACAATATAATCCATGAGGGTTATAATGTTCAGTTTTTGTTGAAACTCTTTCGGACAGGTGTTGCATCATACTGAGAGGTGTTTCTAATATTTTAAGGAGGTTCCTCTTGGCTAGGGGCTTTTTGGTTTATTGGTTTATTGCTAAGGTTCATAGTTATGTGCTTTGTATTTCAAGTACTTTTACACATCAAGTTATTAACCAACAATATAGAGGCTGTGTGTGTTTGGAAGTTAAATATATACAGTGGTCAGAATGAATCAGAGTAACAGTAATGACAGAGGCATGGACACGACCGTGGTTAGTGTTTCAGTTTCAGTAAGGTGTGCCAGCAATAAATGTGACTGCAAAGTGTGTGTCCAAAACCTTGAGCGTCCAAAACTGCCTTGAACATCAGTGGGAAACCTCTATAATGTGATACAGATGAGATATGAACAACACAACCATCTAGTGGCTGTAAGCTTGTACTGCATTCTGAACATAACAGACAGGTGTAAAACTCTTCACCTGGGGAGGAAAGCAGCTCCATCTAGTCATAGAAAAGGTTTCAGTCGTAGTCATCTGGACACTGTTTTCAGAATCAAGACGTTTCGGCTCCCATCCGGAAGTCATTCTCAATTGTGAAAAAATGGAACGGGTACTCAGAAATTTAAGCTACGCTGTGTTACATAAGCCCTGCCCTCAGGAAGGAGTCTACCTGAGTATCTGTTAATAACTAGTTTCACCTGAAACTGACCTAATTGTTTCCATGATGGCCCAGTAATCAGTAATCAGGCCTATTGTTTTCTGGCTGCACCTCCCTCATCACTGTTAAGTACCTGATTAGCATATGATTGGTGTGACCAAGGTGCCAATACACTGTGGTAAACTTTGGGCAGATTGAATCTCAGACCACCATTTCTGTTCAAAGAGGGGTTTTCTTTTTCCCCCAAAACTCAGGTAGACTTTTTCCTGAGGGCAGGGCTTGTGTAACACAGAGTAGCTTAAATTTCTGAGTTCCCGTTCCATTTTTTCACAATTGAGAATGACTTACGGATGGGAGGCGAAACATCTTGATTCTGAAAACAGTGTCCAGATGACTACAACTGAAACCTTTTCTACGATAGAACACTCCTGGACAAATGAGGGACTACACCGAGCTCCATCTAGTGCAGTTTTGTTGGACTGTATCAGAAATATATTTCCAAGCTTTTGACAGTCACCTTACACGAGCACTGAAAGTGTGAAGGCCCCATTGTAATTCAAGGAATCATCATCATCATAATAATCATCGTGGCCTGAGCAGTCCACTTCACGTCCACAGTGACGTGTTTTGCCAAACGAAGTTGATCAACATGAGTTCAGCCTACAGCTGTTAAAAGTTAGACGTTATTGTTAGTCTTCATTGTGAAATAGTTCTACATGTAAAAGAACGTACAATCCCCTCATGATCACTGAACTATATTGGCGACACTAATGTTTCCACATCAAATGTGTTGTTTTCACATACACGTGGTCAGTTAATGTGCCTTTCTGGTAATTGGCGTCGCAATCCACCATTTTAGTGACCGTCTTCCTCTGGTATAATACCTGTAGAGGCCATGAAATGTGTTGAGGCATATGCACATTGTTTCCTCCTCTGTGCACCAACTTGATTATCATCAAATTGAACATACACTGAGAAAACTTGTTATTGGTTGAACTGTGTGTTACTGTGCCATATACCCCATTAACTAGACCATCCATAAGATCCACATTTTTTGTCAACATTACTTGTAATTCCGCTGTAATCTGCCATGAATATATGCCAACAGTTTATGATCCTTCATGGATACCAACTATTAAAATATGTAAATTATTATATTTAGCACATAGCTTGGTCTTCACCCAAAGGTTGTTAAGGTAATCGATTATCTGTTCCAATTCTAAATGTGTTTTGAATAGTTGCTGCATGTAAATTGTATGCAGCAATCCTGGTAGGAGCAGTTAACAATTCACAAAATCACTTCAGGATGACGACAGACTGTTGACAGTCATCTTATTGCCTCATGCTGAATAGCCTTTAGTAAATGACTCTTTCCTGTCTCCGCACCACCTGTAACAAAAACATGGAATGGATCTGGATTTTTCCCTGTTAACTTCTCTAAACACCACTGTCTTATCTGATTAAAAAAACAAAAACAAAAAATAGACAGCTGCGTTTCAAATGTTTCCCGTCTTGGTGGTTTCAGCTGCACATCTACTCCATATGGCAGGAACAATTGCAAAATACTTTGATAAATTATTTTTCTGGACTCTGGACAGAAAAGCGCAGATAACGAACAACTGCAGGTTGTGTTCTAGTTCTTTTAGTAACAAAACCAAAATCATTGTTTAACTTAATCGTGTTCTTAGAATATCGCGTTTTGTTGTTTTGAAAGCAGCATCTTTTGGCTTCTTGTAACACTCCACAAAACTAGTCATGAACATGTCTTCTGTGGTAAGATCATGGTTGAGGCTCTGTGGCGCTGGGCAGCAGACTCCAACACGGGGTACCCCCTGAAAATAGCAAGGTGAGTCCCTTTGAAAGATGGCCACCGGACATCAGGGTAGCTCCTCAACTGGTCCACTGAAGGCTTTGAAGGGGAGCCAGGCGGCGAGCTAGCCGGCTCAGGGGTGGCATGCAAGCCGGAGGCTAACAATCCCAAGGATTGCAGAGTGGGAGGCAGGCCGGGGTGCGTGCTGGAGGCTGGCAGGCTGGAGGCGAGTGGGAATCAGGCCCATTGACAGAGCTGCATCCTTCTGCTCTATACTGGAGGCATTTTGGCAGTAGATCAGAAGGCACTAAATTGCATGTGTCACTGCCTTTGAAATGTAAGAAATGACATGTGCATGTGTAGTCCATATTCAAACTGAAAGTTCAGTCCATCAGTAACTGACTGCCCAGGCGAATTCTCCAACACATAAGTGTGGACGTGCCACTGATCAAGTTGTTGTCCCACAACGACGTGTACAACTTGTCACCTAAAACTAGAACCTTTTGAATGCCTTGAAAACAATTAACACCGTCATTTGGTTGCATTGCTGACCCTTGTCTTAAGTCAACATGACATCTTTGACTGTCTGTATTCACTTTACAAGCGTCAGTGCACCAGACACAGCTTGTACAACCGCCACTGTAGTGACAATCAGAAGCATCATTTGCTACCTTCTTTATATAGACTAATAACTATATTTCTGTTGATGCTCAAGCTAGTAAAAGTTACATTTCAGACAATTAGTTAAAGAAAATAAAATAAAAAAAACACAGAATTTTTTAATTGTCAAAAATTCACTTTATTGGAGTTGTCGCAATGCATTGTGATTCCTAGTTTAAAAGAGACAATGCAATTTTACTGGCATAGACACCAACCAATTGTTTTGTTTTGGCATTTTGCTTTACATAAGGCAAAACCTTTTACTCTTTATGGCACTGCTGTTAACACTAAATATTTCTAATCTCAGTGATTTAGACTTTATTATACTTCAGCCTTTCATTCCTTCTACCAGGCCAAACTAAATGTTCATTTAGACATTCAAACTGTAAAATACAGTTGGTTTATTTGTCCATCCTCATCTGGTAACATTGAATCTTGAGAAAATAACAGTGACAACACAGTTGCACCAGTTGGGACAAACTAAAGATTTTAACCTTTACGAAAGGCGCAAAGGCACAGTATGATTTCAGCTACGCACACACACATTATTCCCAAATAATACCACACACACACCTTCTAAACTTTAGCTAGCATTCTTGCCGTTCCTCTTCTTCTTTTTCTTCGGTGTTTGTTTCTTGGAGGAGTCGGCATTGGAGGAGGCAGTAATTTTAGTTGTGTTTTCGGATGGTGGAGCTGACTCTGACTTTGTTGGCGCTTCTTCTGGAACTTGCACTGGTTCAGCCTGGACCTTCTCGTCTCCCACTGGGACCACTGGTTTAACCTCACCAGCCTCGACCAAGATCTCAGTTTCTGCTGCTTCTGGTTTTGGGTCTGTTGGTTGATCAATCTTGACTTTCTCAGGCTCTGATGTCGGCACTGGTTCAGCAGGTTGCTGCTGGATCTCCTCATCTAGTTTAACGGGTTGCACCTCTTTGTCTTCGACCTGGGTTTGAACTGTTCGTGCTTCTGGTTTTGCGTCTGTTTCAGAAACGTTCTCCACAGGTGTCGGAGCTTCTGGTGTGGACACTGCTGGCTTTGGAACCTCCTCAACTTTATCTGGCTGTGGGAGAACCGATTCTGCTGCCTCTGATTTTACATCTACCATCTGCTCAGGGACTGAAACTACCTCCTCTTTGACCTGAGTTTTGGTTTTGAACTGGACAAACGCAGAAGCCACCGAGTCTTCTTCTGGGCCTAAATCACCATTATCCTCTTCCTCATTGTCGCTGGGTGTGGCCAACAGGGAGGCGGCAAACTCCTGCAGCTTGGCCTGCTCCTCCTTGAGACGGGTCATACCCACCGTTAATACCGGGTCCTCCTCCTGGAGCTCCTGGAGCTCCACAGGGGTCAGCAGGGCAGATTTTACAGCACCCTCTGCGTCAGGGATGTCATCGGGGTTAAAGCTGCCGAAGATCTTTGATGGGAGGTTGGAGTTAGCTTGGCGGACTTCCTTGATCTTGTCATAGAGGACTACCCTCTCTTCCTGTAGGACACGACACAGCTTCTCGAGCTTCTGGATCTTCAGGACGAACAGGTCGTACTCTTTGCTTTTCTCAGTTCTCTGGAACAGAAGGAGGAGGGATGGAGAAAACAGAAGCACAGAAAGTGATGTACAATGAGAATAAAACTAGAAAGTGAGTAAGTAGTGTTTGGTATTTGGCTTTCCAATACGGTAATGCAATTCTCTAATCCTCTCCAAAAACAAACAGGACGTACTGTACTTTCAAAAACTATGCTCTCCATTTCGAAATATTCATAATTTTTTTCAAAGAACTTCCTTTTCTCTGTCTAAATGCATCAATTCACATCATAGATGAAATTTTTATACTTTATATTTTGTGCTATTTAGGATGAATTATTCTGCAAAAGGGCGGTATAAATAATCACTTTGCTGATTTGAATCTTTTTGTTAAGTTCAGTTCAAAGATTCGCCGTCTATGTTGTTCATTCACTTTTTACCTAAGCTAAGTGATCGCATCACTGTTCAAATGTACAAAAGTAAATGAACACATCTGGGGTCTATCAAGACTCAACAAAACCCCCAAAAGGTAAACAGGAATTTCAGCAACATACCTCTTCCATCATGTCAGTCAGAGCCTTGTTGCAGTTCTCAAACCTTGTCTTCCACAGATTTGACTCTTTCTCCATTTTCTTCATCTTGTCTGACATCTAAAAGGGGAAGAGTTTAAAATTACACGTCTAAAAATCCTTTTGTTAACATTTACAAAGTCAGACAAATGGTTGCTGTACAAACTAGAAACATGGATAGGCTCAAAATAAGATCCTAAGATTACAGAATCCCTTTTTTAAGAGTACTAGTGAAGACAACAAGACACTATAAATACACAACTCAGTATCACGGCAGTTTGTGAAATAGTCCCGAAATTTATTCTATAGATATGTGTACATGGACACAAATTGTCCTTTTTTTTATGACACTCAGAGCAACAAAGTCTGCGTATGGAGGAGGTTGGGGTGGATGGATGGGTGAAACACAGGACTTTAGCACTTCAACGTTGATTGTTTTAAGGAAGTATTTATTCTAACCCAAAATGATCTTTTCCCAAACCTAACCAAGCAGTTTTGGTGCCTAAACCTAAATTCCATGTGTCCATGTACACGAATCCTATAGATTAAATGTTGTGTTAACTTTTACATACTTAGATCTCTATAAGGCACCTAACAGCCTCATTCACACCAACAAGGCTTCATACAGCGGCCACCACCTACATTATCCATCTCCTTTTTGAAGCGGACGTAGATTTCGTTGCTTTTGGCCAGTGTTGCCTGAAACTCGTCAAACTTCTGAGCGTAGAGGGCCAGCTGTGGACAGAGGAAGACAACTGGAAAATCAGGTTGGTTTCGGGGAGGACATATCAAAATTTTGAATGCAGGACTTTTACTGAGTAACAGAGTATTTTTACGCTGTGGTATTCCTACTTTTACTTAAGTAAAAGTTCTGAGTAGTTCTTCCACCGCTGTTCTTGTGGCCTGAATTGACTTAATATTAAGTTATTTTTGTGAAATTAAAAGATGCTATACTAATAATGACTGGTGTGATGAATTACATATTGCATCAGTCATTAATTATGAGCCATACACACTGCTAGAGGCCATTAATCATTCACACTTGCATGATTTTGCATTCAGCATCACAAATTAGGGAATCCAAATTAATATTCACTTCAAACTCTCAGGAACACAGCGGTCGTTACAAAAATTAACTTAAAAAATATTTGCAGAAGGAAAGAGAGGAACGTTGCTGCTGGATCGTCTGTAAATCAATATTTAGTCCTAATACAACATTAAAGGGACACTTCACCTCAAAATCAAACATACATATTTCCCCTCTCACCTGTAGAGCTATTTATCCATCTAGATTGCTTTGGCGTGAGTTGCCGAGTTTTGGAGACATCGGCTGTAGAGATGTCTGACTTTATTTGGATCTAATGGGACTGTATTCACAGAGGTGAACAAACGTCAGTTACACGTTGGTTAAACTGGGCTGTAGCTCGAACGTTTGTCTACTGATTCAGAACACTTTTGACCGGTTAACATTCATTATCTGGCTGGGAAAGTACTTAAAATAACTCAAAATTAACTTTCAAGTCCTTGAGTGCAAGTCCAAGTCACATGCCCGAGCAAAATGCAAGTCCAGATGCAAGTCATTCAGATATCTGAATGTTAAAATGACATGTCGTTTGAACATTTTGCCTGGCGAAAACATGAGACTGAAATGTTTTTTCTTTCAAATCTCAAGTCAAATGTCTTTAGGTAGTCAAGTCTCTCAGTCAAGTCTCAGTCCTTCGTTTGCGTCTAACTTGAGTCCTGAGTCTTCAGGTCTAGAACCAACCCTAACACTGAGACTCTGTTTCCTGTTCTTTTATTAACGATGTCCATCTGTAAATGAATAATATGTAGGTTCACATTATATTTGAATTGGAGAGTTCAAAGCTAAGTTTTTGACTTTTGAGCATTTGGATGTGTGAAATACTTTGGTTGGCTTTAGAAATGAATGCTCATACTTCAATCACGAACAGCAGAAAACGTGAGTATTTAGGGTTTTTGAATAAAGAGAGGGATAAAGAGTGTCTGTTATTATTGCTGTTGGATTTTTTTCAGATATCATTTTTCAATGCTTTCAGCACCACAAATGCAATACCATTCACCTCCATTGTATTGAGGTGGATGCAAAAATCTCAGAGACAGATATTTCAAAACCTGAATAAATAAAACCAAAACTATGTCATCTGTACTTTAACATTTCTAATTTTAAGATTGGGATTTAAGGAGGAAAAGTGAGTTTTTAATGCCAGAAATAGTTGTCAAAGAAGTTATCACTGAATCATTAATTGGTATTGATTAATAACCCAGCGATTTATTCCCAGCGGTGTGGAGAAGACTTTGTTTCTGTGTTTAGTAACCATGGTAACATCCATCTCAGTTTTCTAAGATACAAATCTGCCCTGCTGCTGCTACCAGGTGTGTGCTGCCTGTCCTCGTTGTCAGCATGTTAGTTTTGTCAGTGAATATTCACCTGTGTCTGCATGACAGTCCCCTGCTCTCTGAGTGTCTGAGCCTGCAGTTTCCACTCAGCAGCCTGAACCAGTAACTAGTTAGAAGAGAACAGACGGAGACACATTACAGATGTTTCTTTACCTTCTTCTTCATGGCCAGCTCCTGCTCCTTCATAGCGAAGCATTTCTTTGTTTTGTCAATAGCCTCCCTAAGCAACTACGGCAACAGAGACAATACACAGTCAATCTGGGTGGCCTTCATACATTAAGGATGACTAGTGTGTTATTGGTTATAAAATAAGATGAATAGTATAAAATTAATCAAGTTCAAATTATTGCTCTAATTCTTACAAAGTTCACAGTCAATTGAGTTTAAGGCACATTTCTGAAATACAATAAAAACAAATGAAGACAACAAATATCAAATGACATTAAATGGCAGTAGCAGCAGAAAAAGAAAACAAACTGACATTTGAAATCTAATAACAGAAATTGTTGCAAAATAATGTGACACACAGCTGATACACTGTTGCATAACTGATAGTGACAACCTAAATGATATTAAATGATAACTGCTGCATTAAGGCATGTAATGGCACACTGTATTTTGGGTTACAAGATGTCAGTTTATGTCAAACTGATCCAAGAAGAATAATGAAATGTTTAAAAATGAGAAAAAAATCCTCTCAAGGTTATTAGTTTTCAAAAAAACATTTGAAAACATCTCTAAAATGTGGAGGATATAATCTGAACAAAGATTATCGTAGCATCTAACAAGTCTACCAGTCAATCCTCTCTTATAAAATTTATTTATAAGGTACCTGTTATTTTGTCATTTCTGTCAGGATGTACGACCCAGTGCATCTTTATTATTTCCAGAGCAGTCTGGGTGACAGTAACATCCAGCTCAGAGCCAGCACAGCCGCAGTGCAGGATGAGGTCACATGCAGCTCCTGCTATCACTGAATTATTACCGCTAAAAGTCGCTTTGTCCAAACGAGGCGTCTAATAGTTTCCAGGAAGTCTCAGTTTGTTGAAACTCACATATTCTTTCTCTCGCTTGTGTTTCTCCTCGGCTTCGTTCAGCAGAGCGTTGGCCTGCTGCAGTTTGGCCTCAGTCAGTTTGTTCTGCAGGTCGCGCCGCTGGTTGATCTTCTCCAAACTCTGCAGAGAGAGGAAGAGCGCCTTTATTTTCTTTATCGATTAATCTATCGATAATTTTCTTGATTGATTGATTGGTTCATAAAATGTCAGAAAATAGTAAAAAATACTGAACACAATTCCCTAAAGCCCAAGTTAACATATTAAAATCGCTTGTTTTGTTCAGCCAACAATCCAAAATCCAAAATATTCAGTTTATTGTCATGGAAGATACAATACAACCAGCAAATATTCGCATTTGTTTAATCGATTATCAAAATAGTTGCTGATTAATTCAACTAATCCACTAATTGGCTCATTGTTTTAGCTCTAGGATTTAGAGTTTAAAGTTTGCTTATTGTGCATCACTGCTGCTATAGATACTCCAGTATTTAATGCGAATATTGTACACATAGTATTCACTATATTCAGTATTTCAGTACCACATTCTAATAAGGCATACTTATATATATATATAAGTATAACAAACTGTACAGTGTTAAAAGATCATTTATGTGCTGTGTAGTTCGGTAAGCTGATCTTGTTATAAATGTTATTAAGTCATTGATGAAGGGCTCTTCTTCCTCTGAATTATTTAGAAATTGATTCTCTGAAACAGTTTTCCAGAAGGTAAGTGGAAACCCAAAAGTGGCTCTTATTGAAGGCTTATTATGATCTATAAAGACTGAATACTTTGACCTTTGACCTTTACCCCCCCCCCTTACCTCCTCCCTCATCTCGCACTGGTTCATGAGACTCTCCAGTTTGTCAGTCAGGTTGCTGTTTTCGTGGCACAGCTTGTCGTTTCGGGCGCTGTGCTGCTCGATCTGAGCCTGGATTTCAGTCAGCATCATCTGGAAGTGGCTGGTCATCTCCTTCCTCTTCTCCTCATCCTCCCGGCAGCGCTGAAAGGCCTCCTCCTGGAGGGGGGAGGAGGCAGGAGAGGGACAGAGAGGGATGACTGGATGTCAGATTGGCCTGCAGAACGTTTTCTTCCTCGTTTTTAATAAAATTAATTAAATCAGCATTTCAATACAGCTATCATTAGTCTGTCGGTCCCAAATATGTAAAATAACTTACATTAATAACACATTGCTGCACATACAGTAGCTACCCAGACACACACTCCCAGCTGCACCTACATACCCTCAGTGTGTTGTAGTGTCCCTGCAGCTCTCTGCACAGACTCTCCAGTTTGCTACGAGCTGTGACGCTGCTGCGACTCTCCGCCTGCAGCTGCTGCCGCTCATCCAGCACGACGGACAACCTCTGCTGCAGAACACACAGCTTCTTCTCATCACAGCGCCGCAAGGCTGCCTGCACACACACACACACACACACACACACAGGTGGAAGGTGAGAGGCCTGTTTTTGCTGTGTTATGGTTGTAATTATTATACATGATAACTATTATACGAATTGAACGAAAGACACTTAGGCAGTGTCTGAAAGTGAGTGCGTAGTTTTCTGTGTTTTCTCATCATTTTCATTGTAAATGGCTCAAGACAAACAAATCTCACCAGTTCAGCATATTTCCTGAGCAGATCTTCCAGTTTCTTCTCTGGAGAGGAGAGCTTGTTCAGACTCTGCATGATGAGAGAGACCTCTGTGCAGAGACAAACACAAAGAAGTGGAACTGGAAGTTAAAATCAAAAATCAGAAGTAAAAATTTTGCTTTCTTTAAATTCTCTGCTGCGTAAACTGTCCATGTAGCAACTGTCAAGAGAATAAATAACTGCTTGCTATAGAGAATGAAATGTTTTCAGCTTGTTAACTTTATTTATTTATTTAAGCTTTCATATATTGTGATAGACAGGATTTTACTTTTTACAGTAGGCCTACCTGAATCACTGAGTATTTCTCACTTCCTCGCTATATTTGGTATTAGTAACTAGTTGTTTCACTCCATGTACCTGCATAATTACTTTTTTGAGATTATTTTCATGAGAAAATGGATGTTGGTTGTTCAAAATCAAATGCCTAAAATGACCTACAATTGCCAGATGTGCAATACTAAGTCAAAGGAATGTCCCTTTAACCATAATCAAACACTCTTATGAATAGTTTTTGTATCTGTCATTTGTAACAGCTTTGGAGGGCACTGACAAATAATAACATCCTGCTGATAGCATCACTTTTATAGCATCTTGCTGCCTCACCTGTCTCCATGGCAACTGTGACGTCATCTTTTGCCTCCTCCTTCATCTTTTCAGTCTCTGCCTCCACCACACTCTGACACATTCAAAACGATACAGAACTTTGTTTACATGTACATTCCCACACATCAGCAGAAGTTTGAAATTAAATTACATGTTGTTTTTATGTGTAAATCAGTTTGACGTCACCTGACACCTACCTGTTTGTGCAGGAGGCTGGCTGCAGAGCCGTAGGTGCTGATGATGTCCTCCAGCCGTCTGCTGACCTCCTCCATGGGGTCGAAGAAGTCGGAGGAGGAGCTGCAGGCTGCAGGAGGAGCTGCCACCTCACCTTCAGTGTTCTCAGCGTCCGGAGAGGAGGACGCCACATCAGGCTGGGGGGACACCATCACCTCAGCTGCTTTCACTGACGTCTCCATCCTCAGTGTTCTGGGATCGATGGACAGAGAGAGAACATTTATTTAGGAGTCATTCCTCCATGTGTGCAGTCTGAATGTATTTGTTGCTAGCACATAAAGAATTTCATAGACAAACGGGCACAATTTGCAAGCTAAATAAAACATAACTCTAAGACACTGTGAGTGTTTCAAGCTTCAGCAGGTCAAAAGAAAAACGACTTTAATTTGACACTTGTCATACAATTTTGATTGTGGTTTTGCTCAGGTAACTATATCACTACACCTGCTACTAGTTTAGGATGGCTTCTGAAAGGTGGTCATTTGGATCTGGTTCCAAGTTGTTGGTTGGTTGTTTTTATTTGTTTAGATCTGAGTCTAAAAAAATCTATTATTGAATATTTGATGTACTCTTTTTTTTTATAAAAAAGAAATGTACAAAACATTCAGGAAGTCATTTAACTACAAGGCAAATATGTAATATTTAAGGAAGGACGTTCATTTTATTTCTTTAAATCTCAATTGAGTTCAGCTTTCCTTCAGGTTAGTTATTAAATATGTTTTTTGTATATCTTTATTTAAAACTATTTTGTATGTATTGTTTTGGTTGTATTGATTGAAACAATGCATACTGACTGACTGATTAAATACAATGCAATTGAATCCCAACCACACAGCATATACTTTCCAGCACTCATTTAATCCCATTCAGTGACATGAAACATGGTCAAAAAATGTATTCAACCAGTAAACTAATTCCGTGTTATCTTATTATTTAAAAAAATATCTGTCAGCTAAATCCACATTTCGTTTTAATCTTTTAATTCAGCCTAATAAAGCTGTGGGTTTGATGTGACAGATCACAGCAGTGTGTCAACATGTCTGTCATGTTATTACTGGAACATGGATTTAAATGTAGGAAGATGATAAGCCTCTAAACTCCTGCGGCGCCTCCCGCCTCCCAACAGCCTCTCTGATTTTATGTACACAGCTTCTCTGGGTCAAAGTAAGCTCACACATGTTCAAACAACAAATCTGATTGGCTGGTAAAATGGTGTCTATTTTTTTAATCATAGCTACTTTGATATGAGTCCATACAAAGTAAGTTTATGACCAAGGCTCAATCCTTGGTCCTCTTCTATGTAACATTTACATGCTTCCATTAGGCCACATTATACAAAACAATAACATCAACTATTATGCAGAGGACACCCGTGTTTATCTTGCTCTGTCACCGAGCACCTACAGCCCAGAGATTCTCTCTGCAAGTGCATTGATCAAAGACATGAATGAATGTGTGTGAACTTCTCCAGTTAATGCAGACAAAACTGAGAAAATCATCTTTGGTGCAAAAGAAGGAAGATGAAAGGTAGCGCTCATCGCGACTCTGTCTCTGAAAACCAAAACCAAAGTCAGAAATCTTGGCGTAATCTTGGACTCAAGAGTTAAACTTTAACAGTCAAATCAATTACAAAGTCTGCGTTCTACCCTCAGAGGATTCATGTACAGGCAGGACTTGGAGAAGTAATCCATGCTTTAATTTCCAGCAGGTTAGATTACTGTAATGGTCTTCTCTCAGGTCTCCCCAAAAAAATCTTCAAGACAACTTCAGCTCATTCAAAAAGCTGTTGCTAGAGTCCAAACAAAGACCAAGAAAACTGAACACATCACACCAGATCTCTTCACTCGCTTCCAGTGTGTCAGCGAACAGAGTTTGAAGCTTTGCTGCTTGTCTATAAGTCTCTCAATGGACTGTCTTTTACCATGTGAACCCTCTCATATCATCATGTAGAGGGCTGCTAACTGTTACCGGAGTGCAAACTGAACATGGAGAAGTTACTGTGCACCACAGAGCTGGAACAAACCTACAGAGGATATTAGACATGCACTAACTTTGACTACTTTTAAAATCTATGTTGAAATCTTTACTGTTCTGCACTGCCTTTGACTGAACCTTAAGTACCATCTTACCCTCCTATCCTGTATTTATATCTCTGTTCTTAACTTTTTCATTTCTTTTAAAAAGGCTTTTATTTTTGAATTGCCTTTGTGTATGAAATGTGCAATACAAATAAACTTGCCTTGCCTTACCTATGAAGCTATATTCCCCACCAAAGACAAATATAATGACTTTTATATACATGATTATTTGTGCAAACACGATGACTGTACCTTTATTTACACATGAGATAAAGGTTGCTGTATGGAATCATGGCTAGTAAATGTATGTAAGGTGCCAACATTTTAATCAGCACCTAAATATCTTAGTATCTACTGGCCAGATTATGGTCCCCAGAGCATGAATCCTGACAACACTTTAAACCAGATATCTCAAAAACTAATAGCCAGGTTTCCATGAAATTTACTGTAGATATTTCTGAGCCTATAGAGGATGAATCCCAGTGATTTTGGTGACTCCCCTGACCTTTTGTCTAGCACCACTCTATGGCCAAAATGTTAGCTACAAATATCAAAATTATCAAAATTTCCAAATCAAATTCATGCTCCCAAGAAGATAAACCCTTTTCATTTTAGTAATCCAGTGAACTTTTCTCTTGCACCACCTTTGGGAGAAACTTTACATTTTTAGTCCCACTATTGTACATATTATATATTGTATATATTTTTTTATACTGATGACACTTTGGTCACATTCTGCCTCTCGGTCCCTCCCTCCAGCCACATTTCCACTTCCCCAGACTGGCCCCTTCATTACCATTCTCTACCTGTCCACCAGATGGCCTCAGACTTTTTCCACTACTTTTCTCAGTCACCTGACTCTCTCAGTCACCTGCTCACCTGTTTCCACTTTCCCTCATCAGCCCTGCCTGTAGATGTACCATCCCCTTCTACCCAGTCAGTTGCCAGGTTGTCTTTGTTGCTTTGTTTTAATTCCCCCGAGCCTCTGATACCTGCACCCTGTTACCTGGAACCGGTACCTACCTGCCTGCTTGGACTTCTCCCTGCCCCATTCCCGCAATCCCCTGGACTCTGCTGCCTCGCTCTAACCCCTGTGAGCTCTTTCATATCATGGAGTGTAATGATGTTATAGCTTCTAATGGGGCTTTAGACATTTAATCTGGTTTTTCACGTCTGTGTGTGTTTGTCTTTGTGTGAATATTCAGTATCCAGTGTCCAGTGTATCCAGTCGCTGTTTATCCTCTCGGCTCTGTCGCAACATGACTGCTGCCACCGTTATTGTATCTGGTAAGTTAAAATTAGCCGTCTGAGCCAGCCATCCCCCACTTTGTCATACACACACACTCATCAACAAACACACTCCAGACCACACCTGTTATAGTCTCATCTATTCTGAGAGAGTCCAAATATGGTCAACCTGCCACACACACATACTGTATACACACACAGCCTACTATACGAAATGTGGATATTTGTGTGTTTTATGTAAGTCCAGTTACTTTGTTTGTTTACCTGCTTCATGTCATACCCACCCCCAAAATCCTGCTGTAATGACCCCCCCAAAGCAAAATCATGCTCCACCCACTAAGTTGCACAACCAGTCACAGTCCCTCCCCCTGAATTTCAACCAAGTGAAAATAAACAACTTGTCATAATATTTTAACCTGATGAAAATATACTCCAAATGTGTGTTCAAACCCTAAATTCTAACCAGCAGGAGGTGGACAATTTTTTTATTTTTTTTGCTGAAATAGCTAAACATACAATGAGAACGGTAATTAATTCATCACTCAGAAGGTGGAATCAAGAAAAACTGTTGACTGACTGTTACTGTTTGTAAAACCAGGAAATTAATGTTTTTAACCACTAACAGCACAAAAACAGGCAAAAAAAAGGCCCAAAATCTTGAAGTGGCGAAGTTTTTGGTCTCATCATGCCACAATCCACTACATACATCATCAAATTTAGAAAAATATAGTCTTTAAATGCAAGTATTATCATTCCGCTAATATATAACATTATAGTGTGACGCTGAAGTGAGGACAGATTATTTCACAGTGACTTCATGGAATATTTACAGACACTGACAAAGCAATTTATAGTGCCATGGCAGCCATTATGGAATCCTTCCATGTGTTTTTCTTGTCTTAGTACAGTATAGTAATATTATACAGTAAACCAGATTAGTAGAGTAGCATAAAAGTATCCCTAAATCAAATAGCAGGCCATTTTAATGCCTCTAAGGAAGAAAAATGTATTTTTTCCAAACAAATCTCAAGGAAGAAGCACAAAAGTAACAAACAATGACACTTCTGTTGTTGAATTTCAGCTAAAACACATGAATACAAACATGAACAGACAGTTTACTGAAACCAGAGATTTCTAAAGGGGTCGAGAATGAAGAGTCTTACCGGGATCAGTGGAGTGAAGGGGAGGAGGTGAAGAAGTGACAGAGAGAGGCAGAGGAAGGAGAGGAGGAGGAGGAGGAGGAGGGTCCTGCTGTCTGGCCGAACGACAGCTGACACCCAAAATAACCTGAGAGGCTCAGCTCCCACTCTGAGGCTACAGGGCCACATGAGTGTGTTCTGACAGCGAATAAAGGGGGGCGGGCTTTGCTTGAGGAAAGCTTCCTGCCTTCTGAAAAATTCTTGTTTTAATGAGCTGCAGCACAAACTGACCTCATCTTATCTACACTTATATCTGACAAGCTTGCAAAGTATAAACCATGACGGCCCCTCAGGTCCCCTGGCACGAGGCTTTTAGTTGTTCCAAAGTGCAGGACAACAACATTTGATGAGGCAGCGTTTTAGTTTTTAGGCTCTGAGCTGCTGGAACAGCATGAGGAGGATCTGAAAGTGTTTAGCTTTTTAAACCTTTTTAGCTTCAGGTTTTAAAATGGTTTATTGCCTCTCATTTACTTTTTATTGTCTTGTATCTATTTAATTGTTTCATTATCTAACTTTCTCTTTAGTTTATTTGACACAATGAGAGAGAGAACCCCAGGTCACGCACATCTGCAAAATGTCAAGGAGAACACAATAAAGTCCATGACGTGTTTCCATTGTGGTCGTTGCTATAACGACAGCCTTTATGCAGGAGTCCAGGTGCGACTTCATAGTACCGCATCACATCCACACAATAGATACTAGGCATATACTTTACTACTATACTTCAACACTAAAATCACTCCAAATCAAAACATCAAGAAAAAAAAACTAAACATGATATAGTGCTCAGTTCTCTAAAAAGCTGTTTTATTCATCACTGCAGATTAAACATAACAGTCTCAGTAAAGTGATTTTTCACCAAACAATGTACAAAAAACTGAGAGGTTGGAGTCCACAGTAGGCAGCATGCTGAAGGAGCACTGAGAGAATAAGTAAACTGTATAATCCACATCATCTCACAGTATCAGGACTACAGGCCAAACCTGTACTTTTTGCAGCTTAATAAGCTCCACAGAACATATTTACATGTGTACATGTTTGAATGCTGTTGAAAGTAAAATCTCCTTTTGCATTCCACAGTGAGCAGGTAAGGGTTCAGTGTCCTGCGCATGTGCGCCCGATGGCTGCTACAGAGATCAGGTCTGAAACCGGTCTGTTCTATGGGGTCCGTTTGTTTGACTCCATAGGATGTGAAAATCCAGAACATGACCTTTTGAAAATACACAAATAATGTAAACTCAAATGTACAAGTTCTCATTTCAGGTTTTGGTTCTCCTCTTCAAGCTGCATTCAAATATGTTTTTATGACTAAGTATCCAGACCATGTAGCCTAACCTCTGCACAGCTGAGGCAGAAAGTGTGTGACGTAAACTTAAAAACAGTGGGAAACAATTTGACTTCAACAGATGGATGATTTGACCAGAAATATCATCAATGCATCAGAAAGTCGCCGCTCTGGCAGTTCTAAATGAATGTGTACGTTTGTACTTTGAAATGAAAGTCGGTCAGTAACCCCGCAGGCTGCAGGCTGAGGTCACTCTGCCGCAGCTCAGCTCACTCTGGCTTGCTGCTTGCACACAAAGTCCGCCACCAACTCGAACTCGTTGTGTCCGAGCCACAGCTCCGGGAGCTCCTTCACACGGTCCAAACCGAACTCTAGCACCAGACCCATCAGAACCTCCTCGTCCACCAGATCAGAGTCTATTCCGGGGACGTGGTCCTGTTGTGGCGCCGGAGGCCACCCGGGCGCACCGAAGTGCGCCGGGTCGCTGTCGTCTCCAAACCGCTCCGGGTCGCTGTCAGTTTGTGGCTCGTGCATGTGACTCGGATGACGGGACGCGGGTTGCCCGTTACGAAACTGCGTGTTGAGTTTCTGCAGGTGCCTGCTGGCCGACAGCTGTCCCGGGGAAGCCGCGGAGCAGCTGGGGCCTGGAAAGTGGGAATAGATGCGCGCTCCGTGACGCACCACGTTACTGTCAACGTTCCCAATGTTCACATGCGCGCTCCCGACTGAATGCGCAACATCGGCCACTCCAAGGTGCCCCACTGCGAGTCCGTCACGGTCGAGCTGCAGCGGCTGCCGGAGGTGACGCGAGGCTGAGATCTGCCTCATGCCCAGGTTTCTGTGCGCTGGGTCGCGGTAGGCGGCGTGGTTCATCACGGCCATCACGGGCTCCATCAGCTGTTATTCAAGATCTGAGAGCAGACCTGAAGTGACGTTCACTGCCATACTGGGAGAAGGGCACGGTCATTTGTCTTGCTCTCGGGAAACACACAACACACATCAGCAGCCCCATAAAATACCGTCTCTGCTGCAGGAATACAATGCACAACACAGTCCGCCGCAGAATGGATTCACAACACAAGCTGTGTTATATGATATGGGAACCACATAACGCACCATCTAAAATAAAATGACTGCTGTCACGTATTTGTATACATGATACAGACTTGACTAATTTGAAATAGGCTTCACACGCATGCTCACAATAGGCAGTGTCAAATAATTTCAAATCTATGCGCATATGAAGCACAGACAGACAATTTATCATATTTCAAAAATAATTATTTGTCCTGTAAGAAACCGATACCCACCGTCCGAAAACAAAGTTGCCCACGTGTCCTCTAAAAGTCGCATTGCCTTGGAAACGGACAGCGAGTCTTCTTCGTGTGCGCTTTTACGCGCCAGCCTCGCTGCTTCGCTCGCTGCGCACCAGGCAGCTGTCCCTCCAGTCCTCTGAGGCCGGTGTTGTGAAACTAGCCCGCTTCCGACTCCCCCGAGGCGTCTGTTCGATATTACGCATGCGTTTTGATCGCATTTTTTATTTTTTTATTTTTTGAATCCCAAAGAGCTCGAGCTCCGTTTGACGCTCTGACGTCTGGAGATGATGCGTGCAGCCAGCCGGGTGCAGCTTCCCTGATCCGGACCCAGTGAAGAGCGGGGAGGGAGGGGGAGCTTCGCAGTGGACGCCAGTGTGGGAGCAGGATCACCTGGATCAACAGCTTTAAAAGAATGATATGAAGCCAGCAGTGCAGACCTAATAAAACCATTGAGTGGCTGGGCTCAACTCACATTCAGAACACTTAAAGCCACGTTTGGTGCGCAGTTCAAATTCACAAGTAACTATTTCTTGGATGTTTTCTTTGGAGACAGAAAGTGACTCTTGTCCCAGCTGTAGAGACATGGATTTTGTTACATGGGGGTTTTTAAAAGTCCCAGACTTGAGACCGACCTTCAGTCATTATCTCTCCCTCTCTGAGCAGCAGTTACCTTCTTCTCTCCAGTTCAGACTTGATAGCTTCATGTCTGAAGCTGCAATCATTCCCGCACTGCTCCTCCTCCACTGCTCTTCTCTCTCCTTACTCCCGGTACTTCCTCCACCCTTACCTGACTCCCTGCCTGTGTCTCTTGGCATTTCCACAGTGACAGACACAAATAGCTTTAAGAGGAAAACCGTTGAAAAATGCTTCAACTCTCATGAATCCCAAATGGCTGAGTATCCTCACAGTACATCTCACCTGCTGAACTGTGACAGACAGAGACTGTATCACAGACTGGCTGTCGATCGTTTTACTGCAGATGTTCGGGTTAGGGGTTAAGGTTTTCTTGAAGTCGGCTATGTTGTGCTTCTTCTGACCAGGCTGCTGTAACCCACATATTCTCACACTCATATTCCTTCTATAAGCATGTTTTACAGTTGGAGTTGGCACATTGATATAAAACTTTTATATATTGAGCATTTTTCATCAGTGCGTCTCAACAAGCAGCCTGAAATGCTGCGAACAATAACGCTGCTGATAAAACAGGTCTGGTGTTTCTTTCTGTTAACTGGTCTAAATCACTGCTAACATTATATTCAGTTTATTTACAATAAAGACCAAATGTAAATGAAACACATTTAAGACCCCATTCTATCTTATGAGGGATGAATTTATCATGCAGACTCTGAGACTATGTGGACACTGGCTATGCTGGCTGGCTAACATTTGCCACCAGACTAGCTGGATATGGCGGCAACACTCGGCCTTGCTGCCAGTTTTTCCCAGTTGCCACTCTCGGTATTGCAAAGGAAAAATCCCCTACGGCCCAAAAAGCATTTTCCCCATAGACCTCCATTATCAAAGAGACGTCTGTAAAACTAGGCCAGCTCCAACTGGAAACAAGGTCAATTATGACTCTTTCTATTATGAATTTTTAATCCACGGAGGTTTCATGTTTGTAAAACTTTGCCAGAGCCTAGAAAAGTTAAAGTCTGCGGGCGGAGCGGGAACGCTGCAGCGTGCCTGCACAAGCCCCCGGGAACAGTGTGTGTCCGGTGTAGTGGCCGCACAGGGTATCGCAACTTCCGCATTCATCACACGATGCACACAGGCCCGAAAAGCGTTTTCCCCAGACTCAAAAGACTCTGAAAAGAATATGATCCGTTCGGTCCAGTAACGTCTGGATTGATGTTTTTGCCCCAAAAATGGCTTCAAATGATTAATTGATTATCAAAGTAATTGCTGATCATCAACTAAGCGATGAATCGTTGGAGCTCTAATTGATATCTTGCCTAAATCTGTTATTTAACTCAACGCTGCAAACAGGACACGAGAGACTTGACCTATATTTGTTTTGTTAGCCACACTTCATCTAATTAGAGTCCCGGTGAAATCAGAATAAAACCTTGTGATCCCCACGGTGATGTTTGGTCATGGAGCAGCAAGTGTCTTCTTGTTTTAATAGTAAGTTTGGAATCCCCAAACATTATTAAATTTCAGGTGCAGATTAGAGAGCAGCATGGCTCAGTTCACACACTCGCTGTGTTTAGTGAGTTGGTGTCTTTACTGGTATAATTTAAGTGTTAAGCAGCTTAAAATGTGAACATTGTAAAACCACTTCTCCTCCTCTGTCCCTTTCACTTTCTGTCCTTCCTCCCTCTGCCATTACCCCCCCCCTTGCCTCATCTCCCCCTCGTCGCCACGGTAACAGTGATGAAGACGAATGACAAATGCTTGCCGCTGTAACGGAAACTTGCTCGATGATTCATTGGGTCCACCATCATTATCGTCACCCAGCTGGTCAGCTGGAGTGTGTGTGTGTGTGTGTTCTCTGGCCAGCTGCCCTTCTGTACTGCGCTAACATTGCCTGGTGGTAACTTTACCTTTTTTTTCATACATTTGAAATGATTTATGAGAAACTACACGACACACAGACGCTTACATAATGTTTTTTAAGTAAAAATGTTCTTGCAGATATGAACTCTGCAGGCTCGGTTGGTTTTCGTTATTATGCATTAGAGTAGAGAGGATTTAGAATTCTTCTTGACGTACGTCATCGCGGGTTGATTCGTGTCAGAGCTCCAGGAAAGCAGTCATTTTATCACAGGCACTCCCCGTATCGGCACATCCTGAATACTCTATCTTTCTGTCTGTTTAGTTTTTTATCATAATGAGGAAATGTTGTTAATGAGCATATTTGCCAAGTCACAATGTTCATCCAGAACATATCTACAGAATTCAATGACAACATTTTAATTTGTTGTCTTACAATATCTGCTTGTTCATTATGGTTGCTGTATGTGTAGGCACTCAAACAACTTGGTTAAGCTTTGGGAAATATCTGTCTGTCTGTCTGTCACAGGTGGAGGTCTGGAAAATGTTTTGAAAGGAAGTTAAATGTTCCAGTCAGCAGAGAAACATTAAACTGTAAAATCTGAACAATAAATTTAAATAGATTAATGAAAGATGAGATAGAGAGGTGCATATTGTCGGCTAAAAATGATATGCTTTGTCTCTCTAACGTACAGCCTTGCCCGCACACAGATCAGATGGGAGTGTGTGATTCTGGCTAGGCTCCAGGCTCAGTTCTTGGGAAGCAGCTGTGAAGTTTGATGACCAGCAGATGGTTGGGATGCAGGCTCTGCTAGTCCACTAATTTATGCAACTTAAGTACTGTGTGTGCATGCGGTAAAGGCCACCCGAGGTTACGTCTGCATCAAGAAGCATTAGTAATTCCTCCCTCCAGTAATTAGTCCTGTCAGCTGCAATCAAAAGCTCTAATAAGGCCAGAAAACGGCAAGTTGATTATTTGATGGATTGCAATTAAATTCTGTACAGACTTTGGTGATCCCCCTAACTTTTTCCACTAGTGCCACCAACAGGTTAACATTTTTAGTTCGGAGTGAAATGTTTCAACAGCTAGAAAGTGCAAATAATGTGGAAGAAAGTCTATGCATGATTAAATGTGGGCACTGAATAAATTTTAAGTGTAAATTTTACTGTAAGCGCTGTGAAGGCGAAGTATCAGTTGACGTGAAAGTGCTGAAGGGAGTTGAAATTTTTGAAGTGAGAGGAAGTTGTTGTTAAAATTGTGACAACCTGAAACCTAAAGGGTTTGAAGTGTCATTTGAAGTGTAAGCATTAAAAGAAGATGATGTGTCGGTTGAAGTCTAATCACTGAAGGCAGACTTTCAGTTTAATAATAAGAGATGAAAGCTGCAACTGTCAGTTTATGTCAAGTCCATTTTATTTATATATCCCAGTATCACATATCACAAATTTGCCTCAAGGGGCTTTACAGCTTGTTTTTTGTTTTTTTGAAATATTGAAGAGGTAGAGGGTGTGACATCAACTTAAACCTGCATTAACAGATTATTTTTGGCCAATTGTTTTCAGCTGAAACAAGTGAACACAACGTTAACATATCTTCACCTTTTTAAGTTGATATGTTGAACTTATTAGCAATCAGTTGCTTATTTCCACCTCCAGCAGCTACAGAGCGACATGACGCTTCATCAGGAGGCGTGTCAGAGTTACATGCCGCTTCATCAGGAGGCGTGTCAGAGTCACATGACGCTTCATCAGGAGGCGTGTCAGAGTCACATGACGCTTCATCAGGAGGCGTGTCTGTGTCTCCTGATGGACGTCGGTCCGGTCTTCTCTCTGTCAGCTCTGTGTTTGGTCTCCAGCAGCTGCTGAGGGAAACATCTGGCTCTTTAGCAGCTAGATGCTCCGCTATGTTCAGCAGCTGGACTCTGACTGCGTCTGGCTGCTGTCTGCTGCTGAGCAGCTCGAGTTCAGAGGCTTTTTACAGCTTCTTCTCTGAAAACGATGCTCTGAGAGTGAACCAAGGACCTGCAGAATCAGGTGATAATTCTAACGGCGCTCACATTGTCACATTGTTTTCACATCGTCATTTCAAACATTATTATAAACATATTTGATAATAGCCAGTTTAATGTGTGCATTGTGATTACCAATTAATTATGGCCAAAAATAAGAACAAAGTTGTGTAAAACCAGAATGTTCCTTTAATATGTTGCTCTGATACTTTTCTCTAGAAGCTTTCTTTCCTCTTTCTGCATAGAGGCCCCACAAGTAAGCATGTTTATGTCTAAGGGGCAGATACATAACCCTATAATATTCACTCAATGGAAAAATCATTGAATTTACAGCCCAAAGTAATTTGCAGCACTTAGATGAGCTTTTTTTTTCTTTAGAAATACAGTGCAATAAAAATGTTGACATGCAGTTAAACACAACGATGAAAAAATAATACAGATTACAATGAATGTAGCGTTAAACTAGATTAAGTCCAATGGTCCATGGTTACGTGCTTGATTGCCTGAGAAACTGGATTTAAAATGCTCGCAGTTATGATCCAGTTTGAGTTCTGTGTGTAAGGAGTTCCACAAAAAGCCTGTTTCCATTGCAGGAACCCAATGACCTACAAGCTGGAGCTGCCTGTGCTTTTAACTCTGAGGCTTTTGATCACCTGAGCACAGAAAACAGTTTGAAAAAAGTAGATGAGGAAGGTGGGGGGGTTAAATAGTCAGCTGTTACTTCCATGGTTCCAATGTTCTTCTGTGCTTAATGAGAATTCAAGGATGAAATAAGTGTGACAACGTTCAGGTTATTTAATTCCCCAGCTGCGAGGTTTTAGTGTTTTCCAATTTTCAAGTCAATCAATATGCTAATTTGTCAGTGCTCGCCAGCATCAGTAAACGCACAAACACTCAGCTGTAGTAAGAAACAGGAAAGTTACTGCCAGGACAGTGTTTATAACCAACCCCCGTCCTCTTGTCTCTGCAGGAAGTAAGACAGGCAGAGAAAAAGACCTTATGTCATTAATTTGTCTTGAATGTGAATCCATAATGTTAATTGCAACATATATAGTTCATGTGACTCTGCACACTTGTTCATGAACACCATTTATATACAGTAATCGTGAATTAGGCCGCGGTTTGATTTGTTTCTGTTATATTTAGTTTTCCTTCAGGATCAGAGTGGTTTGGTTGTTTCAGACCCTGTTTCAGTAGCTGACTTTCCTTCAGCCTGTTTCCAGACCCCTGAATGGCCAAGCACATCACTGATGATGATCAGCGTTTTAAAATGGCTTGTTGTTGTGTTCATTGGTGTCTGTTTTGGAGAGACAGTCAACCAATCAGAGCTTTGTGGGTGGGATTAAGAATGGGGACGTTATTTTCCCACATAGCTAGTTACCTAGCTGCACCCATGAACACCGGCAGCAGAAAAGTGGTGAGATGTTTGCAGCTGTACAGGCTGAAATAACAACTTTTAGATCGACCTGTTTGTTTGATCAATGTGAAATTGTGAAAAAAGTTCACATTTGGGTCTGTCTCATAGACAGTCCCGGATGTTTCCTACTCAAAAGTTCAAACAAGCGGCTGTGCGCTCTTTTCTCTTGGAAAACAGATGTAATGTTTAAAAACAAATTTCTGATAAAGCATAAATCTCAACGTTGTGCGGCTTGTCCAAGTAGGTTTTCTTAGAGAATGCACTGCCACAGAACACCCGGCCCGAACGGAGCAGGAATGGGTGGAATCAGCTCTCATTCAAAATGTCGCTTTCATTCATCCTTTAGTTCAAACGGGAGCGAATTAAAAAGCAGATGACCTTTGCTATTACTAAAAAAAAAAAAGTTTTAACCACAAGTGGACAGCTCTACTGCTTGATCCCAAAGTCACCTTAAGCGTGAAGAGCTGTATAAAAGTTTATTGTTAAGCCACAGTCACAGTCAGATGTTCCCAATGTTGTAAAGTGTGTCTGCAAATGTGTCCTGAAGCACTGATTCACCACTGACTCGCCTGAAATTAACAAAGCTCCACAGCGCAGATGGTTCGCCTTTGCCAAACAACTCGGAGAGTTTGAAGTCTATCCATCTGTCGTCCACTTTCCCCCTCAGTGTCTCTCATGTCGCACCAACTCCCCACACGGCTTCAACCCTAAAAAAGACACTTTCTTCTTTCCTGACAGAACAGTTTGACACACTGAAGACTGGATGACTGCAGGCTGAACAGAATCACTGCTGAGCTTTCTGAGCTGACGTAGATCTCATTATAGACACTCTTCCCAGTTATGCAATATAGTAAGTAATGAATAAGGTGATTATCATTAGTGTGAATCAGCAGGACGCCTCAGAAGGCCATGGTTTAAAGGGAGAGGTCCTGACTTCCTTATCTTCACACCATGTGTGATATCTAAATAGGTAAATCTCACTACTTATTGCTGTAAAGGTCACATATCTCAGCTGTCCAGCAAAATGACACACATTATAAGGCTTTTCACATGTCTTCATTATATGCACTTCTTTCTTGTAATGTATATTGTGTATTTCCAACATGTCAACTTTTTATGTACAAAGAAAAACTTGGTTGTTTTGAGATTGGAGACAACAGATTTGAGATAATCAAATGGATGTTATGACCTTAAGAAGTAGAAGACATGTCTGAACCCACTGGGAAGCATGAAATCCTTCAAATTATCTGCAAACTTAAAAATCACCAAATTCAGAGAGAAATGGTTTTCACTGGACAGCGCCAATATACAAATGATCTAATTATAGGAAAAATTGGGGGTGGGTTATTTAATATTTAAGTGATATAAAACTGGAAGATACAATTTAATAAGAGAAAGTGAGAGGAGGTAGAAGCAGCCGGTCCTGGTTCCAGGAAGGACGTAAAGGACCAGAGGACAGATGAAGCAACAGCGGCCTCTTATTTTAAGATTTTGCGTACCTTCTTGTAAAACTTGCGTTGACCTGTAGCGTGTAAAGTTGTAACAGCAATACAGTGATACTCATAGTATGTTATGTCCCCGAAACGCTAATTTGAAAAAAAGAACCCAGCAGATGTAAAAGAAACTCAAGGCAATATAAAAAGATAACATACAGAAATAGGATCTTACAGAGAATAAAACTAAATAAAATAGATCAAAATGAAGCTAAAATAATTAAAGAAAAATTAAACAGTAGAATAAAAATCACAGCACAGCTACGGTGCAAGATATGAATAAATAGTCCCATGTCTGACTTGGAGTGGCAAAGTCTTCAGCCCTGATGCAAAAGAACAGAGTTGGAGCAGACGTCCGGCTTTCTGGGAGTTTGTTCCAGATATGTGGAGCATAAAAACCGAACGCTGCCCCTGGACGGTTCATAACGGAGCAGCAGATCAGAAATGTATTTTGGTCCTAAACCATTACTGCGCTTTATAAACTAACTAGTATTTTAAAATCAATTCTTCGACACGCAGGAAGCCAGTGTAAAGATCAGAATCGGCTGCAGCTGTCTGATCTCAGAGCTGCAAAGACAGCGTTCCAGTAGTCGAGCCTACTGACGATAAACACATGGACACGTTCTTCTAAATCCTGCCGAGACATAAATTCTTGATGTATTCTTAAAGAAAGTGGACTGTCATACAAACTCAGTCAAGGCAAAATGAGCCCCTTTCTTGCTTCAAAGTGTCCACAGCGTCATCTGGATGGAGACAAACGTTCTAGTTCTAATAAAAATGATCGCAAGTACTAGTAGTATGAATAGTAGGAGTACCTCCACAGCACCTACAGTATGTAGTATTGTAATCTATTCATCCCATAAGTGTTACAATCAGTGGTGGTGTGACGTGTGTTCTGTCGGTGACCAGTTGGTGGCAGCAGTGAGCCGTCAGTTTGTTTCACTGTCTGATTCAAATTCCTGTGTGGACCCAGAAACTCAGCACAGCCCCATGTTCACCTGCAGAGTGTGTGTGTGTGTGTGTGTGTGTGTGTACTTGCTACATAGTGAGGACTGAAACACGGTTTTTACCTACAGAGGGAGGACATTTTGGCCGGTCCTCACGGTTGGTTTTAAGGGTTAGGTTAGAATTAGGTAGGTGAGGGTTAGGCATTTAGTTTTGATGGTTAGGGTAAGGGGCTAAGGACTGCATTATGACAATGATGGTCCTCACAAAGATAGAAGTACAAGGATGTGTGAGAGAGATTGGCAACACATTCATTTTTGCTCTGTCACTCTGCTTTTCTGTTTGACACACACACACACACACACACACACACACACACACACACACTCTATCTCCACCTTGGTTGTGCAGACTGCCGCAACACACTGTATTTCAATGTGTCTCTCTTACATCTGAACTCTTACACACTCAGATACAACACACACACACACACACACACTCACACGCTGCCTTCATTCAGACCTTTGGACTCAATAGATCTTCAATAGACTTTAATAAGATTAAAGAGTCAAAACTAACAATCACTGTAAAAACCTCCATCGATACCTTGGAGAACCCCGTGTGACTCCCCTGTGGTTGTAATCCCCTGAGAGTGCACTTTTTATAAAGTGTGGTGATAAAGCTGAAATGTTCAAACTAAAAGGCTCAAACAAAAACATCCAGTGAAGGTTCGTGGAAAAACCTCAGTACAACACACGATGGGTTTTTAGAAGTCCATAATGAAGACGTTCCTCAGAGAACCTACTCGGTTCTCCTGCTGGTCACATCTAAAAGCCACTTTTTTTGCACATAATTGTTATCGTCCATAACTTTCATTTTGAGCAAATAGTAAAAGCAAATCAGTGGAAGGTATTTTCATGAGGGACTGATTCTCCGGAGAAGCTGCTTAGCTAACTTTTCACCCAGCATCTTCACCCAGTCGAATGGGAGACTGTTGTTTGAGTCTGGGGTTCGTTTCCCTCAACAATAGTCAACGTTGATTGTTTTAAGGAAGTATTTATTCTAACCCAAACCAAACGGCGTCACCTGAAATGTTTCTCAGCAAGCTTTATTTTGAAAGTCTAACCAGACGTTGCATAGTTATTATGGCTAACTCGACCAAAAAACCCCAAAAAACAAAACGGCGGTGCAGGCACGAAAGATAGCTCCACTTGAAATACATTAGTGTGAAAGTCGTGCTGAGTGTCCCGAAAAAAATGTCTGAGATCTGCCAGCTGAAAGCAGGTAAATATGGAGGACGTGTTCATTAACAGCAGATTAGAAAACAGGGAGACGTCTTATAAAACATGATCAAATAAACTTAGAAAACGTGGAATTAGAAGTAAAGGCCCGTCTCTTGAAAAATGAAAGTCTGGATATCCGTGCAGTTGAGGTAAAGAAACGAACACAAACTCCGTACAGCGCTCCCAGACGATACAGTCTATACTGTGCTTTGCTTCGTGCTGTGCTGCGAGCACCTCTGTGTATCCGGCATGCGATATGGTTGACATATGAAGCGTGTCATTTGATGTACCCCAACTCGTGTGTTTTGGACTTTATCCTGCATGACATGAACATTTCATGTCTTCCTGTGTCGGCACTAAATGTTGCCGGTGACTGTTATTTGTTAGTTATTTAAAAAGACAAACAAAAAAAAAAAAACGGATGGAGAAATCCCACCTGAACTACCGTGAGGGATTCAAGTCGGACCAAAGCAATCAAATATTTCAAACATTTTCTGTGAAAAGTGGAAAGAAACAGCCGTTTTTACTTCCTGCTCAGGTATTGACTGCGCTGCTGCTCTCTGTTAGCTGGGATTAACCCATCAGCACCACTGTGACGAGCTTTCCGAGCGAAAGCACTCTGATCTTGTCTCAAGGTAAAAGTCACTCAGCAGATCCCCATCTAAGCCCTCTGTGATCTTGTTTCAAAATAAAAGCCCCCTGGAGTAAGCGGTGGTTAAAAGGGCCGTCTGATGCTCTCTGTGAGCAGGCTTCATCTGAACTCAATAACCAGGCCTGCTGCGTTCTTCTTCTGTCGCTCTCACGGATTCTCGTCACTCCTGTTTTGTCTTTCATCTTTTCTATCTGACTTTCTCTTTTACTTTTCTTTCATTTGCTCTTTCCTCCTTTTTTCTTTTCATATTTTCTGTGTCTCTCCCCTTCTCCATTTCCTCCTTTCACTTGTCTCTCTGTATTCTTTTATTCCATCGTTTTCATTTTCTTCCTCTTTTTAACCCTGCCTTGCTTCCTCTGTCTTTCTTCTTTCTTTCTATTTTACCTCTTCCTATCTTCCCTTTTTCTTCCTTTCATCCTGTTTCTTTCTTTCCTCTTTCTTCCTTCCTCCATCCTCCTCCCTTCCTGCCCTCTTTCTTACATCCTATTTCCCTCTTTCTTCCTTCCCTTTTCCCTCTTACTTTTAAAAATTATCCTTTTTTCCTTCCTTCTCTATTTCTTGCTTACTTTCCCTCTCTCTATATCCTCCTCCCTCCTTTCCTTCCTTCCTACCTACCTCTATGCTTTTTCCCTTACTTCCTTCCTCCATTTATTCTCTCCTTTTCCCTCCCTCCTTCCTCTCTTCCATGCTTTTACTTTTTTCGTCCATCCTTATCTTTCTATTCTCTGTCACTGCTCTCTCTATACATCTTTACTTTCCTGCATGTCACAAACGGTCTCCCTCTCTTTACTTCTTTGTTTCGTTGCCCTCTACTATCCAACTGGTCCTCTGCCAGCAACTTCCTCTTCTTCCTCCTCTTCCTCCCTACATTATCTTGTGTTTCATCCATAGGAGGGATACTGGAATGGAATGTACTCTGTAATAACACACACTGGATTTCTTTCCTTCTGTAGCTGTGTGATCCTGTGGCGAAAAAGGCCTTTCAGAATTGTTCACCTTTCACTTTGAGCATTAAAACTCGGGGAAATGTGTGGAGATTCTTTCAGGCTGCTGAGGTGATAACATGTTTCTGTCTGCCTTGGACGTTTTGGGGAGTTTCTTCAGACTGCAATCGTCTCGTTCACATTTTCATTTTCTTTGTCTGTTTTCTCATTTTCTTTCTCAGAGTGTCCACAGAAAAATGGCAGCAGGTGTGGATGAGATGTTTGCAGCTGTGCAGGCTGCTGTAAGTCGACTTACAGAAATACCAACTGCACACTACTACTGCAGTTTCCGTGCCGACTGAAACTGATGTCGGCAAGACAAATCGCTCACTACACACTGGTTCGGGCAAAATAACCTCTCCCAAACAAAATTAAAAACCAGCCAAGATGAACATGTTAGCCTGATACTCAGACTGAAGTTTCGTTTCACGTCATAATTCAGTCTGACTGTTTCTCAGGAGATGATGAGGTCAGCTCCTGCTTGTGGGCAGCGCCTGGCAGTTTACCTGTGGAGGACACAGTCAACGTCTTCCTCCTTCCGTGTATTGTCTCCTCTGACTGAGAGCAACAGGATGTTGGCCAGCCTCTTCCACCTCTTCTATGCTAACGTTGTTCAGGGCACAGCACTCGGTGCCGACCTGACCTTCTTGGTGGGCTCTTTACTTGAATCAACCACACATTCAAAATCCAAACTGTTATTCTTTCCCCTTTGCAAAATCTCAAAACTTAATTTGGTGTTTGGTGCATGAAAGACTCCCAGGCTCAATAGTTTATATTTTTCTTGTTGTCTCTTGATTCTTTTCTAGTTAGTCTGACAGGGGAAAGCGTTATGAAATGCAGAGATAGTGATAGAAAAAGGGGAAACCTATTATTCTATTTCTGTGTTTGAATGTCTCTCTCAAACTCCCCTCTTCTCTATTTGTCTATCTCCTTCTCCTGGAGACTAATAAGCACTTGTAGCTATCTATTATCAATTGTGTGTGTGTGTGTGTGTGTGCGTGGCATCTGAATGGGTTGGTTTGCACAAGTGAAGCAGTGCAGATATTTTATGATGAAAGGTACTGCAGCGCAGTAGATTATGAAATAGCATCAGAGCTGCCTTGTAGTAAACACTGAGACAGAGAGAAACAGACAGTGAAGACAGAAAGATGAGAAAACAAGAGAAAAAGACAAGACAAACAGATATTAATCCTAGAAAACACATGGTTACCTTTCGAGAAACATGAGAAATCAATAGAATCTCAACATGTCAAAAAAAACATTACACTAAAAAGGTAAACGACATACTCTACACATCTCCACTGAGCTTACCTCTTATTCTTCGCTGCATCATGTCCGAAGACGCAGGTTTACCAAACGAATCCTCTCCCATTTGTGTACAAAGCACAGTTTCGGTTCCAGTGTTCAAAGGAATTCTTCGCCACGCAGTTCCTCAGTGGATACTCGTCTGCAGCTGGTCTGAAGACTAAGACGCTATTTGACGATCCGAAAGCGCCTCATTTGAAGCTTACGATGCCTTGAGGTGTAGAGGTCGAGATGGTGAATGGGCACGTAGCGAATCCGACTTTCACTCGGTGGACCAGTCTGCTGTCACAATCTAAAAGTTAATGTTTCCCTTTTGAAACCGTAAATATGATCTTTGTCAAAAACATACCCAAGTGTTTTAGTTGCCCAACCTTAACCACAGGATAGCTGTAGTTCATTCACCATAACCACAATCTTATCCATAGCTGCCATGCACAAATACTGAAGAACGTTGGCTTTGAGGAAGGAGATAGATGACCGAGAATCAAACGAGAGGAAATGTAAAGAGACAATGAATGAAAGAGAATTAAGTGAGAAATGTCTAAAACAATTTAGTGAACTTGTTATAGATGAGAGAAGAACATGAGAGAGAGAGAGAAAGACAAGGGCAGACAAACCAAGAGAAAATGAATGACGAGAGAGACGGAGGACACGTCGTCTTCAGAGGGCTGAGCCAGGACCATCTAATCAGCAGTAATACAATTTGACCCATTCAGTGGTTTGATTAAGGAGCCATTAGCAGAAGCAATCAAAGAAAAGCAACAGTGTGGATGTTCCTCCACAGCTCTGCTGACTTCACTTCAGTAATGGATTATTTTAACATGATTTCATCAATAGCCATTTCCAGAAACACGAGTGCGGACGCAATCCAGCACTAGCTGTTCCCTAACCCTGGAACAGTTAGTGCCTTGCTCTACCAAACGGGGAATTGAACCCCTAACCATCGTTCTTCAGTGAGGACTGTGTTTAACAAGAAACGTCATGGCCAGAGGAGAAATGTGCAGCTGAAAAGCACAGAAAACCACCAATCAAAAGGTTCACTTCAATCACTGAATTTCATATTAACAATGGATCAAATGACTGTGTGTAATGTGAAAGGGTCGCTCATAGTGACAAATCCACACAGAAATATCGCCCCACTGTAGTTCCCCTCATCTCTGTTTTGTTTTATAATAGGTTTCCCCTTTTTCTATCACTATCTCTGCATTTCATAACGCTTTCCCCTGTCAGACTAACTAGAAAAGAATCAAGAGACAACAAGAAAAATATAAACTATTGAGCCTGGGAGTCTTTCATGCACCAAACACCAAATTAAGTTTTGAGATTTTGCAAAGGGGAAAGAATAACAGTTTGGATTTTGAATGTGTGGTTGATTCAAGTAAAGAGCCCACCAAGAAGGTCAGGTCGGCACCGAGTGCTGTGCCCTGAACAACGTTAGCATAGAAGAGGTGGAAGAGGCTGGCCAACATCCTGTTGCTCTCAGTCAGAGGAGACAATACACGGAAGGAGGAAGACGTTGACTGTGTCCTCCACAGGTAAACTGCCAGGCGTTGCCCACAAGCAGGAGCTGACCTCATCATCTCCTGAGAAACAGACTGAATTATGACGTGAAACGAAACTTCAGTCTGAGTATCAGGCTAACATGTTCATCTTGGCTGGTTTTTTTTTTTGTTTGGGAGAGGTTATTTTGCCCGAACCAGTGTGTAGTGAGTGATTTGTCTTGCCGACATCAGTTTCAGTCGGCACGGAAACTGCAGTAGTAGTGTGCAGTTGGTATTTCTGTAAGTCGACTTACAGCAGCCTGCACAGCTGCAAACATCTCATCCACACCTGCCGCCATTTTTCTGTGGACACTCTGAGAAAGAAAATGAGAAAACAGACAAAGAAAATGAAAATGTGAACGAGACGATTGCAGTCTGAAGAAACTCCCCAAAACGTCCAAGGCAGACAGAAACATGTTATCACCTCAGCAGCCTGAAAGAATCTCCACACATTTCCCCGAGTTTTAATGCTCAAAGTGAAAGGTGAACAATTCTGAAAGGCCTTTTTCGCCACAGGATCACACAGCTACAGAAGGAAAGAAATCCAGTGTGTGTTATTACAGAGTACATTCCATTCCAGTATCCCTCCTATGGATGAAACACGAGATAATGTAGGGAGGAAGAGGAGGAAGAAGAGGAAGTTGCTGGCAGAGGACCAGTTGGATAGTAGAGGGCAACGAAACAAAGAAGTAAAGAGAGGGAGACCGTTTGTGACATGCAGGAAAGTAAAGATGTATAGAGAGAGCAGTGACAGGGAATAGAAAGATAAGGATGGACGAAAAAAGTAAAAGCATGGAAGAGAGGTAGGAGGGAGGGAAGAGGAGAGAAAAAATGGAGGAAGGAAGTAAGAGGGAAAAAGCATAGAGGTAGGTAGGTAGGAAGGAAAGGAGGGAGGAGGATATAGAGAGAGGGAAAGGTCTAGTGTGGACTCTTTATTGAAAGAGTAACTCTTTGGGCCCTTTGGCTGTCAGCCTGCAGGTCACTGCAGAGTTTTTAATGATATTTCTAAAATAAAATACTTGGCAGAAGTTTTAACAGTAACTGATTTTTGAAGTTTTGGGGATTTTGAAACTGATGAAGTTTTGGAGAGTGTGTACTTTTTGTCGTCTAATCCTCTCACATAAAGACGGCCTGGTGACTCTGTTTTAATTTACTAAGCAGCTGCTTGTCTTTTTTACATTTTATTTTGCATCTTTCTGAATATTTATAGGCTGTTTTATCAGTGGGGATAGGTATAAAGAGACTCTGTCTGCCCATAGTGTTTTAAATCATTTCTATAGGGAAATACTGTAGGGGTAAATTAGTTAGGTGCTTTATCGTTGTGATAGCAGTTATGTGTGTGTGTGTGTGTGTTTTATCACAGGGCAGAAGTTTTAAGACTTGGTCTGTGAGTGTGTGATGTTGGTTAACTGATACCTGCACTTCAGTCAATTCATTACTGAACTCTCAGCCATGGTAGGGTCCTACTGTCACTGATCAGAGCTGGTCGGTTTTCAGCACTTGGCCTGTACTTGTTCCCAGAAGATCCCTGCGCTGTACCTCGACGCGCTTGACGTGACGCTGACCAATGTGTGTTGCCCTTTAGCCTTTCCGTCTTCAGTTATCTCTGTCTACTTTATTTTGACCACTTAAGATACTAAAAACAAACAGTTTTCTGCTAGTTCTGGAACAGAGTTTGTCGGCTGGTTAACTGAGGTAGTTTTAAAAGCACACTAGCATTAACTGGATCAGTTTGATGAAGCTGAATGACTCATCTCATCATCTTTACCGTACTGGAAGTATCCTTTGAACATCTTCAATACTTCGTAGAAAAGGTTTCAGTCGTAGTCATCTGTACACTGTTTTCAGAATCAAGACGTTTCGGCTCCCATCTGGAAGTCATTCTCAATTGTGAAAATGGTCTGAGAACTCAGAAATTTAAACTACTCTGTGTTGCTTAGGCCCCGCCCTCAGGGAGGAGTCTACCTGAGTGTCTGCTGTAACTAGGCAGGGTAAACAGCAGACAACCTTTTCTACGATTGAACACTCCTGGGCAAATGAGGGACTACACCGTCCTGTTTTGAAGGATCTTCAATACTTGCTAATATGAAAATAACGCACCATCTGAAGCACATCTTAATTGGACTGTAATGTTATTCACAGTCCCAGCTCACTGTAAGAACACGTCCTCTGCTATTTTCTTTTGATTCCTTTTGTTTTTAAAAGCAGGCTTAGCTAGTTACTGTTACTTGAAAAAGGGAACAGTACGTAATACATTTTTCTCGAGGCTCATACTGATCACAGAGAAGCAGAATGCGTTAGAAAGAGGAAAGAGAGGAAGAAATAAAGTGCTTCTGTCCCCTGCTGGATCACTTCCCTTCCTTCCCTCTTTATTTCTTCACATCTGTCTCACACCTTTTAATGTAGATTGTGGATGCAGGGCATTGTGCATGTCATGAGGGGGATGAATTCTCTCATTCTTCTTCCCTGCCTCAGAGGCCCCTTTGTCCCACTCCATCACCATGACTTTATTTTCTCCACAAAGCCGAAGTGTTAAATAAATTAGGAGCTGTGGTCTCTTGACAGATGTTAGCCAGCCCCTGGACTGCCGCGCTACAGTAAACCAACCTGTGCCATCTCGACTCCCCCACAGTGACTCATTAAACTTGGTTTATTGGGTTGGATTTACTTAAGCTTGGTATTGATTAGCCATTTAAAGTGGCAGTGGCTTGTGCCACATGACATTTAAAGCACCACTTAGTTTGTATATAAACACAGAATGTGTTTAAGGAGAGCGGCTATTTGACGGACACTCATCAGGTGGACACGATGACGTTGCTTTGCTATGTTAGCAATTTCAACTTGATAAGACCATAATATGTTAAACGTGTTATATTTAAACTGTACACTTTTAAACCTGAATAATGCAGCTTGACAGTGTTGTATATTATTATTATTATTATTATTATTATTAATAATAATAATAAAAATACTCTGCTTGGAGTAATAATTTGTGTCTGATATGGTTTTTATCTCTGCAAAAAAGTTCAATTTGTGTATGGTGTAAAGTTACTCTGAAGTCATCTGTAATCTGTCTGTCTCACTTTGATAAAAACAACACTAACCAACTAATCAGGGTGTAAACATTTTGTTACACAGCAGGTGCAGATCGGAGGTTTATTAAAAAGTACGAGTGCTCACCGTTTTGTGGAGAGGTTTTCAGATTTGGCATAAACAATAGAACAACAAGCCAAAAAGCGCAGCCAGCCTGACAGGCAGACACAGCTTTTTAATTAAACACAATCACATCCAGGCATTCAGGTCTGTCGTAATCCAGACAAACGTCAGCCCAACCTTCCTCCTCATTGTTGTATCTCTCTCTCTCCTGTTAATGGAGTGAATGTGTTCAGCCATTAAAAGTTTTCCATCATTGTGACGGCTTTCTGTCGTCTGGGATCAGAAGTGGCAGGTTTTAATATTAGTGAGGTGGGGGTGAATCCCTTAGCATCTCCACTAACACACATCAACACACAAGCAGAAGATGGAATAAGAGTGTAAAGCTCTGGCAGCAGCTCCGAGAGTCTGAATTATCAGAAATATGAGTGTTGTGCTTATTTTCTTATAAAGCTCCAAGGAGCACAATGTGTCGTGGAAACCTGCTTTGTATTTGAGTTCGCTTCTCATGTCATTCCTGAGCTATCAAGGTGGAATACTACTGGCCTCGTGCTATTGATTTTTACTTGTTTTTTTTCCTGATAATGCAGATATGGCATGAAACATGTCGCTTTGCTCTGGCAGGAAGTGCGATAACAGATTAGGCAGAAACCCAGACACTATTAAAAGTTTCTAAATGTAGAGCATTCACCACATAAATGTGCCACTTATTTTTTTTAAACAATGCTCCACCATACAGATGGATAAATGACTGCTATAGTAATTACAATCTATGTTAGTAACGTCCATCTATGCTAGTTTTGTGTAGCTGATGCATATAGTGGAAGATGATGGTTTAGGGTTGAATCACAGCTCTTGGTCGTTTGTGTATGTTTGTCGCGTGTCTTGACAAATGGTTCTTTTCGAGGGTTTTATCCTTGAATTTTTTTTTTCAAAAATATGGTGTGTAGCTTTGGGTCCTCACAAAGATAGAAATACAAGAACATATACTGTACACACAGGCTCATCTACCCACATGAGAAATTTCATCACCGTGTGTAAACACACACAGTGCCCGGGTCGATGAGATCCATCAGCTGGATCTCTGCAGGTTGCTGTCACACTCGTGTACGTACGCACACACACACACACACACACACACACACACACAGTTACTATTTAATAAGACATCACCTTAACATGACTGTTGTACTTTGTAGTGGCAATTTCTGCGGAATAAAGAAACACTCAAGGCAACCACTCGTCTTTCTGTAGGTTTACTTCAAGCGTCTGCAGACGGACTCACAGCAGCACAAACATACGTCAGTATAATCTGCTCTGAATGAGCACAGGGGGAAAGGAGCATCAGGTATTTACCCAGTCTTCAGGGTCGGCCTCCTCAGCCCGGGGAGACCAGTGTCCCTGAAGTCTGGACACAACAGTCACTAGGATGTTTTGTAGCTCCATGTCCTCTTTGTTTTTTCTCGCTTCTTTCCATTTTCTTCACTTTCCTGTTGCATTTGCTTCTCAGAATCACTCAAATTTCAAGTCCACAGTTTTTTTCATAGTTTTACTTATTTATCAGTGCAAACAATAATATTTTACTATTTGTCTTTTCATTTGCGTTTAGTTATTTATTTGAGGGTGGTGAATTGAGGAGAAAAGATTAGAAAAAGGAAAGAAATACGCAACATGAAACCCGACAAAACACAAAAAACCAACGATGCAGTTTATTTAGAATTTACAGCAAGTCACTCTTACGTATTACATTTTAAAAAAGAAATGAGATTCTGTCCATACAAAATGAACGTAGCCTGCACTTCCTGGGTTACCAGCTCTGCCTGTCAGTAACTTCTGGTCGAATTATTTCGTATTCTGTCAGATTGTCTCAGTTTTCTGTCACTCACAGCCCTCAAATATTCTGCCATCCTGTCCTCTCTGTTCATCATCCCTTATTCCCTTCTTCTTCCTTCCAACTCCACCTAACTTTGTAAAGCATTTTCACCCTCCAACTTTTTCTGTCTAACTCTCTCTGTCTCTTTATATGTGCATGTCTGCTGGTGGAGGCTTACGGCAGCAGGCCAGCTCACATGGTTCTAATAAATAACATAATAATAATAATACATGTTACTTATAGGGTACACAGAGACACTCTACATAAGTTAAAATGGGCATAGAAAGCAACACACTAAAAACATAACACCCGACATTAATCAAATTAAAAGCAGTTCTGAAGAGGAGAGTTTTGATAAGTGACCTGAACATGGACAGGTCGGTGCAGTCTCCAGAGGGAGGGGGCAGCTGTGGAGAGGGCTCTGTCGACCCAGGTCCGGACTCAGTCTGGTTTCTAGTAGACTGCTCAGTATGTCCTTATTTTCTATATTCAAGTAAATATAGTTTAGTCTCTGGCCAAGGAGGACTTCAGTTTTTCAGACCACCGTGTCTCATTTTCTTTTTAGTAATTATCATAAATTGGACATCAGTTGCCACCTTAAAATTCAAGCAAATTAAAGCATTTTACTTGGAAACGATTTTGTTGCCCATAGCATGTCAGTTCAATTAAATACCATGAGAACAATGTTCTTAATTACTTAATAATTAATTCACTGATTAACCTAATCATCTACAAATAGCCTCTTTTGGAATCCCAGCCTAGTCTCATAGTGATGGTAAAGAGTCTGACTTAGCAATTAACTCTTCATCACTCGTAGTAGCAGTCTTAGTAGCAACACTAATCTCCATCCGCTGTCATGTCCTGCTCTGCTTCTTAGCTTTGGTTTTCCTTAGTTTCATGTTTTCTATCGATGTTTCCTGTTTTATTTTGAAATATTCTCCTTGTAGTTTTGCTTCCTGTCTTTGATTGCTTGCCTCGCTTTGATTGGTTTCACCTTTGTCTCGTTGTCTCCCCTCACCGGAGTCTATTTTAGTCGGTGTGTTTCCTTTGTTCAGCGTAGGATCGTTGTACTGTGTGTGAAGCGGTCCAGCTCGTTCTAGTGTTTGTGGATTTACTTCATGGTTTGGTTTATCTGCCTGACTTCTTTGGACTTGACTCTGCCTGCTCCCCGTCGTATCTGTTTGCCTGTGTTGGGACTTATTCCCCGGTTTGACCTCTGCCTTTCCTCACCATTAAAATCCCCGAACTGCACCTGCTCGGCCTCGGTGTCTGCGTTTGGGTTCGGCCCCGTGTGTTCCCCGGTTTCCTGCTTGACTAAACGCAACATCAGCAGGTTTTCCTCAGCGTGTGAAGCGCTGATGTCAGGGCAGCAGAAAACTACAGAGTGACGATGCATGTTAAAGAATTTGGGTGCTATGTCTTCATCAAAACAAATCATTGATCCAGTATCAAGTTCACAAACTTTAAAAGATTTTCAGGGACTGTGGAAAGGCCCTGATGAATATAAAAGTGTGTTATCGCATGTCTCATTCTGGTCTTCACACAGCAAAGGATTACATAATGTTAAAGGAAAAAACCCAAAAACAAACTTGCTTCATATTTTCAGCATTTCAGAATAACTTTGCCTCTCTGCCCTTGAAAGAAAACGTGCAGAGAGCAACAATGAAGATATTTTTGACTCCGTTTGAGTACAGTGAAACTTAGAGCTTGACTTGTAGTCTCTGGACTGTGCAGAACACAAGGAAGGAAGTGCAGTCAGTATTACTACTTCTCAAACACTGTCATCATCCAGGAGGCTCGTTCAGTTTTAGCCCCTGCAGCATAATTACTGTAGCTTAAAGGTCCAAATCATCTGTTACAATGCTGCAGTGTCTCAAATACTCTGTATCATTCTGTTCCAACTCTTCACTGAAGCTATGATTACACTGAGGGAAATATTCAAACCCAAAAATCAGTCTTTATGGCTGAAGGGCTAAACGCAAAGGTCAAACCTGTGCATATTTTCTTTGTAAGCGGCGTCACGACGTGCATCCGAGTCATTAAGACTCTTCCCTACTTCTCAATTTGAGGATTTTCTGCTTTTCTTTGTTTTGTCACTGTAAACTGAGTATCTTTAGGTTTAGGACTGTTGGTCAGACAAAAACAAGACATTTGAATAAGTCAGCTGGGAAATTGTGAAAGGCATTTTAAATTTTTTATAGACTTAAATGCTCAGTTGAAAAGAAATCGACGCATCAATCGCTAATGAAAATTAGTTTTCGGAAATACCATTCTCCAGCATTAATGCACATTAGTGCTCCAGGAAAGCAGCAATTAATAACACTGGCTTCTGGGATCGGCACATCACACGACTACTTCCTGTGCTACTGTACGTCACGTGGTGTGCTCCATGGGTGTCGAATGACACGACATGAGGTGTCTTTATAGAAACCAGACGTGTGGCTGTCTGGAAATCCATCCCTGAGAAGAGACATCGGTCTTGAGATTTAGAAACTGGATGAGGAAATAATGCAGCGGTGAGGTGCCATTAGCATCAGCTCTTGCACAAGTCCTCAGAGGTATAGGGTCAAACAACTAAAATGAAGTTTGAATGAAGACTCGTGAGCAGCTACAGTAAAAGTGATCGTCAATTTACTGTGTATAAACTGATAAATGCACTTGCATAGTTTAATGTCAGAAAACTGAAAAATTCTCATCACGAGTTTCCCAAAGTGACATCTTCATATGTCTCGGTTTGTCTAAAAAGTCCCAAATCCAAAAATATTAAACTTCTCAATGATGTAAAAACAGAAAAAGCTGGAAACCATCGATTATCAAGTGTTGACGATTCTTTGTCAATTGACTAACTGACTTATCTTTGTCATTATACGCTTATCTATTGTATCTTAACTTTTTTCTCCATTAGTGATTATTTTTGCAGAGGCTAAAAGAACAAAACTGAGGCCTTACAAACATTAACAAACTACTTCAGGTATTTTGGCAGGGACAGTGATGAAGAGGCTGAGTGACAGGTGGCTAAATCAGAACAATAGCGAAATATGTGAGCACCACGCAGGGTCGGGATGCAGAGAAAGCTGGTGATTACTGCAGAGGTAAGAAGTGGATGGAGCGGTCGAGGAGAACAACATGGCCGAGGACAAAGGGAAGAATGAGAGCCAAAAATGGCTTAATGGCTCCCAGTCAGGCAGTGACAAAGTGGCCTGAAGGAGTTTATATGCCTTTTAATCCAAACCCTCCAGGCTGTCAACCTGCCCGCTCTGCAGGACACCGACCACGAGCAGAAACACACTATCTGAACGGTTCAAAGAGGGGACCATTAACTACGAAGCCGACAACAGAACAGCACTTTGGCTTTGTCATGAACACTGTAGCAGAGAAACACACACACACACAAACTAAATGAAAAATCCACCCTGAACTCGCTGAACTCATTGCAACCTCAGTACCCTTTCTGCTAGAGATTACGTTATATACTTTAGAGAAAACGTATTTTTAACATAAAGAGGAAACATTTATAATGAATCTGCAAAGCTTTAAAATGCTGATACTGAACCCATCTGCAAAACGTTGACTCACAGTATTTCATTTTGTTTTCCCTACAATATCCACTCATAGCAACAACTAAAGCATGGTTTAAGTCTCACAGCACCTGGTTAAGGTTTGGGAAAGATCACGGTCTCTTTAAACACTGAAAAAATCAAAAGTGACTTGCAGCAACATTTCTTGGTCATTTATTTAATGCTTATATTTATTGGGACAAGTATAGAGCGTGCACCAATGCCACACACCGCAGCGTTTATAAGCTAATCTACAATGGCCACCGCTAGATGGGCCTTTAAAATACACGAAGCTCCTTACAGTTCCTCAGACGCACCCTGAGATACTGAGCCAGAAGCCCTGAGAGGTACCGCTGAGCACTCCTCAGGTTATTTAGGCATTCACTAAATGTTTTAATAAACGACCACGACCTTTTCCTAACCTTATCCAAAGAGCTTTTGTTGCCTAAACCTAACCACACGCAGCGTTCGGGCTGTGAACCACAATCTCCTGTGTCAAAGTCCTGAGTTTTGTGCAGCCACCATTCAGCTCGCAGAGACTAACTTAATCCTGGCAGCAATGCTGTTTCTGTATAAACAGCATTTCTAGGAGGCAGGGTTGATTGGATCTTTGGTCCTGTTGGTTTCTCTTATTTTCACCACTCATTCTACGAATTCCATCCAATTTAAGTTTGGTGTATAACACATTTGGACGGGTTGACTCTTGAACGCATTACGCAGTTGCAACCAAGTTTAGACCACGAGTGTGCAGATGAACTCAGTGGTGCTATAGCAACATGATAGATTTAAATATCTGCGGTCATGAGTCAATTCATCCTTGTTAAATTCACAGACAGGAATTCTGTATTCTCCAGAAATCATCTGAACATCAGCTAATTAGAATGATTGTTGCTGTGTTTGGTTCAGATGCATTTGTATTCAAATTAATTCAAGTCATTATGAGCATTATGTGTTATGTTTTCATGTCCCAGTGAGGGTAAATCAGACCATGAGCAGAGAACCTGTTAACTTAACTCACAATTGATTGACAGCTCATGGTTTATCTGTGTTTTAGAGGAACACATACATACATACATACATACATACATACATACAAATAAATAACAGATTTTAAAAGACACCACAAATGTGTTTGTGGTGGCCTGAGTCCTGTCTGCCCTGCAGTGTTTCCTATGCTGACTCTCGATCAGCTGGACGAGACACAGCTGTGCGCTTCAGTCTGTCTTCTGCTCCACCAGCTGGAGGCACTTTGATCAAAAAGGTCTCAAACAAAATCAATCAAAGATCTCAGAGTCCTCCACAGTTGGATGCCTCTTGATTGTGGAAGCCAAAGTGCTCAAACATGATTGAGTTTCTCTGTAACAGTAATATTAACGAGTGAATTTCCTCTCCTGTTGACTGCTGGGAGACTCTTACTGTTGCATCATTGAGCCGAATCTTTCTTTGCTGTTAGTATGAGTGCCAAAACCATAACTGACAATAACTTTTCAAAACCTGACTTTGCAGAGTAACTATACTAGTAGTAAGTATTTTACAACAAAGACTTTTATAAAAACAAATCGTGAGCTTGTCCAATATGGAAGTAATTCCTACGATACTGCGCTATTGATTGGCATCTCTTGTGTTTAATGGGAGAAAACTGGTGCAAAGAAAACCAGTTAAGCCTGTATAAGGTAAAAAACACATACACAGTGCTAGCAGAGAGAAAGACCTGTTGTGGTGTTTGGTTTCGAGAGTTGTGGCATCTGTGGAAGGAGGACAAGATGAAGATTTATCCGTCTGTCAGTCTGTTATTCCCTTTGTTTGGCCTGGTCTCATATATCATTTAAGTGAATATGATTTCTTAAAATGTAAAACTGGGCTTCATGCATAAAAAGTGAGAGAAGAGACGATTTCCAAACCATGAAAGGATCGAGTGGAAGAAACCTGACCTGCATAAGGAAGTTTCTCCAATATTTATTTAATCTCTTGGCATGGAAGAAACTAACGTAACCAAAGTTTATGTTGAATCTGAGCTAGTTGTTTTTCATGACTTAACGAAGTAATTGGGTATCTGAGTGTTAATAAATTACTGATGTTAAAATGTTACACGTTGTACTTTTTAAAACATGAATACGTGAAGAAAATCAACTGATCTTTTGTTTGTCCCAAGTATGTGGTAAATATTGTGGTAACAACAGTTAAAACGTGAGCTGCAGATGTAGACACAGTGTAGGTAAAGTACACTATAGCTGCAGTCCTGTTCTGAAAAGCAGAAAAGAGGAAACTGTAGTCATCTGACTTGTCAGAAATAAAAGCAAGTACAGGTTTTACAGAGTCCTACTGAGTTTAAACATGTCTTTCCTTTAGACAGAAGGCCTGAGGGCTTGTCTCGTTGATACTTTAATGATCCCAGAGGGAAACTATGGTTACAGCACTTTGCTTCAAGTCAGAAAGGCAGATCTTCCACATGATTTCCTGTTCCTTTGTTACACTCTATGAAATGAAACCCGCCTGTGTTTTTTTGTAAAGGCAAAGGCCATTCTTACACCTTGTCTCCACCGGCCATGTAGCAACAGCATGTCAGCACGGTTTTGGCAGATACATAATCACTGTAGTTACGCCACTAAGTCCTAAGAAAATAGTCTTGAAGCATAAATATACTTCAGATTAGAATTTAAAAAGCAAGCTGTTATGTGTCCTGTGAAGACAGCTGTTTTGATTAAAACTGAATTGTGTGAAAGACACTTGACTGAAAAATGGGACTGAAATGCATCTGGTGTAGACGATGCAGAACTCTTGATTATCTTTTTTGTGCAAACCTGTCTTTTTTGAATGAACATCTGCAAAGTCGAAAAATGGTCACACTGAGCGTGTCAGGAAAACATGCAGCATCGACGTATGCCATCTGTTTTCCTATCTGCTTGTGGCAACTAAAGTATGTTTGAGGTTTTCATTTTTTGGTTCTGTTTAGGCAACTCAAAGCACTTGGTCAAGGTTAGAGAAACATTGCCATCTTGTTTAATTCAACGATGACATGAGACAGGAACTATTTACTTTCTTAACACTTAACCAAAACCACTGCAGTATCTTTTCCTAAACTAAACCAAAGTCTTTTAGTGGCCTAAGCCTCACTACATTGATGGAAGCGTCCCTGCCAAACCAGTGGTGTCATTCTACAGGTTTTACACTCTCCATCAACCACAAGCGCGGACCAGGTCAATAATTCACGACGCACCCATGCTTAGTGGTATTTTAATCACTTTAATTGGTGAAGATGTACGCACATCGACCATTTACCTGCCTGTTTCACTTTCATTATACATTCTTCTACTAGCAGGCAATCTAGTTGCATGGAAAAAATACCATCTCATTAAAATTATGGCAGCGATGCCAGAAAAGCAGAATAAAGATTGATGTCTCATTCTTAACATAGCTCATCCACTACAGTTTGCATGTATGAAGGCCTTCCCTTTTACTTGATTAAACTCCCTTTACAACAGGCACATGTTCCATCTGCTGTCTCTAATTTGATTGGTGTGCACTGTCAATACACATTTACACAGAAAAGATCCACTGTTGTTACTTTGATTAAATCTTGTGCAACCAACACCGGGCCTCTGCAACATAACCTTGACAAACTTTTCTCTTTAAATCACTGACATCAAGGCAAGATTGGAGGATGCCCAGGATGCGTTTTCTCAACTCCATCACAACTTTTGGTGATTTAAAGTGTGGTGTACTGGAGAAGAGTTGTGCAATGTGTTTTAATTTTGATGGACTAACAAGAACATCACCTATACAGAAAACCAAAAATAAGTTCAGTCAGCACCACTCAGTCAAAGAAAACTTTTATTTGTTCTGCATTAAGTTAGATTTGGTGGTATGGCTCTGTTCTGGGACCTCCCTGCCCTTCCACGCGCAGCAGCAAGACCCCCAAAACGACCACACCAGGCAAACCTGCCTGGCCTTCAACACGCTTACATGGAAGTGCCAGCAGGAGGAGCGAGCTGAGCACTTAGGTAGAAAGCCAACTGACAGAAATAGCATGCAGCGAGGCCAGTTGAATCTACATGGATTGTTAGTTGAGGTGACAAGCTAGTGAGTTAATAAGAAAGCCCAGCAGTTTCTCAAAGCGTCATTGTATGAGCCACAAATCGAAGGGCACTCATTGCTTTTGAGCATCAAGGATGGCTTGAGCCTCAGGTGGGAGATAACGTTCGTAGGCGCATGACGACCATAGCCTTGAGCGTAGAGACAGGAGCTACGGATGCTGCAGCTCCTATGCAGAGAGAATGAGCAGTGTAGCGCTTGAGTTTAATCTGGCACAGTTTGAATGAATGGGGGGCAGGTCAGGCTGTGGCGCTGCCTCTGGTACGATCATCATCAGTGAAATAAGGCAGAGGCGACTGCGTTGGCTTGGCCATGTGCTTTGAATCGAGGCAGACTGCATCCCAAAGGTTGCAATGAAATCAACCTGGAAGACCAAAAATGACCCAGCCTACAACTGAAATGGACGAGCTCGCCAAGATTAACTAAACTTGGAGGGAGGCTCAACAAGTTGCCTTATGTAACAATAGAGAGTCCATTGTGGCCTTATGTGGGATAGTGGACAAAGAGACGTAAGTAAGTTACATCACTGACACCACTCAGGACCATCATTCTCATCGATTCTCTTTCCATGTCTGCTATTCAAAGGGTCTGGCAAAAGTAGGACATAAAGAATCACCTTTATAATTGTACAACCGGTTGACATGTGGCCGTGGAGATATGAAGTGGTATCTGACATTTATTGGTATTTGAGACAACACCTTTCCCTTACCTTAACTAAGTATTATAGCTGCAAAACCTTAACCGTATGATAAAAATGAGAAGATCATCAAAGTCATTTGGATACATCATCTGGGAACCATGAATGTCTGAACCACATTTTGCACCAATCAATCCAGTCGATGTTGAGATATTTCACTAGATAACTAAAATCTTTGACCGGCTGGTGGCGCCACAGGAAAAGTCAGGAGGATTCATCCTCTGGGGGCCATGAATGTCTGTACAAAATCTCTCAGCAATAATAATTGTTGAGATATTTCAGTCTGGACCAAAGTGGTGGACAGGCCGGTTGCCATCCCTAGAGCCATGCGGCTAGCATGGCTAAAGACTGTAACTGTGAATTCTGCCTCCAGAAGACTCGCAATCTTATTAAACACTTTTTAAATTGCATTAGCATTGAAATTCAAAAACACTGCCATTGTAGGTAATCTTGGGTGTTGCAGAATGTTCTGTCTGGTGATAGGGCTACATCAAAACTGGTCACTTGTCTTCTAATCCACCTGTGAGTTCGTCATCACTAGACATGAAGTGAACTGGGTTTATTCTGGGTCTCTATAGAAACATGAAGTAATCCAAAGTAATATAATTTTGAGACTTTTACAATAAGAATCTGACTGAATTCAAATGAAGAGGATGGAGGAATTACTAAAGATCTTATTGGTTATTGTCATTATTAAAAGGTTGATAATTGGTGGAACATGTTCAACCTGTTCCCATAGTGCCGTTAGTTGTGCAGCAGTGAAAAATAAAACACAGGATAAAAACACAATGCATATGAACACATCATAGACACAACACAAAATAGAAAACAAAAAATAGATAACACAAGTTAGAACAATTTTAAAAACAATTTGACCGTATAGTGAATGATTGAATATCCTGTGTTAAATGTGATATTTTGACCAAAGGGTGTATGGGTGCATGAATGCTCTAAAAAACGTCATGACAATCTGTCGGTTAGATTTGGGCATTTCTTGTGTGAACATTTTGGTGTAAGGGAGGTGTTAAAGGAAAGGTCAGAGGGTTACCGGAACTATTAAGATTCATTCTCTGGTGAACGTGAATATCTGCAGAGGTCTTCATGGCAATCCAACTCTTAGTTTTCAAGATATCTTGTCAAAAGGTTCACCAAAATCATTACAAATCATCTTCTCGGGACCATGAACATCCACAGCTAACTTCATGTAAATCCTGATTTCCAACACTTTATGCAGAGATGCAATGCAACATCACCTAGCAAGGCGCTACGTTGGCCAAACAAATGTGTGCAAGCATACCTTCTTGGTAGATTACCTTGTAATGTGAGCACAGTATTTTTACTGTTCTACATTTCTGGTGTCTGATAAGACTTCAAACGCATTAATCTGTTACTCAAACTGGACTTCCTGGGGCCCGTTTCACAAAAGCTTTGCAAGAACTGCTCATATGCAGATCACAAATGGCAGCACTTTCACAGAACAGTAGCACTTGCAAATAGCAGATAAACTTGTCCCACAGGGCTTTTGCATGGTAAAGCAGGGACACAAGTATCATTTTGTAGAGTTCTGTTTTCACTTTGACTTTAATGGGTCTTTTTCTGTTGATTAAGTCACATTAAGTCTGATTCAATGCTGTAAAACAACAAAACCTGAAAACTTCTAAGGGGGGTGAATACTTTTTTATTTAGGCACTGTAGTTTTTGTGAAGTGTGATAAATCTGATAAAGAAAAATTCTAATAAGTCTGGAAATTATGATAGAAGTCTAATGTTTGATCCATTGTAATGTATAAAGAAATGTTCCCATGTCTTTTCTGATCTGCAGGCTTGTTGATCAGTGGAAGCTGTTGGTGTTTTAAACATCCAAAAGCTACTTTTGATTGTGTTTACGACATTTCACTCTTAACATGTTCTGTTAGAGTGTAAATGCATTGTAAATACTTGCCTGTTATTAATCGCATATTAGAACTGAGCCTTCCACGCTGAGTATGTAGGTCATAATGGATTTACACAACCAAATGTACTAATTAATTAAAAAAAAATTAATTCTTGGGGGAATAACACTCAAATTCGTTACAAATCACTACTTATGTAACCTCTAAAGTGCCTTAGTGTTCATTTTCAGCATCAATTTCCCCACTAATTTTCCCTGTGCATACATTAAGTGGTATAATCAAAGTGCGGCACTTTATTTAGCTTCGTTTTTGCTTGCCCCCCTGTGTCTGTCGGTCTGAGATAAAAGGCACGAGCGTCATGATGCACGCAGCCTGCAGAGACAGCATTCGTTAATGTTAGAGTAAGTTAATCTATGGTAATGATGGATCAAACCATGGCTCGGGGCTTTTAATTTGTACAAATTGGAGGGGAGAAGGAGAGGAGAGGATGGTGATGGAGGAGGTTCGGGGTTAGCAGGCAGAGACATGAATTAAGGGAGGTGTGTTTCATTTTATTTCTTTCCATCTCTCAGCAGTCTTGTCTTGTTTTTGGCGAGTTAATAGCCTTGAGGGATACTTCAGCCAGTTAGCTGTTTGACAGCAGTTATGGGGAATTTGACCCTCAAAGTGTTTTGAAGCCAAAGCACTTTTTGTTCAAATTATGAAAATGGATTCTGCTCGCTCTTCTGCCGGGACGCCGAGCTGATTTATTCTTAATTCATTCACTGAGTCAGGATATTATAAATGTTGCAGAGCAGAAACATATATTGTGGTCAGATGGATGAGCTGCTTCCTCATGCTCATCTTTCAGCATCGAGCTGTATTTTACTAACAAATAGATTTGGTCATTGTAGAGTAGCAGGATTTATAGTTTGTTTAGAAACTGAAAAGCTTATTTTCTTTTTATCCAGGAGATGCAGAGAATTTCAAGTAGTTGTTTAGATGCAAGATTGCATCAAGATTTACAAGATTTTGTTGTCATTTCAAGGTTTTTTTGGCCTCTAAGAACACATCCGGTCCAGCTTGGTTGTGCAGTATGTTGAAGTAAACTGTTCATCAAAATGTTGTAACTTAAAACTACATGAATTGAGTTTTTTGGCCAACAGCCGACGAGCCTGTAGCCCTGTCACATTACGTTAGAATTGTCATGGCTAAAAAAATAAAAATTAATTAGTGAATAGAAAATAGCAGATTTGATTCCTACTTGTTTTTAGCCTTGCTAGCGGCATAGCATGGTTGATCCACCACTTTGATCCAGATTGAAATATCTCAAAAACTATTACATGTATTGCCATAAAATCTTCTACCGACATTTATGATCCCCAAAGTGTGAAACATAGTGATTTTAGTGATCCTCTGACTTGTTCTCTAGCGCCACCATGAGGTTGACATTTGTGGTTTTGAAATGTCTCAAACTATTGGATGGATTTGCTTGAAATTTAGTTCAGACATTCATGTTCCCCTCAGAATTAACTGTAATCACTTTTTTTTTGATCCGCTCACTTTTCATCTAGCGCCATCATCAGGTCAAACTTTTAATTTGTTCAATACTTGCAAAACCTGAAAAGCTAATAACATTGCAAATAGCAAATGTTAGCATGGCAACACATCGGATGATAAACAATGTAAATATAATACCTGCTAAACATCTGCATATTAGCATTGTATTGTGAGCATGTTAGCATGCTGATGTTAGCAGTACAGTAGTACAGCCACAGAGCCGCTAGCGTGGCTGTAGACCCCGACACAGTTCGGCTCACAGGACAGGGGTATGGCATCATTGTCTGGGACTGTCTCGGGTGGTTCCCATAGAAAAGCTCAGTGAGGCGGGTGTGTGCTTGCTCTTTATCAGAGGTGGGGAAGTTAACCTCACATACGTACATCTGCCAAACCAAGCAGTTAGTCCTCAACCTTGAACCCTTTGCTCTTGTAAAACGAAAAGACACTGCTTGAAAACATGTCTGATGAAGCACAAATCTCACCTTTGTGTGGCTCATCAAAATGTATTTTCCAGTGTGATGTCTTCTTTACCCTTTTTCTGGTACACCTAGCCAAAATGGGCTTACTGCCCCCTGTGGCCTATGGAGAAAAAAATCCCATCAAGTACATTTGGTGAACTGCAGTTGTAGTAGGAGTTGTATTTCCTCCGTCAGCCTCGGGGCTGAGAACATTCTGGTCACACTCTAAAACAAGCTTGAACAAGCTTTACAAAGGTGAGTTTTATGCTTTATCAGGAGTGTGTTCCAACCAAATGTTTCAGTTTACTAAAGAAAAGGCTTCCACTAAGTGGTTGGTTTGGTAAATGTCAGCTTAACTTCCTAAGTGTAGTACGCAGCTGCTTCTCTAAAGCTTTCCAACCGCTGGGACTGTCTCCCTCACAGAGACAGGAGGGACCGTCCCAAACAGGGCCAAGGATTTGTCTAAAGGTGCTTTCAGACAGCGAGCGGCTGCTGCCGCCTTCATTGTTTTTAATGTGAAGACAACGGCAGCTGTTGTTCCTGTACGATACTCCTACTTGTATAGTTTGTCATTTCATTTCAAATCTCAGGAATATAAAAGTGTTTTGAATCATGAGCAGACTGTTTTTCATTTGCTCAAAACAATTTTCTTTGGTTCATGTAACATACGCGTATAAATCACAGAGGGTCCATGTAAAAAAATATTTTCCAAATAGTCTGATAAGCTTAAAATACTGTATTTGTGAATCCTTAACAGAGTTGATTTCACATAACACTGATGTCAACAGGACTGTGTGTGTTTTATGTGTTTCAGCTTAGACTGGATGGAAAACTGTGAGCTCTTCCTTTAAATATCAACACAGGTTTTAAAATGTACCTGTGGTGCCACGCGACATCTTAAACCGGGAAGTAACAACAAAACTAACACGTTTGCACTAAGTGTTTGCACTCCCAGGCTGTACCTACAACACTGAAACAGCATTTTCCATAGTGGAAGCATATTTGTGACTTAGTAACTGTGTTAAAGAAATATATAAAAGAAGTATATTTCTACCCGTTTGCAATGTATTTTAGGTTTTTCTTATGTGCTATGTCAAAGTACAATTTTAATTTGTTAGCTAGCTAACTGGATAAATAAAGATGTTTCAACAAATTCAAACTAACACATTTTTAGTAGGAAATTAATTGGAACGCACCTGCCGTAGCCTGATCCTAAACTACACTGTAGAATGGATGCTGTTCGGTTCATTTGTGGTGCTTCTGTGAAAACCTCAGGCAGATGCATTTTATTGCCTTACTGTTATTCATGACTTTCTGATGATTACTCATAATTATCACTCCATTCTGCATTCACAAAGATAACAGCACTAACAACAGCCTAGTTCGCTGAGGGTGGGCAGGAAATCTCGTATGGTGACCACGCTGCCAGATACGGGGGAGAAAGAACACTTTTTGGGAGTAACAAAAAAATAGACGAATTGAAAGAATGGAGATAAATCCTGTTTGTCTGCAGCTGGTGGTGGTGACGCGCCGCATTTGGCTCCAATCCGCCAACAAAATACAAAAGAAGAAAGTGATCAGCCAAATCAGTAGCTAATCTAATTAGCCCCGGCGATGTAGCCTCCGCCGACTTCTCAGTAGTCTTAATTTTGTTCTTCACGCTGTGCCATAGCCAGAGGGCTACCTGCGGTGTCAGTCTGAGGCGTCGGCCAATGACCAGGCTGCTTTATTCGACGGCTTGACTAACACTGCTATTTTTAGGCTCTGCTGCAAGCTGATCAAAAAAGGCTCACGCTGACGTAAAGACACATTAATGTGAGAACAAGCCAGGTGTCAACAAGAGTTCACACTATTTTTAACTGTTTAGGAGGATAGGCAGGTGCTAACAGCGCTGAACACGGGAGTTACGTGTTGAGACTCGGTTGGGTTTGGGTTTGTAGCTGCACATGTAGAATCTCTGCTGTGCAACAGGTTTCCTCAGGAAAGACCTGATAACATTCACAAGACTTCTAATAACACTTAATACATTTTTCAGTTTAATATCTGTCAGCACTTATCATGCATGATAATGACTTTTACTCCATAAAAAGTCGACTTATCATTATTATGTGAGATACCTAAATGAAATGGTAACAACTTGAATCCATCACATTTAAAGGATAATGGCTGGTTTGTCACGGTGACGTCCTGCAGTTTGCTCCACTCTGCCTCTCGCCGTGACGACAAGGGTAAAACAGCAATAAGAGCTGGACACACACACACACACACACACACACACACACACACACACCCATAATGGACCATAAGACAAAACCAAATCACCTCTCGGAGAGAAAGACACAACTGAGACACAAACAGAAAAGTCTTAACAGGTACAAGACATCCACCTCTACGTGTTTCCTGCCCAACTGGTGTCTATTAATTTTTATTATGTTGCACTGTCTGTCAGAGGAGGTCTGTATTGTGTCATAAAAGCTTGTTATGAAGTTCTTTTTGGGCCCCAGGAGGTCCAGTGGCTGCGGAGACTTCAGCTAACGAGAGTCCTGATGAAGACGGGAAGACGAGGAACATGCAAATTGAATAAAAGGGGGGAAAAAAGAGACACAGCTCTGCTGGCTGATCTGTCACTGTCTCATTAAATGCTGTGTGTGTTTGAGTGTGTGTGCGTGGACACTCGCTGCACTGCCTCTTATTACAACTCATCAAGATTCAATCATTTATTGCCATATCAACCGCAGTTGATTTGTTTCGGTGTGCTCAACAACAAGAACACATAAAACATATAATCACACAACAAGGAGCCACAATTACAATACAGTAACATTACGATAAATACAATAGTGCGGCTCATGTCCTTAAAGTGACAAGCATTGCGCACGTGTCTGTGTGTGTGTGCGTGTGTGTTTGCCGCCGGCCGACCTCTGTCATTACAGCTTATCAACCAGCTGTCAGTCACTCAGCAGAAAGCCACCTAACACAGTGTGTATGTCTGCTGTGTAGTGTACATGAGAGAGGGAGGGAGGGAGAGCAGCAACCCTGTCCCATAGAAGGAAAGTTGTTATATTCCAAATGGAGCAGAAAATACATTTTTGCAAGAAATGTAATGCTGCTCAGACCAGGTTTTCTATCAACGTAACGAGGAAACATTGAGCATTTCAGTAAATATGTACAATTTGTATAATTGACTAATACTGTATCTATTATAATTCAATCTTTTTTGGTTATGTTTAGGCTCGCAACACTTGGTCAAAAGGGGAACTCCACTAATTTTTGACATCAGCGTGTGTGTTTCCAGGTGTTGGGTAGAAGGCTACTGCTGCAGATGTAGAAACGTAGTATAAAGCCATTAGAGTCTCCAGAAGTCTGATAAATGTCGGCGTCGGTCGGGGCTGAAGGCTACAAGTTTGAAAGTGAAACAAATGTGTTGGTGTGGAGTCAGAAGTGAGCTGACCAGACCTCTGCAGCTGCTGCTGGCTCATCTGAGTTAAACAAATTAAAGTGCATTTTAGTACAAAATTCCCTCTTTGTGTCATCATCCCTGCTTCATGGCTCACTGTCTGCTGAAGCACAAAGAGGGAATTTCACACCAGAAAGACTGTAACTTTGGAAGACACCCACTTCATTTGTCTAACTCAGACAGCTGAAGCCTCAGAATAACTTCAGAATGAATTTCAACCAAGAGCTCTTTCAACGTACTTATGGGGAAAGTGTTAAGATTCACTTAATGTGAACCTGTCCTTTAACATTTAACCCAAACCTTAGCCGAAGTGCTTTGGTAGCCTAAACTTAACCACACGTGGGCTTTACAGTCATTTTTCCCTCAAGGAAACAGTATTTGCAGTTGAGTCTGTTAAACACCAGCTTGTAGGAAACGTTTTGTAGAAAAGGTTTCAGTCGTAGTCGTCTGGACGCTGTTTTCAGAATCAAGATGTTTCGGTTCCCATCCAGAAGTCATTCACAATTGTGAAAATGGTCTGAGAACTCAGAAATTTAAGCTACTCTGTGTTGCTTAAGCCCCGCCCCCAGGGAGGAGTCTACCTGAGTGTCTGCTGTTTGATCTACAGCTTTCTTTCTCTATTTTTTTGGTGATAAATTCATGTATGGAAATTTACTATTTCACATTTGAAAAAACATGTAATTCACATGTGCTTTTGTTGGAATGTATCATTTCTTTGCACCACTCTGGAAAACATTGACATTGTCACTCATTGAGGTAATGTTTGAGAATTTAATATTATTAACAACGACCACGTAGAACCCTACCTTGTTCGTTCCGTATGTTCAGTATAGATGTGTAATACTTTCCATTTTCTTCCACTTGTCTGCATTTCATCTTTGGAGCCTTCTGGTATTCGTTGATCCTGGCCCCACGTTAAGGTGTAGGCTTTGTGTGTGTGTGTGTGTGTGAGAACTGGAGCTGCACATTGCACTGTAAGAGGATTCAATAATCGTGGAATGAATTGTGGAATCGAGGGACAGACAACATAATAAAATCATCATTAATATCAATAATCAATACCAATCACATCTACTTTGCTGAGTTTTTTCTTCTGTGATGAAGCTGCGATTGATGAAACTCAACACTTCCTACAGATGACGAAGGGGAGGGATTATGCCCTGTGAGCCACTGGGAGCGTTCAGTGTCAAACATCTGTGCAGGAAGTGTTGCTTAACAAAAAGCGACTGGAAAAAAATGGCTTTTATCATCTGGACAACAGTGATGTCGTAACAAATTACAATTTCAAAGTGTCCACACCTCTGACACCTGATGTCTGTTTAATATCTCCAGAGGCTTCGGGTGGGTTGGGTAGGTCGGGATTGTGATGTTGCCTTGTACTTCAAGGGTGCAGAGGCAAAGGTATGTCCATAGTTTTTTGGGGGTCTAGAATTGCTGGATTTTCAAGGCAAATAACTACTGCTGCAGTTCAAGTACAGACTGGGACCAGGACCAACAGATAGTGTTTACTGTTTAATTTACTAACTGAAAAACATTTGTTGGCTTCAGTGTTAAAATCCTAGTAATTGCATTTTGAAAGCTGCACTGATTCCTTGAATTCATAAGTTGCTTTATTTCTTTATTACAGTTCTGATGTTATCAGAGAATCTTCCTTCAGATTCTTCAGTGAATCAATGAGATAATGGTGTACAGTAGTTACAGCTACTTGTGTAGGCACAGCCCAAATAGCTTGCTAGCAGCTAGCCATCAGTAAAGCAACCTTTGTTTCACCTGTCTTAGCTGGGATGTGACTCGCAGTGCTTTACATGCCCTCTGTGGAGACGGCGTCATCACGGAAACAGCTGAAACTATCTGCCAGCCTGAAGGAGCATGCGGCCCCTCTGTCCTGAGGTCAGGATGGCAGCTGTACCCAGTGCATCAGCTAATTCATTCCTAACGCCGTTCCTCTGTCATTCGCCCCGTGACCCGGAAATCAATTGAGGTCCACCGTCATCAAGCATGTTCTAGTCACTTAAATGTGCCTCAGAGGGGAGAGGAGGCTTTGAGAGGAGACTGCAGCGAGGAACCACTGTGGAAACAGCGGCATTATTGCTTAATTGTAATATTAATAGCACTACTAGCTCTACTGTAGACCGGGCAAACTACCCGCGGGATCCAGAACCATTTACACTCCGTCACTTCATGCGTCTTGGGCAGATCAGAGAGCTACAGCTAGTGTAAATGCATCCCAGAAACTGGAAGCTCTGTGGAAGCAGTCTCTATAATAGAGTCTGAGTGGCTCTGAAATTAGCCGTCATTCTCCCTGTTGCTTGAATTAGGGTGAAAAGCAGCTCCAGTGATTTCAACACGGATCAGACCGAAGGTTCGTTTATCTGATCCCAGTTAAAACTTTGAATGATCTGTGTGGATGAGAGATTCTCTGAGATCTTCCTGGAACGTTTTTACAACCATCTGCAATTTGATTGACTGTTTTTGCAGCTGTGACTTGCTCCTCGACTTTGTGCACCAACAAAAGAATTTGAAATATGGGCTTCGTTTCTTAGTTATTAATACACTAACCCAAAGGTTGTCAAACTGTGAGGCGCCCCTCCCCGGGGAAAACAACGGGAAGTTCGTTACTGTAGTTCGGCCGCTTGACTTGGCCCGCTGATCAGCTGCGGTGGCTGTTACAGTTACGCTACTTTAAAACCTCCCGATTGCCTCAGTTTGCGTCAGAATCGTACTCGTCAATCTGAACACACAGACGAGATACACATAGTTCTAGATTCAGCACGATAGCTACCAAATAGAAGTAAGACAAAGAACAAGTGGGACAAAATATATTCACACATTTTTTCATGTTGCATTAGAAATATTTTTTGAAGCTCAGAATGGAATCAACATGGACGAGGGTCTGGGTGGTGGGGTGTTCGGGGGCGGGGATGTTTCCATTTTGTCTGAGGGGGGCCCACAGTGTCAGACTCCTGCACTAATCTAACCTTCAAGTCTTCATGATAGAGAACTGAGACTTAACCCTGTATTTATATTTCAGAAATCACAAAATAAAATCTATAAAATATGCAAGACTGAAATATAATTTTAGTCACCGGATAAATTCTTTTCCAGGAGCACTGAGAAAACACTAGCTTAGATTTATGTTCAATTATAGTGTCTTTTTTTTATTAGAATAATAAAATTATACATTGTCACCTGAAAATCACAATGTAAATTTCTCTCCACCACCTTAACCTCCAGAGATTTGAACCAGCTGGTCAGCAGTCTGTCGCTCCTGCTTCCACCACCATCACAACTCCAGCCAGCTCCTAGTGCTCATTCTGTGGCCTGCTCGGTTCACTCTGCCTTATACGAGCTGTGCCTGTCCTTTCAGATCCAGCCACTCCCTCCTGCCCTCCAGTGACCCCCTTCCCGCCATTCTCATCACCTGAGCTTCATGCCCACCTAACTCACCTGCTCCCCATTTCCCTAATCAGCCTCGTAACATACATATCGGCCCATCTCCACTCACCGCCTGCCAGATTGTCTGGTTTGCAGCCGCCCTGGCTTTGCAGCCTTTGTTCTGCCTGATTCGTGGTTTGATGATTCTGTCTGCCTACCTGGTTTTGACCCTTGCCTGTTTCCTGATTTGAGTAAACACGAACTTTTATCTCACGCTGTCCGCCTGTGAGTCATGCATATGGGTTCAAGCTTGCTGTGTTTCTGAGCTGTTACATTACATGAACTGGATTCATTATATCAACAGAATAAAAAAGCTCAAATTAATAGAACTATAATGTCACTCTGATGGGGAGGATCCAGTTAATGTCCCAAGACTAAGAGACATCTGATTAGATTAGAAAAGATCTTGATTTTTATTGGTCCTGAGGGAAATTAGTTCTTCTCCATTAAGAGACAGCGGTTGGCAACAGGAAATGCACCAACACCAAAAGAAGAGTGTGGGCTACTCTGATGGATACGTGTAAAACAAATAATGCACTGCTTCTTTAGACTGTAAGGATTCAAGAATTGTGAAGAATAGGTACATAGGCTGCACTACATACCTCCCACCACTAGGAGCTCCCAACAGCATTTCATTAATTTCGTTGCAAAGATCTTGATTGGTGCCTCCGTTTAGCCACACTAGCAGCTTGGCTCTAGGGACGGCAGTGCTGGTCAGTCAGTCCACCAATCCGTCCAATAGTTGTCGAGATATTTCAGTCTGGACCAGACGTTCATGTTGCCCTCAGGACGAATTGTAACAACTTTAATGATCCTCTGACTTTTCATCTAGCGCCATCATCAGGTCAACATGTGAATGTGTTCATGCTAATTAGCTGATGTTAGCATGCTATCACGCTAAACTAAGATGGTGAGCTGCAGTAACCAAGCACAGGAAAAACTGGAAATTATTTACATTTTTAACAAATGTTGACCGCACCCCCCGACACTCGGCTAGTGAACGTGCACATTCAACGTGTACCTTTTCCAGACTTCAGACAGACAGGTGTACAGACACACCAGCAGCTTCAGACAGACAGGTGCAGCTGCTTCAGACAGACAGGTGTACAGACACACCAGCAGCTTCAGACACACAGGTGTACAGACACACCGGCAGCTTCAGACAGACAGGTGCAGCTGCTTCAGACAGACAGGTGTACAGACACACCGGCAGCTTCAGACAGACAGGTGCAGCTGCTTCAGACAGACAGGTGTACAGACACACCAGCAGCTTCAGACAGACAGGTGCAGCTGCTTCAGACAGACAGGTGCAGCTGCTTCAGACAGACAGGTGTACAGACACACAGGTGCAGCTGCTTCAGACAGACAGGTGCAGCAGCTTCAGACAGACAGGTGTACAGACACACCGGCAGCTTCAGACAGACAGGTGTACAGACACACCAGCAGCTTCAGACAGACAGGTGCAGCTGCTTCAGACAGACAGGTGTACAGACACACCGGCAGCTACAGACACACAGGTGCAGCAGCTTCAGACAGACAGGTGTACAGACACACAGGTGCAGCAGCTTCAGACAGACAGGTGTACAGACACACAGGTGCAGCTGCTTCAGACAGACAGGTGCAGCTGCTTCAGACAGACAGGTGTACAGACACACAGGTGTAGCTGCTTCAGACAGACAGGTGCAGCAGCTTCAGACAGACAGGTGTACAGACAGACAGGTGCAGCAGCTTCAGACAGACAGGTGTACAGACAGACAGGTGTAGCTGCTTCAGACAGACAGGTGCAGCAGCTTCAGACAGACAGGTGTACAGACAGACAGGTGCAGCTGCTTCAGACAGACAGGTGTACAGACAGACAGGTGCAGCAGCTTCAGACAGACAGGTGTACTTAAGTATAAGTAAAAATACAGATTTTTCAAAATACAAGTACCCACAAAAAACGAGTTAACAAGAGTAAGGTAAGACCGACAGAGATGGTTCAGCCAGTTCCTCCACTTGTTCAGTCAGTTTGATTGAATGGTCACATGATTTCTAGAGGCAAATGTAATTGTCATTAATCTGTAAAAGTGTGTCTGTGGCAGGGAAAGCTGCTAACATCCCAGCTGGCTGTGTTTGTTCCCCCCCCCACACTCCTCTTCACTGCAGCTCATCCTTTCTCTAATCATTTAGCTCTTAAACGGGCTTAGTTGTACAAATGTCGCACAAATCGGAACATTTCCGAGCAGCACTGAATATTTCAGTCCTCAGTTCGTTGTCAGCTGGCCCTCCCTGCTGTTTGGGTTTCTGTGCTGACCACCTGCCAGCCTCATCTGTTACATCCACAGGAAGGAAAAGAAACATGTGGAACAGGTCACGAAATATAAAACACTGGTAATTGCTGCTTATTGGCAACACAACAAGAAGAAGCCATCTTTTAATCAAATAATCACCGATGTCATGTATCAAATGTCTGGATGACAGCTTCTCAAATGTGAGGATGTTACAGTAGTTACAGTTCTCCAGTTATCATCAGAACCTTGTCAGTCAGAAAACAGTCAAAGATGATGGATATTTTCCTGAAATTAATCTAAAAATGAATCTTAATTGTACCCAAGTGCATCTGAATATGTGCCCTCTTGTAATAAGTTATTTGGCAGCTCAGTAAATAATGAGAAAATGATGAAATATTGGGATTTTATATCGGTCATATTTTGTCCTAACAGTGTGTGTGTTTTATCACGTTTATGATTGTCCCGTCCTGATAGCCTGTAGATAACAGAACTGACCATCTTCCAAACTCATCCTGAATATTCTTAAATATGGTCGATATGAAGCAGGGAGACAGCTGACTTTCTCACCACTGCAGTGGGGAATATCTCCTTTTATAAATCAGCCCAGCCGCTCAGTTTAACTGCTGCTCACTTGGCAGAATAAAGACTGTTTTCACACGACATTAATTTTTTGTCATCTTTTATTTTCTGTGGGGTGGAAGTATCAGGACGTACAGTCTGAACCAGCCAGAGTGTCCTGTTGTACCCCCACCAGGCTGTCTGAAGACTAACTGATGGAGACATTATACAGGACAGAAGGTCCAGTGGAGCGAGCCTCCATTTTAACAGCAAGAGTCAAGGTTTGGAACGTACAACAGCTAATTTAAGACCATTAACATCTTTGTTTCCTGTCAAGAGTGTCCGTGAGTGTCCTCCTCACACATTTTCAGTGTGAACCAGGGGCCACATGCCCTCGTGACTATGATCTTAAAAAGTCCATCCCATGAAAAGAAACAGCCAACAATGAATATATCTACTAACAAGTACTGTGCGTGTATCCAAAGCCGGATTTATATATTCCTCTTTGCCATAGACAGTGTTGGGCAGTAACGCATTACTTAGGAACGTGTAACAGTAATGGGATTACTTAATGGGAGTTAGATGGCGGGTTAATGTCAGGAGACGTGCTAGCGTGCTGCAGAGGCTGGAAGTGAGGGGAGGCAGTTAGCCTTTCCTAAAAGAGGAGAAAGGAGACTCCAGGTAAATCTAGAGTTGTCATTTTCACATGTTGTGTGTTCTTAGCTGGCTTGCTAATGTTAGCCACGGGTACGCCTTCATTCAGGAGTCGCCTAGTTTCGGAGTTGAAGGGTGTGAAACCGGCTTCTGAGCTCGGGTCTTCTGGAGAGCTGCGTGCAGTCTCTGGGGCTAGCTGCTGGATGCTCAGTTAACACTATTAACTCTATTAAAGGCACCTTTGACGGAGCTGGGCTGACAGACACGAAAATAAAGTAACAATGTAACGCGTTACTTTTGTGACTCTTTCAGTGAGTAATGTGTAATGAGTAATTGATTGCGGTGACTTGCCCAGCACTGGCCACAGTCATATGAATAATTTTTGGAATCGTCATTTGCAACAGTTTTGATAAGCACTGACAAACGATGTCTTCCTGCTGATAGGCACGTCACATCAGAAACCTCATTTGGGTTGTTTGGAAAGAAAAGGAGAAATTCTTCATGTAGTAGTGCAGTCTGGTGGACTTGTTGGCAAAAAATGTCAAATTGCCATGCTTCACACACATTTGATATGAGATCTGGGTCAAACAGGAAAAATCTGATAATGTGATAAAAGCTGTGAAAACTACATTGATGGAAACCTGTTAGAAAATGCATGAAATTAGCTAAACTCCAGACATTACAACCAGGTGAGAATATGGAAGGGTTACGGACCGAATGTACGAATGAAGGTCCCCACAAATCTATTGATCCCAGCAGTGTTGTGTGCATCTACTTTTTGAGCTATTGTAGGTCTGACTCACACACGGTCTCAGAGAAACCTCTATATCTGCTGCTTCTCATCTCCCACTTACCACTTTATCAGTATTTGTTGTGTGTTTTCATTAGTTCATCAGCAGGCATCATTTTCACACAGCAACAGAGGAGCGTCCCTCTCGTCTCTGCCCGGCCTTCACATCAATCTTCTCTCCATTACACTCAGATTGAGGTCAACCTGTCCGCAGGCTCGGCGGTGGACTCCCAGGCGGACCGGCTGCCTCGTTTTCTCATTGGTGTCGTGTCTCAGTGTGCGGTCGTCACGCTCGGTGAGGTCATCACCACCATTATCAGCTTCAAATTGAGATTCATATAGTGGTTCATGTCATAAAAATAATGAACAATTTCAAAACCACAGCTTCACACAACACAGAAAATAAACTCACTGAAGAAACAACATTAAATCAACAAGCAGCTGATCTTGGACTCATCATTATGCACAGGTTACATCTGACGTGCACTTAACACTGATATACAAAGAGTTATTAAAGGGGAACTCCACCGATTTTACACATCAAAGTGTGTTTCCAGGTGTTGGGGAGTACTACTGCACATGTGGTAGAAGCAGTATAAAGCCTTCAGTGTCTCAGAGGGAGCTGTGTGAAGTCTGCTAAATGTCCTCAAGTGATGTCACTCGAGTCGGCGTCGGTCGGGGCTGAAGACTACAAGTTTGAAGATGAAACAAACGTGTTGGTGTGGAGTCAGAAAGCAGTGAGCTCAGCAGACCTCTACATTAGCCGCTACTAGCATAACACACCTGAATCTCTGACAGAACTGTCAAGTTGCATTGTGGGTAATGTAGGCAACAGGTGTTAACAAGGAAGATGAGATCTCTGGTTCTGCTGCATCGATTTTGATCCTTTTTTCTTTTTAAACTGTCCATCGTGAGTGCAGTGCTAAATGATAAACCAAGTACACTTTTAAATATACTTTAAACATATAAAAGTTTTGATGTATACATTATTAATGTACTAGACATAAAACAGACAGCCAAGTGGCTGCGAAATCTTCTAAATTTGTGACAAAAATAGTGAGAGACAGTCTGGGTATACATGAGAAGATGCCCTTTTCTTGCAATGTTAAGAAATCACATTCAAAATCCAGAAATGGGTCACTTGTTCCTTGGAATTGGCCATAACTTTCCAAAACTCTTCATGCTGCACTAATCAGTATTTTAATACTAACAACGGAAAAAATATGAAATGTGAAAGGAGTTGCTCATAGTGACATCTGCAACTCTCTGGAGCTTTTTTGCACCTCTCATCTGATGCCACTGCTGCTTGGAGTTATTGTTATTATGGAGTATCTTGAGTGTGCCATGCTTTTTTAAAAAGCTTTGAACTGATCCAGACGCTCGATGCTTCTTCGACAGTCGTCCAAAGAGCAACTGAAGAGAAACCAATCAGCAGAGCAGCTCCTGGAAGATTGTTCTTGACCTCTTGGTTACTTGACAACAAAGACAGAAGTCCATTTGTACAGCAGCAGGCTTCAGTCTTTGTCAGTATTAGAATTGACACTCAGGACCTGGAGTGTGTGCACTGACCAGCCTCTGCTCTGTCCACATTTTGTCTTTATCTCAGCTGTCCGGTTTTCCTGGAATAAAACGAGGCGGCTCGGGCCAGGTGATGTTCTTTTACAGCCCTGGTTCAGGTTTCATCACACGGCTCTGTTCTGTTGTTTAACTAGTCGTGTCTCGAGGGCCTGTTTTAGAGAAAATGTCAGTGCAGTAATTCTCAAAGTGCTAAAGCAGATGTCTAATAAACAGCCCGCCGGAGTCATCTTTTCTATCAAAGGTGCTTTAAAGGCCCACGGTCCTGATCATCATGAGACTGTGAAGGGGAGTTTTGACTTTATGAAACAGCTTTTCAAGACTTTTTTTACATTTTTACTGGACTGAATGTTTCAAATTGTTCTTTTTTCCCCGGCATTTCTGCTTTATTAGACAGTCGCAGTAGAGAGAGACAGCAAAGATGGGCAGAGAGAGGGGATGACATTCAGCAAAGGGCCCAGGGCCGGATTCGAACCCGCGCCGCTGCGGTAAGGACTCAGCCTTGATACATGGTACGCGCTCAAGGTGAGAACTAAATTCTGACAAGTCTTTCTGAGTGCGTCACCTGACCTGTGTTGTGAATTGTTTTGGTTTAACCCTGTACTGCATACCGTTGCCCTCAGCCAATTCAGTTCAGTTCAATTTTATTTATATAGCACCAATTCATAACAGATGTTATCTCAGCCCACAGAAAAATGGCTCCATTTTTTTATTTTTTATTCCTACACAGACGATATGTCTGTAAACAATGCAATGGTGCAGGAGTGGGTATGGGGGTCGGGTGTGATGCAGTGGAAGGGAAGATAAATTTCACTCTTTTGCATGTTTAAAGAGTGACAAGTTTGATCATTGAAACATTATCAGAGAGCCTCAATCTTCCAAAATATAGGAAGTGTGTGTGCTGTGAAAAAGGTCTAATCTTATTTCTTCACAAAGTTTGGTGACCTCGCATAATTTCCAGCATAGATTCACCAGCTTAAACCTAAGCAGAGGTCTAATTAACGAGAACAACTGACATCACCTGCGCAGGTGTGTAGGGCCTCTTTTCCACAGGCAGAGCTCGCCCCCTAGGCTATTTATCAACGTCAACATGCTAACATTGCTAAAATACTTCTTAAAACCTAAAACACACCATTTGGTTTATGGAGCTTGTTGGGACTAGGACACAGCATGTTTGGAAGAAGACATATTATAAAAAGTTAGAGAGGCCCGCTCAGCTTCCTGTCCAGCTAACGGCACAGGGAACGGCCCATCAGCACATCCTGACTACTGTAACTTGACTACTTGTCAAATGACACGACGCTTCACGACGCAGCCGGTGCGTGTTGGTCTTTTTTTTTCTTTCTAATTGTAACTTATCACTCATAATGAATGTAAGTTTACTTTAGCAGTTTATCACAAAATAACTCAAATGGTCTGTCAAGTACTCAAATTAGAAGACAAGATATGCTGTTTATAACTGCCCTCCAGGACGACACATAAGCATTTTCTGTTACAAAGCACCATTTTCTGATCTGACACCATTATAGTTAAGGTTTGGTTAGGTTTAGGCAGATAATGGTTTGCGTTTAAATAACTATTTGGCTAAGGTTAGGGACCAATCGTGGTCATGGTTAAAAGAAACCAACGCTGATCGTCAGTGGGAAACAGGAAGCAAACAGTCAACTCCAATGTCAAAGTCAGACATTTTGTTGACCCATCCATCCACCCACCCTGACCCCCTCACTCTGCACACTTTGTCGCTCTATAACAACATCACAGTATATCCTCCTTTGCTCCTGCTGGAGAGGCATGAGTGTGTTATTTTATCACAGTGTTTTAGAAAAGTAACTGCAGATTCAGTCACTTTTTGTTTCAACAATTACATTTCAAAAAATCCTGGACAAATCTGTTCAACTGTACAGCCAATAATAATCTGCAGTAGCTTTTGTCAGCACAGAGGATCATTTCAAGGCAGATGTTTAACAGGAAACTGATATTTTTGTTAACATCTGCACCGGTTGGGTGCACTGATGTAAAGAGATACACCTGAATGAGACACTTTAAAACTTCATTTCCCCCTGTACATCCTTAATACCCATATATGCTTCTGTAGGATTTAAAATTGGGGCTTTAATCTTGAGCACACCAGCAGGAACAAAAGATAAGGAAATCAAAATCCGTGAATAGATGAAGATGATAGCGGGTAGTACAAGTTGTTGTGAAAAAAGGTCAAATGGCGTTAGAAGCAGTTCGCAGCAACCAAAGCGGCAGAGGTGACGTGGTTCACCGATGCTGCTGTTTGTAGCAGAATTCATTCTGTTAAAACAAGCTTTAAAAGAGAGAAAAGCTTCAGCTCTGAGCTACAAATGATGCTGAAATGATTATTTCTGGTGCTCTTATCACCAACAAATGCGTCAGGTAGATTCCTTGTTGAGTATTCTGTTTTCTGAATGAAGTTTACATCGTGGAGGCTGAGCGAGGGGAATGTGAATGGAAGGAGATGTTTTACATGTTTGGTTTAAATATAGTGAATTGATCTGCCTTTGAAACTACCCCATTAAACATGTTCTGGGCTTTTATGTCCATATTTTAAGCTAGATTGCTATCTACTACTGTAATTGGATAGTACAATTTGAACACATCCTTATTTTAACAAAGAAAAAACGAGGATTATTTTGTTAGCGTTGGACAACTGCAGCTCCTGTGAGGCTCTGACAGTGTAAAGACTAAGGCTCGTGCAGTATGTTGTTGCTAAAGGCTAACATCTTAAAATGATTCATTTAGCTTGTACTGCTCAAAGCATTGAGAAATGACTCTTAAAAACTCAACAGCAGTGTCTTTCCAGAGACAATGTCACTGTTACTCTGGATAATCCAGACCTTCCTGTCAACAGATTGTTCCAATAAAAACTGGTAAGCTCAAATCCCCGTAACCCTACCCCCAACTGTCTGCGTGTCTGGTAAACTGATCCTTTAAGATGCACTTTTTCTAATGACAGCTGGTACTCTGCTGACTCAGGGTGCATTTCACAGCTTTACCAACTGGAGAAATGTTTCTTGACCTGAGGCCAATTTTCCCAAAGAGTTTAAGTTGAGTAAATCTGAAGTGTAAAAGCTGGTGTGGTTCCAAAAATATAGCCCTGGTCCACCTAAAAACGGTGGTTCAAGTTCTTTATTGTCATATGCACAACAGTTACACTGAAGCAGTCATTGGCAATGACATTTTTAATTCTCTCTCCAACAAAGCTCAAACAATATGTATAAAAAGAAAATCACACAAGTAGAAGAGAATCGAAGACATAAAACAGTGCATAAGTTAAAATACAGGGACATAATATACAGTATACACAATAAAATAATGCAATAAAAAAATATAATACTGCGGTAGGCAGGTGTACATTAATGATAAAATGAATAAACTAATGTAGACAGGTTATGGGCAGGTAAGAACAGGATTTTAGACTGGCAGTGCATCCTGAAGTCCACGTTGAGCCTCTGCAGCTGGTGGAGGAAGAAGAGCTGTTGTCTTGCTGCTGACTCTCTCCACCGTAGTCCAGTAGATGGTGATGGTAGATGGGGTGTGTCCTTCTCTCTGTCACTTCCTGTAGTCCACAATCAGCGGCTTTTGTTGTCCTGGCACAGAGATGTCAGGGCTCTCGCCTCTCTGTAGACCTGTATGCAAATTGCAGTGGGTCCAGTGAGTCAGGCAGGGAGGAGGTGCTAGCTGCTCAAAGCACTTCATGATGGGTGGAGTTGAGTGCTACTGGGAGGTAGTCATTCAGGCAGAGGGTTTTGGACTTTTTGGGGACAGGGACAATGGTGATGCTCAGACTGGAGCAGTGACATGTGTCTGTGATCTGCACACACCTTTAGAGCTCAGCCAGCAGTGCCATCAGGTCCAGGTGCCTTGCGTGGATTAACCCTTCTGAAGGATCCACACACATCTGCCCTGGACATTGCTAGCGGGCAGGGATCCTGGGCCCTTTGTACCTCCTCAGCTGAGAAGTTGTTCTCGAATAGGTGTTCAGTTCATCTGGGAAAGACGCAGACATTATTTCAGCACTGCTGGTTTTCTTTTTGTACTCGGTAATGGTTCTTAGTCCAGCCCACATGTTTCTGGTGTTGGAGCCCTGATAGTTAGACTACTTTGTCCCTGTGTTGTTTCTTTGCACTGCTAATAGCGCTCCAGAGCGTGTACCTGGATTTCCTGGACTCCTCCAAATCACCCGAGTTGTAAGCGTTGGTCCATGCTTTAAGTATGCAGTGACATAGGAGCCGAGTCTGATTGGTCGGACCAGCGCTGAATGGTCTGCGTTATTTGATTGGATTAAAATGTAAATCTTCTTCCTGTTTTATGTTTGCCTGCTTATATTTCACCTAATGTCTTAGAGTGGACGGGAATGATTGAAATGTCTTTTTACCATAAGTGTTGCAATATAGGGGCATTTGCAGGGATACAGTGATTCGTGTCTTAAAAAGAATGTGTGACGGGCGTAAAGTGTGTGTTTGGCGCCCGTGGTCCACACCAGTCTTTGATGATCAGGCCACATCACAAAATTATTTTCATATGTTTTAAAGCCACAGAGAAATACCATGTAATGGAGTCTAGCCACTGGTGGCGGTGAAGAAATTAAATTTTAAAAATACTTTGATGACCACGGAGACCTCCTCCTGCACTGTAGGCTTCTTTCTACAGCATATAAATGACTATATTTCAATATTAATCAGGTCATAATTACATGTTGAAATATAGTAATTTAAATGCTGTTGAAACTAGTTCTATGTAACATAGACATCTACACCATCTTTCCCTTTTTTTAACCAAATTTAGACGTGTTTTTACCAAAGTCACTAGACATCTTTTGATCTGCAAATCAATAAATCCCAATTTGCAGGGCTCTATCAATAAAAGCAACCATGTGAATAATTTTTTTGGTTTACACAATGGCAGGAAAGCATAACATTACTCTAAAGCCGTTTCCCTCCTGCCTGAGAAATAATTAATTTCCCTTTCTCCAAGGTCTTCTTGGTAACAGTGATTTCAAATCCCCCCTGAGCAGAACAACTGAGATGCAGCAGCGGCAGAGAAGGGCTTCGTCAGGGATGCAGGGGAGCACCACTTTGTTTTATGAATGCATATTACCTTGAGAGAGGCTGAGAGGGTCTGTCCTTCAACTGCTCCCAGGAGAGTTGAAGGGAGGGTCAGCGGAGAGTGAAAAAGGAAATGAGCAAAAGTCTTCAGAAAAACAAAACACTTTTAACATAGGAATGACTGTTATTATGTAAGCGATTATGCACAATGATGTGTCATGATATATGAAAATAATGAATGAAGCCAAGGCAAAGAAACACCAAGATGTAAGTGGCTTGATACTCCATTGAGTCATCATCCATTTTTAGCCACGTTAGTAGCATGGCACTAGGGATGGCAATCGGATCTACTAGTATCGCTTGGATTGTCATGACATTCCTGGTCCCCAGAGGATGAATCCTGAAGACTTTCCTCTAGCGCCACCATGAGGTTGACATTTTTGGTTCTTGAAATGTCTTGACAACTATCAGATGGATTACAATCATATTTGGTACACACATTCATTTTCCCCTCAGGATGAATTGTAACAACTTTTCATGTAGCGCCATCATCAGGTCAAAATTAAAATTTGTCCAACACCCAATATGACATAGCTGATAGCAAATATAGCTGAAAAACCATCAGCCTCAGCTGTACTTTGTGTTTAGTGATAATTAGCAAATGTTAGCACGCTAACATGCTAAACTAAGATAGTGAACATTATACCTGCTAAACATCAGCATGTTAGCATTGTCATTGTGAGCATATTAGCATGCTGACATTAGCATTCAGCTCAAAGCTACGCTATGCCTGAGTGCAGACTGACTTATTCTACTGGCTAGAGAGGAAGTGTGTATCTAGAGTCTGAGAAAACAGCTAGCTCAGGGATAAAAGTTGTGGGCTGCAACCCTCCGTAGCCTTTGCAGTTTACAGTGTACGCCATATTATCCAAAGCCTTTTATTCTTACCAATTAAAGCTATTTTCAAAGCCTATTAAATCCATTTCTGCTCATTTCAGCCCACCACATGAAGCACTTCAGTTTCACTGAGGTGTAATTTAACTCCCACATATACATACAAGCAGCGTGCATGCATACATTTGTATAATGAATTTAGCTCTCTCTCTGATCAAAGCTGGCTGCAAGGAAATCACAGCTCAAGCACATTTTTATATCTCGGTAAGTAGTGGCATTAATTGAGTAAAAAAATCCACAAAATCAAGGCCAGCCAATCAGAAAACCTCATCCCAAAACCAAAATTTCAACATGGTTGCAAAGCACCCTGAGATGACAGCCACGGCGACAGGTTTCTAAGCTTTAATGTTGTTTTTGTAGAAACCTTGCTGAGGGTCATGTAATGTAGCTACTTTTCTTCATTAATCCCCTGTTGTTGTTGTCCTTGCTGCTCCTGCCCAATATTCAAATTCATACAGCAGTCGACAAGATATGAAATGATGCAGCCAAATGTGAAACAGGAAAGAGCCAGTGGCTTTAAAGGCAAACAAGTTGGCTCATTAGACAGCTGGCAGACAAGCCACTAGAGGCAGAACATTTTTGAGAACAGATGATTATTAGACTGTAATGCTGCCAGTCAGCCTCAATAGCTCTCGCAGCTAGCTAGCTTAACTGTCACTTAACAAGCTAGCTAGATCGGTCACTAACAGGACAACAAATTCACACAGTTAACTAAAAATCATTTTTTAAGATTGACTGCTGTCTCATTACTATCTGTAAACCATGGCACTTTTATGGAGCAGTTTATCCTCCAGCAGAGTTATATAAAACTGGATGGTGCAAACAGCTAATAAGCAATGATAGCTTCCTCTGTTTTGGACCCTTCTTCCCCTCAAAGGTCAACACTGTCAAGGGAACTTTGCTATTGATCAGCGATGCAAATCTACATGTCAAAGTTCACCAAAGTGGAGCTCAAGGCAAAAGATTTGTGCTGATTCACTTCGCCTCCACGAGAAACCGCGCTGGTCGCAGCGAATACATTAAAAAGGTAATTGATTTTTTAATGCTGGTGTGACCGGACATTTAGTCTTTTTCACAAGCGCACAAGAGGACCATTCGATCTAACTGTTTTAAAATGGCCGTCACAAAAACTGCAAGTGGAGCACATTTTCAACAGTTAAACAGGCCCTCTCCAGTATGTGCAACTTAATGGCTTAAACGTGTTTAATCAAAAGGTCTAAATTTCAAGTACTTTTTTCCAGCTTTACCATTGTTAAGACTCTCAGCTGTCTGAAAAAGGCTTTTTCAACATTTCATACCAACATGCAACAAGCTGGAGTATCCTCAGCAGGCCAGCTGAGGTGAGAAATACATCACTTTGTGTGGCTGCTCAAAAACTGTGACCAGCCGCATGAACTCCCTCAGTGATGGTTTTGCCAGACTTTGTGTAGTGTGTGTGTGTGTGTGTTTCTCTTTGGGCAGACATGTCAATATAAAGCTGTTAGGTAAAAACACAGAATCGTCATACTTTTAACTTCTTAACACCCGATTAACCTGAGCGCACCACTCACTGGGCTGTAATTCCGATTTTTCAACTAAAAACATGGCGGAAAACCTTGCAAACATCTACGTTCTCCATATGTTAAAAAGAAAAGTTTGTGAATGAATTTTAGGAGAGAAATTAGCCAGGAGTTTGAGTCACATCATCATCTAAATGCTGATTGGTTGTTACATACGTGACCAGGCTGCAGATTCCCTAAGTGTCTGTGTCCAGACGGGGAAAACGGAGCTTGTGACAGAGTACATACTGCACATGCGCCTTTATAATAATAATAATAATATTTAATGGATACCTTGAGAGCTTGGCTAATCCCAAAGTATCCATAATAAGCTGTAAGATTACCACAGAGAAGAAAGAGTGTTATCAGCTGCATGTTTGGTTGCGTTTCTGATTTTTCTTACAACACTTTTGCTTTGTGACTGCTAGTCTCATCTGGATATTATATGTGGACAACAATACATCTAGAGCCCTTTACAACAGTACACCTGCACCCTGTCCTTGATTATACAATATTATTATTATTATTATTATTATTATTATTATTATGAGTAGTAGTAGAATTAGTAGTAATATATTTAACACTATTATATTGTCTTATACAGTATTACTCATTATTTTAATTATTTTGTATTTTATATTTCTACTATTTCACATTAATATTTTATACTATATATTCAATATTATTGTGTAGTGTGTATGTTGCACATTGAGTCTATGCCTGTTGTATGAAATGTGCTATATAAATAAACCTGACTTGACTATATGTGACACTACGTACCTTTTTATAGTATGGAGAGTCATAGAGTCGGTGTACATACAGTATAGGATGCACCATGGCTGCTGTTTTGTTATTTTCTGTAACAAGTGACTGTACTGCCTCAATCAGGACTTCTGAGTTGCACCATTCAATTAATTAGTTGTGGTTTAGTCCAAATCAGAGCTGTTCCGTGATGTAGCTGTCACGGACACGCCAGGCTCCACGATCACCCAATCACAGCGCACTCCCTCACCGCAGTTCTAATCACACACCTGCGCCCCATCAGCACCTCATCAGCACCAGTAGAAGAGCACCCTACTCACCTCAGCCAGTTGTCTGGTCTCGTTAATGAAAAGGACTCTTCAACATCGATGTCAACGCCTGTTGGTTTCCTTCCCGGTCCTACGCCAGCAGGTACTTCCACTCCAGTGATCCTTCTACCCATCGTGTGTTTTCCCGTCTCCAGAGAATATTGCTCCGGTTCCCAATCTACAAGGCCAGTAGCGGTATTCCACTTGGTTCTCCATTCTGCTCCACCACCTCTCCACCCTGCCTTCTAGTACTCATTGCTGTGTGCAATAAAACATTTGTCTCCACCTCGGTGTCTCTTGCCCTTCTGTCCGTAACAGTAGCACGTCATCGTCCACTATATTTACTGTCCGCCATTTTATTTGAGTGTCCGAATTCTGAGAGTGAAATTTAGGCATTGTAAAGAGCTTAAGCCCTGATGTCACCTCTTATACTCCGGTCACAAAGACAAGCATCCAGTTTTGTGAAAAATGTATAAGCGACCATCTTTTGAAAAAGATCGTTCAACAACAGGTGCTACTGTTGTGAAGGTATTTCTAGAATCCTTAAAGACTCGTGAAACTACCTGGATGCAAAAATATTTTGTCTGCTACATGATGAAAAAAGATGTTTGACCAGTTTACCAAGTTGCACCTCTTTTTTTCTCATTTTATTGGTATCTTTTGATTTTTATTTCCAGTATTTTCTATTTTCCTGCGTACATTTTTTTTGTTTTGTTTAACAAAAAGAGCAAGAACATAATTTCTGGATGTCTGGATTAGGAAATATTGAGTAAGCGAGTGATCTGTCTAACTACCTAATGAGCAAGCTACCTAACTATCTATCTCAGCTGCCCAGGTCAGGACTCTTTTCACCAGGTATACAGGGTTTAAAAATAACGTTTGGAATTAATAAAGTTATAATTATATATAGTAACAATAACTAATGAAAAATACATACATACGACTCAGCGACTCAGGTGTAGCCCAAAGCCAACTCACTGACTGTGGCAACATTAAACTATCAACACATTTTCTGACTAAGGTATAAAATGTCTCATCAACATGGTCCTTATATTCAATTCAGTTTTATTTATATACACCAATTCATAACAGAAGTTATCTCATTGCACTTTTCCTATAGAGCAGTTCTAGACCGAACTCTTTATAATATTATTTACAGAGACCCAACAAATCCCACCATGAGCAAGCACTTGGCCACAGCGGCAAGGAAAAACTTCCTTTAAGAGGCAGAAACCTCGAGCAGAACCAGACTCAAAGGTGCCGTATATCTCTAAGGCAAAAAACTTTTTAAAATTAAAACTGTCCTGGAACATGTGTAGTACCACTGATATGCCAAATGATGTCATTTATCAATAGCCTAACTTTTCCTTAAAAATAACAATATATGGCACACCTGTAGCTAGGACATGTAATGCTTTAACCTTGTAAATAATATTAGTGGAAAAAGAAGCGTGTTCAAAATGTATTCGCTTTAAATACACTTCTTTTAATGAGGACGAACAGCCAGTTTCAGCTCCTCAGCATTCAGGCACAAGCTGCTTTGGAGGTTTTTGGATGCAATCTTTTGGTATCTTCACTTTATTTGAATACGACACCATTTATTTGAAATGTAACACCACTGAGCGTGTAATAATAGCACACTGTCCCAGCTCTACATCGTCCTGGAGGATTCCCCTGGAATCTGTTTATTGCTTCAATGGCATCATTATTGTGGTGGTTTTCTTCCAACATATTGATAATACAGCTGACAGCAGCAGTAGATTTGATGAATCTTTAAAAGAACATGGACTTCACACACAAACACCCTCCGAGTCTTGATCTCTTCATTACCGTCAGACTCCTTGTTGTCACAGCATCCATCACGGGTGGTGCTTTCTGTATTTCTCTGTGATGGAGTTCGGTCAGTGCAATAACACCAAACATATTGAGCACCAAAAAAGCATCATCTGGACACTGTTTTCTCACTCCTCCTGTGATGATTTGAACATTATTTGTCCTTACAAAACCCACGGAAGCTGCTGACATCGAAAACATAGATCAGTAGACCTCACCCCCCCTGAAAAAACAAACAAGCAAGCTCATTTAAGAGTAAAAAGTCCAGAAAAAAAAACTTACTACTGTGTCAGAGTCTTTTTTGTCTGATTCAAGTTGTTCATCTGCAGAAAATGAGTGGAAGAGCTGCATTTCTGTGTGCATACTGATGCTCATCAAATATGCACAATGAGATACTGTTTATTAAACTGTGCCCAGGCAAGCAAAGGGCAAACATTCTTAAAACTTAAGCTCTAAGAAATTTTAGTTCAGCAGTTCAAAAAAATTATTATTTGAGGAAGTTTTGCCAGTTTCTGCCTCAGTGTGGGCTTAGTGGTTCCCAGGCCAGTCACATCCTGTCATCCTCTCATCAACCCTTTAAAAGCAGCAGAGTTCAGTGAGCCCAGAGGAGTAGGAAAACCTGTCTGAAGGAAACTTTTCTCCAGGAGTCAATAATACACAGCGCCCCAAATGTGCTTTCAAGGCCAGATGTTGGATTTCCATTTCAGGAGAGAATGAAACTCATGTCAGCGTGTATGTGATGTGCACGTATCAGGGTACATTCGCATGTACTGTTGTCATGAGGGGAGCAACTGTCTGGCTGTTTATATGATAGATACACTAAGAGTTCCCCACAATAAACACGCTGATATGAAGGAATGCATTTTGAATATCTAGTGGAAATCAGGCCACAAGTGTGTACAAAAAGCACAGAAGGTCAAATGCCATGTTGGAAGACGTGCGAGCCATGCATAAATATATGCAATGCATCTGCACAATTACAGACTGCAAATGCAACACATTGCTGCTGTTGTATGATGGTTACAGGTATATGCTGAGAGACTTTTCATAGGCGAGGTGAGGAGCCAGCTCTGTTCTGCTTTTATAATCTTTCAGCATACATGGCTTCCGTGTTCCTGTAATGTTTTACTCATAGATATACTTACTTATTGACTCAGTGACCGGTCATTTGGCCTCTTCACCTTTTAGTTTCACAAAGCCTTTCTGAAAAGCTTTTTTCTGCAAGCAGAAGGACGGAGGAACAGATGGGCAGAATGGTGTAGGAGTGATATAAACACATTTTCCAGCACAGCCAAATGAGCACCGAACTGCTTGATGTAGAAAATAGTCTACAGAAATGAACCCACTGTGCCTCTGTGGCTTCTGTCTTCACATTTCCATATGTTTCAGCATGTGTGTGTCGGTGGAGGTGATAATATTAGCAATTAATTTTTTCATGCTGTAAAGTCACAGTCGAGTAGTAATGGAATTATAATATTAGTACAACATTGTATTTCCACCTTTCAAGACCACAGTGGTGAGAGCTGAAAGAGTCTTTACAGCAGCTGAAATGAATCCAAAGCAAGTGCTGACCTGGCAGGCTGTTAATGTTTGGGCAGCCAGCCAAGTAAATAAACTGTGTATGGATCTCTACACCAGTCTGAGGCTTGTGTGTGACCAGTGGGAGACCAGTTTAATCCATAGGACAGCTGATGTGAGAGGCTGGCTACATTACACTGTGGAAAATCACAGAAAACCTTTAAAAAGATAATGAATTCACCATGTTTAGGACACAAGGTGTGCAAAAAGTATAGAGCAGTGAAGACATTTTGGCTTGTATAAGCCTCTGTTTCCTTCGTCCGCAGTGATATTCAATATCTTGCTGTAATTTGTACTGTATGCACAACATTTTCTATTTCATCTCATTTTTAAACTAATTTCACCAAAATAAACCTGGTACTTGGTACTTCCCTGTAGATTTTCAAATGACTGTTGATAAATTCTTAAATTGACCATCATAATGTTATACAACTACATCGTGCTAAAATATAATGACATTCAGAGGAACTTAATTATGTCCAAACTGACTTGCAAGGCAAACTATCAATTTACATGGACATAGGTGTGGGACCAAATATACAAATTATAGGAAAACATGAATAGTATATTCTGTAGTCTTCATACTTTACATGCATCAAACGAACTGATCTTATATTGTACCCGTGTATTATTCAGTCCAGTTTGCCTAATTTTCCAAGCTTTAGAAATAAAACTAGCCCATACTTTGTCACTCAGTTTAACTTCTCATTTTCATCAAAGCTAAATAATTCAGGGTTTTTGTTCTGCCTTCTTACAAAGGTGCACGCAGGTTATCATATAAAGTAGTCTACAATAAAACTAAGTGCAAGTTCATTTTCATCATCTCCCAGGTCACAGACCAAAGACACTCCAGCTTCCTCATTAACATGCACTCAGAGCACGAGACGGTCACAGAGCTCGCCACGCCCATCTGGGTGAAATACCAGGTTTTTAGAGAGTCCCTTCTGCTAGGGACGCTGGGCGGGGTCGGGGAGGTCGTCAGGAAACTACCTGCACCTCTGTAGCTGCATCCTCCTGCTGTGAACTCTTGCGGTTTAAAAGTTGACATCCTGTGCTACTTTCCAAACTCAAAGTCCCAATCTCCTGTGATGAATCTCAAATATCAAATGTGTGTAAAATAATGCAAAAAGTAAATAAACAGAACTTCATTCAATTCATAATTCATCCCGTCAAACCCTCCTAGGCACGTCCTGAGGTATTTCTCATGGTGGTACATACACAGCGGTGATACGGTGGTTGTCTTTCAATGCAAAGGTTAACAGTTCAAATCTGGCTTTGCTTTTTTCAAGCACAAATATGAACACAGATACAGTCAAAATATACAAAGTGCTTATATAATTATTTAAAGTGCTATGTGATAAAGTGCTTTAGAGATTCTGTATGTCAAATCAATCAATCCAGCCTGTGCCATCTTCTCGTTCAGAAGTCCACACGCGACCGAGTTATAAATCAGGTGGAACATGAGGCCGAGACCTTGTTAAGTGCTCCCGATGCTTTTTTATGCAGGTTTGAATGAGAAGTTAAAACATCCATCTCCAGCTGTGACGTCGTCGGCGTCAGCAGCGGCTGTGACTCTGTGCACAGCAATATGGCTGTTGATAATACTTTTAATTAAGGGACTGGCTAATAAGCAGCCCTGCTTCACACCTCTCCACTTTAAAGGACTCTTTAAACATCAGTAACATTTACACAAACACTTGGCTCAACATACAGACATTTAACTACTTGAATAAAGGCATCAGGAAAGTCATATGTGAAAATAGTTGTGCTGTTAAACTGGAGACAAACAGAATCCTTCACCCAGAGAAGAGGTGTTCGTCAGGGCTGCAGCTTCAGCCCGACTTTATTTAATGTGTATATAAATGAACTGGCTGCACAGTTGGATCAGTGGAACCTTTACATGGAGCGTTTACTTTAACAAGTTCAACTCTGTAATCTCAGATTTCAAAGAGCTGAATGAGCTCAACGTTAAAAACACTCTGAGGAGACGGAGGCAGGGCGGATCCTGCTGCCCAGTGTGTCTCAACATGCCACAACCTGAAGGGCAGCGAATGACCTACACACACACACACACACACACACACACACACACACACACACACACACACACACACACACACACACACTCATTAAAAAAAATGTTGCAGTTACTTAATACTTATTTGTATTTTTTAACCGCAAGTCTACATTTTATTATTATTATTATTTTTATTATTATTATTGTCTTATTTATCTGCATATATTTGAATAGCCCATTTCTTCTGTTTCTGTTTTTATTTCACACATGATTTGATGTTAACATCTGTTTCCCATGCCAACAAAGCCCCACTGAATTGAATTGAATTGAATTGAGGCTCTTGCATATCAGACAATTTTGGAAGTTTTTTGCGACTCCATTGTCCTTCTAATGTCCCATTCCCAGTGTACAAGCTAACATCTGTTTGTGTATATATATTATTATGTGTATGAGAATGTGTCAGTGCTGTGGAATTATATTATTCTGATGTGTTTGTAATGACTTGACCTGCTGGCATTTGGCTTCATGTGTGTTTAATCGAGCCCTAGATCACTGAGTGGGTCACACTCTGCAGGTGACTGTATATAGGGCGACTCAGCATGCAGGAAAGTCCAACATGGACGGAAACGTTTGCACATCGTTTCGCTGTCTGTTCAGCCCTGTAATGTACTGGATAGAAACACTTAAAATCAAGACTGCAGTCTGAATCTCGTTTTGTTCTCTGTGTGCGAGTCCTCCCTTGCTGCACTGTTACTTTTCCCCTGACTACCGCACCAGAGAAGAAGACAAAGGACGGCTTATTAAGGTGCAGCTCAACCCTTGTGAACCACTGAATTATATACAAAAGAATGTTACTCAGTCCTTCGGCTATTCCCCACAGACATAAAAGGCGTATCGCAGAAAAAATGGACAATCCATGACAACAGAGAAAATTATTGCAGATGCAGTTTATTTAATTTATGAAAACTAAACTCTCAGTCAAAAGGGTGAGGCAGCCCTGGCTGACTCGCCAGGTTCAAACATGTTCTTTTCCTCAGGACACCACCACTGATAGGAAAAACGCCAACAGAGCAGTGCAGTGATAGCGCTCAATAAATGCCATGTGTGGACACTCTTTCCTTATCAGTTACCCTGTCACACACTGTTTGCCTTAGTGTCTTTTAAGTGGCAGATTTACTACTTAAAATAAAAAAAAAATAATGAAAAAACTGCCTGATTTCAGACAGAAGTAGATGAAAACAGGTTTTTCATTTTTAGATTGTCACCATCGATTTTATCGGCTGAATAGACACGTGACTTTCAGTGATTTTTAGCTGTAGCTAGCTACAAGTCACATGCTCACAGAGTTAACTACCATTAACTGTTTAGACTGAAGGCAGTCCAATGGGATGATCATGTTGCTCTGTGTCTGCTGGATGTGTAAATAGGCAAGGTAAAAACGTCAGAAATTTGTGTTTGTTCACTTGGAGTTCTTAAACGTCGGCAAATAAATATGTCATGCAAGACAAAAGTAATATTTCCACTTTCTGGCCTCAAGTGTCTTAAACTTTGTTTTGAAGGCTCTGCTGAATCAGAACAGCTGGCAGATAAGTGTGGAGTCAGTACGAACTGACTACCCACTCGGCTCATTCAAGACGTAGAGAAGAGGTATGGAGTGCAGTTGAGAAGTAAACATTATGCACCTGGAAACACTTAATCCCGCTCTTTGCACCTTGTCTGTAATCAGTCCAAAGTCGTCTTCTCCTTTACACAGAGCATCACTCCAAACACAAATCAAAACGGTTTATAAAAACTGAAATTCTGTCCCACTTGCTGATGACATTACAAATAAATCGCCTGAGCTAATCTCTCTTCTTTCTCTCATTCCTGCTTCTCCTGATATTTCTACTTTGTACAAATTAACCTTATTCCCTCCCTTAAAAGAACCCTTTGCTTTAAAAGTGTGCGCAGATAATCAGTTTAACCAATGAGCCAGGTGGATTTTATAATAACAAGCTTTAACTAAAGCCCCTTTCTTAATGTATTTGTGTCTAGAAGCCCTGTACTAATGCCTGCTTTGCATCTGCCTCTTCATACTAACTGAGAGCTCTCCTGCTCTGATAGCCTGCAGGAGGAGAGGTGAAGCTCTCCGTCAGCTCTTTAGCTTCTGCTGAGGACTGCTGAGATGTGCTGGAGATGGAAGAGACGGTGCCGTCTTTCAGGATGTGTTCTAGTGGAAGAAGAAGAGCTGTGTTTACAGAAGGTTTTAAGTGGAATTAATGCTGTTTGTTTAAAAAGTGCAGATTCTGATCCACAGTACAAACATGTGCTAAACTTCCTGGGGTAGACACGTAGCGAGACTGTTATTTTACCACTTTTTAACTGCAAATTAATCAGGGGCCATAGACATAGATGACTCCCATCTATTGTATTCAACACTCAAAAGAAATGCAGCCTGCCTCCTCGTCCAGACAGAGCCAAAGACTGTAAATAAAAAGAAATAAACAGCAGAGACTTTAAATGTCAGCGGAGGAGATTCAAAGAAATTCTGAATCACCACTTCATATTTTATCAGCTTGATAAAATAAAAAAAACAAAACAGACCAACATCAGACCAAGAGGAGTCATGCCAGACCCGCACTGACAAAGCTAATGTTAACCCTTCAACTCCAGGTCTAATGAGGCAGAGATCCAACATCTGCACTGACTACAGCTTCATCAGACCAGAATACAATGCAGCCACAAGACAGACTGCTTTTACGACAGAATAAGATTAGACTCGTTAACAGTGAGGTGTTTTTTTTACATCAGAAAACTGGGTCGCCAATACCTTTTTATATTTTTATTGTATTTCTTTTTTTTGCCTCAGTTTGGACCAATACTAGCTGGTTTTACCACTCTGGTTCTGTCTAATGTTCACTGGTATTTTAGTTCTGGTTTGATCCAATAACCACAAATGTTGTAGCCTGGTATTTACAGATATTTTAGCCCTGGTTTTGTCCCAATATTTAGCCCTGGTTTGGACCTTTTAGAAAGATTGCTTTTGGCAACCTTTTTTTTTTATAGCTCAGTGGTTGCATGCACATGCTGTGGTCCAACGGTGTCCTGAAACACACAATGTAGTGCAGACATTTATCAGTCTTCTTTACTGATCCAGGCCAAGCATTACACCGCTACATGTCACTTCACTTGTTTTTACACTTGCATGCCAACACACACACACACACACACAAGCACACCCTCTCACTCACACAAACATTGCACACTGCATTACATGCACATATTTCAAATATATATGCACTTACACAGAGAGAGTTCCGGTTCATGGGGACGCGTCCCAGAAAGTGGTCTTTTAATTGCTCGTGCAGGGACAATTCGATGGTAATGTGCACAAGCTTCACTGGATGCTGTCACGAACCTTCCCTGTGCATGCTGACTTTATGATCCTGAGCTCTTTCTGCCACTGATAATGACAGGAAGAGGCTATATATCTTCTGCCAAAGTGGTACAAGTATGCTTTATAGATTCAACAGGCTGGGGATTTGAAAAAGCATATGTGAGAGCGCATCTGCAAGTTAGACTTTCCGCCCGGTATTTACAGCATTGACCATCCAAGCATCCATTATCTGTACCCAGCTGTTTACTCTGCATTAGAAACACACACATACACACACCAATTATTAACTATAATAATAAACTATTATCACTAACCTCGTTAACTTTTTAAGTTTTTGATGAATCATAAGTGTAGTAAAATATAAAATGCGATGACTGCAATGGCTACGTATGTATTTTAATTACTATGACGTCTAACCTGTTGCATAAGATACATGTTGTAAACTGTAAATGAGAATATTGGGAATCCTCAAGGACTGCACGATGCACTTTATGAAAGCGTAAATGTACTGTAATGTGAATATATAGAAAGCATTACAAGTGAAAGTCCTGCATTCAAAATCTTAAGTAAAAAAAGTATACTTAAACTATCAAAAGTCGTTCCTCAGTAAAATATCTGACTTTATTAGATACTTGACAGTTAGCTAGTTTTGACTACTTTAGATACAGTAAGCTGGTTTAGTCCGGTGGTTCCCAACCAGATAAGACTGACTGACAGTACTTTCCAGCAAGTAGTCAAACAGCTCCATGTCAAATGAAAAAGAAAAACATCCACTGACTCATTCCAAAATATGAAGCTCAGAAACAGGTTTGTTTTTCCTTTTACTCTGGAAAAGGAAATACATTTACCTGCACGCAGCTGAAGTTAATTATAGTCTGCTTTGTTCTGCACAGTGTGAAAGCTGTTCGGAGGTCCCGATGAAAGTAAAGTGTATCAATATTATAACAGCTTAATGTGGATGTTATTAGGTGTGAAATCAAAACAAAAAGCAGAAGTGTCTGCAGCATGTAGACAACTCATCCACACACTCTCTGTCTGTCAGGCGGGACAGACTTTAATCCATCATCATCCCCATGAGAGACCTCGGACAAAAACACTCTGGATGCAAACCAAACTTTCTGCTGAACAAATAAAGATACTAGAAAGTCCATTCGAAGTATGTGCTCATTGAACTGCACTTATTTTATTTTTTTTCACGACTACATTGCACTTCGCTTTACTAGTCTGAAGAAAGAATCGACATACAACTGAGACACTTGAAAATGTCATGGTTTGAGGGTTTATGTATGTATGTTTATGTATTTCCTGTTTTATTCTGAAAGACTCTCATTCCCTCATGTGTCTGGTAGTTTTGCTTCCTGTCTTAGTTTGCTTTTCCCGCCAGTTTTGATTGTTTGCTCCGCCCTGATTAGTCTCACCTGGGTCTCGTTGTCTCCCCTCACCTGAGTGTGTTTAGTCTGTGTTCTTCGCTTGGCTCTTTGTCAGATTGTCTTTGTCCCCATATGTCAAGCGTTCCAGCCAGTTTCCTAGTGTTTTCTCTGTGTTGTGTGGGCTTTTCTCTGGATTTTTCCTGCTCCCTGTAGGACTTACTTGCCTCGTTTGGACTGCTTCTCTTCTGACCAGGGCCTGCCTGGTAACCCGTGTAGGCCTTGTTATTTTTTTTTCATTATATCTTTGAACTGCACCTGCCCTGCCTTTGTGTCTGCATTTAGGTCCAATCCCTCGTTACCTGCTTGACAAAAACACAACAAAAAAAAACTATATTTCTGTCCACATTGTGTTAATTCTGACAGAACTCCAAACTAAAATCCTGTCATCTTCTAATTGAATTTGCACTGTGTGACCTCACGTTGCCTGTGTTAAGGGTTTTACACAACCAGCCAACTAAAATGACCTCAAAGTTATTAAAAAGGGGAAAAATAAAGCTTTTGTTTGGAGTCTAACCTCTCTTGATTGGTAATTCAGGGAGGTTAGAGGGTGACATGAGAGGACGAAGCAGAGGAACAGAGATGGACTAAGCGATCAATAAAACAGAGGGGAAAAGCTTTTACAGACCCAGAGCCAATTTATGATAAGACATATTTCTATCTGACTTCTAAACTCCCCAGAAACATAGGTGTACGTTGCTGTAGATGATATGTTATTGAAATGGGAGTTTTGTTTTTCTGCATCTTTTAGATGTTAACATGATCGTGACTATTGATGACTGAAGAGAAGGGCTGTTTTGATGAATTGTATCAGTCTGCTTATCTATTTAAAGCTACAATATAACTGCTGTTTTATTGGGTCAGTCAGCAGCCAACATGTCAGTCGTGAGCATTCGATGCTGTTTTTATATCATTGTAAACTGAACATATCTGGTTTTGGACTGTTAATCAGATCAAACAATTTTGAAGACATCACCCTTTACATCTGACATTTTACAGACTAAACCATACTGGGTTAGTAGGAAAAAATAATTGCTTGATAATAAAAATAATCGGTAGTTAACACCCTACCAGTGCTGGGTGTATAAATAAGATGATAAATATTGTGATGTATAAATACGATTTCAAAAAGCCCTAAATTTATGATTACGATCTTTTTGACATGTCATAGTTTCAGTTTCTGAAGTCAACAGTCAGCTCAGGGCTCAACCAGCCTCATTATGCATCTAACAGTGACTCATTTATTGCTGAAAACTGGTGTTGGATTTGCCACAAAGAATCCAATCCACCCTGAGATCTCATGAGTCAGCCACTGTCACCACTCACAACCTGTTATACTGACATGTAATTATAACGTTGGTTTGGTATGGTTCAACAAGACTAGGCTAGCGGCTCCCTGGCTGTTCAAGCTAAATGCTAACGTCAACATGCTAACATGTTTACGATGATTTTGTTAACATGGTGATGTTAGGTGCAGGTATAATGTTGACCATGTTTGGTGTGTTAGCATGCTAACATTTTCTAATTAGCACTAAACACAATGTCATTACTTTTGCAGGTATTTGGTCATAAATCAAATTGGGCCAATTAAAATGAACCTGATGACTCTAGATGAAGAGTCAGAGGATCACAGACGTTATTACAGTTTAGAAATGATGGGAATGTCTGAAAGAATTTTCATGGCAATAAATCCAATTGTTGTTAATGTTTATTCACTGAACCAAAAAGGTCAACCTCATGGTGGTGCTAGATCACCAAGTCAGAGGATTCATCTCCTGGGCACCCTGAGTGTCTGCGCAGGATTTCACGACACTCCATACAACAGTAGTTGAGATTTCAGTCTGGACCAAAGTGGTGAACTTGCATCTTTTCCTTGAATCTCTGCATTTTAGTCAGTACCGCTGAGGACGGGAGGCGAGAAGCAAGAAAACGCTGCGAGTAAAGAGGAAGTGCGGAAACATGTCTTTAGAGAAACGAGATGTCCTTTCCTCTCAGGCGTCATCTGAAGCAACATCAGTTTCCGATGACAGCGGCACAGCTGGATCAGCTGTCAGTTCGCTTCAGCAGTTCTGTAGCATGTGGATGGAATTAAGGGACTGAATGTACACACCAACACACTTCAACATTTATTTTCCTCCTCCTTGAATCTTTCAGCACCTTTTGGGTTTACTGTGTTGCCTTTCAAGCAACCACAAGCATACAGCAGACACTTCATTTCAAATGGACACTGTGTCAGACAGGTGCAGCAGTTACACCGAGCAGCTCCCAGGTGTGAGTCTGGTCAGGCATACAAATATTAACTGCAACAGAGGAGAGTCATTAGTTCAGTCAAGCCATTTAACCATAAATGGAATTCGTGGTTTGAATTCTAATTAAAAACTGGTTGTGTCGACATATCCTCTTCAGTGGATGCGTGACTTAGGAATACGCATGACTGTAACAGTTTTTTATTTTTTTTTCTCACCATCATGCCCCGGGGAGCCGGCCCTGCGCAGAGACTTTTTGCATGTACCAGCTCTCCTGTCTCCAGCCAGCAGCAACGACCTTACAAGATGTCAGAGTCGATTCATATTAATGCTCGAGCTGCTCCCGTTAATCCCACTGACGGCAGCAAACACACAGAGCGTCTGTGTTTCCAGTGAGCGTAGTTTGTCCTCCCGCCCCTTGTTACTCGCTGAGGTTGAAACTAAGTCAATCCACCTGTTTTCTGACTTTTCTTAAAGCACATACACAAACACTCTTACTGATTTAACTTCATCCCTGGGGCTGTTTGTACTATCTTCCTTCTTACATAATGGCACAAAGTAGAATCTGCACACTGTTCTCTGCTCCCACAATGATTTGAATGTGTGTGTTAAAATAAGACAGGGCAGCTTCAGTCCCTCAGAACTGCAGACCGTCAGCCTGCTTTTAACCTGACGGTATGATCGCTGCCTGTCATCACACGTGATTGGTCGCATGCACATACAGATCACCGCGGCGTTCAGTCAGTGCGTGGAGTGCACGTGGCCGAACAGGAGAGAAAAGGTGGCGGTGACGGGGAGGACGTTAAAAGGAGGAAAGTGCAGCAAAATTACAGCTATGTCCACCAGCAAGGGACGTGTTTAGTGTTTATTTTAAACTTGCTAGCAGGGCCGGGCACAGCCTTTCAAAGCTGAGGGCACGGCCACCAATACAATGAAATTCAGTCTCCTCTACTTTTAATAATAATAATAATAATACACACCAAAAATCTGACGTTAATATAAAACTTACCAAATAAATTAAGCACATTTTTTTTCAGAATCATTAAGATCATTAAAATGATCAACATATGAAAGTCATTCTCGACACTGGACATAAGTTTCTGATTATAAAAGTAATATGCACAAAAAAGGTGAAGGAAAATAAATCTTGGTGCAGCTGGACATCTCTGGGTTTTCTGCCTAAGCACCACAGACTTAAAATTCTTCAGCCTGAGTGTTGGACAGTTTGTTTTGACCCCACTTGTTGAAAGGTTTTGTTGTAGTTTTGGTATTGTCACTTCCTGGTTTATTTTGTAGTATTCTCTTTCCCGTGTGTCTTGTGTTTTTACTTCCTGTCTGTGTTTTCCCTCCAGTTTTGATTGTTGGCCCGTCCTTGATTGTTTGCACCTGTGTCTCGTTGTCTCACCTCCCCGAGGGTATTTAGTCTGGGTCTTTTCTTTGTTCAGTGTTGGATTATCGTTGTACACATGGTGTTGTTCCTGCCGAGCCTTGTCTTGTCTGGTCTGTTGTGTTGGATTCTTTGTTCTCCCGTGGACCTTGTTTGGATTCTTGGATTTTGGATTTTGTCTGCTCACCTCTGCCTGTACATGCCTGCATTCCACCCCACAATAAACACGGTAGTCATCCGGCTACTTCACCCTGAGACCGCTTCCTCGTCATCTGCTTTTGGGTCCACATACCTCTACATAGCACCCCGCTACGACAGGTTTGGCCTTTTCTTTTCTCTTCTCGGTGTTGTGTCACTTTGTTGTGTTTGTGGTAATCAGTTTGTGCCTCTGTTTTACCTCGGAGGAAATCCATTCGTTTGCTTCTCACTTCATGTCTTTATACCGCTCACGCGGCGGTGCTGGACCACCTGAGCGTTTATGACCAAACATGTCTTTTATTTGACTTCACTGCCTCTGATGATGATAGTTTATGACCGTTACAGAGACGTGGTCGAGCGATGACTACCCATTTGATTAACTGATCCACCCAACCTCAGCAGAGCCAAAGTTGTCCTTAAAAACTAATTCAGTGCTCCACCGTTTCTGCTGGCAGCCTCTCATCATTTGCCCTTGGTTAGGGTCAAACAGTAAGTGTATGTGCTGTAATGTGCTGTTTCCATCCTCAAGAGACCCTCAGTTGGAAAGGAGAGCAACACAATCAGGTTCTGGCTCTTCGAAATGGTCAAGGGAACAGGTTAACACATCTGAGTTCTGGTTTAAAAAATATCCCTCATCCTCAAATTCACTGTTCATTCTGGTTTTTCTGGGAGTTTGTTGGTCAATAAAGTAAACCTTTAATTGTCTGTCCTTTGTACGCTTTCAACAGTTTCATTTTCTATTAAATTGAGATAGTGACTCATTGAAGTCCCTGACTGCAGTGGTGCTCCTGAATGGATTCCCATTAACAAACGCGATGACTCATTAGTGTTTCACTGAGTAGGTGAATATTAATGTGGACTGATCCCCCAGCCCTCTATAAGACAATGTGAATGATCTTTTCAACCAGACACCTGATGCTCAGGTTAGTTTTCTGCCCTCACAAGATGTGATGAAACTGATTAAAGACTTAAAAAAATGTTTTTCTCTTTGTAACGTATTTTTCTCAATTCTTCCATCTTTAACAACTTTTACTACATATCCAGATGAGCTTCATTCAAGGCTGTTCTCGACCTTTTTTTGTTTCTAATCTTGCTCTCTAAGGCCTCTGTACTGGCAGAAAAAAGGTTTGTGACAAATGACAACAAAAGCTGTTTTTGCAATGATCAATAAAAACTGGTAGTTTTGTTGTGGAGATGCAAATAGCTACTTCTACTGTGATGAAATAAATGCTGGATGAAGATCAAACTCTGTTAAATACATTTTAACTTATAAAACATTTCCAGTCCTTACAAATAACATTTGGAGCAGGGGTCAATGTGCACTTTTTTAAATTGAAATCTGTGAGCCATCAGCTAACCTTTCCTCCAAAACGGACTCTTCTAACTAAATCTGTCCGGTAAAATGCATCGAGTCCTTTTCGTGGTTAACTGATTTTGATCGGTTACTTGGTTTTGATACAGAGGATGGACATAAATACAAGAACACCTTACTGTACAACAGTTGGTGGACTTTATCCAACACCTCGCTGACAGTTTGAAGGAAAACTGTTATAAGCTTCCCAAAGGTCACACTTAGTCATCATTTTGGATTACACTACTTTGCGTGTACACTATTTTCTGACGTACTTATTATTTTTCTTTGTTTTTGTATTTACAGTTTCCTCTCGATTGTATTTTTTGCATCTAATGTTGATCATCCAAAAACTAGAACGCAGAATTAAAAGAGGGACGCAGAAGACGAAGATTTCGAGAATAAAGGATGCAATATTTTGAGGAAAAAGTCAAGATCGCTAGAAATAAGATGTAATATGACTTTACACTCGAGATATTACAAGTCATGATTTTGAGAGAAATAAATGGCTTTTGTGCATGTTTTAGCTTTTCCTGAATACGCCTCAAAGATGGGAACTTTAGGCAAATGTACACAACTTTATTTTTTTAATATTTCAATTTTATTCTTCCAAATCTTTTTCCCCCTGCCAGTGTCCCTAACACTCCGTTGTAAAAAACTGAAAAAATTAGTCAAAAATGTATATATTTCTTTTAATATTAGGAGACATATCAAAGCATGGTTATAATTGATGCAGGATTATTTTTTGGTCAGGCTCTTGGTGTGTCTATACTTTTGGTCACGTGTGCTGTAATGAGCAGCTTCTCCTCTAGGAGTCAGTAACAGGGCTCTCAGTCTCAGTGTTTTCCTGTTTACAGCTGAACTTTGCAGAGATAAAGACGGAGAGATGAGTCATGCTGGTGTTTTGGCTCCAGACGGCCTCTCATCCACTTCCAAACACATCCATCTCGTCTAATGACTTTACCCACTGTGACTTGTTTTCAACAGGCGAGCTGCTCGGAGCACGAAGAAGAAAGTCAGGACTTTCAGCAGCAGCTGACAGGGATGAGGGATGAAGTGTGTGTGTGTGTGAAGGATAAAAAGATGGAAATATGAAGTAAGAAGAAGCAAGGGAAAACGAGAGGAGGGAGGAGGTGGTGAGGAAGAGTGTTATCCAAAGGACAGAAAGAGGAAGTGGTGTAAAAGAAGAAAAACAGAGCGCGCAGATGAAGAAAAGGGGATGAGGAGGAGAGGAATGGGAAGAGAAGAAGCAGGACAATGAAGAGGATGATGATGAGATGATGGTGTAGGAAAAGTTAGAAGTAAAGAGTTGGATCAGAAGATAAAGATGGTGATAAAAAGAAGAGGCAGAACCGGAAGAACAAACAGGTGGTTAGGATCAAGAAAAATGGAGAGCAAAAAGGAGAGAACTTTGTAAGCAAATTTAAATAGCCTGTGTTAGAAATCAACTAAGATGTAACTACACAACCATAATAAAATGAATTAATAATTAATAGACCTGTTCATATCATCATCAATTTACAGAGAAATTCAACTATATTTTAGTTTCATTTTATAGGCCATGTGTTATGGCCACAGCTCAGTAGTTCGGAAAAGTCCCTGCTCCAGGAAGGCGCTGTCGCAGTGGAACATCTCTGGTTTTCATGGTTTAGTGCGACGTTTTACAGCATTTAACTTCTAACTTCCCTTCCCTCTTTATTACTGTCACAGTGCAGCTCTGCTCTGATGACTCGTCGTTGGCAGCCAAATTAATATTTTGAAAACTTGGATTATATGTTGGAAACAATTTAACTGAAACAAAGGAAATGATGAGAAATAAGAAGGGAAAGGGGATGAAAGAGGAATGAGAAGAGGACGAGGATGAACAAAAGGAAAGGGGCGGAACGAGAAGAGGTTGAAAAATCTAATAGTAAGGCATAAAAAGGAACTGAGGGGAGAAGGGAGGAGGAAAATTGGGATGAAGAAAAGGAGGTGAAGAATGAAGTTGAGGAAAAAGGGTGATGCAGTGAGAAGCAATGAGGAGAATGAGAATAGGGAGGTCAAAGTGAAGGAGGAAGGTCTTTAAAGGATGAGGGTGGAAGAGGAGTTACAATTACAAATGGACAAATAAAAAGAAGAACTTTTTTTTTTCCGTAATGAAAGAAGAAAAACAGCAATTGAAACGAGTTAACAAAAATCCAATAGAGAAGTTAAACGATTAAGCAAGACAGAATGGGAAGAAGAAATGGAGTACTGAAGGGTGGAGAGGCTGCAGAAGAAAAAGCAGCCTTGTTTTTCCCTTTCAGCTGATGTGACAGCTCATTTTGCCACCAAACTTGATCTGGTTTCCTTAAAGAAAACAACCACATACGAGGTCTATTTCCACTTTAATTAATTACCTTCTCTTGCTTCTACACAGCTTACGCTAGGGCTTCTGTCAGACTTCACCAGCTGCGATGATTACGTTCATTTCTTGCTCTCTATAACAGAACATTCACACTTTGTCGGTGGATGAAACCGGCCCTCACAGGTTTGACAGCCTTTTCAGCTTTCTGATTAATTGCACCTTGAAACAATGACAAAACCGTTCAGTTGTCCTTGGTTAACACCTTGAAAGTGCAGGAAGAAATGAATTAGTCAGCAGTGTTCGGTAGTAATATGTACTTAGAAAAGTATCACGGCGATACATCACAGTCCGCATCAAGGGTGGAAATTTCACTTTCGCTGCCACATTTACAGTTGAAAGGGAAACAACACTCTCAAATTCTGCTAGAATTCAAATTCTCCCTCACAGCATATTTAAAAAACATGCCAGATAAGAGTGGGGGGCAGCGACTGTAGGACGCACGGCCTCGTGGACACAGTGCGTCAGGCCGACCCACTCTCACAGCAGTTGGTGAAATAGTCATGAAATTGAATCTATAGATTCGTGAGGACACAAATTTTCCAACACTCAGCTTGACTTTCAAACTACTGAGGACAATCGTAGTACAAAGAGTGACAAAGTCCGTAGTTTTGGTGCGTAAACCGAACCAAACTGCGACCGTCACCTGAAATGTTTCTCAGCAAGCTTTATTTTAAAAGTCTCACCCGACGTTGCATATTTATTATTGCTAACTTGACTAAAAGTGAAAGCTAAAGTGTCACGAAAAACAATTGTGTCCATGTACACGAATCTGTAGATTAAATTTTGCGACTATTTCACAATCTGCCATGGTACTGTGTGGGTCAGGCCGGGGTCAGGGGTCAGGGGTCGCGGGGGAGACTGACTGACCACCGGACCACCTCAGTGTAGCAGCAACAGCCACATAAAGCTGGTAGTCAGAGCTGACAGCCACGAGAGGCTACTTTCAGACTCTCCATTTCTCCACTGGAAAGACAGCTTTGACAGGCACTAGTCGGAAACTAATATTTACTGTAACTTCTATGTGACATGAATGCGGCCTAATGGATACCTAATAGTATTTATTGTCTCTCGCTAGTCTCCCAACTTCATGAAAGTGCAATACTAAATTGCTACCCCTTTAAGAACGTTAGAGAAACCGGCAGCAGTTACATCAAATTTATATGTATGTACATCGAATTAACCACACGTTCTCCACATCTATCTGTATTTTCAAATTTTGAAAAAAGAAAACAAGCCATTTTTACGCAGCCTGATGGGAGGCTCTGCCATTGTGTTTCGTGATTATATTGCATGAGAAATGTACAGCTAACATAAAATGTCCTAAAATACAAAGGTCCCAAATTATTCAACCATTTCTAATTTTTGTGTATTGGCTTTAAAAGATGGAATAATAATTATCAAGCTCTGGACCAACTGTGTGATATAAAAACATGCTGAGTTTTGTTCTCGTTAGTTCTCGTTAAGGATTTTCTCTGAAGTCACAGAGGAGGTGAGGCGAGTTTTATTTCTGAACACACTCACCAACCCCAGTGCTTATGGGTCATTTCTGTCCCTGCTGTGACACAGCCAATGATTGTGCCAATAAAATGGGCTGCGGGACAAACATGTTCCCAAGGTAGAGGCATAATGGCAGAGGTGTGTGTGTGTGTGTGTGTGTGCGCCCATAGGTGTCTGTTTTATGAGTCTGTTTGTAGCATGTCTATTATATGTGCATGTGTGAATCTATTTGTGTGTGTGTGCGTTTATACGTTATCAAACAGCTCTTGACAGCCGAAGACAGATGGGTGAAATAATGGACGGAGACAGAAGAGAGCAGGATGGAAGGACGGTGTGAGGAAGAAGCCTGTCAACACTTTCAGCCAACACCTCATGACGATGTGCAGCTTCAGCTGGCAGTTGGATCATGTCCTCATACTGGATGTAGATATACGCAAAATATGTTTTCAGAAATACTCACATCAAATGGGTTTTTATTCTTCACATAAAACGATACTTTCAATTGAATTTTAGCCTAAAATGTTCATTTAGTCATGTCCAGTGTTGGGCAGTACTAGTTTTACTTCATTCCTCAGCCGCGTGGGGGTGGTGTAGCTGTTTTCTGAATCGAATAGCTTTTCAGGAGCTCTTTTATTGATCAGGTATTGTGGTAGCGTCCACACAAGCTAACGTTACATTTACCCAAGCATTTCGAGTAAACTTGAGCATTTCTGAAGCTAAAGCGCAGCGGAGGGTCTGAAATAAAACTGCTCACGATCAGTAAGTGACGCCACCGTCCACACGGACGTGTATGAGTAACCGACAGAAGCACTTCTGCAGGACGGCGACATCGCGTACCAATGTACGACGCCTCTGCTGCAGAAAACAGACACGCGAGCTTGAGTTTACACATTCAGGTGATTCCCGAATAAGCTAACGATCACAAGTCAGCGCAGTCTGCAGACACCAGCCAGCTGCCCGTCAACAGCTAACCACTAGCTACCGGCGATTTCTTCACTGTCTGTTGGCAGAAAATGAATACAGTTAAACGTGGTTGGTTTTGGAGCAGAGAGCACAGCTTATTGACAGTTTTATTGATCACTGAGAGAGCGTTGACTTGAAATGAAGTTGGTTCAGTGTAGTAAGCTACTTTTGCCATGTTGCTGTAGCTTAGCTTGCTACGTTTCTCTGTGGCGTAGCTTCAGTGTAGTGAAGCTTCATTTAATGTAGAGTAACTGGTAGCTTAGCTCGCTACACTTTCCAAGTAGCTAGCCCAACACTGGTCATGTCGCCTCACTTTTCTAAATCCGGTTATCTCCTCACTAAAATCCCTCTAAAGTGTCTCTGCAGCTTCCACAATCCAGATGAGAGGAGTTGATCAAAGTGTTGATACAGTCGCCTTCATTATTAATATGCTCTCACAGCAGTTAAGGTTTATGAGCAGCAACGAGTGTGTGTGAACTTTAACTTTTCATTTTTTCCCCTGGGTTTTGGCTCTCAGGCAACGAACAGGCTGCCCTAACCATCTGATTGGTGGAGGTTTTTGGCGTGGTATGCAAACTAAGAGAAAGACTTGCAGACCCTTTTCAGAGCTGAAAAGAATCCTTCCACCTCTTCTGAAAGAATAATTTAATCTATATTTTGATTTACAGATGATATTCTCTAAAACAAAACAATTAAACATTACTTTAATTACAGGTAATAAACAGGAATAAAGTAAAAATATTGAAATGATTACAAGTTTGAACTTTACACTGAAAAAATAAAGTACACTTAAAAATGCCAGCATGCATACTGAGATCACTCTTTTGCATGTGGTGTTGAGAGGCAACGCTTTAAAGAAATGCAGGAAGGTCGAGTGCAGGAACGATTCTACTTACTGAGGTAACTGTGTTTTTAGTTGCTGTACAATCAATTGTACAGTTCAGAATAAATATCAGAGAAATGTCACAGCGGTCCACCCCTTAACACCACGTTAACTCTTTTATTTATTTCCGGTTTTGTCATCTCCTTCACAACAGTTCACAGTTTGAGCTTCTGGTGCAGATCCAGACAAACATCAACACCACAAGCATTTGCAAATGGCTGTGTATTCAACAGCCTTTGAGAACTCGAGCATTGAAAGTCTACAAGTAAATGAAGATCCTCTTTTCAAGAGCAGCATGTTGAAGTCAAAATAGGCACAGATGGTTCTTATGGATGTTTATGATGAGCTGTGGTCAGCCATATTTTAGATATGATTGTACCCTTTAATTTGTCAAAATATTCACTTGTGTGTGCTCAGCATTTGAGTGTCTGTCACTTCATTTAATCACAGCAGACAGATGGTCAAGAGTGTATAAGAGTTTGTAAACACTGAATTAGTTGTGTGTGTGTGTGTGTCACATATCACATCATGGAGAATATGGATTTTTTTCAGTGCTGCAGTGGAAAACAAGATGGATAAACTGAAACAGCAGCACCACAAAACTGATTTGTATTGATTCATTTTTAAAAAGGGGAGAAAACATAATCTTCCTCTATTAAGTCTTAAAGATTTCCATGATAATTACTAATCAATACATTAAAAAAGTAGAACATTAGAGCTATTCCTCCTAACAATTAAACTGCAACATTGGAACATATTTGAAATAAAAACACATCACAAACAGATCATAAAAATGTTTTCCATATATTTCTTTGTTGGGTGACCTGTCGCAATCAGACAACAAAGTGTGTCCGATACTTTGATATGTGACCAAACACTGGCAAACCTAATGACATTCCCATCAGCTTCAGCTGTACTTTATGTTTAGAGCTAATTAGAAAAGTTTCGGCATGCTAACATGCTAAACTAAAATAGTGAACAAAATAAACATTACACCGTCTTAGCATCAGAATATTAGCATTGTGATTGTGAGCATGTTACATTCATTCATTTGGCAGACACTTTTGTCCAAAGTGACGTACACAAGCCACAGTAGCTCAAAGGGAAGCCTTCAAGAATAAGTGCTGCCACACTCAGTTCAACGTTTCACCCGACACAAGTGCCCCAAGGCTGCGGGTGCATAAAGTAACGTATAAGTGCATGAAGTAATATATGTGCCCAAAGAGCTAGAGAAGGATTGAGAAAGAGAGAGGTGTTAGCATGCTGATGTTAGCAGTTAGCTCAAAGCACCACTGTGCCTTAGTACAGCCCTACACCCGGCACAAAGCGGTGCACAGTGCAGCGTTGCTAGACGCAGTTGTCATTTTCACGCCCAGGAGTTGGGCTATGCACTTTAGACCATGCGCTATAAATAGGGCCCAATGTCTTGTTCCAAGGACAGTTCCTGTCATGGGCTAACAAACAATATTGTGTGAATGCAGCATTCCATTACTAGCGTGTTCATCCATTTTTAGTGTCCCCCAAGAAACTTATATTGTGTTGTAACTTAATTCCTGTTGTGTACAACTTCCAGTGTGTCAGTAATTTTGGGTGTTTTCTGTATTTGCAGCATGTTTCATGATGTAGTTTATATTCAGTTTTATTTATATAGTGCCAATTCATAACAGAAGTTATCTCACTGCACTTTTCATACAGAGCAGGTCTAGACTGTATTTTACTCTTTTTTTTTTCGAGAGAGACCCAATTATTGATAGCTGAAGGCTCTGGCTCCCATTCTACTTTTGGAGACTCTAGGAACCATGAGTAACCTGCATTCTGGGAGCGCAGTGTTCTAGTTGGGTAATATGGTATTATGAGATCTTTAAGTTATGATGGTGCCTGACCATTAAGAGCTTTGTAGGTGAGGAGAAGGATTTTAAATTCTGTTATGGGTTTTACAGGAAGCCAGTGCAGAGAAGCTAATATCAGAGAAATATGATCTCTTTTCTTAGTTCTTGTCAGTACACGTGCCGCAGCATTCTGGATCAACTGGAGAGTCTTAAAGGACTTATTCGGGCAGCCTGATAATAAGGAATTGCAATAATCCAGCCTGGAAATAACAAATGCATGGACTTGTTTTTCCTGCATCATTTTGAGACAGGAAGTGCCTGACTTTTGCAATGTTATGTAGGTGGAAAATGGCAGTCCTTGAAGTTTATTTCATGTGGGAGTTAAAGGACAAATCCTGATCAAAGATAACTCAGAGGTTCCTTACGGTGCTGCTGGAGGCCAGGGCAATGCCATCTAGAGTAACTATCTTTATATAACGTGTCTCGGAGGTGTTTGGGACCCAAGTACAATAATTTCAGTGTACATTTGAGTTTTGTAACATCAGAAAATTGCAGGTCATCCAGGTTTTTATATCCTTAAGGCATGCTTGAAGTTTAGCTAACTGATTAGTTTCATCTGGCTTGATCGATAGATATAACTGGGTATCATCTGCACAACAATGAAAGTTTATGGAGTGTTTCCTAATAATACTGCCTATATAAAAAGGTGAATAGAATTGGTTCACGAACAGAACCTTGTGAAACTCCGTGACTAACTTTGGCGTGCATGGAGGATTCATTGTTAACATGTACAAACTGAGATCAATCTGATAAATAGGATATAAACCAGCTTAGTGCAGTTCCAGTTTCTGTAATAGGATGTGATGGTCAATGGTGTCGAATGCAGCACAAAGATCTAACAAGACAAGTCCTTTGTCTGATGCAATTAAAAGGTCATTTGTAATTTTCACCAGTGCTATCTCTGTGCTGTGATGCACTCTAAATCCTGACTGAAAATCCTCATATAAACTATTGTTATTTAGAAACTCACACAACGGATTGACGACTGCTTTCTTAAGGATCTTAGAGAAAAAAGGGAAGGTTAGCTATAGGTCTATAGTTGGCTAAAATCCCTGGATCCCCCCTGGAGTGGGCTTTTTAAGAAGAGGTTTAATTACAGATACTTAAAAAAGGACTGTGGTACCATGTAGCTAACCTTCTTTGTTTTATTATCTTCTTTTTAAGATGGGCAATAGAGTCGAGTGTCATTCACACTATCAACAAGATGATCCATTTCAGAGAGCCTGAAATTATCATGAGTCCTCTGTTGTATTGAGATATGGCATTGAATTAAACGTGGAATGCGGCACATCATGTAATCAATGGTCAGATTTGACAGGGGCCCAGAGAAAACTACACTGTCTTTGCATATGTACACACCGACTCAACATTAATTTTAGTGACCTCCAACTGACATAATTGGGAGTTGTTACCGCCGACGTGAATAACAATCTTACTATATTTATGCTTATCCATAGCCAGCAGTTTTAAATAAGATTAAACGTCACCCGCTCTGGCCCCAGAAAAAAAACATTGGACTATGGCTATGTTGTCAAATTGGTGATGTTTTTTTCATTCGCTTGTGTTTTGTCTATTCGCTTGTGTTTTTTGCTTGTGTAAGGTCACTATAGATGCCACAGTTCACAAAGAATGGCATTTAAAAAGGTTCAGTGTGTAAGATTTAGGAGGAGCTATTGGCAGAAATGGAATACAATATTTATAAGTATATTTTCATTAGTGTATAATCACCTGAAAATAAGAATCATTGTGTTTTCAATACCTTAGAATAAGCCCTTCATATCTACAGAGGGAGTGGGTTCCCTTACACAGAGTCTGCCATGTTGAACCGCCATGTTTCTACAGGAGCCCAGAATGGACAAACCAAACACTAGCTCTAAATAGGACTTTTTGCGTTTTTCACGAGTTTCGTGGCCACCGTAGTTTCTCCTACAAGCTTGGAAGGGGAGGGTGAGGCGAGCGGTATTCAGTTGGTTGCAATCTGCTAGATGCAACTAAATCCTACACACTGCTCCTTTATCACCTAGGCGGCAACACCTTTCAACATCAAAACATACCCCAGGCATGTTTTGCTGGGGTAGCAAGCACATGTAAATTTTCCTCTGAAATGTTGGGAGTCTCAACTTTGTGCTGGATTCCACAATCTGATGTCCGTCAGTGACACCATTAAATTGTCCAATCTAATCATTTCAGGGCATATTTAAAAGCCTTTAACGCTTGTAATACCTTTCAGTATATGTCCAGCCTGAACAAAAAAAAAAAGGAACACACCACCATGTTGACAGATCTGTAACCAAATTAAGTAAAGATTGTTAGGTAATCACCTCTGTACTTATATTAAATAAACTGATATTTCTGCCGTTTTTATAGAACAATTTGAGCATCACACCTGCTCCCTGCCTCAGCGATGTGTTGCTGTGCACCTTAACTGATATTGCTTTGACAACATAGGTTTTAAATCCTGTCATGTCAATAAAACAGAGTGAGAGAAAGTGTGTTTGAAGGAGGCAGGTAGATTTTATTTTTCTGGTCAGGGATACTTACAGTTGTCAAAATGTGAGGATTTAGATGAATTAGAAGTTATACACAACCCACTGTCTCTTTCTCTCTCACATACGCACTCTGCTCAGGTGATTGATGGGGCTCAGGTGAGACTGATGGTAATGATGATGAAGATTATGATGATATCTCTTACCTGCTGACAGTCGATTTATTTTGTCATTAAAGTCTTCTCTTAAGGCCCAGTCACTCCAGCATTTTAAATGGCTAAAACTTGCAGGAAATCCATTCATTTCAATTAAATCAACGCAATCAGTAGATTTGCTCATAGGGTGAAGCAAATCCTTGTACATGTGAATTTGCACTATTGACCAATAGCATGCCTTCTTGGAAGTATTAACCTTTGAGGGAACGGAGGGCTTAGGATTCCAAAATGGAGGAAGCTGCAGGAGGAGCTCTGGTGACATTTTAAAAAGTTAGATTTTTGTTTGGAACCGTCCTCACCAGACAAGGCAGCCCTGTCGCATGATCAGACACTTGGACATGTGAATTTGCCTCGTTGTTCATCAGCAAACCATCTTGACGGTGCTGAACTTTGAGGGAAGGAAGCTGTCGTAGCTTACTAGCTGTGTGTCACCATCCAGCTTTATTGAAGCTCCTCTGTCGGAGTAACTGTTCCACAAAAGAGGAACGGTTTGCATCTAGTTGTGAGACAGGAGTCCATGTAACAATTAATTCTTTTGAATTCACTGTGTGAACTTAGTGTGCCAAGCTAACAAGCTTCTTAACTAGCTTGGAGCGTTTTTATTTATAGAATATATACTCATTGAATTAAATTATGTACAATAAAACATATATATTTAAATTAAAACTAAATGCCAGGGGGGAGTAGCGAGGGAACAGCCCAGTACAGAGAAAATAAAAAGAAGTTATGGGAGCTATTGTGACTGTCTACTGCCAGCATGTTTTCCAGCATGCTAGCATGTTTGTGGCCAACGTCAGTTGTTAGCCCTGTGAATGTTCACTACGTCACCAAGCCTCTAGAACCACGTTTCCTTCAGACGTGCGGAAATTCATGATTTGGTCTAGTTTTATTGAACGCAAGCTATTCATTTTTTACACTGGAATCCATTCACTTTCATATTGTTTTTTAGGCTATAACAGGTCTTGAAAACCGACCACATAAATCACTCCATGCTGTGTGATAGAAGTATGAGAATAAAGGAAGGAAAAAAGGCACTGAGAAGGACCTGCATAGGCCTGTTCATACATTTATGGAGGTTGTTAGTGAGCCACAGGCTATAGCAGGTGATTTCACTGATTAGCCCTCAGAGGAATAAACACAAACAGGAACTAATAAGTGAAATCACCTGCTGTAGTCTTTGGCTGGAATGACAATTTGCTCACACTTACATCCTCTCTTCAATACCTTCTTCCCCCCATTTCTGCTTTAGGAGGAATAAGAGGACAGAGAGCAAAGAAAAGGTAGGAAAGAAAAACAACCATCCATGCTCAAGTGACTGAATAGCATCACTGTACTTACTCTGCAGCTTGTCACCTCCAGTCTCATCATTATAATCTCACACCTTCTGAAGCAAAAGATAGTGTACATTAACTGTGCGGGGCACTCTGGTTTTCCCACCTGCTGCTGATCACCGGCACACCTGATGTTCATCATCCAATCAAGCCTCACAGTATATCTACCCGGCTCTACCAGCCAACCAGGGCCAGAGTGTCTCAGTGCACCATTGCGGTATCTTTGCGATGGCCTAGATTTTTAACTAGATGGTGAATCAGAAAACATCAAATATAAAACTTTGGCGTGATACACTTGAGTTTAATCTGTTATCTGTCTTCACTCTGGTATGAAACTCCAGTGATATTGAGATGTATCAGATCAGTCCAGTCAGATGCAGCGTCCAATCAATAACTGTTATCCAATAAGAGGGTGTGTCGGCCAGTAAAAGACTTCCGTGAAGGCTGCTCTCATGTATCCTCATGGCTCCTCAGAGATCCCTCCTCGCTCCTCTGAGCACAAATAAAAGCTTTGGGACAGCCTGCAAGAATGCGGAACAGAACGACTTCCAGAGAGAGGAATTGTCAAATAAGAGACTCCTCGGGACTCTATTCTTGGGTCAATCCTCTTTTCCCTGTATATGCTCCACTTAGGGATCATTCTTAGTAAATATGGCATCTCATTCCACTGTTACGCAGATGATACTCAAATTTACCTGTCTTTGAAACGTAATGATGTAAACTTTTTAAAACCATTGTTGGACCATCTCAAGGACATCATTTTTTGAAATTTTAATGAGTAAAACTGTCCTGATATATTTGGACCCGGTGGTGCCTGCGATGCCCCTCATGTGTTCCCTCGAACCATACGAAAAAATTATTGTTGAATATCTGGGTGTCATAATGATGGTAATTTTAAATTGGACAAACTGAAACTCAGTGATCAAATCTAGCTTTCATCTTTGATCTCAACCAGACTTGACTTCTGTAATGCCCTTTATGTTGGTGTTAGCCAGGCTTTTAACAGGGAAACGCAAGCAAGAGCACATTTCCCCTGTACTGGCCTCCCTTCATTGGCTCCCTGTATGTTTTAGGATTGATTTTTATGATTTTATTGTTTACCTACAAATCTTTAAATGGGCTAGTTCCTACCTATCTCTCCGACCTTTTATATTCACACATCAAGGTCACTCAGGTCTCTTGAACAATTGTTCTTTGTTCTCCCAAGATCAAGGCTGAAGCACAGAGGAAATCGCGCCTTTGCACTTGTAGCCCCAAAACGCTGGAACGAGTTGCCTCTGCAAGTTAGGCTGGCCCCAACACTACCTGTTTCTAATCCTGTCTTAAAAAACATCTTTATTCTCTGGCTTTGTTGCCTTTCTATATTATTGTCCTTTTGTCTTTTAAACTGGTCTTTGTGTGTTTTACTGTGTTGTGTTTATGGTTTTTGCAATATTGTGATTGTATCAAGGTTTAAATCATTGTCTAGGATGATAAACTTTTTACATCTACATTTACATTTGCTTTGCCAGAGACAGAATTTTGTCCCTTTTAGAATCAGCATCAATTATATATTATAATTAAACAAGTATAATTCCAGTTTTGTCCTCATTTAATTTCAAGTAGTTGGTACACATCCAAACTGTAATATTTTTAAAAGCATTCTGTCAAAAGATATAAACTGTTGGGATCATCTGGCACTAACGATATGTATAGCTTTGAAAATGTACGCTGTTACGCCCCACCCTTAGGCGGCCCTATGGGGTGAACAACACTCCACCACAGAAAGATATCTTTTTAGAACAACCAAATTCATGGGATTTATTAACATAAAGACATACAACCAACCAAGACACTAAATCAAGACTATCAAAAGGCACAAAGTCCCAGGCTGAGACGCAGCAAGACCAGCAGTCCCCTTGCCAGAAACCTCTCTTCTGGTGCGGGCACAGGAGCTTTTAAGCACTTCATTCCCAGGCCAGGTGCACCTTATCGAGCAGTCAGATGTAGCACACCTGGGCAGAACTAGAGAGTTACATTTCCTGTAACCTTTACTATGTCACTGCCAGATAAAGGCAAAAATGCCTATATAAAAGTCAGCATTGTTCTTCTTCTTCTTCTTAATAATAATGCTTTCTATTTATCCATCTGAGCACCCAGAGTTGGATTGAAATGTTTTCTGCTTTTTCGTTCTATCTTTGTTTCCGATCAAATAACGCTCTATTTTTCTCACCCACTCTGTAAAAGCATCATGGTCTGCAGCTCCTGTTAATTGCCTTTTATATTTTACTAAATTAAATGTGAACAGGGTGACACTGCTTATTATTAGGAGTGTATTTTCCCTCCTCATTTTTCATGTCAGATGTGCTTTGTGAACTTTAAAGGGCAGTTTTCAACCCGAGCCACTGATAATTTCTGACCTGCTGGATTGTTGGTGGATAAACGTGGACAGTGGTGGTTTTGTGAGTCATTTGGTGGATGATTAATGTACACATTGTACTGAACCCCCACATCTCTGTCAGGTTTCAACAGAGGATATTTAGATGTAATTTTTTCTTCATTCAATAGTCCTTTTTTTCGTCAATCAGCTATCGTATCATTCAGAAACACGAGCTGTTTTCAGTCTAATGGTTTTTCAGACAAATGCATTTAGCTGCAGAGAGGAGATGTCCAATTAGAGCTCAGTGTTGCGTCGCCAGAAATGCAATTAATTCTTCCAGTATCAAGGTGCATATTATTTGATTCTGGATTGTTTGCACCAAATGTGACTTTAAATGTGCATAAAATGACTCTGTATGTTTATATAATCCTTTTGTGATAGCAAGTTGCTTCAATGTGAATGACTTGTTCTGTACCAGTCCAGGAAATGTTTTCACCGTAATTTTTTATTTTATTCTACAGAAAAACTATGAATTCACAATAAAATCAACACTCCTAATAGCTAAAACAAAACAAAACCAGCTTATAATAAATATAAAAATGATATGAAACTAAAAACATAGGTTTACTCCTATGAGTCAAACTGCATCTTATGACATTTATAACATTTGTACTTCAAAGTAAAGTGAAAAAGTGCTTCCCCATTTGGGTGGCCCCTCCTCATTACCACCACCTTAAGCAAAGCCCTTACACTGTGTTCACACATACAGACACTGTCGGTCTCTGGCCTCTCAAAGCTGTGGCTCTGTGTGTGTGTGTGTGTGTGTTGAGCACATAATTCTTACTGTATACTCTGCTCCAACTCGACAGTTGTTTTCTGACGTGGCCACCGTACCACACATGAGGAAGTTGTTAATTTCCTGTTGCACAGTTTCCAAACTGTTGCAAAATAACCACAGAAGCCTGCTTTCTCTTGTGCACATCAATCTTGTCAGTTCTGATTAATTATTTAACAGTTTCTTATACAGCATGTTACAGTATTTATGGGTGTACATTAAGTGCTCACAGTGTAGCTATGTAGCTGCTGTAGTTACCCTGTAGCTGACGTGCTCCTCCTCAAAAATGTAACACGTCAGGGGTTGCAGCGGCGATACCACATGGGGATTGCAAGAACTGGGATTTTCAGGATGGGCTGCTACTGTTTTCTCCTTCAAGTTTCTGATACTTGTGACATTATCAGGAAGGAAGGAAACTGCGGTCACCGCTCTCTATCACAGTGAATAGAACAATGTAAACAGTCCGACCACACACAGTGGTCTCAAATTCAGTAATAAGACGCTCTATATAACAAAGTAAATGAAAGAATGTAGAATCAATTAGTGTAGGGAATATAAGTAAAGCATTATATGACCTGATACATCTGTGGTGGTGCTATCAACGGGTAAAATCACACACGCAAACTATAAATGATCATAACTGGAGGTATCAACAGCTGGATTCACTTTTCCCTTCTGCTTGTGCTACAAGATTGACTGCTGTGAGACTGATTCAGAGAAAATCCATTGTCAGGAAAATCAAGACACTGTTCACTGCACACTTCTTTAATAACCATTTTCAAAGTCCAAAGCTTGTAGTCCAAGTGAGGTCACGAGTCATTGGTTTTTATGTCAAAGTCGAGTAACAAGTCATTATTTTTTGTCAAGTTGAGTCTAAAGTAATCACACTCATTCTTGCAGAGTGAATCGAGTCCACACCTCGGTTGAAAACCAATCAGTCTGACTTCCAATATGGCTGCTGGAGGGAACGCCATGTCACCTGAATAATCAGAGTACTGTTGAACAGATTTAAATCCACGCATTAGAGCTCATTCAGCTGCTGCGCATTATCAGGAGAACGATGTCAGCTAAAATCTCAACATAGAAGTGTGATGCAAATGTACGGTCATTATATACATCATTAAAAAATAAACGGCACACAATGATAGCATGTGGGATTTGTAAGAACAAAGCTATTAGCTGACCGTTTTCCTATCACTGCCTCTGATTGCCCCGCAACAGATTGCTAATTAGCTGCAATAGATAAGGGAACAGCTGTCCTCTCTGGCCATTTCCCCACTTGTTACATTTAATATTTTAGGTGTTTAACAGATGCTGCCAAGTCAGCTGAAAGATCTTCACACCAAACGCGAAGCGAATATTCGTACGAGTAAATACAACTTGTGAATATTCACCGTTCCTGGCTTACTGTAGCGGTATGAAAACAAACTGATTATGCTGTGATTAAATTGCAATAAATGGATCAAAAGGCTGCCGAAATAACTACATCAGGATGCCGATTTGTAAAAAGTCTGAATTCATGCTTTGACAGGTCTGTCCGCAAGACGATAAGCAAACAACTTTTTAAATGGAGTTTGGATCGATCAGGGTTAATGCTAGTGCAAACTTGGTTCATAGTAAAGTACAACCGATAGCTGTAATCAAGTAAGAGACACATTTTCAGAACTTGCCAGGTAGTCCTCGACATTATTTATCAGAATCAGATCATTTATATCATATATAATATCAATTTATATTATTATAATCGATTATCAGTGTGTTTTCCTGCCAGATTCTGGACCGTTTGAGTTTTACCTTTCTGAACACAAACCGGACCGGTTCAAAAATGTAAACAATGTATCATCCTCGCATTGGTTTGATTCAGGGACCGGACCTTTAGGTGTGAACTTGCCCTAAAATTTGACCGACAAGAACTAGACTACATGTCTTTAGTTATTGTTGACTAGACTAGATTAAAACTACATTTTTGTAAAACAAGACTAAAACAGCTGAAACACAGGTGCCAAAATCACAGTAGTTCATGTTTGTTTTCCATAAAAACTTGAGGAAAAAAAGACTACTCTGGTAGTAATTGCAAAAGTCACCTTGTCTCTTAAACATTTTGCTGAACCAACAAACCTACTGATGTGTTTTGGCTTAAGCCTTCATCAGAACATAAATTACATTAATCAGTCATATCATACAATCAGGAATCAGCAGAAAAACAGCTGAAATTCAATGGTGAAGCAGCACTCCTGATTCCTCTTCCATATATTGGTATTTAATTTATGTTTATGTTGATGCCAATGGCAAGGCAGGAATTAAACCACGGACACAGGGCCAGTGCCGTGGACGCCCCGGAGTGTGGCTGTAATGCCCCTTCTAAAATTAACTACCCACACGGCCAGTTTGGCATGCCCTGTTTTGAACTGGCCGTTGTGCCTTTGAAAGAAAGTTGCGGATTTCCTCATTTAAAACGATAAACTCATGTTTCCCAGCATCTCCGTCATCACGCTGGACAGCAACAGTAGCACCAGATTTCTCCATGGATTTCTCTCATTCCAGCAAATATAGCTGTGTTAACGGAAACATTAACAGCTAACCCGCTAGCTAAAACTAGCTGACAATTAACGTTATGTGATAAGCACAAATAGCTAAACACTGTACAGTGTAACTATTAATACATGTGTGTTTTAAAGTTTACCTGGATATTGCTGCATAATGTTAGCTAACTACAAACTTGTTGTGTAATCTGACGGGTTGCAGATGTTTACTTTACTTTTTCAGCGCAATGCCACAAAAGGAGCGCACATATGGTATTTTTACCATGATAATGCTAACGTTAATGCTAATGAGGTGAGTCAGTTTTGTGACTGCTCCTATCTCAGACTCAAATGCTAATAGTTGCATGGGTGTCGAAACTTTGATCACCCTTAACCCATTAATAGACTGTTTTTTCATGACTTTTTTAATAATAAAATCAGTACTGTTTTTCAATACAGACGCCAGATTGTTGATTGTATACTGTTTTGTCTTCATACAATGAAATTATCAATTAATCTTATTGCACCGTTGGTTTTGGCCTTGGTGCCCTACATTTTGGCTTCAATGCCCCAATAAATTTGTATTGTATCAAAGTAACCAAAGTGGCCTTGCCCCAGAAATGACTAAATTCCAGGCCTGCAATGGTGCATGTAGTTATATCATATGGTGTTGCAGACCTTTTTAAAGTAAAACATACTGTTGAAAGTCCATCTCTTTTTAAAGCAGGAGCACTGGAAAAGTCCTTGAGGAACAAACTGCTGTTAGCTGCTGCAATCAGCCAAAGTTTGGGTTTAGGTTGAGCGTCTCCAAACGCAAGCAATGTACCGTGAAATGCCTTCATTACTGTGGCGTCGGCATCAACAGGAAGATGAGTCTGTGGCTCGGTGAGATCTGCAGACCTTTTCGGCATCAACCAGAACAGCAGAAAGAAATCCTTTTAAAAAAATGTGTGCTCCCTGTCTTCAATAGACACAAAGAAGGGGAAAAAGGAAATTACTTTTTATTGTTAAAAAGTAGATACAGTACATCTCTAAATCATGATTCTTATTCTACTGTAACATAACTTTTGCCAAATTAATGTATACATTTTAAACAACGAAATGTTTGTGGTAACAGACACAATACTGAAAGATTAAAACCTGCTTAAATATTTGAGAGAAAAAAAAGATTGCATGCAGCATCAGACATTTGCTTGGATAGTTTGAGGTCATTTTAATATAACTGTAAATAAGTAAACACATAACATTCTAGTCTTTTGTTGGGATATGATGCCGGTCTGTCTGGGTAATTTGATTTCTCCTGTAGTGCTCAAGGGAGTCGTTTTAGCAGCTGGTATTTTTATTTTCTTTTATTTCTGTTATGGAAGTTGGAGTGGTTTAGTGTACTTCCATTTAGTTTATTTTGGCATTTCTCACTCTGAAGCGTTGAACAGAATAATAAAACTGCCACATTGGACTGGCACTCTGTCATGCTGCTTATCCAATTTAGATGCCATCTCGTGGAGTTCAGGGCTTTGGTTTAGTTCCAGTTTGTTTATCTTTCATTGCTCACCCTGAAGCACAATGAATTGAACCGAATGATAAACCTGCTACTTTAGACTGTGGTGCTGTCTGCTGGTCAGCCTTGAAATCGTTGACGAAAGAGGAGTCTTTACTTTTCATACCATGTTTGGCCGTGAAACAATAATAACGAACCCCCGTTTCAGCACAACCTCTGTATGGGTGCTGGTCTTGACAGACCTGGATCTATTCAAAGCACTATTTCTGATGCTGCTTCAGATCTACTTTATCCCTACAATGCATTCACATATAGACATAGAACATAAATGTGCTCATTTAGCATGTGGCTAAAACACAACCTAAACTACATCAGTTCAAACATGGCCAACCCTAACACCTAACCCTTAAGCGGGTTGCCAGCAGGCAGTTGGAGGCAACTCGTGGTCCTTCAGAATTAACATTTCCCATTACTCAACACCAGACACCCACTGAGAAATAGCACGCTAGCTAGCTAATTCTTGTCTGATGTGGTCTGATAAATTCATCAAAGTCCCCCATATTGATATTTTCCAAGCTACTGTAGCTGTCATATTTTGGTTTCCATGGGAACGTAGCCGTCAAGGCTTTCATCACACAGAAGTGGGCGCCTCCTGGCTGCATCCCTCACCTCTCTCCAAGAACTGGTGTTGCACTCTGTTGCTCACACAAACTGTGACACAAGTAGTTGTGAGTAGAATGAAAAAAAAAACAGTTTGAAAGAGAAGTCAAACCCTGCCTACTTTCATACCTTCACACACCTGGCCAATCACTGGTGGGTGTCACTGTTGGAAAGTTCCAAAATAGTTGGAAGCAGCCCCACCTAATTCCTTCATTAGAAAGGGGGTCTCATACGCTGTCAGACGGTCCGACGAGCGCTTTGTCTGAAACACATAGAGGCCTGGTTCTCAGTCGGCGTCCCAGTTCATCCCAGAGTTGCTGGATGGGCTCTGTGGAGGCCAGTCAAGTTCCTCCACACCAAACTGGGAAAAGCATTTCTTTATGGAGCGGCTTTGTGCACGGGGGCGTTGTCATGTGGAAACAGGAAAGAAACGCAAACTGTTGACACAAAGTTGGAAGAACAATGTTGTCTAAAACATCACTGTATGCTGTAGAATTTTCCCTTTTTATTGTACCTTTTTATCTGTCTGTGGTAGCTGCGGGTTAAGGTTTGGGAGTAAAGGTTTAATCTCCTGCTCAGTGTGGAGGTGGGCAGGGCTAGCTGTCAGCTGCAGAGGGAGAGGCGGGGGAGTGGCTCAGGTGAGTAGTAATTGTCACAGCTGTGTCGTGTTGACTAATTATGCTCTGCCCTTTATATTCAGTAGCGGGAGGGCTTGACTCACACGAGCAACGCCAGTCAGCCTGGATTCTTGTTGGATGAGCGTGAAAAGAGGAAAACAGCAGCAGCACGATCGCGCTGCACTCAGATTCTCTACAATGTTCTTTCTAACTAATCTTCTTTCTGTCTACACTGTCCCAGCTTCTCCACTGCCCTCCTGTTGCTCAAGAAGCAACTTTGGCACACCTGAATGTTAAACACTGGTGATATATTTTCTCCATCACCAGCATCCTCTTGTTGTAATAGTCTTGTTTCATGTAGGTTTTTGTGCTGATACCAACCCTTTATAAGCCTGGAGCACTTGTCCAACAGTATAATCACCAACTGCAGACTCTTTTTCTGGAAACTGCTCTCTTTCTTTCAGGTCCTCTGTTAGTGTCAACCTCAGTCTTTTGCACATTCAAAATCATCCGGCTAGACAGAGGCCAAAAGCAACAAAGAGAGACAGAAAGAAAGACACAGCGGAGACAGAAGTGAAAGTTGAGGAGAGCTGTAACAAAAGACAAAATAAATGGGAGCAGAAAGAAAATCTAAAGACAGGAGAGGAAGAGCAGGAAGAAAGAAGCTCATGTCAGTGGAGAGTTGGTGAGGGAGCTCATTACTGAAGGAAAGATGACCTACGTGACTCTCCCCACATACTGAGAATGATTGATCCTTCGTGTTATGGCTGCCATCACTGGAAATCCCATATGGGCTTAACACTGTGGGACTCAATCAGGAAGAAGGGCCTTCCATTAAATATGATTTTCAAGATGTGTGCAGGTAAAACTGCCTGTCAAATTTACTCTATCCGAACCCTTTAACCTGGAAAAAGTTTCCCAACTGAGAAAGAGATGATTCCACTTTTTAACTTAGCTCTCAGTATGCAAATATGACTGAATCATAAACATGCAGACAGCATAGGAGCGAATTACTAATTGGTTGAGATAAGAGCTCCCAAAGGCATTTATCCATAATGAAAAAGTACTTAGCAGAAATTTCAGTCAAACTGAGTTAAATGACGTCAACAAAGTTATTTATTCAGATATTTGCTGTTATGTTACACCATTTCTGTAATGTAGGTTTTTGTACAACTTGAACCCTGCGGATATGTGCGGTGTGGTCGGCCGACAGAAACACTGATGGACTGTGTTTGGAAATGAAAAAGTCGTGTTTTTAAAGATTTATGTCTTATGAACCAATGAGCTTGGAGCTGAGAGCCACAGACAGGAAGTCAGACAGTACTGAGAGACAAATGAGCAGATTTAAGTCTTTGCATGGTTTTTAATAAGATAAATATAGAGTAATACCAGAGTTGTCCTTTCATTGAGGAGTCCTCATTAAGTTACATGCAAGGCACATATTGCACAGGCAACAAACACATGAACAAACCAATAAAGTGCCCCCCTTTCCTCCACAAGATATTCCTGTGATGGAGAAGGTGAAGCTTAAGACCTCCTATTTAATAAAGAATCTCTGGGTGTAGTTGCTTAAATGAATTTGCAATCACCACAGATAGTCCGGTAAGAACTGGAGAAGAAGATGTCCTCGCTTTATTAACTACCACACATAAATAATGCGAGCCACTCTGTGTTAGACTTGGGTTAGTTCCAGTTTGGACAACAGATCAATAACTGTGAACTGACGTGGTTTCTGCAACATTATACAAAGTAGGAGTAACATAACAGCAGTAATTATCAAACTAATTATGCAGTTTACCACTTTTCCACCTACATGAAGCTGCTACATGACTGCACTGAACAGAAAATATACATTTAACCGATGTATAATATTGACAACAGTAACATATTAAGCAAACAGAGAGCTTACTCAGTTATGAAAGCAAAGTTACTGCACCAAGGCCTTTTAGCTGTAGCCAGTAGGCGATAGGCCGGTCGGATCCCCCCGTTTAGGCGCTCAGGGATTATTTAAAGGCCCTAATGCTGAGCTTTTGAACAATTCCCTCATTTATGCCTTTTATTTATTCAGGTAATCTCACTGAGATCAAGATCTCTTTTGCAAGAGAGACTGAGTGCAGCAGATAGAAAGAAAAACAAACATAGCCAGACATGACTAAAGACTAAAGGACATACAGCATCAGAGACAGCCACAGACGTCACCACACAGATCTGAAGATGAAAGTTTCTATTATATCGTTTGGTGTTATGGAGATGGTGCTGGAGAGCGCATTTTATTCACATCATGTTCATCCTCACCAAACCGTTCAGTGAGCCCCGGTGCACCGAAACATCTGCAGCTGATGTTTCTCCTCTTTAATTCAGCTTTTTCCTTTCATTTGTGTGTGTATATATATATATACACATGAGAAATTAGAGAAGTACCAAGGGCTCAGAGAAGAGCTGGAGAAGGCCTGGAAGGTGAAGGCGACAGTGGTGCCCGTGGTCATCGGGGCACTCGGGGCAGCGACCCCCAAACTGGAGGAGTGGCTACAGCAGATCCCTGGAAGAACACCAGACATCTCGGTCCAGAAGAGTGCAGTACTGGGAACAGCAAAGATACTGCGCAGAACCCTCAAGCTCCCAGGCCTCTGGTAGAGGACCCGAGCTCGAAGGATGAGACCACCCGCGGAGGGTGAAGGACAAAGATTTTTTATATATATATATATATATATATATATATATATATATATATATATATATATATATATATATATATATATATATATATATATATACGTATATATATATATATATATATATATATATATATATATATATATATATATATATATATATATATATATATATATATATATATATATATATATATATATATATGCTATATATATATATATATATATATATATATATATATATATATATATATATATATATATATATATATATATATATATATATATATATATATATATATATATATATATATATATATATATATATATATATATATATATATATATATATATATATATATATATATATATATATAATATATATATATATATATATATATATATATATATATATATATATATATATATATATATATATATATATATATATATATATATATATATATATATATATACGTGTATATATATATATATATATATATATATATATATATATATATATATATATATATATATATATATATATATATATATATATATATACGTGTGTATATATATATATATATATATATATATATATATATATATATATATATATATATATATATATATATATATATATATATATATATATATATATATATATATATATATATATATATATATATATATATATATATATATATATATATATATATATATATATATATATATATATATATATATGTATATATATATATATATGTATATATATATATATGTATATATATATATATATATATATATATATATATATATATATATATATATATATATATATATATATATATATATATATATACGTGTATATATATATATATGCTGTCGTGAAAATATCCCACGTTCAACTTAACGGGCTGCAGTGAGAGTAAAAACATTATGGGATGCTTCATCAGAGATGTAAAATGTTAATCCCATGTGCAAATGCAAAATGCTCCATGAACACAGTAATACAGTTGATGAGTCAACTTGTGCTGCTCATGTATTATTCACAGGCTGTTTGCTCACGCAGACCTGGAGTCAGACGAGTCCTGCCTCACAGACACATCTTCCTCACACATCAAAGTGCTGTATTGATTACTTTTTGGGGGGGGGGTTGGTTTTTCAGCTTCTAAGACGGTGTTTCACTTCACGGTCCTATGAGTTGCCTGCAAATAATGTTTGTGTCAGTAAAGACACTATTTTCAGTTTAGAAAAAGTGAGATGAAACTTTATTGATCCTCTGAAATAACAAAAATAAGAGAAAACTGAGAAGGAAAACACAATATGCAGCTTTTGAAAAAGTTCGGTAAAGATCTTTTCTGTCACCATTTGCCTTTGTTGTTCTACGTGTGAAATGTCACTCTCTTCCTGTTCCGTTCTGAATAAAAACTACAGGCTCTAAAGGCCAGTCTACACCTGCAGAGTGTTGTGAAGTGTGATGTCCCTCACTTGTTCATCCCACAGAACACATATCTGCTTCCATTTAAACAAACTCACGTCAAGACGAGTTTCTCTCTCTCTTCTCAGGCAGTCAGTCAAATTATATTTAAACATTCATATATTTGAATGTAAGACAGAATACAGGTGCGTCAATGAGAGGGACCCAGGTGGGACGGTGAGGTCACAGGGAGCAGAGGTGAAGAAGGTGCAGGACTTTAAGTACTTAGTCAACGGTTCAGAGCGATGGAGACTGTGGGAAAGAGGTGAAGAGGTGAGTGCGAGCAGGTTGGAGCGGGTGGAGGAAAGTGTCAGGTGTGTTGTGTGATAAAAGAGTCTCAGCAAGAATGAAAGGACAGGTGTTGGAGACGGTGGTGAGACCAGCGATGTTGGACAGCTTAGAGACAGCGGCGCTGAAGGAAAGACAAGAGGCAGAGCTGGAGGCAGCAGAGCTTCAGATGCTGAGGTTCTCTTTGGGAGGGACGAGGACGGACAGGATCAGGAACGAGGACATCAGAGGGACAGCTCGTGTTAGATGTTTCGGAGATAAAGTCAGAGAGGACAGATCGAGGTGGTTTGGACGTGTTCAGAGGAGAGACTGTGAATATATTGGTAGAAGGATGCTGAGGCTGGAGCTGCCAGGCAGGAGGTCTAGAGGAAGACCAGAGAGGAGGTTTATGGATGTAGTGAGAGAGGACAGGAAGCTAACTGGTGTGAGTGAAGAGGACGCAGAGGACAGGGTTAGATGGAGGCGACCCCTGAAAGGGAACAGCCGAAAGGAAAAGAAGAAGATTCATATATTTAAATGAAGTAAATACAATATACTCCTCTACCAGCCCCAGTCTGTGCGTCCTTTTCTCTGAAAGATAAATACCCAGAGATGTTTGACAAACCCAGGAGGTCGTTAAACAATACCTACTGCTGTTCTGAGGGTGTGTCCAAAATTCTTAAAGTCTCTTCAAGTATCTGGATGAAAAAATATTCTGTTCGCTGCTAAAAAAAAAAAACAACCCAATTTTTAACCCATTTTCAAGTACGACACTGTGACCTGTGCAGGTAGTTTGGATTAGGAAACGTGTTTAATGATAATACATGAGAAGCTCAAGCTCGGGCTCAGCCTACTTGAAAACGGTTTTTGTCCAGTAGATATCTGATGTGACTCAGATATCAGTTCCCTTTCAGCAGTTCAGTAGCTGAGTGCTGCTGATGGAGTTGGGATTAAATGGATGGATGCTTTAGTAGCACTTATGTGCCTCTGATACCACGCGTCTGCTGATGACTCATCCACTTTCCCGCGCTGTCAAAGCTCCTCTCATTCAGAACTTTCACGCATTAAATCTCACAACAGCTGAGCCCGTGGCAAAGATCTTAAAGGAAAACTACAGTTTATTACAACTTGGCTTTAATTTTTGTAGCTTATAATAACATTGTGAAGTCGAGTCAGCTTATTTAGCACAGTTTAAAAACAACCTGCGGTTGACCAAAGTGCTTTACACAACACAAAAACTGACAAAAAGACACAATGACATGGACACATATTTACATAGTTTTTAAAAAAGAGCTACCGATCCTTTAACATATCAGAATTTGAATTTATATTAGTTTGTAAAACAAGTTTGACTGTTTTGTTTTTCCTCCATCAGCAGTTCATTTCATCCTTTCATCTGAATGCATTTTCCAAGAACTTTCAGACAGCAAGTGCTTATATTTAGTTGCTATTTCCCCCCAAATTTAGCTTCGAAGATCCACATGATTCCAGTTGCTTTTGTACACTGATCTTCCTGCAGTCCCCAATATTTATTTTACTGGCCTTCGAATAATTACTCTCCCCATGTTCCTGTGAAGGGACTCACGTAATACAGTTTCGGGATCTGCTTCCAGCTGAGCAGTGAATGATGTCATCGTGCTCGGTCTGTTTGGTGACCTCTGTAATCCTTTGGGAAATTCATTCCTATTTACATGGTTCTGAATCCTCTCTGTCCTTGTTGTAACAACGTGCAGTTTTATCCATACATATCAGAACCACCTCTTATCTGCTGTCACTAAATTGGAATTTAGTAAGTATATGTCTCCGACATCTTGTCCCAGAGAGCCACATGCTATGACTTCCTCTGCGAGATGGCTTCTACAGACTCAGTGTGCTGTGTGTTATGTGCTGTTCTGCTCTGCTGGTTGCAGGCACGACTCCGACATAATGGATTTCATGTTGTTACATTTGTTGCTGTAGCTGAGCTTTGAGTAAGGCACTCGAGTCTTGCTCTAAGTGCTTCTCTCTCCTCATTTCACTGATTAGAATTAGTTCCCCAATCAAAACTGTCTGTCCTGGTTTTCTCTCATCATCATATCTTAAGACTGAGGTTTATCAACATGAAGGATTGTCAGTAAATCCTAAATTACCAACAATAAATCAATTGTTTTCTTTAGCATAGACTCTGCCTGGGGTTAATAAACCGCATGATTGGACAGCATGATTGTTCCATCACCGCTCTTTCGCTGAGCTCGATATAATTTGGGTTTGTTCGTCATTCCTGCCAACATCCGTCCAGTGTTCGTGTCCTTAAGTTGTGAGCTTCTGCTGCTGTTACTTTCCTTGCCTGAAGGTGGAGCAGGTTTGCCTGAAACTGTTGACACTGCAGCTGGATGCTATTGGCTGGGTCTGGTTTTAGGTTCTTTTCAGATCCTTCATTTCAAGGTGATCAGTGAAATTTGTCAATAAAGGCTGAAAAGTCACACCTTTATATCACAGTACGTGCCTCTGCTTCCTCACTGATTCACATTTTATCTGCACGTTTTTTGATTTACTTGCAGCCTGTGCAACATTTGAATGAAAACATAATTAATGTTTCGTTATGTATTGTGATCTTTTGACGATGGTAAAGGATCTTAAGCCATATTTTAGTGAACCCATGAGTGTTGGGAACATGCTGAACGTGTGGATTATCCTGCAGTGAGTGGTTTGAGAAGTCTTCGGTTTTCTCCCATGAAAAACGTGTAAACATTACGAGTCATTGTGACTAATTAAATTTGAGCTTAACACAGTCCACAGGGTTTGGGGAGTGTCTGATACTCTAAAGCTGTGGTTTTCAAACTGTGAAGCACCTCCCGGGGGGGGGGGGCACTGAGGGAGAAGCTTAAGAAATATCACGAAAATGCACCTGCTGCTAGCAGGCTGGACTACTGTAACCCTCTCCTGCGTTCTACCCAGAAAAAGTGCTGACCAGGAGCAGCAGGAGAGAACACATCACACCTGTTTTACAGTCCTGACATCGGTTGCCCGTTAGTTTCCGTGTTGATTTGACTTGTTTTTGAAGCGCTTCACGGTCTGGCACCGGCATATCTGTCTCACATGCTTACAGCATACGAGCCGGTACGACCCCCCCCCCGTTAGTGGTTCCCAAGTGCAGGACTAAAACTTCTGGTGAGGCAGCTTTTAGCTTTTATGCCCCGAGCCGCTGGAACAGCCTGCCGGAGGATCTGAGAGCAGCTGGAAGAAAAACTGAAAACTACCTCTTCAGCCAGGCTTCATTTATTAGGATTATTTTATTTAATTATTGTTTTATTGTATTTATTATTGATTTTATTTGTTCTTATTTTGCTGTCTTTTTATATATTTTATCCAATTTTTAGTCTAGTTATTATCTAACTCTATTTTACTATTATTATTATTACTATTATTATTATTATTATTATTATTATTATTATTATTATTATTATTATTATAGCTTTTAATCCTTTTTTCATTATCATCATTTTTATCTTTGTTCTGTCTTTTAATGTCTTATTTCACTCTATTACGGTCTACACTGTCTTATTGTCCGTCACATGAAGCACTTTGAACTGCACTAACCTGTGTGAATACTAATAAAGTTTGACTGATTGATACGGTGAAAGGCACAGGTGCATGCAGGTCTAAAAAACAACAGGAAGTTAGTTATTGTAGTTTGGCCCGTTTACCAGCGCCGACAGCAGTTGGAGCAGCAGGGTTGTTTATTGTTGACAACATATGATTTTTATTTTTACTGCCCAGCCTGGTGTTTGGTTTTCACAATTTCTTCCTTCATAAATGTATTGATATTATTGGCCAGATATCATACATGTAGAGGTAAATTGTCTGATACCAAAGCTTTATTTTCTGTTTTCTTAAAGGAATTTGAACTTTGTTGAAACTATTAAACGCTCTCTTAACAAGAAGCTTTTAAAATCGTTTTCTGCCTGTTATAATTATAATGTGATTCTTTAATCCCCCCTGTTTTTTTATTCTTTTTGTCTACATTACTGTTTGAATAATTGTCGTGGATTATCTACCTTCATTTATATTTATTACATTTATCTTTTTTTCTATTTTTTTGTATTCCTCTTTGCATTTCTCTGTTTAATCTGTAAAATAGTTATTTTTCAAATGTATCTAAAATGAATCTTTGTGTGCATACTTACAGTTCTGTGCATGCACATTTGTATGTGTGTGTTTTGCCTCTCTGAGTGTGTGTGTGTGTGCATATTTCTGTGTGACTTTTTCTGTCCGTAGCTAATAGCTGAACAGGCCGATGAACTCTGACAGCCCCAAAACTCTACTTTCCTTTAAGGGGATTTTAATGGTCTTTCTGCCTCATTGCCTGATACACTAAACACCAACAAGGCAGATGGAGGAAGGAGAGAGGACTGCCTCTGACACAGCCTGACACTCCGATAAAACAAAACCTACAGCTAAAAGGTTTTTATGGGAAAATAGGCTTAAATGTCCTAAAGATAAGCCGCAGTAGAAAACAGTGTTTGCCCGAGTTAGATTTTGGAGTGTGGAGGTCAAGGTGGGTTTCGATGGATCCACTGATGGTCAGGAAGATCTCAACTGAAAGTATCAGTTAATAAAGCGTGATAAAAGTCAACACGGTGTGCAGGTTTGCTGTTTGCTCAAGGTCAAAAGTCCTGAGGTGCGACATACGGGGGGAGTATCAGATCAGTTTGCAGTTTTGCTAAATTTGGAGCTCTGCATGAAACTCTCCGAGCCTGCTCGCAGTTTATCCACATGTTCAGCTCAGCTCAGTCTGCAGGGATTCTGAACCCCAGGTGAAAAGTAACTAAGTACATTTACTCAAGTAATGTACCTAAGTACAGTTTTAAGCTACCTGTGCTTTTATTATTTCCATTATGTGCTACTTTTTTCTTTGTCACTATATTTATTTGACAGCAGGGAGTTATGTTGCAGCTTTAATTTGCACATGATCAGTTTATTATGTATACAACGCATTGCTGTGTATGAAACTTCAGAATATATTTCCCTGCAGACATGCTTTAATAAATGAAAATATTCTGCTTGGAATAATAATTTGTGTCTGACATTTTGATTACCTTTTTGTTACAGTTTGTTTAAAAATCTTAAAATTACATCTACTCTCTCATTGAAAAATCCAGAATCTGTGAATATGCAAATATTGTTAATTTCTTTAGTTTAACAGCTGGACACAAGATGTCTCCTACTTCAGTGAACAGTCTGTTCTCAGTGTTTGCGACCTGGAGGCTTAAAGTTTCCACATCACACTTGTGTCAGTGTGTATATTGGAGCATGATTGGTTCCAAACTAGTTGTGATGTCATAAATCCTGCAGGTACGTCCAGGTGTTAAACTGAGGTTTAAGGTGAGCACAGAGAAACTTTCACGTGCAAACAAACTCCGTCTCCCTCTGTAATATAAAAAAGACTGAGCACCAAAGGTCCCCTTATTGAAATAATGTGTACTTTTAGTTTTGATGCTTAATTAAATTCAGAATTAGGGACTCCCAAGGAGCATTTCAGAAAGAAACATCCAATCACAGAGCTTAAAATTATGTTACCTGCATTGCTAACGGCAGCTGGAAGCTACACGAGTCAACAATTTTGGATGAATTCGGTAAATTTAGCAATATTTTTAGTTCACATCAACAACAAACCATTTTGAATTTGCCACAGCTTTGTTTCACACCTCTGACCAGCTTCTTCTCCATAGCAATGGTGGCCGAGGCTCATGGGTATTGTAGTTTTTAAAGCCATCCACCATGCCAAACTTTCTTAGAAATTAAGTCGAAACTATTCAAACTGATGGTCAGAACATAAGCTATAGTGTGGTTTCATTACTCGGTTGACTTTGACATGTAAAATTTGTAGTAGGGCTTGTAATTGAGTCTCTTTCATTGCTACTTTTGGACATCTGGATTCTTCTTCCTCCATTGCTATTGAAGTCACCCTAAACAGTAAAGCAACATCTGTAAAAATGCACCATATTAACTGTTATTTATTCAGGTTCAGACCCACAACTTGAAAATAACCACTAGATATTGTGAAGGATCTGTCTCTCTCTGTCACACACACACACACACACACACACACACACACACAGAGGATTGACCCGGAGGCCAGATGAGAGCTGTGAAGGAAGAACTGGTGCTGGTGTTCCATTAACCTGTAACGCCTTGTCAGATCAGGCCAGTCAAATTGTCAAAGACACCAGATAGACGCACATATACACACACACACACACACACACACACACACACACAGTGGTGAGATCCTCTGTCAGTGTGATTAAGACTCCTTGACTTTTAATCAGTTTAATTAGGCAGCTGAAAAGGCCAGCGTGCAGTTTACTGGTCAGATAAACGAGCAGGAAAGGCCGGCCTTTGTTCGTTCATTAAACCCAACACCAATGGATTTAACAATAACAATTACTGACTCCAATGTGACTGTTCTCTGCAGTCGGTCCTAGTTTCAGACTGCAGTTACACATAATGAGGAGAGAAGAACCTCAAGCGTCTTCAGACAAAAATGTTTCTTTTCTTTCTTTTTTACTGGCAGCTCTGCGAGTGTCCCTGCTGCAGACTATTTATTAAAGGCACCCTGTGGAGGTTTCTTGTCAACACAGTTATTACAGTTATTTACATTCAGTTGTTTTTTTTTTACCAACATTATTATAAACAGAACAGACTTTTAATGGATTTATTCATGTTTCCGTAGTTCCAAAATGTTCACAGGTAATAAACTGTTGCTGTCACTATGGTTTTTTCAATATATTCAGATAACAAGATAACCTTTCTCAATAACCTTTTTGTTTGTTCGTTTGTTTTCCAGATAAATATGATTCATACCACCCACATTTTAAGGTTTTCTTTCTTTAACATAAATCAGGACTTCATAATGAAAGAAGTACACAGTAGTGTTATCTGTCATTTATTGTTCTTGCTGCTAATATAAAAGAAAAAGCATGTTCAGTATTTATAGTTTAGTTTATTTTTTATTTCCGTGTAATGCCAAACATCTGGCCCATCCCACGTGGAATTACACAATGCCGCTATTTTACAAAACATACATGAACAAAAGAGCAAAAGAAAAAAAAGATTACAACATTATAAAGTATTTCTATATTCTTTCAAATGACATATTTGAAATAACAAATGAACTGTACACTAAAAAAGAACTGCTACGTACCTACAGTTTGTCCTGATAAAGAGCTCTTTTTTTTATCTCATCTCCCAGGCTTTCTTCAAATAACCAGCTTAATCAAAATGTTTTATATGTGAACAGCCAACTCAATCTTTCTGCATCATCTATATTTTTAAAATCAATATCAATTTTTATCGTAATAAACAAAGTTTTGCATGGTTCCCAGTAAAAAGTGTTTAGTCTATATGTGATTTTTTGTTTCTATGTTGATTTAAAATGCCAATTATGTCTGGGGTCAGTTTGAGCTGGTAAATACCATTCACATGTCACAAAAGTGAACATTGGATGAGGGTCAAGTGTCTTGGTGACAGTCAGGTCATAACTTTTTGCACCTATTTGCTTCGTTGCCAGTCTGCCAGTCACTAATCTCACTAAAGTCACTAACATCTTTTCAGAACCTGCCATTTCCTACCTGTCCAGCAGATGTCCCCAGTTCCCCCCCCCCCACATTTTCTAAACTACTCCCCTGAACAATGATCGTCCAATCATAGCTAAGCATCTGTAACTGGGCACGGCAGCTTTGGATTTTTCCACGTTGAAGCCGTGTGCATGAGACTTTAAGAAGTGTGACGCTTTGAATCTCATGAGTTAGCTGCAATCATTAGCATGTCCGGCATGCAATACAAGAACAACAGCACTCATTACTTCCATGTCTTATCCATTGATCATGAACTAGTGAGGATGCTGACCTTTTGCCTGGCACATGTAGCATTAGCATTAATTCTTTAGCATGATATCACATAGACATCAAGTGTACATTTAAGACCCTTTTTACAGGGTTCACACTTCAAAATGACTGAGCTGGAAACATTCAAAAGTCAGCTAGAGAGAGTTTTCAGCCATCTCACGCAGTTAGCAATAATCACTTAGCTATCTAGCTAGCTACAGCTGATAAAATCTGCCAGCGAAGTCATCATTTCACAAAATCAGCGTTCGCTGGCTCACAATGAGAACCTGCGTTAGTTTTTTTTCTGTGTGAAATCAAGGACCAATTGTTGATAAAATTACTACAAAATTTCGATGGTTAATCTGCCACCGTTATTGTAAACTGTGTATGTTCTAGAAAAGAAAGCTTACCTGTCCATTAGCAATTGTTTCCTGCCTGTTCCCATTCCAGTCGTACGTTCCAGCCTTTTGTCTACCAGTCGCCTGCATGCTTTGCACTTTTTGGTTTTTGTTGCCTCTTTTTGACATTGTGCCTGTTGTGAACCCTGTTTGAAAAACAACACAATAAACCTTGTTTTTACCTGTTTTGTCTCTGAATTTTACATTCGAGTGCACAACCTATTTTCCTGAGTCTTTACAGTGAAGTCCACAAAAGACAGATTTTTGGTAAAATGTTCCTTTAACTCACATGTTGCTTTATCGTCATGGAGTCACACACATCCTCTGACTGTTCAGCAACACACAGATGAAAGCGTCTAACAACATTACAGAAAACAGTGGCCTTTTTTTCTCAATTATCGAGGCAAAAGCTTCTTAAAATAGAAGTGAGGGTTGGTTCACTGTCATGTTAACTACACTTGATAAAGTCATTGCTGGTAGTGAATTCACAAACACTTTGTGTGGCCATGTGGACAAAGAGGAAAGAGACACACACACAGCTCACACAATTTCCCAAATCCATGTCCATCTGAATCTGTGTGATTTCGCTCACTAATGACATGCTAATTTATTCATAACTGTCTCATTACAGTTGGAGCCCTCTAATGGGAGTCCTGTGAAATTGGAGTGGACGATGGAGTTTTGTGCGTGTGTGTGTGTGTGTGTGTGTGTGTGTGTGTGTGTGTGTGTGTGTGAGGGGCCCAGGTCAGTGAAGATGACTGAATATAAGAAGATTTATTTTCCTGGATAGTCTGTTTCTTTGTCTCTCGCTGCTTCTTCAGACAAAAAAAACAACAACCCAGCAACACTCTCTCTCTCACTGCTGTTATGTTGGTGAAATACAAATTCACTCAGTGATGTAGTGGTATATAAAGATGTGAGTGACCTAAAACCTCCAGCAGATGATTATCATTAGGCAAATAACCAGCAATAAAACAGCAATCAACAATAAATCAGGCAGCCTTGGCGGTCAGAGTGCTGGAGAGAATTTGGGGAGTTTTGATGAATAACAAATAAAATCAGGGGTTTCTTCTCTTATTGTGGCTGCTCATGCATGGTATTACAAATTAAACGCTGCATGGATGTGTTGAAGAAGCCCAGTGTGTGTGACTGTCTGCATCACTTTAGAGTATGTATGGTTTTAAAAGGATTAGTGACTAAAAGGGCTTCATCTGTACCTGTGGAGATTTTAAATGGAAAGGTGTGTCTATGGAGGAAAACTGAAGAAAAATTGGTCTGCAAGCAACTTCTGGAACTGGTGGAAGAAAATGACATGTTTTGATAAATACCAATCATCAGGCTTTCGTCACAAACACAGCACAGAGGCAACTCTGCTAAGGGTCACGAATGACATTCTTATGCAGTTAGACCATGGTGAAGTTGCAATTTTAGTTCTGTTAGTGGCAAAGGCTACAGACAAATCTATTGACCACACTACTCTAATTTATCAACTAGAAAAATGGATTGGGATATTTGGTGTAGCACTAAACTGGTTATCTTATTTATTCAACTGGAAATGTTTTGTGTCTACTGAAAACAAGGTCTCCACCTGTGCTCCTTTGACTTGTGGTGTGCCTCAGGGATCAATTCTAGGACCCACTGTAATGCCGTATACCCCTGCTAGGCCTCTTAGGTCCTCTGAACAAGGCCTGCTTGTTGTAACTCGTTCAAGACTAAAAACACGAGGGGACTGTGCGTTCACAGTCCTGGGTCCCAGGCTGTGGAACAGTCTCCCCCTGGGGGTCAGGTCAGCAAACTGTTTTTGTGCTTGAGTCATGTACCCTATTCTGTTTTAACCTTTTATCCTGTTGTAAAGCACTTTGTAACCTAGGTTTTGAAAGGTGCTATAGAAATATAATTTTACTTACTTGAGAAAAGGTTTTTTGCAAGGGATTTTTAGTTGCAGTACTGTGGTTGGCCACTGGGGTAAATCAGCAGCAAGGCTGACTTGCCATACCATATAAAAATGCCCAAAGATAAAAAAAATAAATAAATAAATAGGAATGATATGAACAACGTTTGACTTTAACTTCATCAGGACCATAATTTCTACATTACTCCACCTTCTTAAGCTGCCTTGTGTAGGAGTGTAGACACAAACTCTCCTTTACATAATTGGCATGCATTTGGCTATTAACAAGACAATCTAATAGTGAGATCTCACCATTATAAGACTCATGTAAAAATTTTGTTTTTCGGAGTGTATGAAGATGACACATTAAGTCATCTCCCTGCCAGCCTCAAGATGTCCTGTTCAGCTCTGATAGCAGTCAGCTGGAGGAGGAAGAGGCAGACCTCACACGGACAAAAGGGGATGGGAAGATGGTGAAACACAGATAGGTCACACAGAACAACCTCACTTCCAACCACAACCATCTACAAACCAGTAGGGCTGCAGCTAATGATTATTTTCATTCTCGATTAATGTTTTTATAGAACTCTTTTATAGAATGGGTGGCTGTATTCCTAAGTCATTGCTCATTCAGCATTGTGACATACTGCTGTAATTCTGCTGATGTTGCCTCTGCTTATGGACATTGAGGCATGCAAACACAAATATTAAGTCATTTCAAATTATCCAGGAACCATGTAAATTGTCTTTTCAGCAAGCTTGAAAAAAATCCAACCTTTTAGCAGAGTCTTCCATTTAATTTTAAACTCCTCAGGTGTAGAGTGAAGATATCACTCTGTGATATTAGCAGTGCTTCCACTTAGGCAGCCAAAGCAAAGTGTGGATATACAGTTGAATGCTTTTGTGAGTGACTGATAAAGCGTGACAGTGGTGTTAAGTGAATCAAAACCACATCCCAGTCTATTCAGCCTCTTTTGTTCATTTCTTCACAAGTGCAGACTAACTGTTTTTTTAAAGATAAATCCAAAAGGTAAATAATAATAAGTCCCTTTAGATATATTCATGACAAGTAACTGATAGCTGTTCTCAAGTTTAGCTGCATTAATTCATCTGCCAGTCAGTTTCATGGGATGGCAGCACGGTGAAGGACACAGCTATTTGACTTTTGATGTTCTTTTAATTGAAAATTGCACCACAAAATAGAGGAGCACTGATATTACTTAACAACTCGTAAAACATTAGTCATAAAACGTTAGTCATACCTATTCTGAATCTGATCAGCCTGAATTCTTGCTGAGGGGTGTTTGGCAGGGATCAATTCTGGGCTCTTCACCATTTGTATAAATTATATTTTCTCTCCTGTGCCTGATTGTCATATACATCTTTATGCAGATGATGCTATTTATACTTTTTGTACTGATTCTTTATACTTTGCCAATGGAAAAATACAACTCTTTTCATTAACTGCAAGATTAAAATTTTATTGGTAATTAATCTACATCGTTGGTTGCATTGTGTAAATGTTGGCAGAAAATGAAGAGAACCAAAACTAAAAATGTTTTTAAAAACAGCTTTGCCTTACAAAATGTAGATACTTTGATTTGCTGCTTGCAGCTGTAAAATAGAAAGGTGTCAACTACTTTTTTCGCCTTCTTCCACACTGAAACAAAATGGGGTATCATACAGTAGCACGGAGGGTCATTTTTGGCAGTTTTTGTCTGTGTTAAGATTTAGATCTTTTATATAAATCTAAGAAGCCTTTAACCCTGATGAAATCCGTGAAGCTTACGCTTTTCCAGTGATGGCGGTATCTGTCCAGTGAGGATAAACAACCATGAATCCACTGAGAATTCATGGGGAAAATTCTGAAAATATCAATGTATGATATACTTAACTAAGACATGTAGTGACTATGCTATAAACCTAATAATAAAGTAAGTGAAAACCAAGCAAGGCTAAAGCATGCAAGCAGCTTATACTTATATTTCAAGCATTTTGTCAGAATCAGAATCAGAAATAATTTATTGATCCCTGTAGGGAAACTCTTTGTTACAGTAGCTTGCCTTTACGTCAGTGCACACAGGAGAAGTACTAGAAAACGATATGATACACTATTAACACTATAAAACAGGTCAGAAATAAATTAAGTACCAGGTCGGTATAAGTATAAACTAAGTGTTGAGTACCAAGTGGGTTTACTGGTTGATGATGAAAGTACAGTATAAAATACAGTGTCACCAAATATGTAATAAGTAATAGTAATAAGCGGATGTGCATGTACTGTCAAGAGTAACAGAGGTATATCATATCAATACAATAAATAAGGAAACTAACATGGCAAAACTAATATTGCACGGGAGTAGTCATACAGGGTCATACAGACTGACACTTAGAGGGAGGAGTTAAAGAGTCTGATGGCCACAGGCAGGAATGACTTCCTGTGGCGCTCTGTGGTGCATTGTGGGGGGATGAGTCTTCCGCTGAAGGTGCTCCTTTGCTTGACCAGCACGTCATGGAGCGGGTGGGAGACACTGTCCAAGATGGCGTGTAGTTTGGCCAGCATCCTCCTCTCTGACACCACCGCCAGAGAGTCCAGCTCCACCCCCACAATGTCACCGGCCTTACAGATTAGTTTGTTGAGTCTGTTGGCGTCCGCTACCCTCAGCCTGCTGCCCCAGCATGCAACAGCATACAGGATAGCACTGGCCACCACAGACTCATAGAACATCTTCAGCATTGTCCGGCAGATGTTGAAGGACCTCAGCCTCCTCAGGAAACAGAGGCGGCTCTGGCCTATCCTGTAAACAGTCCTGGTGCTTTAAGAATGTATGGGAAACCATGCAGATAAGCTATTTGACTTAAACTTAAATCAATAACACACACAAAGCCAGAGAAGACATGGACAAATGTGGGCTCTATGCTGTAAGCAGTGGCAGAACAGAAGAAAGAGTGAAAGATGGACATGGATGGACAGAAACAGAGTAATAATCTAGCTTGGGGCTGAGCGCAGTGTAGCTGGACAGGTAATTTAAGTCCCATTCTGTTTCATAAAGGCTGCGGACAGATCAATAAGGTTTTCCCTTGGTAGGTAATGAACATCATCTTCGACCCAGTGATTCTTAAATGCCTCATCAAAGGAATACTGAAGCGCAGCTGACTCACAGGCTGATCTTATCGCTCTAAATCTGATGCAGGAAATGGTTTGCCTCCTACAGACATTACTGTGGTTCAATAGATGAAAGCATGAGCAGTCAGATTCCAGATTTCTTCATACATCTGGTCCTTTTTATCCCATATTTTTTCCGCTAACATGTTTCACTTATGTCTTTGTCTGTCTCTCATATCTGCCTGCCAAATCATTAGCCATTGAGAAGCAACCGCACGTTAGTTTAATCAGTGGAATTAGCTGGTGAAGTGTTTGGTTTAAATGAAAATCTTACACAATTCTCACATTCTTGTAAAATGGACACTGCTGAGCCTCAGCTGTGGAGTAGGACAGACCTGAGTCGAATGGTATTTGCCTGTTTGATCACAATACATTTGATATACAGTGGTGTGAAAAAGTGTTTGCCCCCTTCCTGATTTCTTAATTTTGTTTGTCACACTTAAATGTTTCAGATCATCAAGCAAATTTAAATATTAGTCAAAGATAACACAAGTAAACACAAAATGCAGTTTTTAAATGAAGGCTTTTATTAAGGGAAAACAAAATCCAAACCTACATGGGCCTGTGTGAAATAGTGATTGTTCCCTAAACCTAATAACTGGTTGGGCCACCCTTAGCAGCAACAACTGCAATCAAGCGTTTGCGATAACTTGCAATGAGTCTTTTACAGCGCTGTGGAGGAGTTTTGGCCCACTCATCTTTGCAGAATTGTTGTAATTCAGCCACATTGGAGTGTTTTCGAGCATGCAACTGCCTTTTTAAGGTCATGCCACAGCATCTCAATAGGATTCAGGTCAAGGCTAGGCCATTCCAAAGTCTTCATTTTGTTCTTCTTCAGCCATTCAGAGGTGGACTTGCTGGTGTGTTTTGGATCATTGTTCCGCTGCAGAACCCAAGTTCGCTTCAGTTTGAGCTCACGAACAGATGGCCGGATGTTCTCCTTCAAGAGTTTTTGGTAGACATCAGAATCCATGGTTCCATTTATCACAGCAAGTCTTCCAGGTCCTGAAGCAGCAAAACAGCCCCAGACCATCACACAAACACCATAATTAAATTAAATTAAATTTCTTCACTTTGTCAGGCAGGTCCTATTAAAGTGATTTCTTGATTGAGAACAGGTGTGGCAGTAATCAGGCCTGGGTGTGGCTAGAGAAATTAAACTCAGGTGTGATAAACCACAGTTAAGTTATGTTTTAACGGGTGGGGCAATCACTTTTTCACACAGGGCCATGTAGGTTTGGATTTTGTTTTCCCTTAATAATAACAACCTTCATTTAAAAACTGCATTTTGTGTTTACTTGTGTTATCTTTGACTAATATTTAAATTGGTTTGATGATCTGAAACATTTAAATGTGACAAACATGCAAAAAAATAAGACATCAGGAAGGGGGCAAACACTTTTTCACACCACTGTATGTTACAGTATGATCCTTACATTTCTCAGACTCAGAAAATGCTCACCACTGCTGTTTGAAATTGGTTTTAATCGTCATTTTTTTCCTTAAAACTCATGTTACTGTAATATCTTTTTTTTTTTTACTTTATATAGCGTTACAGTTAATGTTTTAGATTGATTATTAGGGTATGTGGAGGAAGAGATTAGACAGTGTGCTACGTCAGTTCTGACTCCAGGAGAGAAACGTTGAGTTGAGCCACACCGAGATGATCCTGAAAGGGTCAGGACATTTTGTTGCATAAAGCTTCGGGCTCAGGTCGAGCTCGGGTTGGAGTTGAAATCCCACTATGCAGGATGATGGAGGCATACTGCGTTGCTCTTGATTGTTTTCCTTTCTAGCCAAACTTGGTTGGTCTATAACCATTGTCAGATAAGTAATTTGTATTTGTGAGAAAGCCTCGGTCTCGGTTTAGGTCTTAAATTTGGCATTACCAGGTGGGTTCAGCCAGGTTGGGTCTGAAAGGTGCCAGTATGGGCTGGGTCTTGGTTTTAGGCCTGTGCAGAACTCTACTTCATGCCATTGAGAAAATTGGTGTGAATGACAATCACTCAAGAGTTAGTGTACTTTCCTTTGGTCAACAGAAGTTCTTAAAATCTAAATCCAGTTATGTAATTCAGTTTTTTCCAGAGAGAGTCTCAGAGTTAAGAAGAAATTACACCAACAACTCTCAAATCTCTCTCTTACACACTGACGTATACATACACACACACACTCTGTCCTCTTCTATTTATTTTCAGTTGTCTTATTTGTCTTTTGTCTTATTATTATTCATTTTCAATATTCTTTTGCATACTAGGCTCCTGTAATCCAACCAGCCAATATGAACCATGAATAGAAGTGGACGTGGCTAGACAGTGTCTGCCCTCTCTGAATGCTGATCTGTCACAGCAGGTTTATGTGACGAGCAGAGGTCGGATTCACCATCATCTAGACCCGACTACTGACAGTAGGCCAGACGTCATAATGTTTGTTTTGTCCTGTTTGGACACCCAGGTGGGTGGGATTTAATATGTCAGGACTTTTTTTTTAAAAGACACAGGGTAGTTGTCAGTCGCAGGAAGGTAAAGTGACTTTCAAACTGTGGCACCAAAGAAGTGGGCTATAATGTCCTTAAATTGGGAGAACACCCTGGTTCAGGCCACTATTACTATAACTCACCCTTACGAAGTAACCCTTAAGTAAAAAACTAAATCTCTACAGGTTACCCTGACCTTTGAAGTCTTGAAGCCTTTATAATGCTCATAATTTGCTAAAATATTCGTTACTGCTGTCACTAAAGTGTTTTCATTGTCTGAACTATGTCTCATGGCTCTCTCTGTGTCTGTTTCTCACTCACTGTTTTACCCTCTCACTCTCTACCCGCATGTGTCCGACAGAACAGTACGGCAGATGTTACGCCTGCTTTACCTTTCCCCAACGTTAAATTTCAGTTTTCTCTGCCGCATTGTGGTGATAAATAAAAGCGACACCTTAAAATGCATACTGCATGAACTCAAACACATGACTGTCAGCGGTGCTGCTTTACTTCTAGTTCATCGTAAGGAGGTGGGAGGGGTTGAAGGAATGGACTCTATCACTCACACAACGTGTCCTCCCAAGAGGCAGATGATGATGGTAACGTGTTAATTACTGAGCTTTAGCGCTGCTGGTAGATTACTTGCAGAACCCACAGAGAATTAATTATCCTCTATCCTATTTATCCTCTTTTACCTCGTAGTTTTATGAGCAACATTTGTTGTCTGATTCAGTCTAAGCAGCTGTTTTCATCAAACAAGCTCTGATTAACATACTGTACACTACCTGCCCAGCACCAAACAGCAGACAGACACAGTTAGAGACTAGCTGGTGAAGAAAGTGGAACATCTGGCAGCCAAAGAGTCAGATATGTTTCTCAAGAGTTGGTGGAGACCAAAACAGAGCTAAAAGGAGAGTGAATACTGGACTGACATTCATCAGGACACAAACTCCTCATATGGGATGATCAGGTTTCTCTGTCTGCTGGATGTGTAAATAAGCAACTGTTTTCTGACATGCTATCTATACAACTTTACATGGTTATATGCCAGTGTTGTGTTTACAGCTTGAGTTTGCAGCTTTAAAAAGAACTTTAAATAATGCTCTGATAAAATGAACATTTGCACGAATTTCTCCATGAGTAACCTTTCTCTAAATGAAAGACAAAAAAAGCACAATCAATTTCAGTAGGAAGGTAAATGGACTTTGTTCCAGTGTGTCGATGTGTGTACTAATTGTGAAAAAGTATGTGCTTCTCAGGTTGTGCTGAAAGCAAACCTTGGCTTTTCTCCATTTTAACACAAATCACAAACTCTCACAGATGCTGCTGACAAACACTTTATCATGTATTTGCATGCAGATACACCGTCTGTCTTCTCATCTCAGCTCTTTAGAAGTGCTGATCATGAGGAGTTTAATATAAAGTAGCGTTGTTTGACCTCCATGATAAATACATTGGAGACAGTTTAAATAGGCTGTATTGATCAGAAACAGACCACGAAGGGTTTGAAAGTGAAACCCCATTATCAAAGTGTCAGTCCTCCACTCACTCCTCTACACAGTCCCTCCTGTATTACACAGCGGTAATCAATAATGTTGATTAGTGCTGTGTGAATGTTTATGCTGCAACATGTTTTTGTATTAGTGCAGTGGGCAATTAGTGGAGGCTATTTAGGAGCACATTGCATCCTGTGTGCAGTTCTATGCTGAGTTACTGATGTATTCAGTCTTTCACTTACTCTTGAACTCTTGTCTGTGCACAATTAAAATGCTTACTGTATTTGTTTCACATGACAGAAGATAATTGTAAAATTATAGTAATTTTTTTTAAAGCCATGCACGGAGATAATTGGACATTTTAAGTGAAACTATTAAGATTGTTTTGTTTTTGATATACTTTTTGTTGGCTGGTAGTCAATCACATGTAGGGTTGGGGTTCAATAGCATTGAATCGAATCGAATCCAGTAGCCAATCCACATACAGAATCCGAATCCTTCTGGTGACAGAGACAAATTACCTCTAAATCACATCTTGCAGAGCAAAAGCTGATGATGTTTTCTAACTGATTACCACTAAATGATTAACTAACGTTAGCTTTGCAGACTTACTAGATAATGTACTTGCTTGAAAACCTGAAGGTTCCGGTTTGGACCTATCAGGTCAGCTTAAAATATTGATGTGATGATATGCTAGACTCATCTGGTTGAACCATATTGGAGTTAAGACCTGGTGCCAACATTATTTAAAATGTTATGGTGATTCCACTTAAATGAATTGACTTTGTTGCAGAATTACGCCGTGGATTCACTCGGGGACCAAGTAAGTCCAAATCAGTTCACCTTTCCCATGCCACAGTGATTGTGCTGATAGCGTTGATAGTGCTGATCTCTGAGGGAACAGTGAGACAGGAGTCCATTTTACACACACGTCAATAAACTTTGTGAACTTATTGTACCAATCAAGCTAGATAGCTTGCTAACAGACAATTAGGGTTCCAGCTGGCTTGGAGTGGTATTGTGATTGACTAACGCTAGCATGTTCCCAGTTGCGTTTTTAGAGTTAGCTGGCCGGCTACAGTAGATCGCCAACTAGCTCTGAGTGGTCACTATATCACCATGCAGCACCACCTTTTTAATGAGGACATGCAGATGAATTTAGCTGTCCGCTTTCTGGTGTAACCAGAATCACGTCAGTCACACAGTGTGGACAGTGTGCTGTGACGGTTCTTACTTTGGCTTTTCTGTTGATCAAATTTGAGTTTCTGTTGGTGATAATGTTTTCTTTGTATGCTCAGCATTGGTGGCTGTCAGTGCTATTTACAGAAGTTAATTATTGTTGTTGTGTCTAACATTTTTATGAAAACGTATGCATGCCGCCTGTTGTAGTTTGTCAAGCAGGGGAACCAGGAAAACAGGAGTAGGACCCAAAATGCAGACACCGAGGCAGAGCAGGCGCAGTTCAATATTTAATGAAAGTCCAACAAAGGCAAACCAATCTGACAGGGAGCAGGCAAAGTACAAAATAGAGTACAGTGGAAGGAACACAGGACACAAAGGCCGGGACATAGGGACAATGACCAACTGACAAAGAGACAAGGGAAGCACACAGACTAAATACACTCAGGTGAGGGTGCAGAGTCTGTGGGTTCATTATCACAAACGATACCTTTCACGTACAGTTCGTCATGTGAAAAATTGTTTTACTGTTTGATTCTTTCTACTGTTTCTATGGTTTTATTTTTTTAACAAATTTACTCTTGTGAAGAGCTTTGTGTCCTTGCTCTGTGAAAACTGCTATACTAAATAAACTCACTTACTTAATATAAAAATATTGACTGTGGGCCATAGGTTTTCTATTTAACTGGTCTTGCATTCCTTCCACTAATTTGCCACAGAAAATACGTTTTGAGGGAAACGTAATGCCGATTGAATTATGTTTTCTATTAACATAATGAGGAAACCTGGCAAGTCGCAAAAATGTTGATACTGAACGGATCAGTAAAATGTTCATTTTAACGTATTTCATTTGTTAAAATAAGCAATCTTGCAATACACTATGCATTCGTAGTGATTACAACATTATTCAACTTATTTATTGTTATTTATTGTTATGACATTTAACCAAAATCACAATCTTCCCCTAACCTTAATCAAAGTTCTTTTGTTGCCTAAACCTAACCACAGGAGCCTGGACACGAACCCTGGATTCTGGTGTCACAGTCCTGCACTTTGTACGTCCACCATCCACCCAGACCACATCCTTGCGACTCCTGCACGGTACATAACTGTACTGTTTCATTCTCTAAAAGAAACGTTGTCTCTGAACATAATCCAGGCAGCGATTACCTTGTCACCACAACATAACTAGGAAAACAATTTAGTAATATACAAACGTAATTTCTAGGAGTTGCCCATACACATATACAAAGCTGGAAACCTGTGATTGTACTTTATTAAGGTCACATTACAAAATGCATCAATGTGGGGGCAACGCATTCAGAAAAGTAACATTTGTTTGCACGTCAAAGCATCAAAAATACACAAATAATACTGTTAAGCAAAAGCATAAACAAGAGAAAATATCATTCAGACAGCATTATTAAACCAAAACCACGTATTATAACACCTTTACACGCAAGATATAATTCAACACAATGCAGGTTCATTGACTTCATCACATGATCACATTTATTTTCTTTCATTATCATGTTTAAACATTTACTTTTGCTGTGTCATTGTACTTTTCTCATACACTTTGTGGTGTCTGATGTGTTTAACAGAGTGATTTTTTTCTTTCATTTTTTAAATTTAAACCGTGTAAATAAACTTTACTCAAGCAGCATCAGAAAGTTTTCCAAGTTTTGTTCTCATTCAAGGTGTTGTCAGCTGCGTTTCCTCAGGGAACTTCCCCCATATGTACAGTAACTCAGTTTGACTCCTGGACCTAAGTAGTAAAATATAAAATTCAAACATTCACACATCACTCTTTTTTTCCTGGGAGGAGAACAGAACCTCTGATCCTTTGATCCCTGCTAATGAAAGTCTTTAATGTGTTAATTGCACGTTGGTCCCCTTGGCCCCGGGCCCAGAACTGTGTCCCGGTCCTCCCCTGTACTAACCAGGAACAGTTTACCTCTATCCACTGATGACTAATACGTCTCCGTTTCCATGTTTGGCCCTGATTAGATGAGTAGTTAACAGGGTAATTTTCTTAATCTTATTTGTCCAGGGAATATTGGCTCCTGTTTCACGCCACAAAGAACTTCTCATTTATTATACTGCTCAGCCTCTGGAGGTGTGATGGGCCTAATTAAACCGATCAGTGGAGAGACCATTTAAGAATCCCAAATGATACAATATACTCGGATTCATCCCCTCTCATTTTAAAAGGAGGAAAGTAAGAAGTCAGATAATGTTACAGTTTTATACATGATGTTCGAGTTTGAGCTGCAAGTTATATTTTAGTGTTAAGTGTTGCAGTTTGGTTTGTTGCTGTAAGTTCCTCATGTCAGCTTCTGCATAGTTTGTCCTACATTTCCCAGAATGCATCTCATCAGAGAATATGTACATTTAGCTGTGGGTTAAAGGATAAGGCTGTCGTTATTCTATATTTTTCTTATTGTCAACAAATCCCATATGCAGAGCCAAACCACAACAATGTGTTCGTCCTCAATACTTTCTGACTTCCTGTCTGTGGCTCTCAGCAAACGGCTCACAAATATATAGTTTTGTTCATAAAAAAGTCTCAGTAGTTTCCTCAAACAGCTGCTCGCTGTAGTTTTTAACAAACGTTACTCAAACAGGAGGAAACAGTGCATCTGTTGGGGACTATTTCCAGCGGCGGATGAATCCACATGTGGTGCTGTAGTGAGTGTTTGGGGCAGCAGGACGGTGTGTGTGGGACTGAGTCAGAATAAACTACAGTGTGTGTGTTCATGGTGATGAAGGAACAACAGAGCGGCTCGCTGATGTGTTTTAATAGTTTCTGGACGACAGTGGAGGAAGAAGCTCCATCAGCTGTGATTCACACACACACACTCCTGTTAGCAGATACGTTCACTGCTGGTTTGAGTCTTTCCATGGGATTTGTTGAGATTTGTTGACAACAAGGAAAACATAGAATATCACCAGACTTGTATTCAAACATGCCAGACAAAAGAGCAACATTTACTTTTTCCAATTGAAAAAAACATTAAAAGTTGCTCACCATCACTTAAAATACAAAAGAATCTTGTAGCTGCTTTAAACTGTGGTCTATTTGGAGGATTTCTTCCTGTATATTTATTGAACTTATCATTTTTATTTTCCCCCCCTCATTGATGTCATTTCTCCACTATACATATTCAATTCAATTATATTTTATTTATATAGCGCCGGTTCATAACAGAAGTTATCTCATTGCACTTTTTCTATAGAGCAGGTCTAGACCGAACTCTTTATAATATTGTTTACAGAGACCCAACCAATCCCACAGATGGAAACTGGCCGGATTTTCCTGATATTCCTTTTATATATCTATTTGCGAAACATCACAAGAAATATAGCAACAATATGATATAAAACGAACGTAATAATCTGTGTTCTGTTCGGTCCGTTCCTACCAGTGCTGACCTGAAATGCTTCGTCTGAATGCAGCAGTGGAATAACTGTTACCAGCAGGAACAGCTCTCTGCATTAAAACACATTATTAGAGAGTGAGGGGGGGCACTCAGGGGGGGAGACAGACAGAGAAGCTGTGGGAATAGATAAGGAAGAGATGGAGGAGAGGGATCGAGTGTGCACGAGGTGCAGAAGAGAGAGTGACAGACAAAACAGTAAAGCAAAGAAAAAGAGTGAAGGAGGGAAACAGCAGAGAGGCAGTGAGAAGAGAAGCAAACAGAAAAACAATGAGAGAAACAGAGGGATGTAAAAAGAAGCAAATGACAGAGTGCTGGAGAAAAGGGACAAGGAAGACAAGTGTGAAACAGAAACAAGACTGTAGCCATTCTAGCTCATAACGTTTAGCATCTTTAGAAAACTCTATCCAGACACTGGACTGAACACTGGAGATACTTTTTGAGGTCTATATTGATATATGAGAGTTTAAAACAATCCGATAGCAATATATATATTATAAACACATAACAAACATTTTGGATAAGTATCCTTTAATTTAATTTAATTGTGCAATGTGTACTGAGCAGTTCGTTTTACAGTTGAAAAATAAACTTGTCAGTGCACTCTGTAATAGGGACACTGATTTCTAAATGACTTCAAACACATCTTTGGTTTTTCTGTACTCCAGATTTTGTTACTTATCAGCTGACATACACATCATATCATGAATGAGATGAGCTCCAATCTGCTGATAATATCCTTGCTGATGTTTTGGTCGGGTTCTACTAAAGATTTGATCCTTCATTTGTTAGGCTTCTTCAGTTCAGACTATTTTTTGGGAAAAAAACTGTCATCAGTTTTAAGTCACTATGTGTCAGGCTAAGCTATCTGAACTCAGTCAATCTCAATCATGCTACTTAGAGCAGAGGACAGTCAGAGAATATAGCCTAACTTTTCGTTGGTAGAAACCACACAAATGGTACAAAAAATAGCTCAATAAAATGTCTAAAAACTATTTTTACCTGCCCAGTCAAATAAAAGGTTTGATGAGTCTGTCTAGATAATGTCTGACAAATGGGGTGAAAAATCACTCTCCCTTCGTTATTTAACTTCCCTTCAGTTTAATGACATGTCAGACGTTTTGAGGAAACAACAGCTGTCTAGCCACCAACTGTTCCACCACTCTACTATGGGCATATTGACAGCCATCAACAGGTGCATTCAGACATTTTGACAACCACCTACCTACTGTAATTGCAGCTCCACTTACACCCGATTATTTGAAGAGCTAAGAGCCGAAGTGACAACCAGTAGTTAGGCTGCCCTGTAATGTGTCCTGTCTCAGCCTTTAATGTCACTTAATAAAAATAAAGTGTTTCTATTTAAGGGCAAATTGTTGCAGTCTGGGACTTGGTCTGTGTTTGAACGCTCACATAGGAACATTTATTACGTATGTTTATGATATTCAAGCATAATTTTCAAACACAGAAATGTGAAGCATGCCTGGCACTGAAAAACACATCAAACATTTTAAAGAAGCAAAAAAACAACATCAAAATGTAATCAAATGTACATCACATAATCATCTTCTGTAAGTTGTTTTGAATAAACGGCACATCGATCTGTGCACAGATACTTCATCACTGTGAGTTCAACACAAAGCACTGACATTAATCGTATACACAGGTCTGTTAGTCTGTGCATCCACCAGGAACCTTTCTTTGCGATGTCAGATTCCTTAGTGACTTTTTTTAAAGGACAAAAACTGTTGCATGTGTACAGAGCTTGGAGGGGGCTTTGGCACACCAGATGCTAGACAGTGTTGGCCATCTTGTTGATGTTGTTGCTGGTTGAAAGCAAATTTAGATTATTGGAATCGGAGGGTTAACTGGGGAAAATGTGGCTAAAATTGAAGAAGGTCTTCATTTCCCACTTTTGATGAATATCTTTAATCATATTTTAGTAAAATGTTTCTCTCTTATGTAGTGTAAAAATAGGTAACACTTTATTTTAAGGTCCGTAATTTCTTAATAATGTACTACAAGTAGTAGTCTTTAAGTTCAGTGCACAGCAGATCAGAAGGACATGCACAAATGTAACATTTGTCTACAGAATTAAGTCTCCAATAATAATTGCATAATGAATGACTGTTTTTATCATGAAGGAAATTGATATATTCCCTGAAATTTGTGCCAAATTACAATGAGAAATATTTAAGAAATTATTAGGAAATTCAAAATAAAGTGTTACCTTAATTTGCTGTTGGTTCTGTTTGTTGTTGATATTAAAGTCAAGACTTCATCCATTTCTTTCACATTAAAAGCCCTCAAGTGGCTTTGGAAACATGATCCCTTCCCCCCTCATAACTAATGAATTTGTGAGTAAGAATAGGTTTTTGCTAGAAATAAAAACTCAGAGAAGCAGACTGATGAATGTTGAATTTACCATATGAGCCAGTTTAGTAGATGTATCAATCTTTTACCCAGCCTTCACTTGGGACCAGTCTTTACTTGGCCACCCTGTGAAGGAAACTCATGTCCAGAGCTGAGGGTCAGAATGTAGATTGCAGGGTAAATCGAGAGCTTCGATTACAGCACCGTCATTCCTGCGGACGCCACACTAAACTGCCTGTTAAACTCACGTTGTACCCTCTCTTGTAAACAAGACCCCGAGATACTTCTTCACTTGAGGCAAAAACTCCCAACCCAGACAGAGCAATCCCCCATTTTGGTACCATGGCCTTAGACTTCGTGGGGATGACTCTGATCAGCTGCAACCTGTTCGATGAAGCCATCAGAACTACACTGTCTGCAAAAAGCAGAGATACAATCCTGAGGCCACCATACTGGACACTACCCATGAAAATCACAAACAGAATCAGTGACAAGGCACAACCCTGGTGGAGCCAAACACCCACTGACAATGTGCTTGACTTTGTGCCAAAAATACACAACTCTTGTGACAAGAAGGCCCCGGCATCCTGCAAGTCTACAAACCACATGTACACTGGATGGGCAAACTCACCCAGTCTAGGTTGCTATGCTTCCTGGATTATGGCACATCATTTCACACAACTGCACTAAAGTTAAAAATATTTTTTTCCGTTTAGCAGAAGAGCACTGTACATGCTCCCATTGAGGTGACATCATGAACAACAGAAACTGAAGGTACAGAAGTACCTTCCACAGGAATCTGTTTAGTGTCATTAGCTATCAAACAGAGTTGTACCTGGTGGACACAGAGAGTAACAGAGCCACAAACCAAACATTTACCAAAGAGATTTTCCTCCAAACAGGGAGATATTTTGGTTTACAAGGCTTCGGGTAGTTTTTAACTGCTACAAATGCATTCTATTAATCCCCAAAATAGTCAAAGCAGGAGTTCAGAGAGATACCATCCCATAACTGGAGAGTCAAATGTTCAATCCTTCAATGGTCCCAAGCATTCTCCGAAATGTCCTTGGATAAGAGGTCGACTCGCTCATGTCGGGATGTTGCTCTGTGTCTGGCCCTCCTCATCAAGAGGCAGCAGACAAAAAGACAAAATCCCCCCCTTTCTGGATCAATACAGTGTCACCAAATAGATGAAGAGCATTCCAGCAACTTAGCACAGAGAAACAAGCTTTCACAGCAGACATACTAGTGTGGTAACCACCAACCAGTTTGGGGTTTTTGCTGTTCCGTTTGATGTCTGAACTTGTATTTCAAAGAGGCACTTTTTGTTTGCTTGCCAAGTTGAAGATGTAGATGATGAAGTATGACAGGAGCAACTGGTACAATCATTCAACCGGTACAAGGCCTGTAGAGTTTCCTCTACCCATCCACACAGTCTACACTTTGCACCAAAACATTTCTCCTGATCTCATAGCTGCCTGTCAGTCCTGTGTTTGCAGAAGTGGGACAGCCTCCCACTTCACAGAGCCACTTCTGTTCTGTTGGAGTTACCGTTGGCGGCTGGAGCGATGATGGCGGCAGTGGGCGTGGTTTTCTTGATGGAGGTGAGGCGGATGTGGGAGGTGCTATGCAGGTAGCTGGCTTGGCGCTCGGGGCGGGGACCTCGACCACATCGCAGCTGACTAAAGAAGAAGAAGAAAGAATTAACTGAGTGCGGAAGGCATCTGCAAGTCCTTGAGAAGTTTGAAAGTCCCGAAGGATCCTTGCTTAAATCATCTTCATTATGGATTTTAGAGATTTGATTGATCAGGTCATAAGAGAATAACTAAAGTATTTCTTTACTTACAAATAATTTAATTGAATCCCAATGCAGTATCAACAGATTTTTTGCAAATTAAATATTTACTGTGGTACATGCTGTTAAAGGTGGGGTAAGTGATTCTGGAGAAATCCAATACCATGACAAATACCATGATACAGAGCAAACAACAACACAGCAAGTAATGTAACTAACGTTAGCTAGTTTGTGGGTTAGATTAGATAAAGATTTGTCCACATTAAAATTAAGACTTTGGTGCTTTTTATGTTGCAAATAAGTTTTAAATATTACAAAGGAGGATTTGTACAAGAAGAGATGCAAGTGACATGTTATTACAATATGGACAAACAACACCGTTTACTGTGCCATTCATTTTGTATATTAAACAACTGGCCCTGATCACAGCTGCTCACAGTACAACACAGCGCAGGTATCCCATCTGTATGGAAAGTAAAGCTGAAACGATTAGTTGATTAATAGAACGACTGAAAACTAATCGTTGGCTATTGTACATAATCGATTAATTGGTTCAGTCATTTTTAAGCAGAAATGGCAACAAAAACAAAAATCGCTGGTTCCAGCCTTTCAAATCTGAAAATTTGGCATGTTGGCATGACCGCAGATATAAAGGAAAACCCAAGTCAAATGAAGACATTATGACAAAAACTCTAGTAGTCAGACTTTTTAGAAAGTTGAATTGTGTGTGTGCGTGGGTGTATGGACTGATTTTATTTTTTTCCAAAGTCATCATCCTAAGAAACAGGAACATAAAGATTGTTAACCAGCTCCATTGGTACAAAAAAGTGCAGGCTTAACATTTCTGTACTTTATGGAAATCCTCACACTTGGACCAATAGTTCAGTTGAAACTTCCTTTTGAGAATTGAGAAATAAGTCCAAAGACCAGTGAATTATGGCGCGTGCTTCACGCTGCAGGCCCATTTTAATTGCTTCCTGAAGGCACATCTTATTTTTCCAACCTATTCTCTGCTGCTTGTGAGGTGTCAGGATTTGCCTTCAAATCTGACCCAAATGAAAGAGTAAAGCCCATCCCCAGGTTACTGTTTCTCACTATGACTTCAGTCTTTGGGAGGATTGTGCCAGAGTTGGCATGAAGAATTTCCATCCTGCCGAGGTAGAATAAGTTGCAGGATGTGTAATGGAAGTGGGAGCACTCAAAAGGAGATTTAGAAAATGACGAGGCCATTATTACTTCATTTTGCGATAAAGTTATGGAGTCCATTTACGGTGGAAAATGAAATACTTCTGTGTCTGTGTTTTTCCTGAATCTATTTCTGAGAGCTCAGAGTTCTACAAATGTTCAGTCTTCTGGAAACTTTTGATTAGTCTACAATTGCAATTTACTATGGTCTGTACACAGAGTGCAAAACATCAGCTACACCCTGCCAACACTGAGCAGCAGCCTATCAGAGTAGAAGTGTCAGCTGTCTGCAGGCCTTTTGATCTATATCCTCGTCACATCAACATACCTTATTATTTTATAGTTACAATCAATAAAGAAATAAAGAATTATTCAAGCCATCACCCTCTGCATGTTTTCCGTCTTTTTTATGTGAAGGGCAGTTAATCTGAGCAATAATACAGTGTTCTCTTTCCTCTCTGTGTGGGAAAGAGCATCCTGTCAAACTGCAAGCTGAAATGTGGAAGCATAACATTTTGCTGCTCGGCGACAAATTCATATAGAACTTGTAAAATCTAAATATTTTACCAATATAACTGTTGAATCAATATAACTGTTGAAACTTGCTCATTATTTTGAGAATTTGGGATTATTTTCAGATTTGAAAAGTGATTATCAATCATATTCATAACGCCGTTTGCTGCTGTAAAATTGAAACTACACATTTGTGGGACATTTTTAAGATTTGTCTTCAGTAGGAACCAATGGGCTTGGAGCTGGGAGCCGCAGACAGGAAGTTTTAAAAACACTAATACATTGTTGGTTTTGGTCTTTTCATGGGATTTGTTGACAATAAGAAAAATATAGAACATAACCAGCCTTATCCTTTAAGAAATGTTTCTATGTATATTTGTATGTTTGCATGTGCTAACATACAACCAATGGCTACTATTTTGGTCATACTTAAAGGCTAGACCAAAGCATGGCGTGATCCAGAAACTCTTATTTGAGATGAGAGCGCAAACCTGTTGAAGTGCCTGCGGAAGCTCTCACTGAGCAGGTAGAGGGCGAATGGGTTGACGCAGGATGAGGAGAAGCTGAGGACTCTGGCCAGCAGGGTGACGACGAGGTGAGCCAGGGACAGATCCATCTGGTGGTAGTGGAAGGAGCGGTACATGTAGAGCACGTGGTTGGGGAACCAGCACAGGGCGAACAGGCCCACGAACACCAACACGATCTTGGCCAGACGCTTCCTCGTCTCCATCTGGAGGAGCGGAGATAAAACGAAACAATGAGAAATAATCATTTCAGCACGGCACTAACTAGAGTTGTATTCAGGGAGATGTAGAGAGCTGCTCAAGCCACTACAACTATAGTCGTCACCAATGAGAAATTTGGGTTCTTAATGCGATACTATTCATGTGCATAATATACTGCAGATACAATACGTAACCCTTTGGCTCTTAACACGACCCCCTGACCTGAGCAGTGTACTGAGAGGGGGGCATGTTAGCTGTGGTGGTCACCAATAGAAAAAAAGCCATTTTGTTTGTGGTGATTGATTTGATTGGTTTTAATGCACAAATTAATGAATATTTAATAATTCTTCAAAATTACTCTCAATATAAATGTAGTGCAGAACACAGGTCTGGCTTCCTCCAAAGTCACACAAGAAGAATATAAAATAACGCAAAAACACTTTGGTTAAGATTTGTAAGATGGAGGTTTTAGTTACATTTTGAAAAAGGAAACATGTCATAAGTCCACACTTTGCAGATACGTTCAATATGAACTTTTTGCAATATGTTCATGAAAACCATTTCATCATTATGTTGATAAAAAGAAACATAGTCTGAGTGACATTACATTTCTTTCAAAACATATTTGCTGTTGCAAATTAGTAGTACATGAATGTAGATTTTAGGGGACAGGGTTAGTTTTTAAAGATCCAGACACAACCTGTCTGATACTGAACTTGCAAAACCCCTTTAGGGAGGACAGTTTCTTCTGTCCAGTTTGCCAGTGGTTGAAATAATGCAGGTAGAAAGTCATTAAATGCTAAAATGCTGACACTGCAGCTTCAATGTAGGAATGCTTAAAAGCAAAAATAACTGATACAAGAAGTTACTACACATGGTTAAAAGCAGTTATTTTACACCTACAATCATATATTTTGATGGGAAAACGTAATCGTGCTTGACAAGGCAAAAGGTTTGGCTCCCGCCGGGACCTGCATGCTAAAAGCTTGCTCCAAATGTTGAAATGGACGGAAACAGAGAAAGAGATGGACGGAGGAAGAGAATGGATCTGGAATCATGTTTAAACACAAAATGCATTGCGTGTACAGCAACGTACAAGGAATTTGACCTTGTCATGCGGATGCTGCTCAGAGATTGCCGGAGACATATGAAAAAGGTCAGTTACGTCACTCGTGCACTTTATGCAGGTCACCCATCTCTGGACGTAAGGATTCAACTCAACACAAACACACAAAAATGTCAACAGTGTTTTTCAAAGTGCTTCTCTGTGTATTACAGGTGTGAAACACATCAGACCTTCTGACGCTCTGATGGAGACATTTCAAAATGAGCAGCAAATAATGTTCTTCCACTTTTCTCTTTTCTTCTTCTCTTTTACATGCTTCTAAATTCATTATAGAGCAGCTGAGGAGCACATTAGACCTTCTCACCCCAAACATACATGCATAGAAAAATTGAAAATTAGCTCCACAGCACATATGTTGTTGACACATGAGGCCACGTAGAGCGCTTGGTGGAGGATATTTATTTCCCTCAGGTGCAGGCAGGTTTTTTCTGTCTTTTCTCAGCTGCATCTGTTTGATATTTCGATGAATCGCTGAACTTGACATCACTGCAGTGAACTGGAAGGAAAGATATAGTTTGTCGGTAGCAATCAACCGGTGCAGTGTAACTTTGGCATCAAGGACTACAGGGGTTTGTGTTTTTTACACATGTTGGACTGACACGTTCCATGTTGTTTACAGGCACATCAAAAACACGCTTAATGTGATGAAGGCCATGAGTCCAAAACCTGAGTTAGATCAAATGGTGCCTTTTTCCAGGAAGATTCATTCACAACTTCTAGTAGCATGTATCAGCTGTATCAGTTAAATGCCTATATGAAGATGTCATGATCAGGATGAAAATGTTCTTTTTGCAGGAACTCCTCTAACCTCCCCTAACATTTGTGGAACACTATGCAGAAATTTCACAGACTTATAGTGCAATGAAAAATTACATGAATATGAAAACGTATTATATGCACTGATAAAAGAACCTTAGATTTTGCTAAATGTAAATATTACTACACATGGCGACACTAAAGGAAGTTACTATATTGTTAACATTGAGATCACTGCAGAAAAAGCAAACCCAGCGTTCCAAGGAATCATGTTTTATTGGATTATTCTCCCGATTTATGTCCAATGCAAAACACAGGAAGTAGTGCACCCTCTGTAGCCTGGTGGAAAGTAAAGGTGTGGAGCTTGAGGGGGTTGATGGGAGTGTAGCATGTCAGACTTGCATGCAGGAGACCAGAGTTCATCTCCCATAACTGATCTGCAATTAATGTTTGCCTTTTTATTAACAGTGCACAGATATTGTAGAAAAACAAGAATTTTGAAAATGTTGGCATTGGAAGTTTTTTAAAATCCAGTGCCAACGGGGTTTTGCAGAATCCTCCCATATCGACGTTCTTGTCTAGCTGGCCCATGTGAGTTGATAAGTGCTGTGTAGCATCTACAGAGTCTGTGTTCACAGGACATCAGACTGTATGTTGCGGAGTAGAAAGGTGGCCAATCTATTGTTTCCTTTTTGGAGTTTGACCCTCTGACATCTCTGGAACGCTCACCTGATGCGACGCCATCAAAAAGTTATTTGCACACAATACGAAGATTATGAGAGTTTGGTGAAAGATTGGATTCAGGAGGATTACATTCGTCGGAGTTCATTTTTACAATGAACACTTCTTTAATTAATTAGATTCTGCTTAGTGAAGAACAGAGGTGGGTTACAGCTCATTAACTTTAACAGCGCCCAGCTGGATCTCACCTTGACTCATTCACTTGTTAAGGACGAGAAACAGTAAATACTTTTCTTTTCTTTAATTTAACCAACAGCTAACTCTGGTGATTACTGAGCAGGGTTCATCTCAGCTCTCCACACTGGCTGCTGCTGATTTGTGTTTGCTCTGACGTGCTGCCAGCAGCCGGGCAGAGTTTGGCGTTTTTCCCAAGATCCTCAACTCATCTGAAAGGGTGGATTATGTGAATTTGTGTGTATAAATGTTGCTGTGCATGCATTCTCGGAGGTCTGAATATACTCTTACTTGTATTTTCCTGCATGTATGCAGCTTCATGTGTGTGTACCTGTGCATGTGTGTATTCAGTACACACACACACACCTGCAGCTGCTTCCATAGCTGTGAGTGCATTCAGATGTCTATAATAGTTTCTCCTCAGCTCATTGATGATAAATCTCCAGAAGAGCCGCTAACCGCTGCCTTTGTCATAGAGGGTGAGCCTGGAAAGCCACCTGGGAGTTGTGGGCTGCCAGCTCCCATTAGAGGCACGTTTGAGACAGATCGACACCCGAGGTGACTGCAGTGCAGCGAGCCGTCAAGCTGTCATATTTCTATTATGCTCCAAATGCTGAAAAATGCCAAAATCCGGAGCCAACATTTCTTGTGCACTTGTTATCCTGTCAGGTTTGCACTTGTGTAAAAGCCACCATCAAACTTTATTCTGCATCTGTTCTGAATCCATTCCTTTTAACTTCTAATGGTTCAAAAGATAACAAAACCAGCTATATCTGGACAGTAATAGAACGAAAAGTAAAGATAAAAAATTAAGTATATTTAACTGAAAATTACAACACGGTCAGCTCAACAAAAGGGAGTAAGCTGAAAAAACAGAAAAACAACAGAGATGAAAATATATATATATATATATATATATATGCATATGTATTCAGTGATTAAAGTGAAAATGGAGAAGTGAATGGGAGGTGTACCTCGGCTGTACTGCAAATGAAGATGGTGTCCATGGTAAACATTATACCTGCTACATATCGGCCTCACAGCGCCGCTAGTGTGACTTTGGACTCTTTTGTGTCTTTGATCTTCTTCTATTCCCAGATTTATTTATTTATTTCAATAGAAAAGCACAAGTTCATTTAAGAACCTGTTATTGTCACCTCACACCTGCTACTCCTTGATTAAGAACGTAGGCTGTAGATGCTGCTCTGAAGTGTTGAATAGAGCATAGATCCACACAGATCAAAGGTCTTCACGGGATACTGAAAAGCTGCAGCTCTGTCACGTTTAATGACCATAAAGTGTGTTGTGTTTCTGTAGAGACACAACTGCTCATCTTCAAACAGCCAAATGAGACAATGTCCAATATGTTGATTTCACTTTCCCAGCTGTATATCATTATGTCATCATGTGACGTGGTAATATCCAGACAGGATGGTTCAAAGCAGCTCTTGTATCTTGTTTGAGGCCTTGAAGTTGAAGTTTTCTCCAAACATCTTCAGTTGAGGCATCAATCATGGGAAAATGTAATCTCACTTTGGTTTCTCCTGGCCAGCTTTCTTTCCCCTGAACACACAAATCAAGTTTGTGGCGATGCATTTGAGTTGAGATTTTCCAGCAAACCAATCACTGCAACGTCAAGCTTGAAAGGAAAATCAATCTGTGTTTGTCAGGCTTGTTGTGATTTGTAGTGACAAAATGAGTTATATAAATGATTTTTCTTTATTCATTTGAATTCAGTCATCATTGTTGTACACGACTACTAATATATCTCTGTTGCAGAAAGTCACAGAAATCTCAAGTTGCAAATGCTAACAGACTGAAAGGTGAAGAGTCTGAACTCCCTTCAGTATCTCCTTTCAGTGAGACTGCTATGACGTGCTGCTAGGTGAGGGTCACCAGACAGACAGTAACATTAGCGTAGTCCAAAACGGCTACCAAAAAGTAGCCTCCAATACTGTAAGAAGGTAATCAGAGCCAGTGGGAGGAGCTTGCTTGCTTGGTTTCCCCTGTTGGTCATGTGACCCTTGTCTTGCACGTAGTTGCACATCCTGAAGCGATGCTACTGTGTTGCTCTGCTTATTTTTCCGTTGCAGAGGAAGGCTCATCTGCAGCTTTTTAATGGGCAGCTTGAGAGAGCGCGCTGACTTATGCTTGGGGGGCAGCGCAAAAAGCTGCAAACACAACAATGGCATATTATAACTTTATTAAACTGATGTGGCAAACGTGTCAGCAAACAGTTATACATACTAGCATACACAGAGCTATATGATCCTCCCATTGGATTTGTGATTGCGTCCGCCTGATGAATGCAGGTCCAATAGTCACTCCCCATTTATTTGGTCTCCACCAACTCCCATCTGGCTCTTCAGCTGTCAGATGTTCCACTCTCTTCCCCAGCAGGTCCCTGACTGTGTCTGTCTGCTGCTGAGCAGGTAGCGTACAGCGGGTTTATCAGAGAACAGCTGCCTGCTGCTGCTGGAGACGCTGAGACAGAACCACACAGGAAATGTGTCATAAAAACCAAAAATAGGAGCTAAAAGAGGCTAAAAGGCTCTGTAGAGGTGAGGGGGTCTGCTGAGTCGGGTGATAATTATCTGTGAGTTTGTAACAACAGCTTAGTATTGGTAGTACTGATACTTTTGATGTTGGTCCAGCCATCCCTACAGTATCTACTAATATTGGTGCAACAGTGGGACAGCAGAGCACTTACAGTAACACACACACACACACACACACACACACACACACACACACAGACAGTTTGTACTTGTGCAATAAACTCAAGAGGAAATGAAAAACTGCCCGATTCCATTCACAGACGAGAATCTGAAAGATGACACGACACTCTTGTCTCTTCGTGCAGACACACACACACACACACACACACACACACACACACACACACACACACACACAGAGTCAGTCTTCTGCAGCTTATTTCTGTAAACTGTGTTGCTCGAGGGTCTTTCTGGCTTTTCTTTTGTCGAGGTTTCATGAATAAACATGAGCTCATTGTTTTTATAGGTATCCGAAGCAGAAAAACAGAAAAGTCAGAGTTAAACTGCTGCAACGAGTTTTTGTATTTTCTGATGTTGTTGCTTTTGTAGTTGTTGTCGTACGTGTTACTATTTCGACTATTGTTGCTGTTTTTGTCGTGTTGGTGCTGTTGATGAACGCCTTTGAGATAATACAATATAATACAAATGCAGAATAATGTGTATTCTGTCTATATTTGGCTGAGAGGCAGTTACAGTGTCACTGCATTACATTTTAGACAATTAGTTCATGTTGATTTCTTGTATACTAACTGCAAAAACACTATGCTATGAAGATTAGTATATAGTACATACTGTATACAGCTAGCAGGTAGTATGGATTTGGTTTTCCTTCTGTTAATAAACACAGGTGAAGATCAGACAACGTGCTGCGTCATTAAAAAGAGTAAAGTACAGTCACTAATTATCTGTAAACATATCATAAATCATAAATGAGCTGCATATATGTTTTCAATCTGCTGTAAGACACAATGTCAGTCAAACAACTCCATTCGTGCCACAAACACAACGATAAAGCGGGAACGTACTGGAGCCTGCAGTTCTGCCTTCAGGAAGCTCCAGCTCACAGACTCACTGCAGGCTGTTCAAATGATTTACATGGAAGCTGAACCGTTAACTTTAAGGTAACATGAAAATTCCTCCCAGTGCAGCTTTAAGGAAAAGGTTATCCTTTTTAAAATATACAGTATGTGCCATTTATATTACAACTTGTTAATGTCAAGACGTTAAAGTTGTGGCTGAAACACCCTCAGTGGACTGATGACACATCTGCAGAGGAGGAGGATACGTTTTTAGGAAGACGCAGAGTTATGAGGATGTGGTGATATGTTCACCTGCAGGAAGATGGTGTTAGTAAACTGTCACAGTGCTGAACATCAGCGGGACGAGAGGAGAGAAAGATGTAATATCAGAGACTCTCTGAGAAGGGAGCATTAAATCTCTGCTGTTTGTATTTCGATTTTTCATTTTAATTTGAACAAATAAGTTAAAAGTAGGTGAAACAGTGTTTTCTGTTTCAGCTTCACTGGCTCATAACTCAACTTTATCATTATCTTTCAAGAAAATGTGCAGTGAAAAATGAAACGTAAATCCTGGAAATGCCGGTTCTGAACAGAACAAGATGCTTTTTTTAACTTCTGCTGCTGCTGTTATTAGTGTTTTTCAGATTATTCTGCTGTGTCTCACGTCATTTACGTATTTTGCTGATATTTTCTACAGAATGTTTTCTCTTTGTTTTTGTAGTTGGTGTTTTTGTGTGCTTTTTTTGTTTTTAAGACAAACATGTAAAAAGTCAGCATATTATTACATAATACTGTGTACAGCCTGGGAGATCTGAAAATATAGATGCTCTGATTTCTTTTTATTTACACTACTTTTTGCATCCAGCACATTTTTGACGTGGTGTTGTGTCAGGCAACTCTGTAAATTTCAGTTTAGTAGTTCAAAATCAACAGGACAAATCAGATATTAAAGTGATGACAAACTGCATTGACTTGATTTTAGCTACAAATCCAGAGAAGGAACAGAAATCTCATCCAGTGCAGCTTTGAACAAAACAAAACGCAATTGTTGCTGTTAGAGCGTGCATAAAGGTACTGGAGGCCACAGTTGACCCGTCTTTTTCTCTGCAGAAAAAAACGGGTCAACTGTGATGAAAATGCCTCGATCAGCAGAGGACATGGACGATGGCGGTGATGATGATGATGATGTAAGCTGGCAGGTGAAGCAGCGAAGTGACGAGGCCTGTTGAGCTCGTGTATTACATCCCAGAGGAGGAAGGAGGGGGGACGTCTGCAGCCAGTAAAGACTCAACATTGATCTGCAGTGTCATCAGTCAGTGAGTTTGAAAAGATTTTAGGTTGTAAAGGGACTTGAATCCTCAGAAGTAGAAGGCTGACACAGCAAAGTGTTTCATAAAGTGACAAGTTATCTTTGCAAACTTTTACTTTTCTCTGGTGACAGTTGAATGACCTGTTTGCTCTTTTTGGCCCCCAAATACCTGAAACATGCCCAGTACGAAAACCACTTTCATCTGTTAGCAACTGCTCCACATGAACACTGACTTCCTTGACTTTTGTGCTTCTACATTGGATAAGTAGGCTACGTAGTTAAATGGTTTGTATTTGTTTTAGTTGTGTTGTGTTTTTTGTTGATATACGACAGGGTGTTTATTTAGAAAATGACGTTTCTCTGTCTTCTGGGACTCGCTGCGGCACGTCTGGTGGGATCACAAGCATTGTCTAGAATGGCATCGATCAGCTACAGTGGCTGCGTCGCAGCCATGCCCAATGGTATCTCTGTCTCTTCCTGCTAGCTTAAGCTGCATAAGTCGAGTAACCTTCAGTTGAGGCCCCTACTGATCTACTGTATTTCCTTAGATTTCCTCATATAGTGACCTGGGGCCAGCGCCTATACTTACCTCAACTGCAGAAGGTAACACGTCTTTATTTGAAGCAGGCTTGTATTAGAGGTTGAGGCAGGCTTTTATTTGCAACTCCCTCAGTTTGATAAGTGTAATTAATCTCATTGTACCAGTCAATGACATAAATGAGCGATAGGATGCAGTTCTCAGATCTGCCAACCCTACTAATGGTTAAAACTATAAATCAGCACAAAAATGACAACTACCAACATAAACCACCATGTTCTGAACAGACACATTACAGACACTAACAAAAAGTAACATTTGCATTTTGGAACATAAAACAGCAAACTTAACAAACTACTCAGTCCAGCACTAGGCATGATGGGAAATGTGGGCCGTCACTACGATAATTTAGTACGAAGCCTCGTTTTGATCTGCTCCCGTTTGCTGTTGGTGTTTTTTTAATCTAACTAGGCGCTAAAATGTGTTTAGTGGGACATAAACATTGACAAAGACAAAGTGGTTGGCAGGTTTGCCATCATGAAGGAGAGGAGTATGAAGTTTTAAAAAGGGACCGTGATATGTACAAAGTCTGTCAACCTGTTTGGATTATTTTGTTCTATGGAGGATGGTGGAATACACAAATGGACTAACGTTAGCCTACACTAAGCTAGGCCTACAGCAGGCTGAGCAGGGACAACAGTGAGTGAAACATCCATAATTAATCTTTATTAACTTAAATTTTGGTTATGAAGAAATGTTAATTAATCTGTTGTTTAACCTCTTGTTTGCTGCATCTCGGCACCTGTCTGTGCCACTGCCTGTGGCGTTAGACTGTCTGTTTTCTATTTGAACAGGCCTTGTATAGTGATGCAGACTGCGAGAGGCTGAGTGGACTGGTTATATTAAGCTTTGCGAATGAACGAGCAAAGAAGTTGAACCTAGTGCAGATTGCTGAGCACTTCGTGGTGTATAAAACTTACAGAATGCAGTTCAGACAGGTACAATGCCTGACTCTTGATAATTGTAACTCACTTTCCAGATGAGAGCGTCAGCAGCCACTGCGTTGCCTAGCAACGCTATACGCGGTGTGTAAAAAACAGTTCACTCTCTCCTTTGCTTTAAGATTAGATAAGATAAAACTTAATTTATCCTGAGGAAAACTGTTGTGCAGCAGTTGCAATACAAAAGGAGTGTAAATATATATGTATGTGTGTTTGTGACTGCGCTGACTGTGGAGTTTATATTGTTTAGTGGCAGATTATTTCATTTTTGAAGCCTAATAATGCTTGTTGTACCCTCCACAGCCTCCGTAGACTTTTTATTTATTGTTGGTCATTTTTGTTTTGTCCTCTTTTCTGGTTTTATATGGTTTATATTTAAATAGGCCTTGTATAGTGTTGTAGACCGCTGTTTACTTTATGTTTATGTTAAAGTTATTCCCATGGAAGACAGACGTGGTACTGAGACAGTGCACCTGGCTGTCTAAGCCTGTCGCTGTCTGTTGGTGGTGGTGCTGACCCGAGTGCTGGTTAGGTGCTGACACAAAGTGGCTTCACTGTATGTTTTCTTAGACATAGGCTTGCTTGGCTCAATAAGTGACAATTTGTGTTTATGGATAGAATAGGATAGGATATATCAGCTAATTTACAGTTGTGAATTTAGTTCCAGTGAAGTGGAATCTTAACGCTACAGCATACAGTGATATTTTAGACAGCAGTGTTCTTCCAACTTTGTGTCAGCAGTTTGTGTTTGTCTCTTTCCTGTTTCAACATGACAGTGTTGGAACTGGTAAAAGAACTTGACTCATCCTCACAGAGCCCTGACCTCAACCCCATCCAACAACTTTGACTGTGAGCCAGACGGATCACCAGCACCAGTGTCGGACCTCACTGGTGCTCTGGCGTCTGAATGGGAGCAGATCCCTGCAGCAGGTTCATCATCTGCTGGAAAGACTGAGACCAGCAGAGTGGAGGCTGTTAGAGCAGCACGTTAGTGAACATGGTGTCGCAGTCACATGTTCAACTATCACATATGGCCACATATCAATCTTAAAAGTCTGTTAAGCTTTCTATTAGTGAACTGTATGTCTTGCATGTTATAAAAACATTTTTCAGATCAAAATGTTGCTTGCAACCTCTTCTTCTATACCTGAATTTTCCTTTCCCAGCTCTTGTGGGTGTTTGCAGAGTGCAAACGCCTGTGTGTCCCTGCACTCTGCATCACCTGCAGCCAAACCACACAGAAACTGACAACAGGTTTAGGGCAGTTTCTGTCACTCGCCTGCTTGTGCAATCATTTTGTTGAATCCTGCAGCTGTCAATCAGCTGTCACATGAAATGACTCAGGCCATACCGCTGCTGCACTCTCTGCTCAGTAAGCACAAGCTAACAGAAACAAACACCCACACTGGAAGTGTAAGCAAAGTAAAACTAAGAACGTTTTAATAAAATGAAAACTTCAGTAGCAGAAGTAAACAACCTCATCAGTGTTGGGAGTTGAACCCTGCTGCTAGAGGTGAAGGTAAATGGATTCATCAGTCGCAATTATTTGGATTTTGTGAAGTGTTGGAAAGCTCTGCATACCAAAACGCTGACTCATATCTAAAATCAATTGCATTTCCCGCCTTCTGTCTCCCTCTTTTTCATTATTCATGATCAGCTGTTTTTTGCCATTTGTTAGACCTCCTGTGGGGTGAAGCAAAGTTTTTTTTTCTCCGTTTGTTTTAGATGTGGCTTGCCAATAAGAGCATCAGAAAGTTCAGTCAGCGCCACCTGCCAAGTCGATGCCTGTAATGGCCTCCAGTCCGACTGATTCTGCAGCCAGATCTCACAGAAATGATGGTAGTTTTTGTATTTTTCTGTCAAACACCTGAGCACACAATTACTTTGTTGTTCTGGAGCTGTCAATCAGCTGTCACTTAATATAAGAGTCAGGCCTGCTGCTGAAGTGGCCAGTCACTAATAACAAATGCAAGTTGTTCATTTGTGCCATGACTTCTCTGAAGTAAAGCCGTCTTTAACTTTGGTTACAAGTTTTCATCAGAAACCTCGAGGTGTTACACAAGTTATCAATATTATTATAAATATTCATCACATCTCACGAAATGTATTAACTTTGTATTCGTATTACACTGTAAATTCTCCATCTTATCAAGACTTTTTCTTTGTATGAATCCTGAAATACTTTTTCTGTGCAGTAAGATTAGGTCTTGGTGAAAGGATTTTCTACCATCAAGTGGCATTTTTCTTGATTTTACTAAAGTGATTCCTGATAATTCTTGAATCAATGTTTTGTATTGCAAACAGGTGCAGTATCAGATTTGTTATCTCTTGTTTTTAGAAAATAAGACTTTTACAGTAGGATTCAAGTAGAGACAAAAATGACTTGAGGTTACACTTCTCTGGCTCTCTGGTCCTTCTGCTGTTCCATCAAAACACCTCACAGTAAATGTTTTATTTAGTTGTCCTGAGGATCTGCTGCAGGCGTTTAGTTTCTCCACCAGTCTTTAATATTGACAGCAGCAAACCTGAGAAGTTAGTAAAATTGTCTGTACAATTTCAGCTGCATTTAACCGCCAACATCTGCTGAACGTTAGAAATCCTCCCCTTTTTCTCTCTCCGTCTCTCGTTCATCATCGCTGTAATGTCTCATCTAATTCATCTCATTACTACAGTGGCCCTGAGGGTCAAAACACAATGACATTTCACAAAACACAACAACTTTTCAGATTACAGAAAGAGTGGGTCAACACTTCTTGCTTATGTTCGGACAGAATCCAAGTCAATTCAGAGCGTATTCAATGGATGTGTTAAGGTGGGTTGGTGTTAGATTGGATCAGCTGAAGGGACGCTCTAAACTCTACGCTGCTGTGATTGGTTGTTTCGCTGTAAGACGACTGATGACGCTCTGGGCATGTGTTAAAGTTAACTAGAATGGTCAGCTACACCTACACTTAATCAGCCCTTACATGGCGAAGTGGCCAATCGTTTAGGCCTTTGGCTTTATTGAAAAAGCTACGCCTTGACAAGTCAATTTCCTGCTCCATCTCCTCAGTCCTAATTCTGTCAAGCGTGCTTCCAGGTTTCACGGGACATTTAATGTCATGACATGTTGAAAGCATATCGAGAATTACATCATATGAATGTCCTTTCTTAATATATTCCCTCATGATTTCAATCTCCTCTTCCATCCTTTCAAACTCAGTTTGAAATTCGTGCAAGGACACTGCTGAGAGTAGTACACACAATAGTGCTGTGCCACCTTTTCCGTAATCTGAAATGTGTTTTCTGAAATGTCGTGTTTTGTGAAATGTTGTATTCTAGGTTGCAATTATATTTTGAATCAGCAGGCAAAAGTTAACTTTAAAAAGTTCCTATTTTATTAATTAATGACAAACTTTCATGGAAGAATCACATTAATTTTGGTACTAAAAACAATGCCATCTCTGTATTATTAAAAACATTTCACACCAAACAAATCAATGTTGCCTTCTTGCAATATATTATAGTTTAATCTATCCTTATTTAAATTACTGTAATACTGCATGGGTAAGTACATCTTCCTCACATCTTAACAAACTGTTTATAGAGCAAAAGAACTTTGTTAGAGTAGCTTCCTCTTCTCATTGTCATGAATCATGACCTCCATTATCTTAATCTTTAAACTCTCTTTAGTATCAACAAACTACAGAATTGTATATTTATTTATTAAATGGATAAAATCTCAGCACTCAGTGGTAACTGAGAGACTTGTCCTATTTTTTTCCAAACTAACTCAGTCATTTATTCATAGTCTACTAGACGGTCTGAACATCTTCATCTTCCTTTATGTTCCAGTAATGTGGCTACATTTTCTTTTCCTTCCTCTTCTGTCTTTTTGTTGTTTCATTATTTTGTAGTGGCCTTTCTATCCCTTATTATTCTGTTTAATGTAATTCTGTTTATTTTGGCTTGAGTTTTTAGGAGAAGTCTTTGTCTAAGCTTTTGTCTTACTACCTTACCCACACAAGCTCTTCTTTACTTTAAATTAATTTATTTCTGAGTATATGAAGGTAAAAATGTATTTTTATATGTGTGAATGTCTTTGTGTAGATATCACATCTTTTATCATTTTTTGTGCAAACAAATAATACATTTAAAAACGTCAAAAACATATATATATATATATATATATATATATATATATATATAGTATAATGCTAATAATAATATCTTTATTTATATAGCACCTTTAAAAACAAAGTTCACAAAGTGCTTTGACAGACAAGGCATAGCAGAAACAGGATACCCAGAAGCCAATATACAGAAATGCCGAACAAAGCAAGACAAAAAAATTAAGACAAGACGTCTTAAAAACAATGAAAAACATTACAAAGAAAATAAAAACAAATGGAAACAATAAAAGCACCACACACATAAAAACAACCACATAAAAGCAAGTGTGTAAAGATGAGTTTTAAGAAGTGATTTAAAAGAAGGCACTGATTCTGCAAGCCTTTTCTCCTCAGGTGTGTGTCGTCTGCGTAGCAATGAAAAGAGACGTTGTGATGTTGAATGATTCGGCCAAGTGGAGGCATGTAGATAGAAAATAAAATTGGACCTAGTTACCTATGGTGACCACGTAGGTTCTTTCTAAAAGGTAGGGATAAAACCTACCAAGTGCAGTGTCCTTGATGCCAACCCAGGTTTTAAGACGGTCAATTAAAATGACATGATCTACTGTGTCAAAAGCTGCACTTAGGTCTAAAAGAGTTAAAATTGCACTCTCCCCCCCGTCAGTTGCGAAAAGGTTGGTTACCTTGAGGAGGGCAGGAGGGCAAAAGCTAAAAGTTTGGTTGAAACCACTTCTTCTAAAACTTTTGATAAAAAGGGAAGTTTAGAAATTGGCCTAAAATTGTTAAGAACTGAAGGTTAGGTTTCGTTGAAAGAGGCTGGCCCACAGCATGTTTAAAAGTAGATGGAAAAATTCCTTTTGCTATGGAGCTATTAATTAATAAAATACTGGGCCCAACTGTGTCAGTAACTTCTTTAAGAAACTTAGTGGGAATCATATCAAGGCTGCACGTAGTTGATTCCATGTGGGATATGATTTCAGATCAAAAGGACAGCGATATAGGTTTAAAACTGCTAAAATAACTACTGGCATGTAAAACGCGGTGTGGGGGGGCAATTTGTTGCCTTATATCCTTGACTGTATTTGTAAAAAATGACTTAAAAACTTCTCACACAAATCTTGTGAAGTGTCGGTAAAATTACAGGGGGCGTTGGTGATGACCGAGTGACACGCATACAGTGCCTTGCAAAAGTGTTTAACCCCCCTGCTAAATCACTCATTTCATTGAATAACAATTAATAAGTTAATATTCTTCTATATATTTTTTAATTTACAACAATACTTTTAATGAATTACTAGTAAGTAACATGAGTTTTACGCCACAAAATATTTTTTAAGAAAATGAAAACTGGAACATGCTGTTTGCAAAAGTATTCAACCCCTTTCAGTTTGGCAAACCTCAAGTCACAATGTTACCTTCAGAATTAGTTGGATGGTCTATTGTAGTGTAACAATAATAACTTATAATAATAATAACTTTGAGTATAAGAATCTTGACTTCACATGTGTCCACTTTCTCACCTGGTTCTTCCTGCTCTCGCTCTCTCTGTCCTCTTTCTCTCCATCCTCCTCCCTCCCTCTTTGCACTGACAATCACATGCAAACATATTGCATGCAGCTAGAAAATGACATATAATCTGATAAAAAATAAAGAAAAGGACTGGAGTGTCCTAGCTACATCTCAGTTTGAAACTGGGGGTGGGGTGGGTAGGAAGTGTAGAACAGTGCTGATTTTCAATTTACAAGCATTTAAGCCCTCAGACAAGTCCGCCAAATCTAACAATAGAGGTCTAAAATGATTTCAGAAAATACTAATAATTAATAATTATATTTATTATTATTGTTGTTTTTTTAGGTGTGCTTGAGCAGCCCTAAAAAGAGTCTAAAAACGCCCATGGGCAGGGTACATAATCAGGTCTGGCTCACAGTCGGCGTTCCAGTTCATCCCAAACATGCTGGATGGAGTTGAGGTCAGGGCTCTGAGCAGACCAGTCAAGTTCTTCCACACCAAACTGGGAAAACACTTTATTTTATGGGTCTGTGATTTCCAAACAATTTCCTAATAATTTGTTGAAAGTTGTCAGTCATTTGGAACTAATTATTGAGATAATAGTTGTTGTAATAGTTGCTTGTAAATATGTTGTGTTTGAAAGCAGGGATTTCCTTGAAAGAACTGCTGCAACTAAGTAAAAAAAATTTAATTGATCATTTATTATTGGAAACTATTTTCTTCATGTATGTTGAATTGTTTGCTCGCCTGTGGAGAATTGCAAATTTTTGCATGTTCAGGTGACCTGCTGTGTACTGCTAATTGGAATTAATTAATTAGAAGTGCACCAATTGACAACTGACTATTTTTCGTATAATTAGTGCCAAATTTCATGGTTCTTTCCAGAAAACTTCCAGGGAAATCATTTAAAGACCCGTAAAATAAAGTGTTGCCAAACCCATTTCTTTATGCACCTGGCTTTGTGCACGGGGGCATTGTCATATTAAAACAGGAACAGGACTCACAGGAATATTTTGGGTATCCCTCGAGTTGTTTTTGCTTCTGATCCTTATACTCTACTATTGACTGCTTGTAAATATCAATGCTTAAAGAACAGACAAAGATGAGGGTGTTATCTATAGCTGCGGTATAAAACTGATGTCGGTGCTTCACACACTGGCCGACCATCAGAGTGGGTTTTTCACGTTTCACTGACCGTCTCTGATGATCCTCCTCCTCGCTCAGCTCTCAGCGTCAGAAGTTGATTCACTCTTTGTTAGTCAGCGACTCTCCATTAACCCTGAGTTTATCGAGGTCAACTTGACTGCAAAGTGTCCCGTCAGACCTGCAGAGCCACACAGGTCTGTAGCAGAGCTCTGCTCTTTATGTCACTGAAATGCCTCCCCCAAAGTACTTATGTGTTTTTAGGGTGACACCTTCAGTTAATGGGCTCCACACAGAGTATGAAAAAAGGAAAGCAAGTAAAATTTCAAGAACAACTACAACACTACCACTGCTTTACCTTCACCTACTGCAACTACCTCTGCTAGGTCACTAGAGCAAGTCCAATTCATGTCTCGATTCATTTTCCAAGTCCAAGTCCGGTCTGAAGTAATTTGGAGTCCAGTTGCAAGTAATTTTTAAACAAAGTGTTTGTCAACTTGCTAGTCATTTGAAACAAGTCCAAATTTGAACCAAGTGGCGGTCAAGTCTTAAATCTTTTTGAAACAAGTCCACTGGTCATTTGAAACAAGTCCAAATCAAGTCTCCGGTAGTTTGAAACAAGTCCAAGACATTCTCGAGTGATTTTAAATCAAGTTCAGTCAAGTCTCAAGGGATGGCGTGGTTCCATCGGGTTGGTCTGTCTAATGCTGGACCCAGTTCAGTACATAGATCCAACTGCAGGGAAATTAAATCGGCTTGTTAGCCAGTCATCATCATGGGCCAGGAAATCTCTGGTCCCTGAAAACTCGTTGCCTCTTAATCCTTCCAGTCGCGTTGTCCTCTGCAGTGCCAGCGCATCCAGCATGCAGCATTACGCACAAGTGTCACCGCAGTATTTATGTTTACAGCAATCAGACTGATTACTTCCCACCTTGCCAAAATGATCGTGTCACTCAGTGGTATCCCCACCCTGGGATATCATTTGAAGGTGGAACTTTGACAGGTGAACACATTTCTTTTATGTGGGTTTTGTTACGTTTGGCTTGCATTATGAATAGCACTGGCTTTATTTCCAGACTTTGCTAATTTACACAATTCATATGTGCAGATGGTGAAGATGTGCCGGCGAGCTGAGAAAGCAGGTTGGTGTCTCCAGTGGCCTGAGACAGCGCTGATTAAATATTGAGCGGACTTTGATTTAATATTTGAGTTGGCTTATATCTTTTACAATTGAAAGGTGCTTATGGAATAGTTATGGCTCACTACAAGCGCAAATAAGTACAAATAACACTGCTGGTTTGGATGTTTATGATAATGTGGATCTATAATTTACGTTTGATATTAAGTGAAATTAAATGTGTGAGAGGCATCATTATACAATCTCAGTGATGTTGATAGCTTTTCAGTGTAGTGAGTCTCTGGGACCCACAGGCGGTCATGTGAGTGGCTCCCCAATAAAATTCAACAGTGGTTCACTGGCCATAATTCTTACTGAAACAGATAAGGCACTCAAATACTGGCATATTGTTAATAAGAAAAAATGCGTCATCGTAAGACTCTGACCTGTTGATAATTCCTGAACTTTATAAAGAGCTGCACACCGGACTGATTAACATGCACAAGTGAAGGCACACTGTAGCAGGGCTCAGGCATTTTGATCATATGTTTAAATCCTGTATTCTCTAGACGTAGAGTACGGTCTGCAGCGATAAACACTCCTATGGCGTCAGTTATTACTTCAGAAACCGTAATGCTCCCATACAGTTGTGCAGCGATACAACATGAGCTTGACTAACTGAGCTAAGTTGACTAGCATGCTACAGCTGATACACACCAACTGGTGCACTGCCAAAACTTGTGATCTAAAAGTGAGGTTTCTTTTGTTTTTGTTTTGTTCACAATGTACGTTATCAGGGGGAAATATTGTGTGCGTCCCCTGGACGCGCCGATGGTGAATTCACTGCGTCCTTTTGGATTTTAATGCGTCAGAGATGCAGGACACGTACCTAGCAACATCACTGCAATCTCAATCTGGTTTCAATTCAGAACCATCTGCGTTGCCAGTTTCCCCAGTCTTCAGTTTTCTTACAGGTGCGCACATTCTCCCGTCAGGTTTGTTTTCATATCACAACTTTTGAGTGGGAAGTGGTGTACGCTTCTTTCAGGCCCCGTTTTGTGCGTACGCAACAGTTAGAAATGAGACCCCTGGTCAGTAATACCTCTACTACTGCTTCCATTAGTAATACTAATATTTCTGTTAACTCTATTACTGCCCAGGTGGGTGCTACACATTGGTGGTGGTTGAGGTGAGTTTCCCCCTTTACTGTCAACGCTTGGTGTATCAAGATAAAGCACTATATAGATGTAATCCATTATTATAATTATTATTATTATTTCTGTTTCTGCACAGATATTTCATAAAAAGTAAGTTTTCCAGCAGTCAATGGTCATAATCGCTCCATTTCCTGGCTTTTAATGTTAAAAATGTGCAGGAAGTGCCAAGTTTTACTGATTGCAGCTTAACAGTAATAAGAAGAAGTAAGAAACCTGGATAATGTATTTCTGTTAAAAGGAGAACACTCGGAGCAGCAGATCGGTAAGTATGACATGACTGTGTTGCTGTATGATAGAAATAGTGCTGTGGAACTGTATTATACTGAATTTATCATTAACTGTGGTTATTGTCATGGTAATCCCCAGAGATGTAGCAGTAATTCCCAGCGGAGCCACTCCATCATTGATCACATACACCTGATCTGGCCTGCTGAAGTTGGGTCTTTAATAATTCAGCTCCCCTCTCCCTCTGACCTCTCCTCCATCTGTGAAGATCAAGCTGGTATAAAGTGATTACTCACTCCGGCTGACACAGTTCTCCACTAAACCTCCCTGATGGCTGAAATATTTACCGCGGCCTCTGAAGCCGTGGGAGTGGGAGGTGTAGGTGCAAAAAGCATCACGTCCCAGTTGATCCCTGTTAAAATAAACTTCCAGACTGTTTGTCTTTTGTAAGAGTAAGAAATCCCAGACTGCACTTAACTGCACTTTGGTTTTATTTGACTTTATCTAGTTTGCCCTTTCTCTTTCCTGCCCAGCTAATTAATTCACTGGTGCATTTACTTGTTAGGGCGTTAACGTTTTAAAAATGAAAATCAAGTCTGAGTGAATGAGAGCTAGCATGTAACTCCTTCAAACTAATTCGAATGCAACCCAGTTAGTCCGATCCTAATCTACAAGCTAACAGGTGACCCCTCCGATTTGTTGATGTGGGACTGTAAGGTGTGTCCTCGAACAGCCTTTATCCATAATTTTGTTACTCTCTGCGATGCGTCCAAACACCACAACGTCAACAGCGAGGCTCAGTTTCGTTAGGTTTAGGCACCAAAACTACTTGGTTAGGTATAGGAAAAGTTCACGTTACGTACCTGACGTAAGTAAAAACCATTACGTAAGGTAAGTTAAATAGTTACTTTAAGTAACTTACGTAAGGTGTAATGTAAGTAATAAGTAATAAAATAATAAAACGTTGACTCTTGGTTTTACACAGGACTCGAACAGCGGCTCCTGGGTGAAAGTCCTGTGTTTGTTTGACCCATCCATCCTTGTTATGTTTACTTTGTCACTCTTATACTATGTCACCTGACATTTTTTTGTCTACGACATTCGCGTGTAAAATGATGCATGTCACTTTCCAGCCAGATCTTGGCGTGTGCTAAACTGCACGCAATTTGAAAGTCATGTTATTTGTGCTCAGATTGAAGAGAACGGGCTGGACAAAGCTGACATGTTTGCTGCCCTGAGTAGTTCCAACTAACCTCAGTGACCTGTGTTATTAAAACGCTAAATGTCGCTAAATGAACTGAAATCTGAAAGAATATAGCTTGAAAAACTGGTTTTAACATCAGAATATAAAAATGCTATCTGCAGCATCAACTTCATTGTTTTAACCTTTTAATATCTTTAAAATTGCTTTTAGGGACTGTAGTGCACACTCTGTAGCTTATTTGTATTTCTCTCTCTTTTCATTTTCCTTTTACGATTTGAAGCTTTTTCTCACCACAACATAGCCTCAGGTATCATAAACATTTTTTTAAAATCTATTTTGACTAAAAATATAAGCAATATTAGCATTATAGAGCCTTACACATGTGCTCTTGCTGTTGTATTGTGTAGTTGGAATGAACACCTGGAGAATCTCATGTGACAAAGACAGAACAGCTCATTCATCAGTTCATTCATACATCCATCCGTCACCTGTCTCTTTGTGTGTTCGCTGACTTCCCCCGGCATGTCGTGGGCGCTCTTGATAAGCGTGCGGGCGATGTGGTAGTAATACACCGAGATGATGGCCAGAGGGATCAGGAAGTAAACCAAGAAGATCATCACCGAGTGAATCTTAGGATGCATCTGATTGGACAGCGGGTAGGGCACACAGTTCACAAAGGTGACGTTAGTGTTGTCCCTGTGACCCTGAGAGGGGAGGAGACCAGGAGAGGAGACCAGGAGCAGAGAGGGGAGGAGACCAGGAGAGGAGACCAGGAGCAGAGAGGGGAGGAGACCAGGAGAGGAGACCAGGAGCAGAGAGGAGAGGAGACCAGGAGAGGAGACCAGGAGCAGAGAGGGGAGGAGACCAGGAGGAGACCAGGAGCAGAGAGGAGAGGAGACCAGGAGAGGAGACCAGGAGCAGAGAGGGGAGGAGACCAGGAGAGGAGACCAGGAGCAGAGAGGGGAGGAGACCAGGAGCAGAGAGGAGAGGAGACCAGGAGCAGAGAGGGGAGGAGACAAGGAGCAGAGAGGGGAGGAGACCAGGAGCAGAGAGGAGAGGAGACCAGGAGCAGAGAGGAGAGGAGACAAGGAGAGGAGACCAGGAGCAGAGAGGGGAGGAGACCAGGAGAGGAGACCAGGAGAGGAGACCAGGAGCAGAGAGGAGAGGAGACCAGGAGCAGAGAGGGGAGGAGACAAGGAGCAGAGAGGGGAGGAGACCAGGAGAGGAGACCAGGAGCAGAAAGGAGAGGAGACCAGGAGCAGAGAGGAGAGGGGAGGAGACCAGGAGAGGAGACCAGGAGCAGAGAGGAGAGGAGAGGAGAGGAGACCAGGAGCAGAGAGGAGAGGGGAGGAGAGGAGACCAGGAGCAGAGAGGAGAGGAGACCAGGAGAGGAGACCAGGAGCAGAGAGGAGAGGAGCAGAGAGGAGAGGAGAGGAGACCAGGAGAGGAGACCAGGAGTAGAGAGGAGAGGAGAGGAGAGGAGAGGAGAGGAGACCAGGAGAGGAGACCAGGAGCAGAGAGGAGAGGAGAGGAGAGGAGAGGAGACCAGGAGAGGAGACCAGGAGCAGAGAAGAGAGGAGAGGAGACAAGGAGAGGAGACCAGGAGTAGAGAGGAGAGGAGACCAGGAGCAGAGAGGGGAGGAGACAAGGAGAGGGGAAGGAAGAGAAGGAGAGGAAATGAGAAAAGAGGAGAGGATACAAGGAGTGGTTATAAGAAGAGGGGAGGAAAGGAGGAAACAAGAATAGGGGAAGAGAAAAGGAAAGGTGAGAGGAAATTAGAAGAAAGGAGTGATGAAAAGAGGAGAAAGGAAGAAATTGAAGAGAAAAAGCAGGAGAGGGAGTATAGAGAACACAGACAGAGAAAACAAACAGAAGAGGAAAGGAAACAAGTAGGACGGAAAGAGGAGAAAACAAGCAGAAAAATGAGAGGAAATGAAAATTGGGAAACAATAAAAGGCGAAAAGATGAGGAAAAGGGGAAAGAATGGGGAAAAAGTCAAGGAGGAGGAGAAAACGAAGAGGGAAAAGTGAAGAAAGAGTAAAGGACAGACAGGAGGAGAGGAGGACATGACAACACATCAGTAACAATCATAAAGCCGATTGTAGAGTTAAATGGAAGCACTTGCCATTCATAAATCTGACTAAAGAGTTTATAGCTGTCTGGGGTGGTGTTTGTCTGGTGGGAAACCCCACTGAGACGGTGCTGCGCAGTGATGAGCCTTCAGCAGTAAGTGATGAAGAGCACACATTCAGTCTGAATGTATAGAAGGTCACAAACACTCTGTGTCAGGATCAGATTGTGTGGTTACGGCAGCATCCACAGGTTTTTATTTCAGAAGGAAAAAAAGAAAATTGACCGATTCCCATATCTGTAATAGGTTTGTTTTAAGAGCGACCTTCTTTGTTTGTGTAATTAACTAATCTGTCAACTTTCCCACCTCTCCTAATGAAGGATCATGTTGCTCTGTAACTGCTGGATGTGGAAATAAGCAACTGTTTCACCATATCATCTTAAAAGGCGAAGATATGTAAAAGTTGTGTTCACAACTTGTTTCTGCTCAAAACAAAACAAAAATCTGTGATTACAGGATCAAATCTGGATGATAGACATTTTTTTTAAATGATCAGACAATATGATTGCATCATCACCATACAACATACATGATTCTACTAAAATTTGATATATGATAATATCAAAATGTCAGCCAGCCCCAGTTTGAGTTATTCATAGTTAAGGGTAGAGCCAGGGTTAGTCCTCGAGAAGAAGACAGGAATTGGGAAGAGAAGGATGTCTGTATGGGGGGCCTAGCCACATTATTTTAGGTATGGTGGTTGTTGTAGAACTACAGTAGTGATTGTTGTATTTTCTTGTATTGTCTTTATTTTACCTGCATGGAGACAACTTGTGAGAAAATGGCCTCAGGAACAGCCAGAAGGACGGACAGCAGCCAGATAGAAACAGCCTTCAGACATGTCCAGAAGACAGCACTGGAAGTCTGGATGTCCATCGGGTTCACTATCGCCTTATACCTGATGGAGACAGAGAGAGAAGCGTTATAGGATAGAAACATAGGATAACAAAACAGATTCTCTCTGTTCCCTCAGAGGTCAGCACTGTCAAGGCGGTTTGCTACCAAAGGTGCAAATTTCCATGTCAAAGTTCACAAAAGTCGAACTCGACGCAAAGAATTCACGCAGATTTAGCGCTTGAATCCACGTATTGCGCTGATTCGATTGACGTGAAGTGATTTCACTGTATAAATGCTGGCCTTTAGATTGACCATAGACTTCAGAAAAGTGCCTTTAATTTCAACCGACTCCAGCAGAGAGTCTGCATTGGGGTCCTCTTCCCTGTTGCTAAGTAGTTGATAAATAAAACATGATCATCAGCAAATAACAGAACAAGACTGACTCTACAAAACTCACTGTTCTCGTCAGCCTATTATCTGGGTATCAATATTTGCTGTATTACCAATCTGCTGTTGTTTTCACACGACAGCTGTCTGGTATTACAGTACATGAACACGTCTTCATGAAGCACATACAAACATCCTCAAAACCAGAAACACACACTCAAACTTGCAACAGTTCTGGAGGGTACAGCTGCTCCTACAGGGAAGGTCACTTCCCATGGTGCATTGCTGCAGTGTGCAGCAGCAACATTGAACCCTCATCATCTACTACTACCTGTGACCTTTCACCTCCCTACACTACCAGAAGAATGACAAGTAACTTCTTCTTCATGAGGAACTGCAGCGTTCAACAAACTTCCTATCACAACAACCCCACACTTTTTATGAGATATTTTGGCTAAATTTCAACATGGATCTATGAATAAACAGATTAAATTAGACTTCAAAAGGCTGCCAGCTGTAGATATCCTCATGAATAACAGAGTAAAAGCCATTATGAAACGAACCTGTCATCCCCTTTCAGGTTTTCTGGGCTGAAACCAAACATAACTCATCTAATAATCATATAATTTTTCTTTTGACAGCATTACTGGCTCCAGGCTCTGTTAGTTAATGAGAAACTCCAGCAGCCATCGCTCGCTGCTGTGGCTGCAGACTGGAGGACAAAGAGAGGAAACAATAGCACTTTGTCACTCCATTATATTAATTATTCTTTATGTGTAATCACTGAGCTGCATTTTAAAGTCCTCATTAGACAGCCAATCAGGGATTCAGCTGGACAGGGACACAGTGTAGGATTCATTTACACCAGGGAGGTAACAGCCGCCTGTTCATCTGATGTGGCTGGCTGAGGTTTACATGTAGTTTGAAAAAAGAAAATTCCACCGGTCAGATTATTGAATTTAGCATGAAAATGATAGTTTGTAGCGTTGAGGGCATTCAGAAATGATTAACTCTTTTTATCACGATTTTTACTCCCTTTATTCCCAGTGTTTTAGCAGAGTCACTACATGTCATAGCTAGGCATGCCATATATTGTTTTCATGATGTTAGGCTACTCAAAAATGCCAACTTACATGTGAGTCCTAGGTTGGTTTTTATTTCAAAAGGTTTTACACAGCTGAAAATATTTCAGCCTCCATTTGCATTTACAAACTGGCAGGACGATGTGAAGCATGTTCATTTGTTTTATGATTATATTATTATCTTATGTATTTAATTTTAAGAATGTTTATTTATCACATATCTGATTCTACATTCTTAAATTTGTGTATTGTCTGCTGTTATTCTGGTCTGCAACCATTCTGATCATATCTGTCTGACACTTGATTATGCTTATCTTCATATTTTATCTAATGTAATATTAGTTTTTGTAACCTTCGTGTTTTATGTTCCATACGCTGCTGCTGTTTTGGCCAGAAGAAAAGAGAGGTAAAAGAGATTCTTAGAAAACGTTATTATATACTACAGCATCATTTGTGTATATATGTGATATTGACCCTCTTTCATCCTGGTGATGCTTGTATTAGACTGTCAGGATATTAAACTGTGTTTATGTAACTGACTGTTTCCAGAGCTGGTTTCATGACTGGACTTTGTATTTCCGTCAGGATATCGTGCTCTTGTGTTCTTTCAGATTACAGTTGGATTACTCGTCCTTCCACATCTTTAAAAAAAAAAACAACCTAGTGTTTCTCTTCCTGCTGTATTTCATTCAGAGAGACACAAACAGAGTCACAGCGAGGTCGGATTTCATTCAGCCTCATTCGACTGCACCTCACTCTCTGTCATACACCTCTCGCCCAGAAAGCTAACATCTTTGTGCTGTATCTCACTTTATGTTTTATTGATGTAATGATTTGTTGATTATTTATGTAATTTAGGAGCTATAAGTTTTACATTCTTTCTCCAGGCAGTAAATTTTGACACGTAAAGTCCAAGCTGACTCAGTGATGCAGGTGTTTTTCAGGTGTTTTTCAGGTGGTAAGAACAGTAACTATGGGGAACGTCTGGAGCTAACGTTGCCAGCGATCGACAGCATGTCTGAGCACCACGTTCGATGGTGGCAACAACAGTTTATCCGAGCAGGAAGGCCTGGAAACACTGCTGACGAGGATGTTAAAGTATTCATTTTATTACAATAACAAATTTAGAGGATTGCGCAGCCTTGGTAGAAGTGTGTGTGTGTGTGTGTGTGTGTGTGTGTGTGTTTCATGTTCTTATATCCCGGTGGGGACTAACCTGAATGCACACTAACCACATGGGGACTTGTGTCACTGTGGGGACAGAAATTGAGGTCTCCAAGGGTAGAGACTGCTTTTTGAGGGTTAAGACTTGGTTTTAGGGTTCAGGTTACAATTAGGTTAAGGTTAGGGTCAGGGTCAGGGTTAAGGTTAGGGTAAGGGGCTATGGAAAGCATTATATCAATGACTGATTTAATGTTTTACACACTGATTGCGGGGATTTGCTCCCATTCAGACACAAGAGCATTAGTGAGGACCAACACTGATATTGGGTGATAAGGCCAAACCAGGAAAAACAGACATTCAAAGGAACTTTTATCAGTATTAAAGTATTAAAAATGCCCCATAAACAACAACACCCATACAGACACAACACCAGTAAACAGTGGGCAGCGATCTACAGGATAGCCTTCGGTCCCTGAGGATGTATTTCTCACTGAAAAGCCACATTGTGTACCTCAGTTCCAGGGTCAGTATCATCTGTCTGCATCTGTCCAAATGTTCAGAATAATGGAGCGTGCCCTTCAGATAAAATAAATCACTGCTTCAGTTTGTTTATTTGCAACTCTCTCAATGCTGAAGCGTGGCCGAGTAAAAAAAAAGCAAGTTTTCCAGATATCTGTAAGGCCGTGTTTTTCTCACTCCTGTGTTCACAAACATTACCGATATAACTTTGTTTTAGTTGTTGTCTAATGTTAGATATTAGATATTAGATATTGTTAAGAGACTTATCAATAGATTTGGAGTGAGAGCAGGCTCCACTCTCTAGAAGCACATTGCATTACCCAAAGAACACCTGAAAAAAACACCTGGACGCTGTCTCATGCACTTACTGCTGGTATATTTGCATAACACTCATTAAAGTTGTGCTTCCCTCCAACACACCTGTCATACAGTCAGGAGTGCAGAGATGTATTCATTTTTTTTAAATTCACAGAAGAAATTCAAGAAAAAAATGTATTGAAAATTGAGGCTTTATCTCAAAATTATGATTTTATAGCTCATAAATGCGAGGAAAAATTATGGGATCCTTATCTTGTAATTATGAGATACACATCTCATAATTCAACCATGTCTCCCAGAAATTACAATTATTATATACTACTAAATTGCAACAGCAAATATGTTCTGAGAGAAATGTAATGCCATCCGGATTACATTCATCAGGAAAAAACATTGCCACTGAACATGATCCATCCATTATGTTCCCCTCCAAACATATTTGGCAAAACAAAGTAGTAGTATATAAATGTCCTTTCTAGGAAACAAGGTTCGAGTTATCTCCAGTTGAGCAGACAGAATCAACACTACCTCATTTAATTCCCTTTTATTTCCTATTCTGTGACTAAATGACACAATTTGAACGCCGGTGTTAGACATCCTGAATGACTGGCAATGTGCAAACACACACACACACACACACACACACACACATCTGATCTACTTGTTGTCACTCCACCAGCTCCAGCTTTCACTGACCACAGTTTCAAACAGAAGCATTAACTTTATGAATGGCTCTTGCTGTTACAATTAAACAAGTAAACTTGGACCTAAGTTGTATCCATAGCAACACAATCCAGTGAAACAGGTGTTGCTGGTCACAAGCAGCTGACTGATCACTTAAAGGACAAGTCTGTTGATATTCTATATTTTTCTTATTGTCAACTAATCCCACAGAAAGAGACCAAACCAGCAGTGAACGTCTCTGCTAACGAGTGTGTGTGTGTGAATCACAGCTGATGGATCGTCTTCCTCCATCGTTGTCCAGAAACTGTTAAAACTCATCAGCGAGCCGCTCTGCTGCACTGGCTGACATGTTCCTTCATCACCACGAACACACACACTGTAGTTTATTCTGACTCAGTCCCACACACACCGTCCTGCTGCCCCAAACACTCACTACAGCACCACATGTGGATTCATCCGCCGCTGGAAATAGTCCCCGACAGATGCACTGTTTCCTCCTGTTAGTCTGATAAAAACTACAGCGAGCAGCTGTTTGAGGAAACTACTGAGACTTTTTTTTTTATTAAACTGTATATTTGTGAGCTGCTTTTAAAGATTTAAATCTTCAGTAGGAACCAGTGGGCTTGGAGCTGAGAGCACAGACAGGGTAGGGAAGTCAGAAAGTATTACTGACTGAGAAAAATATAGAATATGGCCAGCCTTATCCTTTAACGCAGATGTTGCATCTGTGTGTGCATTTTTGTGTGCGAGCTCGCTTTCAAACTTCTCACTGCATGTCAGTCACTCTCAACACTAAAACCTAGCTGTTAGCATTTGGCTAAAGCTCTGTGTGCTCCTTCTTAAATGACCCGACTACCACAACAACCAATAACATCAGTGCCTAGGGCTACATTGAGTATATAGGATATACAGATCTCATAATAACGTGATAAAGATTTGGTATTTGGTATACGAAAATCTTTACGATTTTAGTTCCCCCATGTTTTTGTGTTGTTGTTTTTGGTGAATACAATTCACTTCTGCACAGTTCTGTGTTTTGAGTTTTTAATCCCATTTGGAACTGTTACAGTACTTAGGAATGGACTGGAACTGTAGATGAGTAAGCAGCTTATCTACATTTTTCATTCAGATGAAAGACTACACAGAAAAAATATAGAAAAGTAATGAATAAATGTGCGCAGGGTTGGTGTGTGGGTTGACTGCATGATTCAGGGGGGGCGATGAATACAGCACACACAAAGTCAGAACCTTGAGCGTTTATCTCCAAGATTTATACAAAAAAAGGACTGAAAAGCGTCACCTTCCTGACACCTTCTATGTATCATACCTGGTGGATTCATACATGCTTGAATGTTTTCTAAACCTTCATGTATTCAAGGAAAGGTGACACCTACTACTTCACATTCATTCACTTACACACACACTCACACCTGGAAGTTGCTGAGCACATGCACGGCTTTCCAGTATTCTGCTTTCCACCCACAGAGCAGATCCACTGGTAGAGTGGCAATGGGGAGGATTGGGAAAAAGCTTGCAAAGCTCCACAAAACTGACAGTTTGACCTAAGGTTTTAGAAGAAAACTCACATCCTCTGGGGAGCATGAATGTGCTCGTAAAATTGAATGGCAATCTGCCCATTAATTACTGTTTAATGTTTCTTGTGGACACAAGTGGTGACACTAAAGGAAAGGGTCACTATATATATATATATATATATATATATATATATATGAGCTATAAACGCCCACACCAACTTTCGGATTTCAATACCTCGTCATGGCTAAAGTATTGGCATTAGACGAAAACATTAGGATTCATCCTCTGGGACCATAAATATCTAGAGCTAATTTCAGGGCAATCTGACCAGTAGATTTTGCTCTGGACCAAAAAGTTTTGGGATTGACGGAATGACCATCACAATCATTTTCAGTCTGTGCTGCTAGCAGAGCAAAGAAAGTTAAAATCATAGTCCCTCTGTGGCCAAAATATATTTGACGAGTTGTTGGATTTCAGGGGAAATGTTTAGTTAAAATGCTCAGCAGGAACATCAAAACATAACTCAGAATTGTTCCGAGTGTAGCTGAATTGCTATTTTCACAAAAATATGGGTTCTTCTCTCGTGCCAGCTGCATCTCTTTGGATAAATCGGTCTCGGAAGTGCTGAGGATACTGTTTGAGCCAAGCTCAGTTTAATCTGTTGAGGCTGAAATTGATGCTCAGGTTTGAAATTATTGGGTGTGTACAGGTGCGGCTGTGGCTGTGGCTCAAAGTGTAAAAACGACAAATTGCTATTTTATGGGGGGTTATGTGCCAGACGATTTCTTAGCTCTGAGCAGTTGCCAGGCAAACATGGGAGACTCCAGGAGGTCTGCTTACTATCTAATAAAGGCAAAAATGCCTAAAAACAAAGGCTGAGGTGTGGTAATGTTAGGCAACTAGCACTGCTCAGTTAAGGTCAGAGAAGATTGCCATAAACCAACAATCATTATTTGCATGACCACAAGAGGTCACTTGTCAGGAAAACGTAAACATTGATTGTGGCTCAGGAGGTAAAGGCAGTCATCCGTCAGTCGCAGAGTTCATAGTTAGAAGTATCCTTGAGCAAGACACTGAACGACAACTGCTCCCAATGACGAGGCCAGCACCTTGTCTGCTAGCTATGCCACCACTGGTGTTTAAGTATTACCATGGTTTTGAGAGTTTAGTGTGTTAAGGGTTCCAAGGAGAACTCTTCAGTGTGTCAATGTGAAAAGTGTAAAATGAGTTCATGAACCTGTTACGACCGTGGTATTGACAGGGTTTCTCATGGCACCTTCTGCGGTTCCCTTATGATCTCTGAGATTCACTGTTTACCAAGAAGTGACATTTCCCAGGATGGTAACGTGTCCAAAACAGGCAGTCATGCAATAAGGCAAACACATCCACTATCTGATAGACTGATTCTTTGGCTGATGAACTTAAAGTGGGCTAAATAAACACTTTTAGGGCTAACAAACTCTCAAAGAGCACTTGCTTCTCCCTCATTACCACCACTGAGGTGGCCTTGAGTAAGGCACTGAACCCCCAACTGCTTCAGCAAAGCTTCCTCAGACATGACACAAATACATAACCTCTGTAGCTACAATGGCTTTATGCACTGACAGCCTGAGGCTGTGTAATGTCTCACACATCATACAAACTCACCTGCAGCTCCTCTGAGGGTTTTCACATGGCTATATGTTTCATTTAAACATCTGTTACCATAGCTACCGATCTGGTGCAAACCTAAAAGTCTTTTTTTTTTTTAAGAAAGGCTTTGTCACCGAGCCGTATTTGCAGCTCAGAATGCCATCTACACTCTCAGCATGTGGAGAATAGAAGTGTCTTGACTCTGCAGCCCCTCTGGTGCAACCCAGGGGCTGGTGAGTCATGAATCAACCTGTGGACGCCGAGACTGAAAGATGGCACCTTGTTCTAGTGAAGCTGCTTTGCCATAAATGCTCATGCCTTTCGGGGGTTTAGTTTAGGTCTTTTCTGTTTTTTGTTTTGATATAACAGAAATAAAGGAAGAGGAAAACCATCTCACCTGAAATCAGGACAAGAGAGAAAAGGCCAAGATGACACCAAATTCATCAAGATGGTGAATGTGCGAAAAGCAACAAATGCATTTCTAAGAAGAAGAAGGAAATTGATGGTACGACAACTATGTTTTTTCCTGACTGGCTTTCAGAAGATGTTCCAGTCAGAGCCCATGTGACAGGAAAAACTTAATTTCATTGTGTTTTGCCCTCTTTCTGCTTTGGACTTTCCATTGATCGCTCTGTCCTGTCCAGTCACTTCTTTTCTCTCTTCTCTGCTTTCCACATCTCTACTTCCATCCCCTCTTATAGTTTAATCACTGCTCTTACTCATGCCACTTCTCCACTCAACATCTTTGTTGTATTCTTCAGTTTCTCTCCTTCTCACATCATCTTTGACATCCTTTCCTATCCTCTGACCACCCTTTACCATCCAGAATAAGCCGTCTTGTGCTGTTAAAATCTTTTGTCAGGTGATTTTTAGACTTCACCATCACACCAAAAAGCAGAGCAGCCTGCAGATTTGCTTCCTCTTCAGAACTCCTGCTATCAATGCTTTAGTGGCAGAAAGCTGAAAGAAAATGGATTCCACAAACAAAGCCGGGAAGAAATCGTTTCTTCCTTTCTACTTCGGCTTTGATTCTTTTTCCTGACAATTCTTTATCACACAAACCCGTGCCCCAGGGCTGCAGGAACATTTTGTTCTCCCAGTTGTCGGGATGATGTGACCTCTGATCCTTGATTTCTGCACTGGTTGCTCATAATGTTGGTGATCTAAGACTCAGTCTCTCAACAAGATATCACAAAAACTGAAATGGATTTGGCAGACAGAAGGACAGCTCTGCCTTTTGATTAGATATTGATGATGTCCCCAGATCATACCTGTCTGTCTTTAGAAAATGTACTTTTTTCTCTTTAGCTATGGTGCAATCATGAGGTGACTGTAAGGTCTGTAATGAAGGACTCTTAGAGTAAGTCGCTTGTTGCAAAACCCAAACATGAATCCAAGATGGAAGACAAATGAAAAACAAGTATGAAAGCTGCATCTTAGTGGATGTTTGCACTCCAGTGAGTCCAACTGACGATGAGTACTGTAATATAAATGGTGCAATATCTATGTGGGTGGGCACTAAGAGTAGTTTGTTATATCACTTAAATTCCAGCGGCCACAGAAGCAGTTAACCAGCTGGAGGCCTACATTGTTATTGTTATTAATTCATAACCAACGCTATGTGGGCTTATTTAAAAAAGGGGAAAAACTTTTTATATAATTTTTACATTCATAGGGTACAGTGGGGCCACTACGTGCTCCAGTCGTTGACAATGCACCCAGAGGTTTAAAGCTTAGACGCTGTTTCCACAAATATGTCCAAAAACTATTTTATCCTCTTTTGAAAAATTTTATTAAATAACTGCTGTATCATCAATGTTTATATTTCTTAATGCAAAATGTGAGGAGAATTCAAATTTTATCTCAATTTAGGATTTAGACAGACTCTCTTCAACCTCATTAACACATGAAGAAAATACTGAAGTTTTCAACCAACAGCAGCACTTTAGAGGTCACCTACAAAATATCACTGAAAAAGCCACGACTGTTTTTAACCATGCTAAGGCCAGATTCAAATGTCTCAACAACTATCGGATAGATTGGCAGGAAATGTTGTACAGACATTCAAGGTTCGCAGACGATGGATCCTATTGACTTTCATGACCCCCTGACTTTTCCTCTAGTGCTGCCATGAGGTTTACATTTGCGGTTTTAAGTGAAATATCTCAACTATGGTAATCCAAATGGATGGATTACCATACAATTTGGTACACACATTCATGGTCCCCTCAGGATGGACTGTAATAACTTTGCCAATCTTCTACCTTTTTATCTAGTGCCATCATCAGGTTGCTCAAAGGTTGCCAGTTTGGAAACAGATTGCTGTCAGTCCATTTTGGGAAGAGACAGTCAATTTCTAGTTTTGAATAGACAGGGCCAAATTCATCCAAGCTCAGTGTATGATATGATTAGGATACATTTTTTTCATGTTTTCTCATATCTACGGTCAGTTTTCTGTCATACTGTCACTGTTTTACCACCTCATTACAGAAGCCCACCCAGCAGCAGTCAGCTCCTGTGTTTGTGGACATATTCAGCTGAACAGGGTGTTTGTGTGCATTATCTTGATAGGAAGTGATTGGGGCTCCAGTAACCAGTCCAATCATTATGCTAATTATCCATTAGACTCGTTATGCTTGTCAAGGACCTTCAGGCAAGTTAGGAGCCGTTATGGGCTCGTTAGTGGCCCTTAGTCTCGTTAGGGGCTCATTAGAGGCCATCAGGGTCAGACACACAGCCAGATCGCTGCCCGCAGCTGTGTGATCAGGAAATGAGTTTCCCGTTAACAAGCTGATATCACAACATTTTAGGCAGACAGCGACGCTGTCTGTTGGTAAACAAGAGGGAACAGGAGACCCAGCGGTGCACGTCACACAGCAGAGGTAGGAAATTAAAACTACTCATTCATTTAGCCTTCTGAATTCAAGAGCCGTGACAGCATCGGTTATTTCAGCCAAAGCTCAATAATGTTTTTTATGTTCAAGTGAAACAAAGTCCACATCTGGAGGACTTGTTGGAATTTAGAGTCTACCAAAAAGTCAAGGTTTAAGTCCATCTACAGCATGCTTTCAAAATGTGCATGAGCAGGACACAAGAACTTAATCAGACACAGTCAATTTGTGGAAAAGAGACTTGGTCAAAAACACACAATAACACACAAGAAAAGCAGACTCTGCTGGGGATATTATCACCTATTAGTGGGTTTGTTTTTACCACATTCACGAGAAGAGTCACTTTGCACAACCCAGTGATATGGTGTTCACAGCTTTGCAAGAGGAACTACATACCTCACAGGTTATTATGTGTGGACATTTTCTAAAATGTTGGAGCCATACATGTCCATTGGCAGTGTTTTTACAAGGATGGGGATGTTTACAGCATAACTTTAAACCACTGAAGGTGTTGTATGTGGTGGGTAGGTTTGGGTTCTGACAGCGGAGTCCATTTTAGATCTAGTGACTGTTGATAAAATACCCAAGTTCGCTAAGCTTCAAGTCTAACAAATCTCTCATCAAATCTTTTGTCTCTACTCTCTCTTTTTCAATGTGTAAAGAATTCAGGCAGCAGCCTTCACATTTTTAACTTGTTGACCGTCGCTTTCACCAGTCTTAATGACAAATATCTCCTGCGGTAGATTTTATCAGCTGTACTGTAGATAATTAAAATTAATGTTGTAAGTTACTTGCCAAAAAGCCCCAAATGAAACTTGGCTGTTGCTATCGTGTCACATCAGTTTCAGTAGTCTGAATCTCCCAGTTAAACAGTCAGATCAAATGCAATAAGGGTTCAGAGGGTTCACTTTCATGTGTCAATGTAGCTGCAGCTGATTTATGGGAGTTTGTTTTTTCCTTTGATTTGATTTATTAATTAATCTACAAAAAAATAAACCTAAGAGACAACATGCTAAAGTGAGAACATTCCAAGATGTTATGAACCAAGACAAACAGACACCGAGCTGGTGAATAAATGGAAAACTGGCTGTGTTTCTTCTTTGGGTTTGCATGTAAACATCAAGCCCTGGATTGTAACTGGAATCCAGTTGCATTAATGTTCTTAAGATTTCCGCTGCTCCCATGCATTACACATAATGTACTGACCTTTACCTTTACTGCAGGAAACACGCACACACACACACACACACACACACACACACACACACACACACACACACTACCCTGAGTTTCAATTGTAGCTCCAAAGTCTGTCCCCTGAGGTCTGTGCTGTCTGACCTTGAATCAGAGCAGAAGTGTTTTTGTCTGTCTTGGTTTGTTTTGTTGACTCGTGTCTCCTGCGCCCTGTCACGTCAATACGCACAAACAGCATGATTAAGGTAAGTAAACAACAAGCACTTTCATTACTGCAACTGAAGCAATAAGATGCAATGAGGTGTCCCAATATAATTGATCATTTTTATTAATTTTGTTTGTTTCTTTTCAAACTACTAACATCCCAGCACTAGGTAAATTCATTTCTCAGATGAAATCCTCCGCCTGCATCTTAGAGACTATCCCAACTAAGTTTTTTAAAGTGGTATTCCCCACTGTTGGTCCATTTATTATATTTTATTATATTAATTATTAACAGCTCTCTGACCTCTGGCATATTTCCAAATTGTTTCAAACACACAATCATTCAACCTATACTGAAAAAACCTAATCTGGATCCACTATTACTCAATAATCACAGACCAATTTCTAAATTATCGTTTTTATCTAAGGTGCTGGAGAAAATCATTTTAACCCAACTAATCTATTTTATAAAGAACAATAATACTTTTAATAGTTTCCAATTAGGTTTTTAAGCTTGCCACAGCAGATAGGGGTGACTGCTCAGTCGCTGTGCTTTTAGATTTGAGTGCTGCCTTCGACACGATCGATCACTCTGTTCTCTCGCACCATCTTGAAACCTGGGTTGGTCTAAAAGGAACAGCTATACAACTCTTACGTTTTTACCTTACAAATAGAATTTCTTTATTGTTGTAGAAAATGCCTGTTCTTCAGTTGCTCATTTGAATTGTGGTGTTCCTCAAGGGTCAATTCTTGGGCCCCTGTTATTTTCAATTTACATGCTTCCCCTCAGCCAAATCATTCAAAACTATGGTGTCTCCCACCACTGTCATGCAGACACTCAGACAGCAATATGTCCCAGTCCAGTCCAACTCTAGCAGTTTAGATTATCTCCTTGCCTGGCTCAAGGATGTCAAAAGCTGGATGTTGCAAATAAATCTGAGATCACAGCCACTGATCCAGCAAGCTCTACCAGCCTGGTTCACAACATACTCGGCTCCCTTACTTAAAATATGAAGCAGGCTGCTAGAAATCTTGGCATAATATTTGATGCAGATCTCTGTTTTGATGCTCAAGTGAAGAAAGTTGTTCAGTCATGCTTCCTTCAATATTAGATCATTTTCGTTTGCAGGTTTTGCAGGTATTTGGTCATAAACCAAAGTAATTGGGGAAATTAACATTTGGACCTACTAGTGACACATGAGCAAATGTCACAGGATCGCCAACATTATTACAGTTCATCCTGAGGGGAACATGAATGTCCGTACAAAATTGCATTGCAATCTATCCAATATTATATTTTAGTCCTGACCAAAGTGGTGACAGAAGTCAGACACTGAACCAGGTTTCTTATGTTCCATGTCATATCCAGAATATTATTAAAACCAGGATAAATTATATGAGATACTGTGCATGTAAAGGTCGACTGCACCCTATAATCTGTTCAAGCTGTGACGCACGCAATCACTCTGTTGCTCCCAGCATTAACCTGTAGGTTAACGGCTACTAATGCAAGTAGTTCATCCTTGCTTTCCACCCCATAGTCTTGGCTTCTTACGTCTGTCCATTTTCAGCCTCTCTCTTTGTCTCACCCCTGTTTCAATAGTCTCTCGCCCCCAAGCTCCACTGCAGTCACTTCATCTTTTATCTGCAGTGAGCTGAAGTGAAAAATGCAGTGAGTTTCTGTCGGATTTCTCAGAAACATTCATCTGAAGCTTGTCGATCAGCTGCAGCTGTAAGTGTACTTCACATACATACATACCACTTTGTCTCGGCGTTTAGTGTCAGATGACTTCCTCTTCAGACATTAACAGTCACAGCGCCGCTCACCACGTCTGTGTCACCCTGACTGACTCTTCACACGCTGCTCTCCTGAGCAGTTGAGATGTTTCAAAGAGAATCTTTTCATTCAGCAGGGTGAGACACATTTGGAATTTCTGACACATTTCTATCACTTTCTTTTAACTTCCATCCAACATAGAAAGCACCAAACACACGATGGACTTCTGACCTGCTCAACATGTTGCAAAACCAAACAAGAAGGATTCGTGTTGTTATCATATTTCCAGGAGGAGTGACGCATCCATTAGGGCTAATGCGTGTGTCAGGCCTCAATTCAGCATGACTCGAGTCCTAACTGTTACCCAACTTCATTTACAACCTAAATGGATAGTTCAGTTTCAGAATGACACAAGCATTTTGTGATTGTCAGTGCCTTCCAAAACCGTTACAAATCACAGCTACAAAAATAAAACAGTTTAGTGAACTGACACCGCTACGGTTAAGGTTTGGTTTAGGCTCCAAAACAACCGGTGTCCTGATAAAAAAACATTGATGTCTCCTGTGTTAAATTTGGATGTTTTGTTGACCCTTCCACCCCCCCGACCTCCTCCCTCTGTGCCTCTGTGGCTCTATAACATCATCATCATCACCATGGGGGGGCAGTCTCCCAGCTCCATAAAGAAAAGGTTTTCCCAGTTTGGTGTGGAAGAACTTGACTGCCTGCAAAGAGTCCTGACCTCAACCCCATCCAACAGCTTTGGGATGAACTGGAATAACACCAGTGTCGGACCTCACTGGTGCTCTGGTGTCTGAATGGGAGCAGATCCCTGCAGGAGGTTCATCATCTGCTGGAAAGGCTGAGACCAGCAGAGTGGAGGCTGTTAGAGCAGCACATTAATGAACATGGTGTCGCAGTCACATGTTCAACTATCACATATGGATGTGATGATCAGGTGTCCACATACTTTTGGTCATGTAGTGGACATCTCTTCCTGCGTGTCAGGATTGTTCCAGACGCTGTCTTTAGAAACAGGAAAACGTCAAACCTTTCATCAGCTGGCTTAAGTTTGAATCATTTTTGTGTTATGGTAGTCAGCTACGGAGATTAATAACACTAGAGCAGAAACAATTACCGGTAGTCGATTAAATGATAAGTCTATCAACAGATAATTAATCTGCTACAATTATGAGAACCCATTGTTTCAAGCAAAATTGCCAAAACATTGCTGGTTCCAAATGTCCTGCTTTAATTAGTTAGTACGCTGGTAAAGTGAATATCTTTAGTTAGTGTATGTAACAGTTAAAAAAACGTCATGAAGACGTCATCGGACTCTGGGAACTTGTCATGGGCATTTATTTTAATATTTTCTGGCATTTTATACACCAAACAATTAATCAATTAGTCGACAAAGTATTTGGCAGATTAATCCATGTTAAAATAATTGTTGGTTGCAGACCTATGAAAGACAGATAACACATCTTTCCCAGAATATCATATCAATGCACAAATCTCTGCCACTACTAAGTCGCATGCTTCACCTCTGGAAAAAGCAAGATCTTGCTTGTTGTATTAAGCTAATATGACTTTTTAACCTAATTATCAGTTATTTGAAATCCAAATTTCTGTGTTATGTGTATGCTTGATTGGATGTTACAGTGGTTTATGTGGTTTGCAAACAGTGCGGGCAAATCAAATTTCCCCTCAGAAGCCCATTAGTCCATGTGCCGGCCTGAGGGAGATCTGGCTGTCAGCTCCGGTTTATGTCCCAAAACACAATGAGATTCTGGCATTTTCTTGTTTTCCCTCCTCTGTTTGTGTGCTGCTTCTTTCATACAGTTTCCAGACAGAACTGACCTTGGATTTAAAGCAGAGAGGAAGTCTTAACCTCAGCTCCCTACTTTAAGAAGGCGTGTTGAAGTGAGACTGAGGGCTAAATATTTCATAGAGCATTAGGCTATTAATTGCTAATTAAGGGAGTGTTTCATGCGTCATTGGTAAGGAAGGATTAGTTTCTCTCCACCATACAGACACAGGGAGATCACTGGTCAGGAGTAATGACATGACGAGCACACAGGAAATAACATCTTTCACGATGCCAGCAGTGGAAGCAGATATCACACACCGAGACCCGAGAGGGAACACACACATTCGGCTCCCCGCTCAGAGGCAAATTATAAACCTCTGTGCATCTTAAGTGTTTGCTGAGTGTCAGCCGGTGAGTTGTGGCCGTCTGCAGAGCCTGAGTCAGCCGCCACACCGCTGAGAGCATAAATTAAAAAGTCGTTCTGCTCTAAAGCGCTGGGACACCGGTGGCTTGGCTTCACCTGACAGAGGATGGACATCACAGGATTTACAGCCAGGTGTCGGTTCTATAGTGTAAGCACAGTAAGTCCAGAAATCTGATCTTGTAGTTTTCATTATTTATTGATGAAAAGAACTTCCCCTCCAAACTGAAATGTTTGTGGAAAGTTTATAGCCTCAGTCGGGGATCTGTGTTTCCTCAAACTGCATTTGTCTAATAATTCATCACATTACAGCTCGACTGATGCTGGACGTTCGAGGCAGAGCCTGAGACTGGCGTTTAACAGCACAAAGACTCAATAAACATGTATCAGCTGATATTTTTCATTTACACAAACAAAACAGAAACAAACATTTTTGGCATGTTTGTTGCAGGGATCCCTAAAATTTAAAAAGAATTACAGCAGACGTGTACTGAGGAAGAGATTTTAAAGTAGTCGATAAACCATTATTATGACAGCTGATGATAAAGTGCTGCAGGCACCAGTTTGGTTTGGTTTAGGAAAAGATCACTTTACGTACGTGACGTAAGTTAAATATGTTACGTAAGGTGTAACATAAGTTAAAGTTGACTTGTGGTTTCACACGGCACTCGAACAGCAGTCTCATGGGTGAAAGTCCTGTGTTTGTTTGACCCATCCACCCACCCACCCATCCATCCATCCATCCATCCATCCATCCTCCCCAACCGGCTGTTTTTCTTTTCTCTATGACATTTGTGCGTAAAATGACCCGCTGTCTCTGTACAATAAAAGTCCAGCCTGTTACTGACGTATCACCTGAGTCTGAAAAACCCTGGATTACATTCAATGAAAAGGTTTTTATGTCCAATAACAATGTTCACTTCTTGCTTTCTGCAGCATCTGCAGCTACACTTGCGAGGTGCAGAATCGTCCAATATGGACGTCATTCCTTGGATACTGGGCTGCTTCCAACATGTATGTGCTGATATCAATATATCTGTGATGAGCCGATACCAGCCGTTATATAAGAGTCAGACTTTACATCACAGTCTGAATACTACTACTAAAACTGCTGATAATTATACCTTACCTATTATTCTACTGCTACTGTATTCACAAATGCTACTGTAACAGCTAATAAAAATATTACATCTACTGGTTGTAATGCTGCTGCTGCTGCTGCTGCCGTTACTAATCCAACAGCAACTACTGAGCTATTTTTACTACTAATACTACAAGTCCAAATACTGGGAGGGTTGTGTTGCTGACAGGTTCACTGGGCTCTGATGAGTCTTTTGAGTTTTTTGAATAAGCAACACTCCTAAACTTTCTAAACGCGCCTCTCCTGCTCACACCTGGTCTGATGTTTTCAGATCAACACTGGATGCAAAATACAGCAACTGAAAACTCTCAAACATATAAAGTATAATCAAACCATTTTAAAGCAATTCTGGTGCTTTTTTCAGGACGGAAGATGACACTGACCCTCCAACACATGCAGTAACTCTCTCTTTTTCATTTGCATGCTTTCGCTCTCTCTCATTCTCTTTCTCACTCTGTTTCTTTCTATCAGATTCAATTTCTCAGTTAGAATTTTCAGTTTCATCATTCTGTCATCACATATTTTGCCTCATCATAATCATTTAATCTATCTCTGCTCTCTGTATGTGAAAGTACACACTCCGTCTCTGCACATAAACACACACACACACACATCATATGCATCTTTCTCTGAATCTTTCTCACACACTCTTTTTTTGGGCTTGAACCCTAAATGATTGACTGGGCTCAGAGCTGAACATTAGTCCTTAGACATGACAGAGATTATAAATATTTCATGTTCAGGGACATGACTGAGCTGCTGAGGGACTGACAACTGTATTTCTATACAATTGACAATTGACATAATGCAATCTCGAGCCTTAACCTGAACCTTATTATAATGCCAACCATAAAAACATAATAACCTTTAAAAAGCCCGCTGTGCAAAACTGCAAAAATTGTTCTCACTTAAATCTTTTCAAATGTTCTTAGTTTCTAAAATGTTCTCACTTTTCAACTGTCTGAATTCTCTAAACGTGTCCTGAGTCCTAACGAATGTCCTACCATTTGTCCTCACTTTCCAAAAATATCCTTAGTGGTGCTGGAACAGCTGCGGCCCATGGTCAGACCCCTCCTGGACCCCCTTCAGTTCGCCTACCAGCCCCGGCTGGGAGTTGAGAACACCATCATCTTCCTGCTGAACCGCATCCACACCCACTTGGACAGGCCGACAAGCACGGAGAGGATCATGTTCTTTGACTTCTCCAGTGCTTTCAACACCATCCGGCCTGCCCTGCTGGGGGAGAAGCTGTGTGTCGGACAGCGTGGTCAGCAACACTGGGGCCCCTCAGGGGACTGTCCTCTCTCCCTTCCTCTTCACCATCTACACCACGGACTTCAGCTACCACACAGAGTCCTGCCACCTTCAGAAGTTTTCTGAGGACTCTGCTGTGGTGGGATGTATCAGCGGTGGTGAGGAGTCTGAGTACAGGACTGTGGTGGGTAACTTTGTCTCATGGTGTGAGCAGAACCATCTGCAGCTCAATGCCACAAAGTCTAAGGAGCTGGCTGTGGATCTACGAAGGGCCAAGGCACCAGTGATCCCAGTTTCCATCCAGGGGGTCAGTGTGGACATGGTAGAGGATTACAAGTACCTGGGAGTACACATGGACAATAATCTGGACTGGGCTAAGAACACTCAAGCTGTTTACAGGAAGGGCCAGAGCCGCCTCTGTTTCCTGAGGAGGCTGAGGTCCTTCAACATCTGCCGGACAATGCTGAGGATGTTTTATGAGTCTGTGGCGGCCAGTGCTATCCTGTATGCTGTTGCATGCTGGGGCAGCAGGCTGAGGGTAGCGGACGCCAACAGACTCAACAAACTGATCCGTAAGGCCGGTGGCATTGTGGGGGTGGAGCTGGACTCTCTGGCGGTGGTGTCAGAGAGGAGGACGCTGGGTAAACTACACGCCATCTTGGACAGCGTCTCCCACCCGCTCCATGACGCGCTGGTCAAACAAAGTAGCGCCTTCAGCGGAAGACTCATCCCCCCACAATGCACCACAGAGCGCCACAGGAAGTCATTCCTGCCTGTGGCCATCAGACTCTTTAACTCCTCCCTCTAAGTGTCAGTCTGTATGACCCGAAGTCACTAAACTGGACACTGATCATTAACATCTCTGCAATACTTGAAATATTGTGCAATATTCTGTGTTAATACTCCTGTGCAATATACTCTTCAGTTTAATTTATTGATATTTATTCATACTTCTATTACTGCTGTGCAATCGGTAAATCCACTTTGAACTTTACACTTATTTAAATTTTATACTTATATCCACTTTGTACTTAATTTATTTTCTGACCTGTATTATAGTGTATTATATTTGATTTGCTCAGTGCTTCTCTTCCTGTGTGCATTGATGTGACAGTGAGCTGCTGTAACGAACAAGTTTCCCCTCGGGGATCAATAAAGTATTTCTGATTCTGATTCTGATTCTGTCCAAAAATGTCCACACTTTCCACAAATGTCATCGCTTTGAAAAATGTCTTCACTTTATAAAAATATTCTCACTTTTCTAAATGTTCCTTATTTTCTAAATGTCCACACATTCCAAAAATGTCTTCATATTCATAAAAATGTGCTTACTTTCCAAAAATGTCCCCACTCATCCCAAAGGTCTAAAACTCAAACTGGTCCTCATAAAGATAGAAATACAAACACACATGACTTCTCTCATCTTTCAGAGTGTAAAGGGATGAAAATACAACAATCTCGTAATTATTTTACTGTATTATATTTTGCTCTATTGTTTTCTTTCTGCAGTAACCCTGCAAAGCTTTGTGTTGCATCACTCTTCTCTTCAGTGCTTCCTTTCTGGTTCTGCTCCTTTACTCTCTCATCAGTTTCGTAGCTCCTCTCCATTCAGATAAGAATGGAAATTATCTAATACAAATCAATGCTCCACAAATCAGCTTAAGCAGCTATAATTATGGCGCATAGTACGCACAAGGCTCCAGCGACTCTTTGTCTGCAGCTCCAAGTAAATCACAAATTCATTAAACAGTCATTTTAAAACTCCAGCTCCATGCTTAATCTAGAAAGACTCCGAAGTGTCTCTTTACCTGCAGCCTGAACTGACCTCTAACAACGCAGAGTCCAGCATGTGACACCTGCTGGGAATGAACATCTCATCCTAATTAAATGTCCTTGCAATATTTTCTCACAGTGGGAAAACGTGCATTAGATTTTATTTTGGAGCCGTTCAGCTGCTCCTCAGTAAATGAGTTACGGCTGCAGTTCAGTTGATCTTCATGATCACAGCAGAGCAGAGAGCCGGCAGTGGCCACTGGATGGCCGCGAGATGACCGAAGGAAGGATACTCAGATATGTTGCCACAGTGGAAAAACACTACTACCATTAAAAGTCTGTAAGTACTATCAGCAAAATGTATCAGAAGTATCAGAAGTAAGTAAGTACTTCTCATGCAGCACTCATCAATAACTAATGTCAAGTCTTAAATGTACAAGATGTCTTAAATTTGTATCTTAAATGAATGGAGTGGGGTAATTGTAGTGGAGTAAAAATATGTCCCTGATAAATATAGAGGAGTGAAGTATAAAGTGGCATTAAATAGAAATACCTTAAATACCTTCTAATAGTTACCTTGCACCACAAAGAGGAGAGGGGACATTGCTGGGAGAGGAGGAAGATGAGTGAAGATGTGATTCAGGTTGCAGCACATTTAACTCACACTGCTCACACTCTGCTTCTCAACGTCATGATGATCTGAGATCAGTGGCAGAGGAAGTTTTCAGATCTTTTTAAGCAAAGTAGCAAAAGCACAGAGTAAAAATACTCCGTTACAGGTGAAAGAGCTGCAGGGAAAAGCTTGGAAGATAATTACTTGAAGTAAAAAGGTAAAAGTACTCAATGTAGAGCAATGCTCCCCTCTGAGTGTTATACTGCCATGCATTTATTATATATTATCTTTATTTAATATAAGAATATTATAAGGACTGGTAATCAAGGAATGCTCACTGAATGACCAAACACAAGATAGGATGGAAAAGAAATATGAAAGATTAACTGTCCTTTGCGCATATCAAGATTATTAATATCATTAATTGGGACATATCACTGGAATACAGTAGGAATATAACAAAAGTCTTAAAAAGTCATCTGAGAATGAATGTAGGATAAGAAGCTGAGGACCGACTGATCCACTCATCCTACCTGTCCGCGCTGAGCGCCGTGAGCGTGAACACGGACACGCCGACCGAGGTGAGCTGGATGACGGGGATGAGTTTGCACGCCGCCTCCCCGAACACCCACTCCTCGGAGAAGTAGCGGAAGGCGTCCACCGGCACGCAGGTGACCAGCAGCAGCAGGTCTCCCGCCGCCAGGCTGGAGATAAAGATGTTGGGCACGCTCCGCATGGCGCTGTTGGTGATGAAGATCTTCACCAGGGTGATGTTGCCCAGCAGACCCACTGTGATGATCAGGATGTAGACCGAGGTCATGACGCAGCGCACGACGAAGTGGACCGTCTCCCCGCCGTCCGAGGACTCCCACCAGCCGGGATCCTCGGTGGAGTTGGGGCTCAGAGCCTCGGAGTCTCCGGGCAGGGCCGGGGGTAAGTTGGAGAGGAACTCGTCGTCCATCGCCGGGGTGCGCTCTTCCTGCGCGGAGCGGGAATATCCACAGAGGAGGCTCCGGCGGTGAGTGAACGGGACAGGGGCGTCCGCGCTGCCGGGCGCGCAACGGGAAGCTCCGCGCGTAAAGACGCAGCGGCAGCGGGAGAGATTTCAACTTTCTCTAACAACTGTTCATCTGGCTGGCTGACTCAAGGGTGAGAGGAGACTGACTAGAAAAGAGAAGGAGGCACTTTGACACTGGTAACATAGGCGAGGAGAGAGGGGGGGGGGAGAGGGGGAGAGGGAGAAAGGGAGAGAGAGAGGGAGAGAGAGAGGGAGGGAAGAGAAAGCATATAAGGTGAGTTTAGATAGATAGATAGATAGATAGATAGATAGATAGATAGATAGATAGATAGATAGATAGATAGATAGATAGATAGAAAAAAATCAGAGAGGAGGAGATTGTGGATGAGAGGCATCAAGAGATAAAGAGGAAGGGAGAGGGGGAGGATACACTATGGCCAAAAGTATGTGGACACCACCTGGTCTGTTGCAGTAAAGGGAAATGTTGTTGCTATTTTAGACCACAGTGTTCCTCCATCATTTGTGTCCACAGTTTGTGTCTCTTTCCTGTGATGTAGCAGCGCATTAATGCCCATGGGTTCGGAGTGACGTGCTGCACTGTTACATATGGCTGCAGAATACTGCCACATACTTTTGGCCGTGAGGTGGGGGAGAGGGCGACAAGACAGATTGGACAATGTGAACATCATGAGATAATAAGAGAGGGAGGGAGGTGGAGAGAGGAGGAAATAGAGAGAGAGACACTGGGAGATGGACAGAGAGATAGTGGGGATGATGGAGAGAGAGAGAGAGGACTGAGGGCTGGTGTAGAATAAATGAGCGCTGTCCAATCAGTTTAAAATTTTCATAATAAATTAATAGCGTGTGTGTAAGTGAGAGAGAGAGAGAGAGATTCTGGGTTGCTTCATTTTTATTCATGACATAATGCATGTTGGGAATGAATCTGCTCCTATTAATCTAAATTAAATGGTCTTCATATTTCCTTCCTTTTGGTACAAGAACTCCCGACAGTTGGCGTTTTGGTGGGACCGGCGGGGTCGACGGCCTCCAGAGCTCCAGAGGCTGCTGCGCTCTGGTTCAGTGTGTTGTCTGGTGTTTTTACTCAGTCGTCAGGTTTAAGCTCCTTCCTGACTGTCAAAGACTAAAAACCTCTGCAAGTTGATGAAAACTTGGCTGGCTGGTTTGTCCAGTCAGCTTTCGCTCTAAGAGGCTATTTAGCCTCTTTTAGCTGCTAGTTTTGGTTTTGCAGCAAATAGTTCCTCTCTGGTTCCGTCTCAGTGTTTCCAGCACCAGCAGGCTGATGAAGCAGCAGACGGTCAGTCAGAGAGCAGCTGCTGAACACAGCGCAGCGTTTAGCAGCTGAAGAGCCAGATGTTTCCCTCAGGAGAGCAAACACTGAGCTGACAGAGAGGAGGCCGGACTGACGGCCATCAGGTGGATATAAAGACGACTCCAAAGGGACGATCACGTTGCTCTGCGTCTGCTGGATGCGGACGCAGCTGGTTGCTAACATGTTAGCCAGAACAACTTTATAAGGTGATAATAGAAAAAGTGACCAAAAATGATTGAATACTGTTTTAACTGACAGGTCCAGAGGATGTAATCACATTTATGCCAACACAATTCACTTTGGGAAATACTTTGCTCGCTAGCTAGCAACAGACTCAACTCTGCTTTACCACACAGGGGTTTTGATATAATTCAGGTTTTAAAAAGATGATACTTAATTATGAACATGTGTCCTAAAGATTTACCTGTACAGTGTGCTACAGTTCCAGTAAGAACAGTTTTGGTGATTTGCAGAAATATCAAAACCAGGATACATTTTGTTGAAAACTTTTATGGACAGCTGGTTGTCATCAGACGTCCTGTTACCACTGCTGTCGTCGCAGTCGTATTTCAGTGACTGCGTGTCAGAAGTGTAGCAGGCTGAACAAAGCACCTGACAGGTAAAATCTAAGTCTAAGAAAAAAAAGTCATCTCGAACTCAACTCACACTGAACTTTCTAACCCGCCGCACATCGGCCTAGGTTTCCTGTCAGAGAACAGCGCCCCCTGCCTGCTTCGTGTCCTAAAGCGCTTCAGCAGATTTCCCTCCAGACCTGGTGCTTTACAAGCGTCTCAGGTCTCGTTTTGTTCATAAAGTATCAAACTAATGTGGCAATGATTTTTTTGTCGGCAGCAACGTTATTTTATTCAAATATATAACGAAAGGAGCTGTAACGGACTCAACTGACAGAAATGCCATCACTGTTGTAGTTTTGGTGTTGTCACTTCCTGGTTTATTTTGTAGTATTCTCTTTCCTGTGTCTTGTGTTTTTACTTCCTGTCTGTGTTTTCCCTCCAGTTTTGATTGTTGGCCCTCCCTTGATTGTTGGCACCTGTGTCATGTTGTCTCACCTCCCCTAGGGTATTTAGTCTTGGTCTTTTCTTTGTTCAGTGTTGGATCATTGTTGTACGCATGGTGTTGTTCCTTGCCGAGCCCTTGACTGTGAGTTTATCTTGGATTCTTTGATCTCCGGTGGACCGATTTTGGATTTTGTCTGCTCACCTCTGCCTGTTCTTGCCTGCATTCCACCCCACAATAAACACGGTTGTTATCCGGCTACTTCACCCTGAGACCGCTTCCTCGTCATCTGCTTTTGGGTCCACATACCTCCATACAGCACCCCGCCACGACAATCACTGATATAAATGACCGGCCGCAGGTCAACAAGCGATCAGAGGGAGCATTGATCTCTCAGTCTTTATGATGGGATTTCTTCATTTCACTTCAGCTACGCCCTCCCAACAGATCCTGCAAAAGGCTGAGATGCAGTTTCAAGATTTTTGTACAAATCCCTGCCTTGGATCGGGACTGAAAAGCTGCAGGTTGGCGGCGAACGAGATTTAACCCACATCCGGGAGTCCACAAGAAGCGTGGACATCCACAGAATGGGATAAAATACATTGATGGGCTTATCTTCTACTAACACCTGCATGTTTGTTTTTCAAAAACCCAGCGCTTTACTTTGTGTGGACTAATTCACCGTATCATTAAATGTCCAGGTTTCCTACACGTGTCCAGCACTATAGGAGTACGTCCCCTAATCCTGTATGTTTCCATCACTATCAGGCACGTAGAGGGCAAGAAAAAGGAGGGAAACCACAATATAATCTTTCCCCCATTTCAAACCACATAACTTCTTTTGGTTTGATGCTGCGTAGTCTGAAAACTCTATTTGATCAGTCATCATCAGATTCAGTTGTTTCATTAGAAAACGAGATGAATGCACTTAATGAAAAACAGGGGCAGGTTCAGGGACAAAGCCACACAAAAGCAGCTCTAACAGCTCTGGGGTCGGTCCATTTCTCAGAAGTGCTTTTTGGTGACTAACACCTCATCTGAATCCAACCAAACGTCCAGAAATAGTCTGTTAAATAGACTGGTGGTCCAGCAAAGCTGAGGCTCACAGTGGAATCGTAATAAAGCATGATTCATAACATGATTCATGAGGTTTTTAGCTTGCTTAACGTTTGTCTATCTTTTGTCCCCGTCCTGGGAGGCTTTAAGGTCCAGGGGCCATCTGGAGCTTGTGATTCTGGAGCTTCAATCAGCACAAATGGACAGGCCGAGTGTGTGTGTCTGTGTTGTTCACAGTCCCAGACGGCGGTGTTTCCTCAGAAAGAGATCACCACACGAGGAGGCTGAAGTTCTCAGCCTTAAAAAGCCCAGTCTGTAGTTTTTGATCACATACATTTGATGTATGATCATTTACAAGTGGGCGTTATTCAAAATCAGCCTTTTTTGTGTTTGTCAACTTATCGTGATTCAACCAAAAGGCCGTTCTTCTGCTGCGTTTTTTTTTTTACCACCAGAAAATATTACTAATGTGGGTTGAGTCCAGTGCCAGTGTCTGTGTTAAAGCACCTGGCAGTCAGTGTGGGAGTGACGGCACGTTCCAGAGTTTAGTATACATCTGGAAGATTAAAAGGAATGGGGCTCTCTGAGGACAGTGGGTGGTGGAGGGGGTGTACAGCAGCAGAACACACGGACCACCAAGAAGGAGGACACTGAAGAAGACCCGGCTGTCCTCGGCTGTCCCGGTGAACTTCTGCATCCTGACCCGCTGAGTCTCAGTCTGGTTGGGAACCGGAGCGGGGGGGGTGAAACCTGCCCAGCGCACCACAGGGACTCCACGTCCAGCCATCGAGGACGTCCAGAGGAAACGCCGTCTGCGTCGAGCCCGCAGCTTTCTTAAGGACTCCTCTCCCCCCGCCCAGAGACTCAGACGCCTCCGGACCAGGACCAGGACCAGGACCAGCAGACTGAGAAACAGCTGTTTTCCCAGAGCTGTCTTCCTGCTGAACTCTGCCCCCCGCTGACTCCACTGCCCCTCATACACCTTAACTTCAGTGCTGCCATATTGTTTTTGCTACATGCACCACATGTTCACTTGCACTACCGGACTATTTATTTATACATACACTGCATCATCTGCACTCCAGTACTCTGTAGTGAACACTGCAATAACTCATCAACTATTTCCATAAACTGCACTACTTAATATTCACTGCACTGCTGTTCTTATTGTACATATCCATCAGTATACTTCTGTTTATAGTAACGCCATCTGTATATAATGTCCACAGCACCACTTGTAAAATATTTTTCATAATAATTTATATCCTGCACTTCTGGTTCGGCCTGAACTGCATTTCGTTGCCTTGTGCTTGTGCACCTGTAATGAGAATAAAGTTGAATCTGATCTAAACAAAAAGCTTCAGGGGTATGCTCTGTGATCACACAGATCACTCTCTGTATCTGACCCGCTGTGTTCCTGTGACCCCAAACATGTTCTGGGAAGCTTTTGTTGGCACTTCATCAGTGTGCATGCATCATTATACTGTATATCTCATAATATCTCAGAACTTTATTTATCGCAGTAGGTATTACTTCACAGGACAGTTGGAATTAACACGATGTGTATATATATATATATATATATATATCTCGATCTAGCACTTTCTGCAGTTAGGAAATACGTTACCGTCCACTGGAGCTCCACTAATCTTTAGAAACGTTTCTAAAAAGAAGGTAAAACAGAAACAATCAGAGTCTTGAAATATATACCTTATAATAATAATAAGTTTGTTCTGATTTGTCCGTTTACTTCGTCAGAGCCTGTACATTGCACATAACAGGTGAATGATGGGTAGCCGCTGGGTTCACTATGTGTGGGATGATTTGTATATAATAAGGCAAAAGTAAATAATAATAATAATAATAATAACAGCTAACATTACGTCTTAGTTGCCAAAAGAGGCAAGTGTCCATGTGAAGTCTGTGATGGATTAGTAATGATGCAGCTCATCTGGATGCAGACTGGGTCAGAGTTCTCCGGAGACGTGTCTCTGTAGTTCACCTGTGCGCCAAACCACAGCGCCCTGCGCCTGCGCACTCTGCACCGTTTACCGTTGCCCCCCGCAGGATGCTTCGCCTTTATTGGTTCTCTGTAAAGTATTGCACATGTCTGGCGCCAAGACACTCAGTCATCAATCGACCTCAGATCAGATCCGTCAGGCATGTTGTGTTTGTGACGTCACCGCCCCCCGCGTCCGTCCGGGTCTGAGCCAAGGCGCGTTACCGCACAGAGCTGGCCCCGCTGCCCCGGAGCGCACAGCACAAGTTGGCTGCCACAGCTGCGTCAAGCGACGCACAGTTAGTACGGGTTACTCCGGAAGCGCTGGGACTGGACCGTCAAAATAAAAGCCCCTGTGTCGTGCTCAAGGCCATTTGAACAGTGCGAATGGGGGCTTAAGCCCTCATCATCCTCAAGAGACACGGTCTGGCAGACGTGTCTCCGTCTGTGATGACACTCTATACTGTTTTATTTGCATGCATCTTCATTGTTTCTATTTGTGACTCATTCAAATGTATTTCAGTATAAACAGCCTGTGTGATTCTGTACACCCTACATAATTGCTGTAGTACATATATTGCTTTTCACCTGTATTTTTACATAGTGGAGTGATGTTAACGGCTTCTTTATTTTTCTTTTCCGTTGTATCGATATTTAACAGCTGGACTGGCCTGATTTCCTCACCTTTCTTACTTGCTGTCTCTCAGCCTCTCCGTTTTCAGGCTGTTCTTGTCGAGCGCCTGGTTTTATTTTGAAAGCAGCGGCCGGAAGTGACCCAAGTTAATTCCGTGCGGCTTGACTCTGCTCTGTGTCCCGCAAGGTCCCGCAACTGGCATGAGTTTAGGATCCCTGAGTGGAAAAAAGAGGGGGGAATGAACAACACGCCGCCAGGATTACGGTTGGTGTGTGGACTTCCATTTTATTTCACTTTGTCCAGTTTTGGCTTTTGGAATTTGAATTTTGATCGGGGGTTCTTTCTGTGTTGGTGGCTGGTCGCTCGTGGCTCGCCAAGGGACTGTGTTTGGGACAACAGCAGCTCCGTCAATGCTCTTCCAGAAGTATTTGCAGTGCAGGGTGTGTTGTCATCACTCTTGTTTTTGACTTTTTATTTTTCTGATCGTGATTTAGTCATGTGTCCACGTAAACAAACTCCACAAAACCAAAAAGTAAGCTTTGTGTCAAAAAGTAAATGACCAGAAATGATTTATTGAAGTAGACAGTTTTATTAGAATTTTAACTCAGCTAAGAACAGGTACTTTTCAAAATAAAGCTCCAAATCTTTAAAATAACAATAACAAAAAAAAAAAAAAAAAGCCATTAAGTTCCTTTGAGCTCCTTTCCCATCTGGATGCATTGTATTGTTGTTGCATGTTTGCCATCTCTCTCTCTCTCTCTCTGCATTGTGTGTGACAGGAGGTTGTTTTTTTTTGCTGACATAGTTCTATAGGGATTATAATGCAGGGACCACATGCCCCCCCAGGCCATTGTTGGCCCCTCTGTCTCTGTTGTCCTTTTTCTACTGAGTGAGTCAATTGATGGAGGGATAAAAGGCAAAAAAAAATATGCATTGACATGGGCTTTCAGGGCACAGAGAGAGAAAGAGGGAGAGGGGTCAGTAGGAGATTTTGCAGCGCTACTGTAGGTGGCCTCTAACTGGTGCCAGCAGCAAGCCGGCCATGAGGGCCCAGAGCAGCCCGAGAATTAAACAGGGGAGATCGACAGGCAAACCATGTCTTTAAACTACATCAAAAACTTCTATGAAGGATGCGTAAGTAATCACAAAGGCCGATTGCGGTGCTTCTATTGTTACCTTTCAAGATTTGACAGTTACGGAGCAGCGACGCTGAACAATTATCCCTCTCGAGGTTTAAAACAAAAAGACATTGATCTGTTTTCATTCTCAGCTTTTTAATCATCCATCTCCTTTTACCTTCGTCTCCATGTAGCTGAGTGGCATATCTGTAAGCAAAGGGGCTCTTTGCTTTGTGAGAGTGTCATTTAGTCCCTTTTCTGGTGAACAGGACTCAGTTAGTGTCAGAGCAGAGCAGGTAAAGAGAGGAGACGGGAAATGTTTCCTCTGAATGGGTTTTGTTTTAGCCTTCAGAGCTCAGGGCCTCAGTGAGCCTCTGTGCAGCTGCATTTATCTGGCTGACAAGAGCTATTTTCTCTTTGTCTCTGACTGCGAGTGTGTGTGTGTGTGCATGTTGGTGTGCACGCGTCTGTGTGTCCATTCACATCTGTAGACGATATATAATGTAAATGCCTCTGTGTCCGTTGGTGTCTGTGTGAGTGTCTGTGCTCTGGCTTGTGTGTGTCCCTGTCTGTATGTATCCATGCCAACATTAATGTGCATGTGTGTTGCATTGTATAATTGCATCTGTGTGTGCTGTTCTTGCTCTTACCTGTGTGTGTGTGTGTGTGTGTGTGTGTGTGTTCCAGCTCAGGCCTCCTACGGTGATAGGCCAGTTCCACACCTTGTTCTTCGGCTCGGTGCGGATGTTCTTCCTGGGCGTTCTTGGCTTCGCCGTCTACGGGAATGAGGCACTGCACTTCAGCTGCGACCCTGATCGCAGAGAACTCAACCTGTACTGCTACAACCAGTTCAGACCCATAACACCTCAGGTAGGACTAAACTAAACTAAAGGTACAGTTACATTACACAGAGATGTACTGGTTCAATGTTTTCAGTCCTCTAATATTATATTACGAATAGAACTAAGGTAAGCGAAGCTAATACATGCTAAAATAAGATGAGCTAAACTACCTTTTAGAAGTAATATCTGACTGCATGAACTTATTGCAGATGTATCTGTATCAGCAGATATGCTGGCGGATCAGTAACAAAATGAAATTGTAATACAGAATTGGCAAAAGTGTGTTTGAGGTCATTTTGAAACAGTGATGTCATTACATAGTCCACCAGAGAGCACTGACGAGCTTATTTCTAAACTGGTAAAGTCCCACTCAGTACACAACTTGGTCACAATTATTAAAAAAGAAAACGATATGAGAGATCCTTATCAAAACTATTTATGTCATGTGTTAATGTTAAACTCAAATATTGATATTTTATTGCCAACCCAGTAACGGTCGGGTTAGGGTTATTATCTATAGCTACAGCTACAACAGACGCTAACACTGCAGGTAGAACTAAGTTATATTGAACAGGTTGTACTGCTACAAGATCACAGCAGGTGTCACTAAAAAAAACTATTTCAGACACATAATATCAGCTAAACTAAACTATGCTTAGGTAAAATACGATAAGCTGTAACTACAGCTTCAAAAGTCAGACCCAAAACGCCGCGGTTTACCTTTTGGCTATAGCTAAATTAAAGCAGATCAACCTAAACTAAAAGGTACAATTAATTACGTAGGAATGAAGCCTACTGGTACAACCATTTCAGTCCTCATCACGCAATCTAAATTAAACTTAAACTATGTTATAATGAGCTAAAGTTATTAGCTAAACTACCTATAGCTACAGATACGTCTGATAGCTCAGACCCTACCACTGCTACTTTAAGTAAACTAAAATTAACAAGCTATACTGCCACAAGATCACATCAGGTATACCTAAACAAAATGTTCTAACTATTTCGGACCCTTGATATCAGCTAAGCTAAAGTATGCTTTAGTAAAATAAGATAATCTAAAATATAATTAGAACTATAAAACTCAGACCCATAACTCTACAGTTTACCCACCCCAGTGTCTAGCTAAATCCAACTAAACCAAATTAACTTAACTAAACAAAACAAAACATACAAATAAATTGCATGGTACTGTAGTCTACTGGTTTTATTTCTCTAACATCGAATCATGTATACAACAAAGTAAACTTGTGCTGAAATAAGATACAATAAGGTAAACTACCTGTATCTAGGACTGCAATAGCTCAGACCCTTAACTGCAGATACAACTACTTAACTAACTAAACTAAACTAACTAGGTTACACTAAAGTTGATGTAACTTAAAACGGTTCAGCTAAAACACAGTCTAGCAAAGCTAACAACCTATGCTATAAAAGAAAAACAAAGCTAACGGACACTATAGCTAAGCTATTAAAAACTCAGACCCATAAATATACTGTTTATCAAAATGTCGTAATCAGTTCATAACTGCAGGTGCAACTAAGTTATACTCAGTTTGTATTGGTATATCTGTTTCAGACCCATAACATCACATGTGCAACTGATATAACATAAGATAAATTATGCTTCGATAAGATGAAGTTAACATAAAGAAATGAGACTAATCAGCTTTGTAAAATTGGCTAAATTCTACTGCAGAAGATACAGTATCGTAAATTGATCAGATAAATTCTTAATATTCCACCTGAGGCATCTTTAGGGACAAATGTGTAATGTGTCCAGTCAAACAAAACCATTTGCAATCAGGAAACAGTCAGGCTGGGATCAGCATGGCAGTTTTTCCATATTGGTAGAAAATGCAATTTGGGAGAGGTGAAACATTTCAGCAATCATTGAACTCGGCTGGGTCCTGCCAGCCTCAGTTACCAAAGACACAAATACCATAGATTATTTACCTGCACCATCTGGATGGCCAATTTAAAACCAGTGTGTCAAGTGATGAAAAATGAATGTACAAATATTCTTTTCCCTCATTTATTCTTGCCCCGTCTCTCCCTGCTCAACCTCTTTTCCTTACTCTTATTCCTCCAACCCCATAACTTTTTACATTCACTCACCCACTCCACTTAATGTTTTCTTCTTTCTTGCTGTCTTCCATCATAAATTTCAGGATTCCTCCATTCAACTCATCCTATCGTCTCCTTCCATCTGCTTTTCTCACTCCTCCCTTCCCTTCTTTCTGCCTTCTCCAGGTCTTTTGGGCATTACAGCTGGTAACAGTGCTAGTTCCTGGGGCGGTGTTCCACCTCTACGCAGCCTGTAAGAACATTGACCAGGAAGAGATCCTCGAACGACCCATCTACACCGTCTTCTACATAATTTCTGTACTTCTGCGCATCATTCTGGAAGTCATTGCCTTCTGGCTCCAAAGCCACCTCTTTGGCTTCCAGGTTTGTACATTTCTGGTGATTTAAAACTTGATGAATTCAAGTCACAGTTATGCATCCGTCCATCTATTTTCAAGTTGGTGTGATCACCAACCATGGTCATAGTGAAAAAAGGGCATGCAGAGTACCCCTTTCAACCTTTTCACCAGGAAATTCCTTAAGTTCTTCCAGAGGCGTACCAGAGTTCTTTCCGGTCAGGAGATTTAATCCTTCCAGTATGTCCCGGGTTGCTAAGGATGCCTTTCCCACTTCATTATACCTGGAACACCTCTACAGAAATGGGACTAGAGGACACCCTTACTAGGTGCCTGAATCAACTAGCTTCTTTTCATGCAACTGATCAGCAGTTTAATAGTGGATTCATATCATTGAGATCCTCAAAATATTGAACCTTGTAAGGCAAGCCACCCTTTGGAGAAATCTCAGTCAGTGCAATTGTCAAGATAGCCTGGTTCGACACCAAAAGTTAGGGAGTTCTTCCTTGCCCACTGGCCTCTCCACAAAGTGCGCAAATCCATTTGTAAAGTTTTGGGACACCCTGAGAAGAGACATCAGAACAACAGACAGAATTGAAGGAAGACATATTGTAGTACCAATGCAACATTTCAAAATGCTGGAATAAACATCTAAACAAGTAGGTCAGCAGTAGAGGACCACTGGGCTTTGCTCCTGTCAGCAATGAACAAGAAGAAGAAGCTTGTAAGCCATGTGGTCAACCAAAGAGGTGGATTGAATAGTGCTGTTGGTAGTGTCCACCATGAATCCATGTATCCACCCTGTTTTCTCTCAATGATACCAGCTAGTGGTGGTGGAAAATGGCCACGGTCTGATCTTTCACATGGTTGTTCTGCCAGCAGGATGGTGTCCGAGACCACAAAAGCTCTTAGCATTTCCAGGTGGTTCCTGGAACATACTAGTGACATCATTCTCCTCCCATACCCGGCACAATACCCCATATTACAACACAAAAGAGCGCCTTTGAGCATGAGGTGCCAGGAGAAGTTTGCAACCTGACTGCGTTGATGAAATATCTGTCTATACATTGTCACACTTACTGCACTGTCAGCATGGATCAAGATTCCTGTGGAACATTTTAATTTTAAATTCAGCTACTCTGGAGTTGGTGGTCCTGCCCAGTACATGCTAGGTACACCTTGTTAGTTGTTCATGCAAGGTACAGCTAGAAAGTACTAGGTAGGACCCAACTACAGTGTTTTATATCAATAATAAAGCTGAGAATATTACCCAGAAACATTGCACAGTGCCATTTATATAAATCAGAGAGACATATAAGAATTGTACAATCAATGCTTGGAAGTTCAGACAATCATGAAAGTATTACCATCTCATGTTTCTCTTTTATTCCCCAGGTCCACCCACTGTACATGTGTGATGCCAGTGCTTTGGAAAAGGCCTTTAATGTGACTAAGTGCATGGTGCCCGAACACTTTGAGAAAACCATCTTCCTCAGTGCCATGTACACCTTCACTGTGATCACCATACTTCTTTGTATAGCTGAGATATTTGAGATACTCTGCCGACGGCTTGGTTATCTCAACAACCAATGACACATACACACAAGCACACATAAAATGACGAAGGGTGAAAATATATGACACTATTTCTGCCAGATTTTATCGGGCTCTTGGTTAGCTACTGATGGACTTTTATCAAACAGGAAGCTAACATAAGAGCAAAACCTCACCTGTGGTCCATCGTGAGTGAATTGCACCAAGAAATTTGAGAATGTGCAACGATGTCATAGCTGGCAAGTCTGAAATATTCTCTAGGTGTTTTTTGCCCTTAACTATAGTGTGATCATCCCTAGTCGTATTTCAGATATCAGTGGGTCTGTACTGGCTGTGTCCAAGGGTCTTGTATGGACATGATGGCCAGAGAATATGCACCCCTGACTCTGGACTGTTGGGGGATGAGATAGAAAGATTTCTGGTTTTCTTTTTTTCCACAAGATGACTGAAATACAGGCGTCAACTTCATGGTGCTACTAAAACCTGCGATCATGGTCGAATTAGAGCACAAGGAAAGCCCAGTTTGTCACAAACCTGGTGCCCCATAACAGTTTGAGGGTCTCTAAAACCGTGTTCTTAGAGTTGTACCCAGGTGTACCTCCGATCTGATACTCTTACGAAAGAAACACCCTGGAAGCATTAGCTGCACACATTGTTCTGCCTGCACGACAGGCCCTTAAGCAAACCAACTTGCAAACCAACTTGATGCATCTTCTCTGGACTTTGTTCACTTATGGAGTGCCAACAGTGGACCTACACAGCTCTAGTTCAGGAGATTTCTAAAGTTTCAGAAAGCTTTGATTAAAAGGCATAAGGTCTTCATGTAATGTAATAACAGCCAACAATGCAAATAATTTAGCTAGTCACATAATTCTGTATAAAAGTGCAGATAAACACTATAGTCTAGCTTGTCTTCCAGGTGCTGATTAAATATGACAGGCAGACTATAGAGCTGGCAATGGATTCTCACAAAATGTCATTCTTTCAAAACTGTGATCCAGTAAACTTACCCATGGGCGAGTGAATTGCAGGTGCCATTGCTTCTGACACTTCCATGTGTGACAGTTAACGCTTCCAATATATGTCTGCTATTGCTTCCAGCCCGTTCTGACCTTTACTTCCATCAATATGAGTGCCACAACTTTGTTGTGGACTTTTGATGGGGTTGTCTACCTTATCAAATATCTGTTTCAGCTTGGTGGGCCTTATATAACTTAGAATGGAGAAAGGATGTCTCAAACAGGCCAACAAATCTCATGCGTCATACAGGCTAAAAGAAATGGCTCAGTTTACTTCGATGAGATGTAAAGGCATCTTTGAACAATGATGTACACAAGTTTGCACAATTTTTGTGCTTAGATTTTTAAAACAATCGTGCAAACAAATTAGACGTCCCAACATCCAAGGTGAGACTGATGAGGCCTCAGCTAGTGTTAAAAAATATCAGACAACAGACATGGAAAAAATCAGCACAGAAATTGAAGTTTTTAGAGTTTCAAGGCCCTATTGGTCTCACATATAATGTAATAACTATTATTTTTGTGGCTGAAAAGTGAACCTAAGTGCTTATTCAGTCCAGATATATTTGAAACGGTGGTTGAGCTTTTGTCCATGTCTGAATCTCTCCTCCACCCCCCACTCTCTTTATACCACCCTTTCCTAGCTTGTAGTATTACACATAATACTTTCTGTAATTTTGCCTTTGGTGTCACTGTCGATGTATTTTGAAAATGATTACCTCTCATGTTTTGTAATGTTGTTTTTTTTTATCAGACATCCATCCAACTTTTGTTATGAAGTTTTCAGCAATCTGTTTATCATCTCAGGTACAAAATTGCATTACCAGACAAAAGTGGATCAAACCCTCATTTCAAATCGTTTTAAACCCTTAGATAAGCTCAGCACTGAGGGACGTCTCCAATTGATCCCAACCTACAGTACCAAAGGCCTGGTTAGTCTGATAGGGTTTAAGAGGATTTGAAACAGGTATGTGACTCCTGTGGTTTGGGTTCGTCTGCGTTCTGGTATCTGTTAGTGGAGGATGGTTTTAAATTTTGCCTCTAAAAGTTCTGTCACCAAGACTTAGGGCCTGTTTACATAAAAGAAAAAGTAGAATTCCACTTCTGTACTGTTCAGCTCAAGTAGGAGATTGTGGCATGTGAATCGGTTTGATAAAATCTGGGGCCATTTGGACCTCACCAGATGTTAGACAAACTCTTAAGATGGGAAAAACGACATCAGGCACAGCCTGGTCACACCAGCATTTAAAACAGCATATAACTCAGCACCACGATTATCCGTAAAAATCTTTTACGTTGCGTTCAACTTTGGTGAGCGTGAATTTGACTAAGAGCAAACCATCTTGTCAGGCTTAGCCTTGAGGGAACGGAGAGTTCAAAGCAAAGGAAGCCATCATAGCTTAGGAGCTGTGTTGCAACATCCTCTAATTGTCCGTTTAGCAACCAAGCTAGCTAGCATACTAACTTACAGTTAGTAAAGCTAACTAGGATGGAGAGCTATTATGACTGACTAGTGCTAGCCTGTTTCCAGCTGGCTAGCAGGTTAGTGGCTAGCTTTCCAGCGACAGCAGTTTGCCAACTAGCCCCGCATGTAGTCAGTACACCACCACCTATTTCATGGGCATGCATGGATGAACTAGCTGTGATGTGACCAGGCTGTTTGCTTATGTTAGTAGCATCTCTAATCTGGGCTATTAGCCCAAGAGCTAACCATTTAAAATACATAATTAAACCATCATAAGGTAATATTTCACTCAGGTTGGCAAAGTTTCAGGTTTTATTTTTCGGCTTGTAATGAAAGTTATTCCACAGGCACCTACGGGCTAGTCTTGGTAAAGAACTTGTTCAGATTTGTACATAAAGCTGTGATTAACTGTCTCAGAATGATTGACTTATACTTAGTAATTTGGAAAGCAGATGGTGTATTTTGACGAGATTGAGTCATTGATAAGATTCTGGTGAATAACTGTAGAGATTGGAGTTTTTATTTTTGGTCTTATGCAGAAATTAAAGATACACCCCCTGCTTTTTTAAATAGCGCCACCAAATCCCAAACTTTTGATGAACTTAAGTGTAAACTGTGCTGAGTTGTAAAATATCAACATTGCGCTGGGAATTACATTGGGGTTTTTGGGGTACTATTGAGAACTATTTACAAAATCAGGGAGTGTATCTTTAATATGTCTTAATGCTTCTTTTGACCACTAATATCAGGGTCATTTGTGGAAATTCATCAACTATGATGCATCATACAGTACACCACATTGAAAATTCATCTTTAATTTTTATATTTTTGATTTTTACTAATGTTGTTACATGTTAGTTGTAAAAATGGAGCTAAGTCTCATTTCATTTTTCATCAACTTTTGTCTGTCTCTCATTTTGTCCTTCACCTCGCAGCTATGTCAAAGAAAAAGAGGCACACTTTATGACCAACGCATACATATTGAAACAAAACTCGGTCTTTCAGAGTGCTACTGTTTAGGTGACCAGTTATACTCCTATTTGTTTTGTCTTGAGATGATTGATTAAAATGTCCTACAACTGTCTTTGTTTCACTTTGATTGAGTTATTGACTTCATTTGGTATGTGAAAATATTTACTATAAAAAGGGTTTTAGAAGTGTAGAAATCAAAATCATTAATCGCCTTGTTAAAATAACATAAAATCATTTTACCAATTATGTTTTCTTTTGTTATGCATCAACTATTTTAGCTATTCTAGCAACAAATGGCGTATGGTGGAACCCAATTAACACTTTGGTACAAAGGGAAATTTTAAGTTATTGATCCCTTGAGGATGATTCCTAGTGACGGTGGCGATTCCCTGACTTTTTGTTGTAGCGTCACCAGCAGGTCAACATTTCCACTTGTCAGCCTCAGTTGTACCAGAGCTGAATGCTAATATTAGCATGCACAGTTAATATGTTAGCAAATGTTAAGCATTTCAATATGCTAAACATTAAAATCTAAACTATTAATGGTAACATAAGTGTATTATGATGGTAATTATAGCATTAAGGCATCAAAGTGCAGCTGAGGCTTAAAATGGCCACCATACAGAGGATGAACCCTGTTGATTTAGGTAACAACATGAGCTTCATCTGGCGCCACCCTCTGGACAAATCTTCCATTTTTGCCTCATTAGTTGTAATGCTCTAAGAATAACAAGGTTACATTTTCCATTCTTTCAGGCAATTTTGTTTTGTGGTGTTTTCTGAATTTACTCTTATTTATAGATTAATTATTGTTACTTAGTTTAGTCACATTTGGCTCTGGGAAATTGTGTTTTTACCCCTTTAGACAATTGTTCTAACAAAAAATGTATCAAAACAATTAGCAGCCAGATTAGATGTGGCCCTACTTGAGTTTTCAGTTAAGAAACTAATTACTAAGTGGTACAAATGGTCCCCTATTCATACAGTAGAAGATTAGATAAACTGATAGAGAGACAGATTGATTCTTTGCAGGAGAAAGTCATTGAATACATACTCCATGTCTACTGCTGCTCAGTGGTAAACAAAGCCCAACCCCATTTTAACTGGCAGGTCTCATAAATCAAATGACATTAATTTATATAGTGCTTTATACAAAACAAGCTTGATGGAGGGCAAAGAAAGGACACAAAGTTAGTGTAGGTGAAAGGAAGGAGGCATACTTCCAGACATTTGCAACATGGTTTCTCTCTCTCTGGATCAACCCAAATGTCCCCCCTCTGGACTTGTGGACTGAGCCCCCAGCACTTTGGTCATAGATACCACGACATGTTCACCGTCATCATGATGGCACAGTAAGCCTTTCCCTTCACATGAGCATTAACACTGCAAATGTTATAGTCACATGAAACCCTCAGCTGAAGATCCTCACATCATACCTGGATGGAAACCAACCTTTGCTTTTCTAATACTGCAGATTATAACAAACAACTCCAAAGTATTTGGTCTATACACAATAAACTTTCAGAATGAAAAAAGAACATTTGGACTATAGCCTGTACATTGTGTACACCATAAATGGGGGAATCTTTTATTATTATATGTTACTATTATTCCTTTATTGTACATAGTCAATCCATATTGTAAATCTGCACTTCAATCGGAGGAAGTCCACAGAAAGGCCTCTTGGCAAATTGTGGATTTGGACAGCCATCGGCGCTCAAGGACTTGTGTCATGTGACATGTCCCCAAGTCTTCGGGTGCAGGGAAGTCTGAATACAAGGTAATTCCCACTGGGGACTTTCAGAATAATAAAATAAATGTCCTCTGACTGTCCAGCTGTCATAATCCAGATAAGAAAATCTCCGAGTTGATAAAAATGCTGATAATCATCTCGGCTGCCTTCTACTATTGTGCGCTCACAGCAGTACGCTGTATGAGCTGCAGCAAATGCTTTGTGGACTTATTTTGCCCTGGGCCTGCCTGTCAGGCTACATACAGGAGGTTGGGAACATATTCAGTGTGAGAGGAGGAGCTGCAGACACAGACAAAAGGACTTGCACCTCCTCTGCTTGTTATTTTGGGTGAAACAAAAATCTCCCGCTGGAATCTAACATTAACCGAAGACAAGGGCGATTAAGGTTTTTTTGTTTTGTTATGTTTTTGAACAACTCCTGACTTTATTGTTATTTTGAAACCAAAACTACACCCTTGTCTGTATATATCCAGCAGCTCTGGTAGGGCGAGGCCAACATCAGCTCAGCTCCATTGATCCCATCATCGAAGGAAGGGATAAAGTCCAGTGGGAGCCAAAAAGTTCAAAAATGAATCACCAAGGAAGTGGGTGGTCTATCCATCAGCCCGTGGATCCAAACCCCGAATCACAACTGCTCTCCAAACTTCATGTGACTTTTGTTTCCAAGCCACGGTTAACTAGAAACTGGGCAGTAAACACGCAACATAGTTTTCCATTATGGTTTGGAGCAAAGAAAACACTGGCACCCAGCAGAGAGGCTTTACGAAAAGCCCAGAGAACATCAAACTGTTGTTGTGCCTCTCAGGTCACGGGTTCACTCAACCACAAGCTAAACCAAACAGATCGAAGTTCTCAGTCTTACGACGGCTCATAAACTCTCTTAACCGTGACAGATCACCTCTCTGCTCCAAGCCCACCCACTTTCTGGGAAATGCAATTTTGTGATTTGCCTTGTACAGTACGTCTTGATTTTGTTTATTGTGAATATGTTTTGGCTTGTGTGCCCGACTGCAGACTCAACTGGAGGGCTCATGGTTTGAACTCGACCTCAAACCTGAATATCCTGAGTGGAACTTTTAAATGGGTCTAATCCTGAGTGAGCCAAAGTCCACTCCTGTCTGACTCCAAGTGTGTTTTACCTGATTCAAATTCAATTACTGTCTTCATGTGATGTGATTAGGAATTAATTTGTTGTGATTGGCACTGCAAGTATTTTTTCTGCAAAGTAACTTTCATTTCTTTTACATCATTATTATAAGAAAGCTCTATTTCTAAGAATCTCTACCAATGTATTCATTTCCAGTTCTCTGTCAATTTTTATTTATCTTTTTACGAATAAATAAAACAATGCATTAATTGCAGGCGCTGCCAGTTTTGGAACTAAACGAACTAGACTTTGGTGCTTTACCTTTTATTATGTACAACTGAACATCACAGAAAGTAAATTTCAAAACTGTCAGGATTTTTTTTTATTGGAGCACATGTCAAACATTGAACAAGGGTGACAGAAGCAAGACATCCACTGTTTCATTATCATACTATCGAAAAATACAAAAAATGTGCACGCAATATTAGTATTATTCAATACAAAAAAGGAAGATCATTAACAGAACAATATTTAGGCATACACATTATACACACACAACGATTACATAGCCACAGAAATAAATATTTAATAAATAAATAAAACATAAATAAATTAAAATAATACACTATGTGTGTATACTGTATTTAACAAAAAATGTAAGTTTTCTCTGCCTTTTTGTTTGGTGTCATATCAAGGTACAAGGTTGATTTGTTTATCATCTTAGTGTTGGATAATTTCCCCGTTAATAAAAGCTATTTTACTGTTGAAAATGTAATCTTTAGCCATCTTGTTGCCTTCAAAGTTCAGAATTATGTCCTTATCTTGTAGATTGATTATTTGCTAATCTTTCTCCTGATGAATTGCTCAACATCATCCATAGTTTTGTGTGAATATACATGAAAGATGGACGGACAGATGGACGATAGTTTCTTTTTCTGTTAAATCTCAGTCCACTGGATAAAAGAAGCCCAACTGTCAGGAGTGGCAGCAGCTGGTGACGTCAGCTGTCCCACGTAGGCGGACGCTCCTATTGGATATACACGCGGAAGTGAAGAGGAAAACACTTGCTAACAACAACAACAGGGAGCTCTCACTGTCATTGATGTATTTTTGTCTCCTGGAGGGTTTTTAAACAGACATGGCTTTACCGGCTCAGCTCAAAGCCATCCAGCACCACCTGCGGACCGCACAGGAACATGAGAAACGGGACCCGGTCGTGTCTTACTACTGTAAGTTTGTGTGCTGGCTAATGTTAGCCGTAGCTAATGTTAGCATCCCAGCTTCGTTTACCTGAGCTAACACCTGCGAGTGTGTTGGCTTAGCTTCTAACTTTTATTTAAAATGGAACTTTTATACATAATCAGGTTACAGACGACTGTTTCAAATCATTAACGAGCCATCGAACTGCAGTCTGCGCGCTAACGTTAGCTAGCCAAAGTCTGGCAATGTTAGCTCTGACAGTTCACACTTCGTTACCCGGCTGACGTTTGCTTAACGCCGTGACATCTGTAACGTTCATTCTGTGGGAATTTCCCCTTTCATTTGCTCTTTTCAACACCTTGTCAGCCAAATGTGTAGAAGTTCTCCAGTTACTCATACTTGGCTATCTGCCATGGAGGTCCAGAGTCAGTAACCGGACTGGTGCTGGTAAGAATGTACCAGCACCAGTCTGGTGGCTGATGTCAGTTCCTCGTCCAGCTTGTTTCTCCCTGGCATTGTGTGTTAGCTACAGTAACAGACAGTCATGAGTCTCCATAGTCAGGCATGGCCGGCTCAGCTCTAAAGAACGAGCTCCACCCCACTGGCCTGCAAAATCACTTCATGAGGCGTCCGAGAATCAACACCATCACACAGTGACTAAGTTTGTTTAACACACAGTGTTTTCATAGTGATTGTAGTTGCTTAAATCTGGTATCCTGTTGCTGCTAGAGGTGAAGTTCTGTTTTCTTTAACTTCACCCTGTCCTGTGTAAGAAGGCTGGATATATTGCTTTTAATTTGATAAAACTAGTGTTGTCGTGATACTTGAGTTTCACTGCTGATACCAAAACGCTCCTTACTATGAGAAAAATAAAACACGTTTTTCTGCAAAACCCTTTCTTTCATTTAACAAAAAAAAAGCCTAAGTTCTCAAATGTTATAGCTTATACCTCTGTGCCATAGAGCTCAATTAATGACATGTTCCTTCATCACCACGAACACACACACTGTAGTTTATTCTGACTCTCACACACACACCGTCCTGCTGCCCCAAACACTCACTACAGCACCACATGTGGATTCATCCGCCGCTGAAAGTAGTCCCCAACAAATACACTATTGTTTCTGTTAACGTGAGTAACGTTCGTTAAGAACTACAGTGCCCAGCTGTTTTGGGAAATTGCTGAGCCTTTTTAAAAATTAAACTATATATTTGTAAACCTCCTCTTTTCTTTTTTTTTTTGTCAGCCAGGATTTACATCTTCAGTAGGAACTTCGGGATGAGAGCCACAGATAGATAAGGAGTTATACAAGAACTTTGCCCAATTAAAGAAGTTTAAAATGGGCAACGTTTGTGTTGTATAGCCCCTCTATTTATGGAGGTGGACCGCCTTAGCTTGCATAAAGACCACCTCTGCTAACATCATAAAAAAATAATACACTTTAATGAAATATAACAGTATCCATCAGAGAGAGAGAGAGAGAGAGCAGAGGTGCTATTTCACACAACAAATGCCATATATTTAATAAGTGTGACTATTTAGTCTGTCACCTACTAACTAAACTGATCATGAGACGGGATGTGTCATCATGTGGGCGGCTTATCTCCTCCGCTAAACAATTTCCTGAGGAGAAACCCTCTGGCATGTGAAGATAAATCACAGATTTTATCCAAACATTAGAATTCTCATTGCTGCCGCCGAGTCTCTGTCTGAAATATTGAAACTGGTTTGTTCAGCTTTATTGTGACTATAAATTACAGGATTGAACAGTTATATGTAGTTTTAGCCCCTCCAGGCTACGCACAATGAAATCATATTAATAAGACTAAAAAAAATAAAGAATACAATAGAATAGCTTAAGTAAAATAAAATAGGAATAGAAGAAGGTAGAATAAGAAACACTTAAGTGAAAGTAGCAAGGAAGGAAGCCATACTATATTTCCAAAGGAAATATTATATAATTATGTGTGTGTGTGTGTATATATATATATATATATATGTGTATATATATATATATATATATATATATATATATATATATATATATATATATATATATATATATATATATATATATATATATATATATATATATATATATATATATATATATATATATATATATATATATATATATATATATATATATATATATATATATATATATATTAATATAAGAATTTACCAGAAATAGCATATATCATTAACAGCCGTATTACCTATAGCACTAGTGGCCCTGTGACACTTCTCTTTATCTTAATGTTGTAATGTGCTCTGCTGACCTATTTGTACTTTTATTATTATTTGTTATTATCATTATTATTTTTTATCTTGTTTTTAATGTTGTGCAGCACTCTGGTTCAGCGTTGGTTGTTGGAAGGTGCTATAAATGAAATAAAGTTTGACTGATTGACTAGTTAGTAAACAAGCTACTCTTTTTGAAATAACATTTTTACCTTCACCCATAATGCTTGAGTGGAACATGTACAGATTAAATTTTTTTTTTTGAACATGATATATGCAGCTATACATATGATCACCGTAACATTTTCGGTGTATCAAGTAGCCTAAAGTGCACCCTAGTTTCCCATGAAGAAAGGCAAACTATCTGAGATGACTTTTGATTGATAATAAAGAGTGCACAGGCTTCAGTGCAGCAGGGGTCTGCATCTGACCTAGTTGAGCTGTGACATGGGGGAGCTGCTTGAGGCGAGATGCACATGAAGAGGTATGGAAAGCCAGAAAAAACAAAATCTGTCAGATCAAAACCGTGTGTGTCTGCTGTGCTGACAGAAATAGGTGCCCGTTTCTTCTGACAGCCGAGGGAAAGCTTTTCTCACTGGAAAAGTAAGAATTCTTTACTTTATCAGTGTTTGACATTTTGATTACAAGTTATAATAAGTCCATTATGTGGTATCTAACCAAGTGACTTTTAGGGCTGCCAAAGATTTTCCTAGTCGACTAGTAGTTGTTACTTCAAGCCATTAGTCGACCAGTCGTCGCACTTTTATGATATTAATTTAATTATTTAAATATATATTTTTGCGGCAACAGAAAATGGTTTGCGTTCCAGGACTGAGAAACAATTTTAGTCACCTTTATATTTTGAGTAATTAAGATACTATGCAGTTATATATCAGCTTAATGATGAAAATGTGATATAAAAGAATGTTTAAAAGTTTTATTATAGTAACCGAACCGAAGTTTGTGTTTTATCAGAATCAGAAGTACTTCATTGATCCCCGAGGGGAAACTCTTTCGTTACAGCAGCTCGCTGTCACGTCAGTGAATTAAGTACCAAGTGGGTATAAGTATAAAATAAAATAAGTGTGAAGTACAAAGTGGTTTACCGGTTGATGATAATAATATGGTATAAAGTAATAGTGCATGAACTGTCAAGTTAAGTGTAGCTTATTAAGATTAGAATGAGACGGAGGATATTGCACAGCAGTAACAGAGGTATGAATAAATATCAATAAATAGGGAATTTAAGTATATTGCCCAGGAGTATTAACACAGGAAATATTGCACAAATATGTCAATTATTTATCTGATACTATCTGATACTACCTCGGCACTGTATTCCTGTCGTCAAACTGGCCCCCCTCAGTCTTGGAGGCTGTATTCGGTCCTGGTCTGGCTGTGTTCACCAGGAGGCTGCTGAGCCTGGTTCTGTTGCCCGCTTGCCCGGCGGTTCTGGTGCCCATTCTGGCGCTGTTCCCGGCCACCATTCCCCACCAGGGAATGCTTCAGGCCTGAAAGCCTCCTCCTCCCGGCGGTCCAAAGCTCCTGTGCCCTGAGCTCCAAGTCCAGGCAGAGTCAGCTAGCAATAGCACCGCTAGCTGCATGGCTAACTGAGCTAACTAGCTAACGGCAGCAGTTAGCGGTTAAGTGCCAAGCACTCTAGCTGTCATATTTCGTTGGACCCAGGTCAGCACGGTTTCCATGGGAACACCACTTTTGGTGTTATTAGCAAGACTAGAAACCAGCTGGTGTGTCCCAAAGTGAACTATTCTCACCATTTTACCAGCAAGTTGTTTTTTGTTGGACAGGATAGGGTTGCATTATTAATTGCACATATTTGGATATGTAATTTGGTTTCATAGTTAAACATGCTGCATCCTAATTCAGTAAGTGCTTGTCAAATTTTCAGTTCCAAAACGAAACTGAAGATGGAGAAGGAGATATATGTTACGTAAAAGAATTGATCCAATTAACATTAGAAAGGATTTTTTCTTTATTTAGTTAGAATCACTTGTGTTTTGAGATTTTTTTTGTCTTTAAACCAAAAAAAGTACAAGTTTTCAACAGTCTGCGTAATAGTTACATCCACACCCTTACACCCAGCAAATACTGTTACTACTAGTATTTCATCATGATAAATGTACAAATAATAATCACACTGCACAACAGTAAGACTCACTGACTTGAGAAATACTGCAGTTACAAATGGCAATCACAATACTTGCTCTTTAAGTTGTTCAGATATTTAGGATTCGGGGTCCTGTTCAAGAATACCTCAACAGGATGGGAGCTTTGAAGTCCTAGGGGCTTTGTGTGTCATCATTGTTGCAGAAATTTCAGGGATATTATCCCTCAGCTGCAGTGAGAGTGACTGCCATCTACCAACGCTGTTGTTAAATCAATAAAAGCTCAGAGTAGTTTGCAGGTTTAGGTTTGGTGTAATACCAGAAATGATGAAAACACAACAAAAGCGGCACAAATAGACATGGAGGGGAGGAATAAATTACCTGTACAAGGCAAACCAGGACACAAAGGATGTGACTCTTCATTCTGATGCCAGTAGAATGAATCAGTCTAGTGTAGATGTCCTGAGCTGATCTTCAGGATTGGTATCGGGGCAGATCCGGGCGTATTTTAAAGGATCAGTATCGGCTAAAATGCAGCCGATCAAATGCAGATCCTTTCTAATCACAGTTTTTTGTCACCTCGGCCTGCTAGTGTTGCAGTCCTTTACAACAGCCGACGTTCTGAGCATTTTGCTCATATATGCGAGTGAAAATTTGAGTGCGTGAATGTGAAAAATGATTTGGATGCACTGGTGACTCCGAATGCTGAAGTCCAAGTTGGCAAAATACGTGGATTCGCTAAGCTCCGGCTCTAACCAACCCTAAGCTCGGTGTACAAAGCATTCAGGTAGCTGCTTCTCATTTTCAGCTGGCGTTGACCGTCGCTTTCACAGGTTAAAATGACAAACGGCGCCGGCAGCAGTTCACATCAGCTGTCGCTAATTAACGTTAATTCCGCTTGACGGTAGGCCAACATTAAACATGTCTGCTGTCGGCTCGTGTGTCTGAACTCAGCCAGAGATCGTTTCTGAGGCAAGAACCCCCACTCTGCAACACCGCTGTTCTTCACGTCCATTTCAGGATCAGAACCTCCCAGATAAACTTTAATTCATATCATATCAATCATTTCATCTAATCAATTTAAGAGTTTTGAACCAGAACCTTTGGTGTTTGGATTAAGTAGCTTGTGAAGCATAAGGTGTTACTTCAGTACGCCAAATCAACATTGCATTGCCTATCTTCTGCTGCTGTGTATCAGATCGGACTCGGTATCAGCAGGTACCCAATATTAAAGGGCTGGGATTGGAACCGGGGCCAGAAAAACCTGACCAGGACGTCGCTAATTAAAACGATATAGTCAGTCCCTGTTGTTAAAAGATAAGATGGTTTTGATGGCCTCGTTGACAGCACACGTCGGCACTCGTCTGCTTCCCAGTGACGGGGCACACGGAGTCCGGTCTTGTAGTCAGACCTACAGGCTTTAGACTCTTGTTAGCATTCTAGTCTGTTTGGGTTTCTCTTATCTACCAGCCCACTCTGTCACACCATGTCAGTCACTTTTCACTGCGATTTGTTCAGCTTTAATTAAAAACATTTACCTAGAGGGCTGTGATTTTCAGAAGGCTCGAGTCTTTGAGTGTCTGATGTCCCTGGAAAGCTTCATTCAGCCCTGCCCATCAGAGACTCGGCATGGCTCATTACTGATCCCTGATTAGTTACAGATGACTGAGGGTGAGGGTGACACAGTGAAGGAGAGGCAGAGGCCAGCTGGGAAGTAGACCGAGATGAGACTGGTGATCTGTGTGTGTGTGTGTGTGTGTGTGTGTGCATGTGTGGTGGGAATATGCATGGAAATGGAAATCATTTTAAGTGTTGAATCAAGCCAAGCTGTCGGTGTGTGTGTGTGTGTGTGTGTGTGTGATAACGTTATGCTTCAGAAGATAATTTCTTCTGTTTTTCTGAGGTGAATGTGGCTCTTTGCTTCTCCGATGGATAATGTTTGTCTCTGCGGTGGATGATTGAAAATTGGCCTCTTTGACTGCGTGCGTTAACAGCATGCTTAAACACATTTTTACAAATCTGTCGGTGGTGAAATAGGCCATCATGACAAGCGTGTGAGTAAGCATAACCTGCTTGGGACAAACCCGAGCAAGCAGGGCTGTTTCTTTTCTGTGATTTTTCTTTTATTGATAAAACATAAGACACTTTAGGCTCGAAGCACTGAAAGCAGCATATAAAATGAAGAGATTTCCATATTTACTTTATAAGTTGCTTTTTTTAATGTCATGACAGTGAGCGTGTCTCCTCAGATCATTTCCTCAAGGTTAAAAGCAAACACTCAGTGAGAGACGGTTTGCTTACTTTGAGGTTTTTGGTTTATTCTGAAGTGGTTGCTATAAAGAAGAACATATTCTTGGCATCGTAGTTGTGAAATTCATCAGACGCTTTAACCATTTAATTTTAACGTTTGGAGAGGATTAATGGTTGGACACTTTCCAATTTCATTGGTCCAATAGATCAAATGGAACAGGTTGGTGGTCATTTCTGCCCCTGATGTGGTAGACTCTGACAACAAAAATCCTGAACATGGGAGGGTAAAGTACCTGTCCTGTAGTTAGCAGGGCCTGGGTCCAGTCACTGTATTCTAAAGTTTTTTGTGTTTTTAAAAAAGTAGGGGTGGGGGGGGAAAAATCAATTCACATACAAATTGTGATTCGTATCTTCTACAATTCTGTATTATTTCTCAGATCCCAAAAATAGGTGTTTTTTACGTTATTAAACGTACGTTATTATTGACGTAACAGAACCGTAAGGTCACACTGTGTGCACACACTGGAGTTATGTGTTTGGATGCATTTTTGACGTTTTAGCTTAGCTTTGCAGAGCTGACACCCAGAGTTGGTGGAAAAAGCTCGACACCAAACGAGCCGGTTTGGAGACAAAGCCTTACGTTCAGACGCTGTCGTGTGTGCAGAGGCTGGAGTGGCTGTCTCACGCCAAAAACAATAAGTAATCCGTGCACACAAATGATGAAATCGAGAGCAGGAATTTGTTTTGTTTTTGTTTTTTTCCTCCATGGCACCTCCAGGACTCCGTAGAGGTCAGTAAATTACACTTTCATTTCATTCTTCTCATACCGGCAGAAACAGTAACATGTTTCCAAAATATTGCAGTAAAATTTTTCAAAACGAAAGCAAGCACACATACTTCTCATCAAGACCTTCATCAAGACCAGTTATCTGTACTGCCAGTTATGTTTCGTATTACGTTTCAGTGGACTAAAGACACGAGTGAATGGTTTTGCACACAGCGCACTGGACTAACACCTGAAAATACTGCCCCTGTTTCTACTTACTGAATCGAGAATTGATTCAGAGTCAAAGTGACACCACAAATCAGAAACAAATCAAATCATGAGATTCCCAAAGATTCCCTCCCCTATTAACAAGTGATACGTTGATCCAATATACTGAGTTTACTGTATGGACGGGGAAGTAGCCAGATGTGCCTGATCCACTTTATATTAAATACTTTCACAAAATTGTAACAAGCCCAACACTTATAGAACAATATTTAAAGTTGCACAAGCCAAACGAATGTTGGTGTATGAATGTAGGATTTGATCCAGAGGACACCATCTGTCAATGACACCTTTAAAATATAAAATGTCCCATCACTGTCACCCCACTGTGCCCAGTTATCGCCCATAAATCAGGACAAGGACAGATCAATGCTGTTAGCAGACTTCTCGTGTATAGATTTCATCAGCTGTAGTCAATTAAAGTTGATTTAATTGACTGCAGATTATAAACAATGCTGTCTAAAATGCTGGTAGATCAGTATGTGGTATCAGCCAGTACTCTGAGTTTTGTTACCGTATCGGGAGAGAATCGGTGGAATCAGTGCATCCTTATTTGTAACTAGCTGGGACACAATTTGGGTATGATTTACAACATTTGACCTGTTAACTTTTGGCCGGTTTGTTAAAATGTTTTTTTTTTTTTCCCCAATTGCTGAAAAGTCTTGATCGTTCAAAAAAAAAACAGTTAACGTTTGTTATTGTAAATATTTGGACCCAGGTGCCAGGTGCTGTTGTGAATCAGCGGCCAGTCGGATCGTGCGGCTGCTACTGTAAGGTCTTCGTCCTCGGATAGGCTACTTAGTGGATTAAAGAAGAATCAGGGGGCGTTGTTAGGGCTGTTTTAATAGGAAAGAGCAGAGGCTTGCCTGCTTTTATTGTGAACGCTGGCTCAGTTTGCAGCAGATATGCAGATTAACTCTATCTCAAAGCGTGAACAAGCTTTTCTCATTGATCTCCGATGCCCTGCGATAGAAGTGATTGACATGGCTGCTAGGAAGGTGAAGAGAGTTGTACAGGAATTGATTTGGATTATTTCCAAGTCTTTTTACCTGCAAAAGTGCATCGGACAGTATTTTTTTTTTTTTTCTTGTGAAGATTTATTTAAAGGGTGATTTTTAAGAGGAGGTGGTCCTGTCAGTGTGCAGTAGGAACCTTTTGCAGGGTGCAGGATGGATGTGTACTGTTTGACATGCAGCCGCAGTGTTTGCTGTGTGCTGAAGTGGACCAGTGATCCAGCCAGACCACTGGAGGTCAGCAGCACCATGTGTCTGGGCCTCTGAGCCTAGCTGTGGCTCTGTGTGTGGTGTGTGTGTGTGTGTGTGACAGAGAGAGGCCATCTGTTATCACGAGGGCAGGAAGCTTAACTTGCCTAACTGAGTAAGGTTGTGTGTGTGTGTGTGTGTGTGTGTGTCCATCATGTTGAAGTTTTGATAGGTACGTTTCTGCCTGTTGCCTTGGAGCAGAACATGATGGGCACGGCTGAATTAAGCTCGGTTTATACTCCCACGAGCTGTTTCTGCTCAGCGCGCTGTCTGTGGCAATATTCTCCGACACGCCAGGGGGCGTACCAACAAAATATCATGTGAAATAAGCAAGATGTCAACGAGTTACCGGAAGAATGCCATTATCCAGCACGGCGATCCCTCATACTTTTCCACACTGTCCTACAAAATGACCTATCTTTTATCGGTGTGGTGGCGATCTCTCTCCATGAATTGAGTCATTTGGCTGTCCCCGTGGTCTCTCAAAGAAGGCGTCCATGTTGAAATGAAAGCGCGCTGCGACACCTTGCCCCCGTCATTTGTGGCCCGGGGGACACTGCGTCGACCATAAACCAGGCTTTTGTTTGGGAGACGCAAACAATCTTGCCAAGAATGATGCTGCTCCATAGAAAAACAAGTTGAAATAGACTGTAAAATGTGAATCAAATAAAAAATCGGACCAAGAAAACCTGTGTGTGTGTGTGTGTGTGTGTGTGTGTGTGTGTGTGTGTGAGATAATAAAGTATTAGTGCTATATTTTTAAAGTTCTTTTTTTTTTGCATTTTAAGACTTTATAACAGGGTCGCTCCAAATATTTTATATTTTTCTCATTGTCAATAAATCCCATGCGCAGACTCAAACCAGCAGTGAACGTATCTGCTAACAGGTGTGTGTGTGTGTGTGTGTGTGTGTATCACAGCCTGATGGATCTTCTTCCTCCATCGTCGTCCAGAAACTATTAAAACACATCAGCGAGCCGCTCTGTTGTTCCTTCATCACCATGAACACACACACTGTAGTTTTATTCTGACTCAGTCCCACACACACCGTCCTGCTGCCCCAAACACTCACTACAGCACCACATGTGGATTCATCCGCCGCTGAAAATAGTCCCCAACAAATGTTTCCTCCTGTTGGTTTGATAAAAACTCCAGCGAGCAGCTGTTTTATAAAATTAAACTATATATTGACCCACACACACCGTCCTGCTGCCCCAAACACTCACTACAGCACCACATGTGGATTCATCCGCCACTGGAAATAGGTGCTTCTTAATTTGCTATTAATTAAGTGAGCAAACATTGAAAACAGGTTTGTTAGATTAGTCTTCACTAATCTCTGAGCATTAGAAACCGTGCATTCAGTCTACAAGGCTGGTTCACATCGGGCCGCTGTGCTTCCGTCCTTCTTGTTCGACCGTTGATGAATTTTATCTTTCGCTCGCATCAGCCCTTCATCAGCAGGTCTATCTAAATTAGCTTGCTAACGCAGGCCAGTATTTTACCTCACCTCCACCCCAGAACAGGCCGATCAATAGCGGATTGAGTCAAAGCCATGATTTGTTTAGCTGTAATGAAGCGGTGTAATTCACCAGCAGCTCCCTGGCTGATGGTGTTTGGCTGCGTTTCAACCGCTGCTTCGCATACTGTAGATTGGATCATTGACATTATAAATGAGCTCTGGAGCTGACCCTACCTCTGTCTCTGGGGGATAGACAGAGTCCTGTTTATTTTAATTTGAAAATGTATTTGGGTATAACTGTGCATAATGCCAAAGCACTTCATAATCTTTGGAAATCAGAACATAGTATTCTGATAATGAGCAGTACTGAAAAACCGTAAGGGGGAACGGGAGTTTGGAAAGATATATTCAGGTGATTCTTAAAGCAGTGGTCAATAAATCTGAAGGAAACCAGGAAGACAAACTCCATAAAATCATATTCGGATATTGAGAATTAACATGTAATCCGTTCATTTGAAATCAGTTGTGGAACTGATGTGGTCCTGTTCATTCGGGGCGCTCTGCTGCCTCGTGGAGGGACTTCAGATTTGTTGTTGTGGTGATGTTTCTGTAAAGGGCTCAGCATGGTCCCCTGCAGCGGTCAGCTGAACTCAAGAGGAACGCGCCGGCTGCAATTATGTAATTGACGAGGTTTGCAGGCAGTGTTGGAAATGAACTTTTTTTGTCCACCTGCCACTGTGGCTGCTGGATTCAAAAATGTACCAGCCACTAAATTTGTTTACCAGCCACTTTCTATATGTGCTAGCTGTTGAGGTGCTTAGCGGTTCTGCGCATGTGCATGACCCACAGTGTCCCTGAAATCTTAAATAGAGATATTCGAGTTACTCAGTAGTGGTGTAATATAAAATGATTCTGTAGTGGGAGCATTATTTGATAGGGGATATCGGTCCATCGAAATACGCTACCCCTGAAATTTTATATATAGATATTATAACAAGTACCAAAATATGCTCCCCATATTCTTACAATACACTTTCTCCTGTTTGTGATTAAAAAAAAAACATATACCTTCATAATACTGTGTGACTTTACCTTTTTATCGGATATGCACAACTTGAAATGGAAACACAAGGTGAAATGTGAAAGATAATAAAACAAGAGCTACAATATTCAAGCAAAAGGCTATTTTATGTCATAACGTAAATATTTAAACTCTTAAGGAAAATACTGATGCTCACACACACAACACACACACACACACACACACACACACAGTAGGTGTATACTATTTGTTCAATTTTGCGTTAAGGAAGAGAACAGCAACTGATTGGACAACAGTTTATATAATCCATCTGAGTGACAGTGTGCTTTATTAATTCTCCTCGCCGGAGTATAAGGTTCGGCCTGTAACGCTTTATTTTGAACTTACTTTATAAAAAGTGACGAGCCTAGTCACCGTTCTGCGGAGAACTTAGAATGAAGCCCTCCGTCTCCAAAGTTTGCTTCTTTTGGTCGAATTCCAGCGTCACTAAAGTAGTTTGACAGCAAATAGCACGACAGGTACTTTAGAGTTTCTCATGTTTTACTTAATTCTTAACAGAGATGATGTTCTCTGTTTCCTGCCCAGAGATTACAGATGTAATTTAGCTTATAACGAACTCTGTTACAGCTAAGAAGCTGTGCGCACTGACCCTGTCAAATAATCAACACATAAATAAATAAATAAATACTATACTCGTGTTGAGTTGGATGTATCTGGTTTCATAGTCATCATATCAGAACCAGGTTTTGACCAGCTGCAGTTTTTTCCCAGTGTTTTATTGATGATATTCAGACTCAACACGGTTTATGCAGATGCTAACAGTGACATTTTGGGGTGTAATAAACCACTTGTTATAGCTTTTACTGAGTCTCTGACAGTGATTTAACTGTAGTCCTCTCTCTTCCTTTCACTCTGTCAGTCTGTCTGTGAGAGGGGAATATGCGGAGACGCACACAGCGACGCAGCTTCCCTCCATAATAACGTCCTTGTCATTTATGTGACAGAGAGACCACATTGGCCCAGATTCAGACTGGCACAGATTCTTCACGACCAACGTCAAGACTGCGTGGAGGCTGTGGCGCTCTGCCAGCACACTTTATGCCAGTGTTAATTCCTCCCTGCTAAACATATTTTTCTTACAGCACCGCGCTGGATGACAGCTGCCACTTTGAGATAGAATCTAAACGGCAGGACAACTCCTCCATTAAAGACGTGTTTAATCTTTCCGGAGCAATAACGCTGTCGGGGTTTAGGGTTCAACTTCTTTGTCTGGGCACATGAAACCTTTTTTTAAAACAGTTTAAAGTTACTACATGTAGCACTTCAGCAACGCTAATAAATCATGACTGCCTTAGAAATGATTAGTTATGGTAAACAGTGATTGGTGAGAAGTTTGGCAGCCTTCAGACATCTCTGCACTCACTCTGATGGTTGTGAAAGCGTCTGCAGAAACCATGTACATCGCATGTTTTCCTGTTGTGGCTCCCATTTGTGCAGTAACTGGTATTGGCTGGGCTTGACATGCTCAGATATGTATTGTGTAACCCAAAGAAAAGTAGACTAATAACAGAGAAATCAAAGGCATGGACTGAGACATGTTTTTCTGTGAATGATGTTTGGATGTTTTATTTTTTTCATCGTCATGGTCATTTGTAACAGGAGGGTAAGTTTATGGGATGTGACCCCCCCCCAAAGTGCTTCTTGTAACACTTTGAGCTTGTATATCCTTCCTTAGCAACATCAAATCACACTTTACTTTCTTTCTCTGTGTGCATTGGCAGCAACAGCAGTAGTCCTTCATCTGAAGCTTATTGTTTTAGAGTGATGATATCAAATGGAAAAGGAAGTAGCAAAACACTGCCAGTAAAAACATTTTTTATACTCTAATTATGTGCATGACAGGCAGAAAAGAGGTGCAGCAGAGTGGAAAGTACCACCAAAGACCCTTTAATCTCGGTAAATAACAGCCTGAAAGGTTATTATGGCCATTTTCACCGGTTACAAACACTTGTGTGCTGTTTTCTTCGTAGTAATGGACATAAATATCAGAGGACCAGTAGAAATATTACCATCTTACCACAAGCATTATTACAAAACAATCTTCACATTTCTTCTCTCCAGAAGAAAGCTGTAATGTAACCTGCAGGATGCTGTCGGTTTCATTCTGTACCGTACTGTAGCCCAGAGGGGGTCACTGAGGAAGTACAGATGTGCAGTTGAATCCACCTCATAAAGCTAATGCGCTGTATTTGTTTGAGCGACAGACAAGAAGGCGACTGAAATGCTGCAAACACTGCCTGTGGTTCTGTCACACAAAGAGCAGACAGCACTGAACCGCCTGCAGAGACACATCAGCAATGCAGACCAACGCAGGTTGGAAAGCTTTTAGCGCTTTTTGCACAGGGTCCTCTCACAAAACAAATTAAAGTAACCTTCAGTGCTGCTGTAAGGGGCGACTGTGGCTTAGCGGTAACGCGGGTCGATTCGGATCTTTCAACTGATGAGCATCAGTGTGTGAATGTGATATGTAGTTGAAGCGCTTTGAGTAGTCGGAAAAGACTAGAAAGGTGCTATATAAGTACATAAGTTCCATTTATTATAAGTGTGAACAATAATTGATGTTCCTTATACCCTACCTTTCCCAGAATCTATGTGAAACTTCTTCAGTATAAGGTGAGCTGTCCATAAATAACATGAGAATCTCCACACTACCTTCCATAACAAATACACCTCCGGCTCAGAAGGAACGGAAGAACGCAAAATATTTTCGAGGGAACCCAAAAGTAGTCCTCAAAAAAAAAAAATTTCTCCATGACCATTAGGGTGCTCCAGACATTTCTCAAGTCAAATGACCTGTTGCATGATCAGCCTGCATTTATCCCAAGATGAGAAACTGTGTCTATCAAAAGAGACGTGTGCTATTAAAAAATGACTTATAGAGCTTATTGCATCGGTACAGTATATTATAGGTAGCCACTGGAGGCGCTGTAGAGTAGTGTTTTATGGGGTGGGTATTTGTTACCTGTTACAACAGGCCTATTTAAGCAAAATAGGCTAATTTTCAGGAATTTCCAAAAAGGTTACCATGGAAACGTATCACTCCAGAGTAGCCAGGTCCGTGTCAAACTAGTTTTCAGGCTTAGATTCACCTTTTTAATACTAGTTGAGTTAACTAGTGTTATGACCTACCAATCAAACTGAAACACTGTTTTGTTTTTAACGAATAAAATAAAATTGACACCGTCTTCATTCAGGTTCACTCAAGCCAGAATGCTCACTATAAGCACATGCACACCGTAGGGTTTCTTCTTCCTGGAAACTGGTTTGTGAGGGTGGTAAGCGAGGTTAACCGCCCCCACCCCTTATGTCTGATCACAGCCATTGATGATACAAGATCGAAGTCCGGACTGGTCCATGCAAGCTTTAGACTAATTTCCACTAGATGCATCATCAAACCAACTTCAGCCTGGTGTCTGACCTGCAGCAGAGCTGAGTTTTGTTTTATATTTCACACGTCTGCGCCTGATTGTGACTGAATGGTGCTCTTTTTCCCCAACATTACGACGTGCTGCTCTGATTAAGCGCTGTGAAGTGGCCGCGCGATGTGATCGATCAGTCGGCCACCTGCTGAGACACATCTCGCTATCAATGCAGATACAAGATGACGGTTTAAACGGCAGCCTCGCTCATTAAATACGCTGCCTTTGCTGTGAGATGTAGCACCACTGCTTGTTTTCCCCACAGCTTAATACGCCTAATATTATATTTAATTATAAAGTTGTATTTTTTCTGACATTAGTGGAGGCACTCCAGGAACACCAGGAGTCACATGACACACATTTCTGCTGACTGAAGAGGACAGTAATACGTAAAGAGGAATACAATGCAGGTTTCAAAACATTTAAAACAAGAATTTGCAAATTTAGTTTTATGAAGTATGGGATGCACGTGATGGATTTACAAAATACATTGTAGTGAGAAATGACCGTGTTTGTTTACAGTGAAAACAGACGCACAGTACCTTTACTGACCACCAGAGGGCTCCAGGTTTGGGGGGAACACATCTGTAAGTTTCTGTGGCCTTACATCCTCTGCTGTCAAAGCCTTCTGTGTTGCAGTTCATTGTCTGTGAACAGCCAAAGCGAACGCTGAGCTGTATGGGTGTAACAGCACAAAGGATTCTCTGTCACTTGATGACTGGCTAACCGGCCGACTTGCTCACTGGCTGCTTCGGGAGCTTAGGACTTGCTGGCTGTTTGTCTATCTGTGCTCTGGTTAACTGTCTCTGTGGCTTCCACATGAGCACATGCATGCATGTGTGTCGAGCGGGTGTTTTTGTGGAAATAATGACTGGTACAGGGCTTGGCGCTGACTCCCCACCATTCTGCCCTGTGAAATGAGACATTGTTCTGTTGACGCTGTGCAGTACAGCGACACTGTGCTGTGACTCAAACACTCGACATGAGGTGGAAACTGAGGGCTTAACGTACACGGTGTAGAGCACAGCAAGCTGTGGATTGTCGCCTGGTAACAGACTCCACCACATGACAAAGTTGGGTGTAAAAGCAGCTGAAAATATCTGGGTAATTGTTAATGTTTTGGTTTTTCCTCTTCTTTCTGCACCAGATGGTTGAAGCTTACTGCATCAGTACAACAGCAGCTGTTTCAGTTACACTTTCCACCGCTGAAGAGTCAACAGAAATTGACATTTTCTTCATTTGCAAAGTATTTGTAGATACTGTTAAATTCTAAGAGTTGTTTTTATTTTTGACGTTTTGTCTTTTATTAGGAACGGAAAATGGGTAAGCAAGAGATCTCCTCGTAAGATCCACAAATAAACTGTCATGTACACGCTAGTACAGGGCTTTTCAAGCTGTAAACCCAAACGTCTGTTATTTCTTCCTAAAGCTTAATTTTATATGTCATAAAAGTGTAATAATTTCTTTTCTATTCCGGCAAGGCAGAGATCTGGTTTGACCCGTGTCCGTTAGTGTTGTACAGTGTGCTTTGGATGGCCACGTACAGCGCTGCATGTGGCCAGCTGTAACAAGTAAACTGTTGAGGTAATCTCATCTGTCTCCATGTCAGCCGATAATCCTCCCAGCATCCTCTCTGACTGCAAGCAAAAGAAAAATCTGAGGCAGTTTCCCTCGCCTCGGATTGATAGTGCAGTGCTGACTTGGCTTTGGTGCACAAAGCACGTTCTGCCTGTTCACATAACTGTACATATACAGTGTACACACACACACACACACACACACACACACACACACACACACACACACACACACACACACACACTCTTGTGGATTAGGGGGATGAGACCTGTAGTGTTTGTTTGCTCTAAGTACAGGCAGCTGGGTATATTTACCTTGTGATTCTCCTGTGCCTACTCAAACTCACCTGTGTGTGTATGTGTGTGTGTGTGTGTGTGTGTGTATGTGTGTGTGTACCTGGCTGACATGCTGATTTAGTACTACTGGATGTTTTTATTCCACCACAAGGACCCATTGATAAATTATGCCATTAGAGAGGGAAGCTGTGTGTGTGTGTGTGTGGCTCATTTGTGTGTTCACGTTTGTGTGTGTGTGTGTGTGTGTGTGTGTGTGTGTGTGTGTGTGTGTGCAATACTGATAGAAAAACTAATATCATTTTGTGTAATAGACCTTTCTTACATAGTTGCACTGCATAATCATAGACTACACAGGAAGGTTTTCACATGTTTGTACTTCTACTCTTGTGAGGACCCTCAGTGATATAATGCATTCCCCAGCCTAACCTAACCCTAAGCTTAGCTTAAACCTTATTCTCACATCAACCCCTAAAACCAAGTCTTAACCCTCAAACAGACCGGCGGAAATGTCCTCAGCCTCCAGGAAGGTCCTCACTCTCAAGGTTGTTTAAACTCAAATTTGTCCTCACAAAAATAGAAGGACATCACAACCCCCCCCTTTTATCTAGCCTTTTAGAACCGGTAACATGGACAATGGACTGCATGTTGGAAATAATGACAAATTGGAGGAATTTGAAGTATTTGCAAAGAGGTCCATTAGAATTTCTTAGTTAAAAAATATTTTAAAGCTTTGGAAAGATTGCATCTATTTGAAAAGTATGAAAATGTCAGTAATTTGTGTGTAACAACATGATGTGAGATAAAACAGGTGCGTGTATCTCTGCTTTGTCCTGTCATTGGCTTTTGTCTGCAATAACTAAGACGTTGGTAAATTGTTTGTTTGTTTATCTGCCAAATTGCAATCAATCAACTGATTGAACCAGTCAATCAATCAGTTAGTCAGTCAACGAGACAAACGGACAGATGTTCCCACAGATCTTCTGCTGCTGCTCAGGTCATCTAGCTGCAAAGTTTTTAAGGCATTACTTCATGTGAAGCGAAGAATCTGACTGCAGAACTAATTGACAGATGAGGGATTGTGGGAGTTGGAGTTTTGACAGAGAATCTTCTCCGTACGATCAGGCCTGTGGTGGCTCAGGTGGAAATCTTTTCGACCTTTTCCTCCTGCTCCAGTGTGGTTTTGTGTTTGATCTGTGGCAGAGCAGAAAACACCCTGCAGCTTGTCATGTCACGGGGCTGCTTCGCAGTTTTTGTGAAAACTTCCTCAGGACTTTGTGTAACGAGTCTTCCATATGACTTGGCCAGATCTTTGAACGCGGCTGAAGAGGGATGGACTTTACTGAGCAGTAAAAAGATGTTTAATTCTGTTCACCTTTCATCTTTCCTCCCCCCCCCTCCTGTCCTCTCCTGCAGGTCGGCTCTATGCTATGCAGACAGGCATGAAGCTGGACAGTAAAACACCAGAGTGCCGAAAGTTCCTGGTCAAACTCATGGACCAGCTGGAGTTGGTAAGTTAGTACTGTTTCTCCCTGGGTGGGATCCCGTGGTGCAGAGTAGGGGTGGGCGATAAGGACAAAATCCTCCATCACAGTACATGTAATTTCACAATAGTGGTATACAGGTTATCATGATATTGTTATTTTTCTGTAAATGTAACTGTTACCAGCCAAAACGGACAATTTTACAAGTCTCCGGTTAAAATCTCTTTCAATTTCTCACTATTACTTTCACTTTGTGTGTCTCTCACTCCAGCACACATACTGTGATCACTGATCTAAAACTCTGTGTGAGTCAGACTAAGTAGCAGCTGTGTGAGTTATTATAACCGACAGGTATGACTGAAGAAAACTGACAAAAAGCCTTCGGGAAGATTAGACAGCTTGTTTTATGGCATAATGTTTTCGCGTTGTCCTTCCGTCCCATTATGGTGTATGTGATATCTCAGGAACGCCTTTGATTTCTTCAAACGTCCACTTGGACACGAGGATTAACTGAGTAGAATTTGGTGGTCAAATGTCACCTCACAAAACACGTTTTTGTCCATAACTCAAGAATCGACGACCATATTTCGCAGTTAGTTGGACAATGAATAGGTGACACTTTTGACTCAAAGGTCATTGTGACCTCAAAATAGGTTTTTAGCTGTAATTTAAGACTGAATTGGGCGACACAATGAGTAAACAACAACTAGCACAGTATGGGCTTTCCTCCATCTCGTCCATTCTGCCTTTCACTTCCTGCCTCATTCAAAATTTCGAGCGTCATCAGAATCAGGTGATGGCAAACAACGTATTGGAGCTCATCTTGCTAATCGTGATCCTGTGAGTGAGTTTCACCTGCAGCTCAGAGAGGCTTCGCATCTAAAAATGCCAGGAGAAAACAAAAGCAGCACATTCTGTGTAGTACTCTATAAGAATCCATCTTTACATAGTAATCCAGTACATGTGTAAGTGGTACTTGTATTCGTCCCGAGGAGACGCAGAAAAACAATGTGGCGTTTCATCGCAGGGGTTCACAGTTAAGGTGTGTTGATTGATTCGCGACGTCAGCTCATGCATTGAGTAACATGCAAAACAAAATTCCACCTTCAAAGTTGCCGGTAGCCTTTGAGCGGCAGTCTGTAGCTAGCTAATGTTAGCTAGTAGAGACGAAAAGGCAGCAAATGATCCTTTCAGTCGTGATTCTCTTCCGACGGTTTCTTTATTTGTGATGCATTTGCAAAGAGTCCTTACGAAGCAGCCTGTTAAACTCGGCACGCTTGTGCTGCATCCACAACGCCTGCAGGGAATGAAAGCTAGCTTAGCTCCGTCTTCATAGCCTAGCCTATTAGATGAGCTGACCTCTGCCTGCACTGCAACCTTTCCTCAGAACGGATGTTTCCAATGTGGCTTGATTTGCTCGGCAAAAGTAAGTAAATGAAATCATTCAAAACACAAACTGCTTGTGTTCATTCGCCTGTAAGTTATTGCTTAATGCCAAGCTAATTACGACCTACTACATCCATGGTATCGCCTGATGCTACTTAGCTAGGTGTTTGGCTGACTGCCGCGTAATTTTCTCAACATGATGGAACTATTCATAAAGTCAGTCTCACATTTGATCGTGTGGTCAGTTACAGTTGACTAGTGTATGTAAACGCGTCACCGTGGGAACAGCGGTTACATAGCGTGTCCCGTAGCTTTCGTGTGATACAGACGAAGGCTTGGAAATAAGCGAGTAAGTGGAGCTGGAGTTGTCACGTTTTATCACGTGAGGAAAACAAGTTCACGTGTGATACATTTTACATACTCGGGCGATTCATCGACGTAATCGTCATAATCGATTACGGAAATATGTCGATTTGCATAACGCGTGTTGGCGCGTCGCAATGAAGTATGGCTGCGCCCGGTCAAAGCGCGGTGTTACGTAGGAGGTTCAGAATGATATGTAGACTGTCATCATGGGCATCTGATCAGAACGCACAGAATAAAGCCAGGAAACTTCAGTCCTCTCGACAAAAGTTTTTCTCCATAAACTCAAAGAAAAACACACACGGGCTGTTGAAACAGAAAGAACAGTAAGACAGTGTAACTGAAGCGAGCGCCACATGTCAATCTTAAGGTAATAAGGAAAATTAAATTCTCAGTTAAACTAACATTGACATAGAATAGGAAATAAAGAGTTAAAGATAAACTCCTCTTACCAGAGCTGCCGCTCCATGTGAAAGTGAAAGAGTGAGTGAAAGGGAGTGCAGTCTTTAGATAAAGAGCACAGCACAGCGATCGATTAGCCAGTGGACAGTCTCTTCAAACAGTTTGTGAGTAAACACTAAAATAAGGTGGAGAATTAAGTTGAATTAAAATGGTGACATTAAATAATTAAATATTAATTTAAGTTCTTTATTTATTTTGGGTAAATTAATTGTTACATTAATCAAGTAATAAAAAATTATCTTTTAGAATAATTGATAAATTAGTCGTTAGATCAATCGACTAATCGAAAAAATAATCGTTAGATTAATCGATAAAAATAAGCCCTATTACACACAGGTTCATTTGGATTTTGGACATTTCGCATGTGATTAATTCACATCATATGTCATTTTCTGCTATTCCACATACGAAATATGAAAACATCAATTTCGCCCTCAGTATCACATGGGAAACAAATCACATGATACCGGCACCAGTTTTCAACATTTCATATTTCACACGGGGAAATATAGATTTTTTTTGTAAGGGTGTGCATTTCTAATTAACCACGCTGCATATTCTAAATGATCGTAATTATCGGGCACAAACAACAAATATCAGTAAGCATGTTTTGTCACACGTCAGGCATTTTACACGTTCTCCAGTGCAGATGACGTTGCATCCAATAAAATGGCTCAGTTTGCGTACGTCTTCCTGCGACCTTACAAGTGCATGTTAGGTTAAAGCTTGGAGTCGCAGCACTGCGCTGAGGCCCGAGCTTTCATGTCGCACGCGTTTCCGTAAAGCAGGCTGCTGTCTGGACTTTCAACAGGGGCCAAGCTAATGAGATTTTATAGAGTTGTTATGATGAGGAGGGGATCACTCAGAGCCAATTAAGGACAAGGATTAAAACACACACACACACACACACAGCTGCCCCCTTGAGCCAGGTTTTACAGAGGCTCCAGGGATCTTCATTACTGTCGCACACTCAGGATGCCTCTCACAACAGGACTCACATCTGGTGCTTTGATGTGTGTGTTCTTGTTAGCTACTGCTCGTGTTGGAATTGGCTTGAGTGTCTTTCTGTTTGTGCATATATAAATACATATATTATATACACACACACACACACAAGTCCAGCAGCACTCCAAGAAAGGAAGCGAGCAACATGTTTTGCTGTAAAACATTTAATCTTCTGAAAGGTTTTTTCTAAGTGCAGCTTTCTGAAACATGGGGATACCCTGAGGTTTTTTATGTATGGTCCACTTCTTAATGAACTGTTGCTGGTAGTTGTGACTCATTTCTACAGAGCGAGTCACTCGAGACACAAACCACAGCAGCGTTTTCTCTCTCTCTTTCCCTTTCCCTGATGACCTGGCTCATACATACAATACATGTTGGACTCATTAATTCTATTTTCCACCGTCAACGCCGCCTCAACTCTCCGAGGCTTCGTTCTCACTGGGACAGTGGAAAATCACATGTTTAAAAGTCAGTTTAAACAAGGTGGAGGGTGGGATATCGCCACCCGCCACCAGCCAGATGATGCTAAATTTAGAGGTTTCAGCAGACATTATGGCCTAAAAATACATGTTCTTTTAATTGCCTTTTTAATGGATTTGTGCGATTTAGATATTTGATGAAAATTCAGTTTGTCCTTGGAATGTGTGTGAGAACTGCAATTTTGACACTTGAACTTGAATGTTTGTAAATATGCGCTCTTCTTTGCTGTTAATCTAATGCACACTCGCCTTTATTTGCCAGCCAGCTGTTGATATCAGCAGGCACTAATGACGTCTAGCCGTCAGACACTTTGCAGAAGATCTTGCTGCTGTGATTCATGCTGTTAATTATTCAAAAACACCTGCTGCGCTCTGTTTGACTTCTGTTTTCTCCATTTTTATTTGGGTTGTTTAGATCAAAACCTGTGACATGACTTTGTAGCATTGAGCTTGTCTCAGCCCTGTTTTTATTAAAGCCCCTGAAAACCTGGTAACAAATGCTAATTATCTCTCTTTAACATTTAATATTCATAATGAAATAAGCAACAATCAGAGGTACAGTTTAGTTCCGTACAGTAGTTTAGTTTAACTTCTGACAGAAACTGTGTTCATGTTGGACTCCTCTGAATGAAAGAAACTTTTTTTGGGGGGGCCTTTTAAAGAAAATGAAGAAGATGGTAAGACAGGGAGACACACATTGGGTATGCTGCAGGGTGCATGACAAAGAGACAGAAAAGACGACACGAGATGACGAGACATGGATGATGCATTTAAATGACATTAGATTTGGACCATCTTCATAATTCAGTTCTACTCATGCCTCAGTGCTGCTTATTTACTTTTGACAGTAATTGTTTGGCTGTTGTGATACAGTTTCGCTATTTTCTGTTTGAATATGGCTCAAATCAAGTGTCACTACAATGTGTATAGAACAATTTCATCATATGTTGGAAGACTTTAGATTTTCTAACGATTCTGATGGAAACACATTTAGCATTTTAAAAGTTGCTAAAATTCTTGTAGTTCCCTTAAAGTTTGGTTAACAGTCAAATGGAGACTTCGGAGTGAGAATGAGTGAGTTTCCTTTGATCCCAGATTCTTTATATTCCCTGACCAGTTGTCCCTCCTTCATTCTGCACTCAGCCCAGTGGTTTTACATTCCTCCGCTACACACACACACACACACACACACACACACACACACACACACACACACAGATTGATTAAGTCAGTGAACAGTGTATCTATTCAGGATGGTCAGGGTCCACTTGCTGGAGGGAACCAGCGTGTTTGCTTTAGTGGTTTTACAAGAAACCTGAAGCCCCGTTGGACGCTGTAATGGAGAGAGAGAGAGAGACAGAAACAGGCAGGGAGAGAGCATGGGGTTTTATGGGAAGGGGGAATTACAGGTGGAGAAAATGCAAAGCGAAGGCAAACAAAGTGAGTGAGATGGAGGCGCTAGATGGCGCCCGCTGAAGTGAGAGCGTGTTCGCTTGAGTTAAAATGAGTCTGTTTTCAGCACATCCAGGTGTCTGTATTTATTTCACCTTTAGTGAAGAAAAATCTTCACTAGATATTTCATGCACCAACGCTGACCGCTGACAGCCACAGGTTTCCAACGCTCATTTGCTCTTTTTGCATCGTCCGGAGCACTGAACTGTTTATATACCCTTTATAAAGACAGAATAACTCTACTTTTCTGCTCCTGTTTTGTCACTCTGCTGCTTATTGTTGGAGTAAAGTGTGTATGTGTGTGTGTGGGCAGATTGTGACACAGATGTTCCCGTGTGTTCACTCTCAAAGCACACTGCTGTTTTGTCAGTAATTAGTTTTCATTTTAAAAACGAGTGAATTCAGTTCAAGTAGAATATTTCCCCCTCCAAGGAGTAGTCTGCATATCAGGCCTTTCACAATAAAAGTCTGAGCCAGTTACAGCCTCACTTTTTTTTGAGTAATTGTGTGTGCGTTTGTTTTTGTTTTCCAGATGAAGAAGGAGCTGAGTGACAATGACTCCATCACTCAGGAGGTGGTTGGTAACGCCCACATTGAAAACTACGCCTTAAAGATGTTCCTCTACGCTGACAACGAGGACCGATCAGGGCGATTCCACAAGTAAGGAACACATCTGAGGTTCGATATGTTCAGCTCTGTGCGGACAGCGTCATATGTTTGGCTTCATCTCTGTGTCTTCGGTCCTCGAGCGCTGTGGAGCACTCCTCAGTATCAGTGCAGCTTCCAAAATCAAGTTAAAAAAACATACTTTCAATACCTCTCATCTCCTCTCGTTTCCTCTCCCCTTGTTTTTCCTTCCTTCCTCTCCTCATCTTCTTTCCTTCCTACCTTCCTTCCTCCACTCCTGTTTCCTACTCTCCTCCCCTCTCTCCTATTTCCTTCCTCTCCCCTCCTTGCTTCCTCTCCTCTTGTTTGTTAACTTGGCGTGTCTCCTCCCAGCCAGCTAACCTCGTCAACCAAGTGATTACACTGCCACTGACAGTCACATCTGGCTGTATTTTATTATGATAGCTTTCAGCCAGACACACACACACACACACACACACACACACACACACACACAGCTTGTCATTAGACAGACTTTCTGTTTCAAATCCTTTCAGCCTGTCTGTCTCTTAGCAACAGGCAGTGAGTCAAACAAAGCCTCTCGCTTTGTGTGAATGGGACGGCATGTGTTCATGACTGTCGGTGTATCCCACGGCTCTTAGTAACTCTTTACATCGGTGGCACTGGTGCGCCAAACTTTTCCATTTAGGTGCACCAGCACATCATTTATTTTAAGCGTTACCCTTTTTTGTCAGTTCCCATACACATGGGTCATTTCTTAACACATTGAAATGGAATTAAAGTGCAGATAAATGTTTTTTTTAATGGACATAAATTTCGTAAAAGGCAGCTCTTCTTTGGCTATATTATGAGCGGTGTTAAATTTTATTATCATTTCTGACTCCTCACTGCTTCGGCTTGCTGCTGCGGGAGGGAGGGCTGCTCTGCCGGCCTCTCTCACCTGTCACGGCACGGGACGTGTCTCTTGGAGACATTGTGCTTTTTAAACATTTCAATTTGGAGCATCCAAGGCCTTAATATCAGATGGGTTGCAGGTGGGTGAAATAGGGTGAAGCTCCCCGTTAAGAGACGCTGTGAGCATTTACGCACGAGGCGCAGCAGTGTAACTTCACTGATAATTGAACTCTTCGGACACGGCGACAGGATCAGTCAGGATCTAATGTTAATTAATGTCCTGTGTTCTTCTACACATCCAAAAGGTCACACACACACACAGTCCAGGTTCATACAGTGAAACTGTTGGGAGTAAAGCAGCCGTCGGCCTGATGAATCAGAGCTGTCTAAAACATTTATTTCAGAAGCTAAAAGTTTAATTCTGTTTCCTCTGGAGAGTTTCCTCTGTCCTGTCAAGTTTATAACTACGTTTTTTAGTTTTGCTGCTTAAACGTCCCGCGATGTTTGATAAAATGATTTAATCGCGCTGCTCTTCTAGACTTTCCAAATGTTATTGGACCGAATGGATCAAATTCTGATAGTCATTTCACGGGGGCTGCTAAAAAAAATGTATCCACTGTTTTACAGTCGCTTCTTTCACAATGTAAGTCAAAGGAACGCACTCGGAAGTTGTAATTCCACTGTTTGGCCACTATGTCAAATTGGCTTCAAAGCCCGGAGCACTTCCTGGTCCTGTGTGAAACCAAAAGTCAACGTTGACTTATTTTAATTTAAATTTTTTTTCGTTACATACGAAAGTTAAGTCACGTGATTTACGTTACATGACTTACTGTGAGTTACTAACGTAGCTACTTATTTTAACCCAAACCGTGATCTTTTCCTAAACCGAACCAAGTAGTTTTGGTGCCTAAACCTGACCAAACTACGACTGTTTCACAACGTTAACCACGCGTTTATTGTTACCATGAAGACGAAGGTCCGCTACGCCTGTTGCTGGACATTTGTTGGATTATGCTCGAAAAATGGTGCATAACTTTTCGTTAGATATCGTACGGTTCGTATGAGAATACGTTGATTTGTGTACATGTGGATTCGGATCACGTCAGAGCCGATCGGCGCAGCAGCACTGCACACCCAGCTGGTGTTTGTTAAAACAGATTTTTAAAACAGAGGTCCTTCCTTGTCCTTAGTTAGTCTCTGTGTCAGAGTATCAGTCGATTTTATCATTGAGGGTTTCTTTCGTTAGTGTTTCTGAAAAGGTCGAACATTATTCTTGGATCGTCTGTCCATATTCTAAGACAAATGAATATATACTGTTGTTGTTTGTTTAAAATGACCTGCTTCTAACCAGATCAGAAAACACTCATGAATCGTTTTGGTAATGGGCACGTGTTTTAGAAGGCACTGGGAAACACAGTATTTTGTCTTTGGTTGGTCTTAGCCATCGGCACGTTGTCAAAGCCGCACCTGCGTCAGATGATTAATGCTAACAAAACAATTGCGCTTGAAGTTTAATGTCCAGTACTGTCCAAATAAAAGGGAAAGAAAGAAAGCAAAACAAAACACACCTAACCTTGAACCCCAAGCAAGGATATGTAGCAAAATGTGAGTTCAGCAAACCGTTGTACCTCTCGTGTACTTTTGTGGCATGTCAGTGCATCCGAGAACGCAAGTATTTATGTGTGTGTTTGTACGTGTACATGTTTACACGAGACTGTCCTTACAAGAACAGTGCAGCAGGTCAGAAAACAGGCTTGGTGCATGTACTGATGCACACAAAGGTTGTGATGTAAAGGTAACTTTTGTTTGTTTACCAGAAGACTCCACAGAGCTCCTCTAACTTTAATGGACTGTTTTCGATGCTCACACCCGTCTGCACCACTTTCTTCACCCAGATTTTCCCAGACAGTCGAGGGAACTAAAATGGGATTCTCAAATCTCTTGAGTCTAGTTTTATTTTCATAGTCCAAAATCACATATTTGTCTCAGAGGGCTTTATAATCTTTACCAGTCCCAGACAGTTACAGGGGCAGCAGGTCACTTTTCCTCCATGGAATTAGAAATTTTGGCTTCATCTGCGAAGCCGGTGCTTAGGTCAGGAAACCACCTCAGCCAGCATTCTGTGTGTGTGTGTGTGTGTGTGTGTGTGTGTGAGTATTTGATATCAAAATGTGTGACAAGAGTGTTTTTGACAGGAATTAACTGAAAGCAGGAGTGTTCTGCACTTCCCTTTCCACAGAAATTGGTAATATTTTTGGAACAAAGTGCTAAGAGGAACCAGGAGGAGGGGGAAGTGTAAAAAAAAAAAAAAAAAAGAGAGATACTGACGGTGTTGTATGTTGTTCAGACTGTAAAGCCACAAATGTTTTGGTTTTTTTTGGCTTTTGACGACAGGAAAATATAAGAATGATTTTACAGCTGGTTTCACATATTCAGTTCCAGAAAAGCTGCATAGAATGGAAAAAAACTGGATTTAAAAATCTCTGAAATGGAGCAATTTAGAAACGAATCGGGCCGAATTTCTGTGAGATCGGTTGTTGTTTGACGTGCAGTGTGAGGCACTTTGTAGCATTTCCATCATGCCTGATTAATCACCTGAACGATCAATGATCTGGCTCTGGGATGATCGGGAGGATTTCTAGCAGGTCAGAAATTTGGGTCGTCTACCTGCGGTTTGAGTAGTTCAAGAGATTCACGAGCAGTTGAGTTAAACAACCACCGGAGTAACGTTTTAAGATTCTGATAGTTCAGCAGATGCATGAACTCTTGAAATGACACATTAAACTTTCTCTGGGGATGAACCGTGCACCACAGCAGGAAAGCTAGTTTCCCTCGCTGTCAGTGAGTGTGAGCAGCTTGCGGCAGGTTGAGGAGGATGAATGGATGCAGGCGACGACTTCTCTGGCCCTGTTTGCGGAGTAAATAACCGCTCAGAAGCTCTCTGTTTCCAGCAGGTATATTAAGGAGGGTTGGGTAATATTTCTGTTCTGCCGAAGGGGGAACACAAACAGCCTGCGGTTTTACGAGAAGCAGCGGTCTGCGCTAACAGGACCCAGGCCTCAGCGGTGTGTTATGTCACCGCTGGACACACACACAAACCAGAACACAGGTACAAACACAGTAAACACGCAGTCACTTACAAATAAAAACAGGTATGCACACAAATATACATGTGGGTACATATACACAGGCATAAATACTTATACATACATAAAAACATGCGTTGGCACACGTGTCCACATTCATGACGCACCCACGCAGATGTTGAGGCACAGAGGTGAAAGTTTATTTGGTGGAATAAGAAACTTCCTCCAACATGCTGAGGCCACTGCTCAGTAGCTCACACACTGTGCTACAAGGAACCCATTCATATTCCTTACCTTGACTGTGTGTGTGTGTGTGTGTGTGTGTTTCTATGTGTCATGATGGGAAATCGCCCCTAACCAAGTGCTGGGAAATCTGGGCTGTGGCCTCTAAGTTTGTCTACTTTAAACCCAGGAGACCCGAGCCTTACACCCAGAACTCCAATATTTAAACACACTTATTCACTTATGCATGCAGCTGTTGTTATGATGGCTTGTTATAGGATAGAACAGGGAAATAAATCAATATAATATTGGTTTATTGGATAATATTTGATTTAATAATAATTAATATAATGTCGAACATTGTTATGGTAATACCTAGATAGATCTTCGATGTTTTCTTTTCCAGTAGAGATGCATCAGTCTTTATCCCAGGTGTATCATCCATATACCACACTGCATGGACGTATTTGAATGTAAGGTCATGTGAGGTCAGGATTGCTCTGGCACTATAAATGAGTCAGAGGCTCTGATTGAATGTAAGTAAGGGCGGAAACACAACATTTTCTGACAATGACAAAGAAGTGTATTTAATGTGGATCACATCATGGCCGATACCTGATCCTCTTAATAAGGTTAGTATCTGCCCATCAGCCCTGTTTCCCAGGTCTTTAAGGGTGCGTTACAGTTAAATGGTTTTAAGTGTTAAAGGTCAGTAAAATGTAAGTCATTCATTCTTGTTTGGTCATTAAATCCACTTTGCAAAGAGTTTCCTAAAGAACCAATAGTGATCCCAGATCACATTGTTGTATACTTCCCTCACTTACCTCACCTAAAGCGGTGAGGTTACCAAACTCTAAAAAAAGACATTTCTTTGCTATTGGATATGTTTTTAATGACCAAGAGTTATGAAGTAACATTTTAGTCTACAATCGTAGACATACAGTAGCATATGTTGACAGCGATGTTCATTTGAATTAACCATGTCTAATGAGATAGTTGTGTTTGCCCGTCATGCTGCAGCCTGACGTCACGGGGTTCAGTCAGCAGTACTCATCTGTTCTAGTCTGGTACTTTGATGTCATGCCAATGAGAGCACTCAGTCCAGCTTTACACTATTACGTGCTTGCAGAGTACCAAACCAACGGGAAGATCTCAGTGAAACGTGTCCATCAAACCGTTGCTTACCGTGCATGACACAAGGGTTTGCCTCTGTCACGACGTGCAAGCAATTTTAAACTCTGTTAAAAGGAACTTAATATTTAGTTATTTAAAATGTCCTTTTCTATTTTTAGCAATGTTCTTGCATTTCACATGAGCCAACATGGGGGGCTGACTCTGGTCCAGGATGGTTTAGTGCTCATCCCATCTGGATATTTTATCTATAAACAGATTCTAAATTAAATCCTGATATATTTCCCTATCATGATGTACATTTACATAAACCGTTAGGGAAGATTTTTCCATACCACCCACCCTGAGTATAGGAATAAAGGCACTTCTGACCAGGTGTTTTTAAATACTACTGTCATGGTCATCAGAGTCTCTGTAAGTTTTGTCCTTCACAAGCCGCTGTATGAAAACCAGGCTGTTGTCTGTTCCAGCTGATGATAAATACAACTTAATATTCAAAGCCACCAGCCGCTGTCGCTGGTGAGCCAAAAGTGTGTGTGTGTGTGTGCTGGGATCACTCAACTTTCCCCATTGATTCCTGCCAATACACACACACACTCAGTATGTGCGGCTCAGATCAGGGCCATTACCATCAGCTGTTGAAACAGGATGTTTCTGCAGTCTACCCGAGGAGTACAGAATGTGTCTGATTTGTGAGAAACTGGAAATAAAATTCCCTTTCGGTTGAATCGCCCATTGTACACGCAGAGCTGAGCTTTGTGCTTCATCGCAAATGACTTTTATTTTGTATTAGATCTTATTGGGTATAGGATTATTCAAGATTTGAGTTATTCGGTATGTTTTAGAGATGGTGAGCCAAGGAAAAATGCATACTTTGGATGTATTGCAAAAAAAATCTTAACTAAAGGTCCACTTACTGGCTTTTACAGTGCTCTCAACCACCTCTCGTGGTCTTCATCATGGAAATGACTCAGCTGTCATCACGTTTTGTCATTGTGATGACAACTGAACCATCTCTGTGACAAATGAGCACAATCCTTCCGCTGAGGAAGAGTAAGAGGTGCCCTGGAAAAAGCTAGTGAGTGGACCCTGAGTGAAGATTTCCAAGCTCAAGAGGGAACTTTCCTGCTCAGGCCTCAGATGATACCTGAAGGTTTTCTTTTATGGAATATGGTTGTTCCTCATGCCAAAAGTCTTTGTTTTCTGAAACCATTTTATTGGAAGTGGGGAGAGGGAAAGACAAGAACTTTTCTCCCGCATGTTTAACTTTAAAACTACACAACTTGTTTTTAACTTGCACAGTTCTGACATATTATTGCATCATACATCAGTGAAACTTTGAACTAATAATTTTGTGTTTGTTTTTCCTCCCCCCCATCACTTCTTATATCCATCCTAATTTCTAAACCCTCCTTCCTACATTCCTTTCTACCTCTTAACCTCAATCCTTCCTTTTCATCTCCCATCTTTCTTGCCATCTGTCCTCCTTCCTCCAGGAACATGATCAAGTCTTTCTACTCAGCCAGTCTGCTGCTGGATGTCTTGTCTGTGTTCGGGGAGTTGTCAGAGGAGGTAAGATAAAGGCCCAGTCGGGAATCACAAGTTTGATCTTTGCAAGCTGTTTTCAAACTCTGTGTGCGGCTGTGGCTCGTGGAACATTTAGGTACTTCTCATCAACTTGTAAAATTGGGAAATATCTTTTGACCTTATATTGACCAGGTTTTTGCGCTCAGGTGGTCATTGGCGAATACCGAATTTATCAATTTAAACTACTCTGATAAAAAAGGGCTACTGTAAGATGCATAGTTAAGGTACATAAATAAAGTCCACTGACATCATAGTTACTGTTTGTTGTTTGTAGCTTGGACATATTTTTAATCAGTGTTGCAGAAAAATGTACTTTTATATGAATATTTTACGTTATTTATCCTCCCACCAACCTGTGGTGGAGTCAGTCATGCTGTGCAACCAAACTTTGTTCAAACCCACAGAACTTTATTTGAAACTGTAGTGGAGATTCAAAAGATTTCAAATAATTTTGGGGAAAATGAGTACAAACATTTATGGAAATATCTCACTCAATGTAAACATCACTGAGATTCACTAAAAAGTTACTGTAGAAGAAGCTGATACAGAATATATATGATTCTGTCAGACAATGTGGAATAAGATGATTAAAAGGCCCTGCAGTTCCAGTGTAGCTCATACAGGCCCAGAACAGTTAAAAGAGTACTCCACCAACTTAGCATTGCACTCCTACAGTATTACATTGTTGCACTCACTGTGGACAGTTTAGTATAAAAATCGATGCAGCAGAATCAGAGATATCATAATTTCTATTCCACACATTCTTCTTCCTTGTCAAAACTTGGCACCTACATAACCCACAATGCAACTCAATCAGCAACACGTTATTATTTATTTAGATCCTCGTTAGCTACTGTAGCAACAACAGTAGCTACTCTTCCTGCGGTCCTAACAGTTCTGTCAGAGATTCAGGTGTGTTATGCTAGTAGCGGCTAATGCAGCCTGCAGCAGAGAGGAGCAGCTGCAGAGGTCTGCTGAGCTCACTGCTTTCTGACTCCACACCAACACTTTAGTTTCATCTTCAAACTTGTAGTCTTCAGCCCCGACCGACGCCGACTCGAGTGACATCACTTGAGGACATTTAGCAGACTCCACACAGCTCCCTCTGAGACACTGAAGGCTTTATACTGCTTATTTCACATATGCAGTAGTACTCCCCAACACCTGGAAACACACTTTGATGTTTAAAATCGGTGGAGTTCCCCTTTAAAGAGTGATCTGTTGTGTAATGTATGCGTGCCGCATCAAATGTAGTGATGTACAAGCATCGAGAAACACGAGTAGGGACACTCGTGTAAAGTTTTATCATTAAACGTGTGGTCTACAGGAGGTAATGTGTCTTTTCCAAGGTTGTGACACACACACCCACACACACACACACACACACACACACACACACACACACAAGGATACACGCCTATTCATCCTATGAATGTGTGACACACAGCAGGTCTTTCTCGACATTGTGTCCAAGTCACCCGGAAGCCATTAAAACATCAACAGGACACTTACGTCCATGCAGTTAGCTGTTGTACAGTGAGGCCTGATGGACACACACACTGAGTCCACCATCAGACAATGAGTCCTCAGAGTGGCCGGTGGTTAGTGCTCTGCAGACAGACAGTCAGGAGGGATTGAGTTTCAGGCAGTAAAAAGGTTTTCAGCAGCTTCCCGGACGAGCTGAGTGGAGCCAGTGATCAGGTGAGTTGGCACCATCAGGAACCTTTTTTCTCGGTGACAGCTTTCCTTCTGGACTGCACTGTGGTGTAGTGAGTAGAGAGGAGTAGAAACCAGGTTCAAGCCCTCCATGTTGGGCAGAATTCACCGTACTGAAGTGTCAAGAGCAAGTGAGCAAGAAACTGAATTCCCGCCTACCTTACCCTGTGTAGCTGCCCCTGACCTCTTAAGCCTTAAGCCTGCTATTATCAGTACTACCCTCGCAGTCAGATGGTCTCTTCTCCAGTCCTGACAGCAGTCCAATATATTTAGATTTTATTTTAGTAAATGTTACAGTTATAGAAGTGACTCTAAACTGCTGTACAACAAACATCAAACAATTGACAAAAACAAAACATGTAAGCAATAACAAAAAGCAAGAGAAACAAAAATCTTGGATAAAGGCAAGACTGTAACGATGAGTTTTAAGCATGAATTTCAAAGAAGAGGGATCTAGGTTCTCTAGAAAGGTTTTTCAAAACCACTGAAGTCTTGATGACAAAGGCAGGACCACTTTTACTCTCTGTTTACACATATGGACTCAAACATGTGACAGGATGCCATTCATTGTGAGTTTAAAGAGTACAGTCTAGACCTGCTCTGTAGGAATAGTGCAATGAGATAGCTTGTGAATTGGCGCTATATAAATAAAATTGAATTGAACCCCGAAAAGCATGCTGACGTGGCCAAAGTACTTAGTTGTGCATCAGTATATTGGCAACATGAGAAAATATATAGTATAGTATAACATTTTTTGGTAGTTCAAGTTCCTCTTTGAATGCTGAAAGGAACTCTTAACCCTGCCTGGGTTAAAGCCTTGCAGAGGACCGCAGTAACATGTTATCAACACCGGGTTTCAGCGGAAAGCCATATCTGCGTTGTTCTATCACCTAGGCTGTCACAGCGCTGAATCGCTGCAGACAAAGGCAGTGTTGACCATCTGTCTTAGTGCCTACAACTGTGATTATCGCTCTCCACCAGGAGTCAGTGAGCCCTGACAGGGACAGTGTCAGGCTATACGTTCCACATTCAGACGTTTATCGTCTGTTCATGCTACAGAGAATAGGTATTTATGTTTGACTTGACTCGTGGCTCTTTACAGGAGGCTGTATATACAACCTGAAGAAAGGTGACATACAGGTGACATACAGTTTACCGACATCACCTTTACCTAACTTACCTAGCTTAAAGCTAGACTGTCTAGATTCCTACGAATATGCTCAAAGATTGTGGGTCAAACGCTCAAATCAAATTTTCAAACAGTATATACTAAAAGGACGTTGTGTCTAGCTGGTAGTATTACAGACTCATGTTTTATTTGGGGAATACCAGCTTTTGCCACCAAATAGAAGATTTAAAATTCTACAGGTTAGATTGAACAGATTATGGAACTCTTTCCAATCCAGTCCAACCCAATCCAATCCAATTATGACATGTTTTTGTAGTTCACAGTATAAACCACAAACAATAGCCACATTTTTCATGTTTTATGATATAAACTAGATCTAGAATGATAAATAAGCTCATTGCAGATCAGTATATATGCCAGGTTATAAGTAACAAGAGAGTGCAGTACAGAAATGCTAAATATGTTTAAAGGTAGTTTAGAAACAGTGTCTCCATGACATACTTTGTCCACCAGGAGCACTGACTAAGTTTATTTCTACACAGTAAAATGTCCCAGTCAGTACATATTGTCATTACAATTGTTTATAAAAACAAGCTATTCCAGGGATCCTTATCCAAAATGTATTTTAGGGTGTCTTGGTGGCATGTGCCATGTGCCATGTGACTGTGGCTTCCCCGCTTCGAATCCGGTTAGGAACAGAATGGGAACATTTGTTTATTTTATGTGTTTATAATAATGGCTGATTTATCATCAGATTTTTTTAACTCTCAAATATTGATTAAGCTTCAAAAATCCAGTATTACTCAGGCTATAGCAGGGATGCACTTGAACCTAAAGGGAATTTGCTTGCTTAATGCACAGATACTTAATTTTTCTTAAGGTGGCTTTTTTTTTGGTGTTTTTTTATTACTTGGAGTATTCATACTGTCAGTATTGTTTTTTGTGTGGTATGTGTGTGTGTATGTTTTGATGTTTTAATAAACTGCCAGATGGGCCACGGCCAGATTTTTCACTTTTGTGGAAAATAAAATTCTATTATATTCTATTCTGTTCTATTCAAATGATGTTCAGGAGATATTTTTTTTCCATTTTTCCCCCAAATTTGAAGTCCATCCTCTACTGTTCAGTTTGGGAAACCGATACCTCCCAGTCTTGGAAGATTAAATAGCTTCTCAGTGAGTCACCTTTCTCCTGAAATTTTGTAATGATGACATTAAAAATCCTTTCCTTCCTTTGTGTGGTATAATATCACAACAGTGTTATTTCATTGATTAGAAATGACCACCTGTAGCCACTCTTTTTTATGGTAAGACTTTGCCTAAACAAACACAACTTTACCACAGAAAAGACGTCAGCACTCCAGTATTCCATTGTTTGGTAGAAGCAGGAATTTCTCCATTCATTCTTATCAGCTTTGCCAGTGTAAATCTGCTGCCCTCTCTTCTCTTTGGCTCTCCAACACGTTTCACGTTTCAAACATCCTGCCTCTTCAACCCATTCTCATGTACCCTTACCACCCTTATCCCAATTAACCCCCTACTACCTCTACTTACTGTTGACTTCTAACCTTTGCCCCTGTTACCTCTTTCCTCTGGCCTCTTCACTAACTCCCTACCTATTGTCCCTAACAGTTGCCCAACCTTTAATGTCCCAACATCCCTGCACTAACATCTGCTACTTGTTTTAATGCCCGAACAACTAAAATACCCCTTTGATTTATGCCTAAAGTTTTCGCCATTCTTAATGTCCTCAACAAATTGCACTGACCTTTTCAACAACTGCCCCAAATAATTACCCCACCTTTAATGTCCAAACATCTAATGTCTACCTTCTTAACCCCTGCCCAAAATGATTTCTCAAATTGTTTTAATGTCCTCAACCAGTAATACTAACCTTTTTCAACCACTGACCCTAACAATCATCCCTCTTTTTATATCCTCAAAAACAAATTCCTTCCCTCTTTCCCCACCCCAAATGCTTTCTCCTCTCTTAATGTACCAAACGCTACCTATTTCAAACCTTGCATCTAAAACTTACCCCATTATTAATGCCTCCAACAACCTAATATGTGCCCTTTTCAGTCCTGGCCCAAAATTATTTCTTAACTGTTAATGTCCCCAATAATTGTTACCTTCCTTTTACCCCCTAATACCTACCTTTGTCAATCCCTGTTTCTAAAACTTAAACTAACCCATTTCAATCCAAGCCCAAAAGGATTTCTCCACCCTTAAAGTCCCCAAACATTCCATTAACCCAATAATTGCCCCACTTCTTATACCGTTGCCCCTAACAATTGGTCTAATCTTAATGTCCATAACAATTTTCACCTCTACCTCACACAATGAATATTTAAGTTCCCAACAAATAATACTTTTCATTTAAACCCTGGCCAACTCACTTTCAGTTCAATTTCAAATTATGTCTCTACTATTTGCCCTAATGTTATTTTCTCCTACCACTAATAACTTCTTCTTTTTACCTAAAACAATTATCCCACTTCTAATACCCCTAAGGCCTAAAAACCAACCCTGCTTCTAAAGATTATTATTGTCCCCACCAACTAATAACTGGATTGTTCCCATCAAGTAATTCACTTTTACTTATTCTTATCTCTTACTTGCTTCCAATTAATGTCTACTGCGTATCACCCAGAAACCCCAAAATCACTATCACACCACCAACCCCTTACCCTCTGTACTTACCCGTTATGTTTACCCTGCCTAACCATGGCTAACTATGCCCATCTTAACTTCTGCTTCCTGCCCACACATACCCACTTCCCAATCACTACCAATTATCAAATTCCTACTATTTACCCCATCCCTTACCACTCACCAACTCTCACCTACATTTCATTACCCCTACTCCCTGCAGACTACCTTACAAAACAATTAATAACCCCTTTTATGTCTCTCTACCCTCTTATTCGACCTCTACCAGAACATCCAGCACAGGAAGTACGCCCGCTGGAAGGCCACCTACATCCACAACTGTCTGAAGAATGGAGAGACGCCTCAGTCCGGGCCCATTGGCATGGACGAGGACGGGGAAGCAGGTGAGACACACTGATATGGCACTGGAAGACACACACTTACATAAAGACACATATCGCTGTGCTCCCTGTTATGAAACAATTCTCCGCTTTCTCTCCCGAGCTTCCTCTTCAAAGAACTCTGAGGCCAACTTCCTTTGTTGACATGGTTTTGTCTACGTCTAGGTATGCGTGTAAGAGTGTGTTAGTCTAACCCTGTATGAAGCTTGGCTTTGTATTGTGTGCCTTATCAGGTCTGGGACTATTGCAGGAAAGACCTGCGCTAGACTTTGGGAGATTAGTGTGCTTAAAGTTGATTAGTCATGTAATGTGTTCTTACATCGAAGAAAGTTTGTGTGCGAGAGAAAATTCAATTATTACAGTCTGAATAAAACATTGGTATTTGTGTGTGTGTCTGAATGTACTATGGCTGTGAGGAGCCTCCATGTGTGTTAATGCACGTGAGATTGACCTGATATTTATTTTTATTATTCTCTGTTTCCCTCATATCCAGTGTGGATCAACTTGGAGTCCCTGACCTTTTATCACATTGAAAAGCTCTGGCCTCTCAAGCCAGGCTTACACCAGGAAACATAACCTTTAGGAGAAAGAAAGCACAGGAAAACACCACTAGATCCAGAGGAGATTGACTAAATGAATTAGACAACAAAATAGCCATTGCAGTCTGTAAAGTTCATTGCGTTCTGAGAAGCATGTGGTGGGAAAAAACAGGGCAGGAAACTAACCTTTTTGTGTGGCTGCCACGGGGGCCTTTTCTTCGTATAGTTCAGCCTTTTTAGCAGATAGATAGCAATAGATTAGGACCTCCAAATGATGATTTTCTGCTCGAGTGGCTGTTTGAGTGGTCCAGTTTACCGGCCATCCTCAGAGCTTACCAGCATTTGTCTTTTGGCAGGTGGTTATTCAGTTTGATGTCTGCCTTGGGTTAAACTTAAAGTCCACACAAAATGGCCTCAGATGTGTTTTGAATTTCTTTGTGTCTCATCTGGCCTTTTCCATCTTTTTACTTTTATTCTGTTGTTATTAAGAACCCACTGTAAAGGGCTTTACACAATTTATGTAAATTATTTTTCCAATCCTACATGTTCCTTTTTCTAATTTTCTCCCTCATCATGGATTGGGTGAGCACAGCTATTTATCAAAACTCGGCATTGATTGCTTGGATATAGTAGTATTACTTATTGTTTGATCAAATGTTTCTTGATCTAAATCAGAAATGCTGCACAATGTCAGTCACTTATACTCGCTGTATTTAGTTAGAATCTTTCGGTCAGTAGACCTTTATCAGGAAAAATTAATCACACATAAGTGGCTCTCAGAGTAGCTTAGAGCCATTGCAGGGGTGGTGCATGACCAGGGGGCGAAAAGAAGAAAAAACAAAAAAGAGTGCTGTGATGCTAGCAAGGCTAACAAGTCAGATTAGCAAAATGTACAGTAGTCAGGCAGCAAAACAACATGCAAAGTATAAAATGGACAGATTTGTGACAAGGAGGAAAAGAAAAACAGGTGATGCCAGGCGATCTGACTGACAGGCAAACTTGTCAGTCAGATCCAAAATATGAAGAAGTCTGTCTCGCTCTCAAGCTCAATATACCGATATAAAGAGCCTTGTGTATTTTTTTTAAATTGCATTATTCTTTTCCATGCATCATACACATCTGGTTGCTTCTCAATATGAAGTTTTTGGTCTCATGAACCTGTTATTGAGACTTTATGTGTGCAAGAACTCTGATAAAGCTTTCGAACTTTGGTCATTTTAGACTTTGTTTTAGTTTAGTAAAGTTCTTGTACCAACTGTGTGTGTTAAAACAACATTTACCAATAATGCAAGTTTAGCAAGGTTTTTGTAGAAAACCATGTTTATATCCTTTAAATTAAAGTATTGAAAAAGTATCGTTTTGGTATCTATACCAAAACTCTAGTATCTTATTGACATTGGTATCAAAACATTTAAAAAATACCCAGCTCTAGGACAAAGGTAAAACTTACTGAAGAAAGATTTCTCTTCCCACTGTTTGTTTGGCTTCAAGTTTAATTAAATGTTGCCATAAATTTTGATAATATACTGCATGTAAGTAATACTTGATTAAAATTATGATGAATTACCAGGAGAAGATGTTATCTCTTATTGATTTCCTTCATTACATGAGTTCCACTCCCTAAGGGAGGGGATGGAGATAAAGAGAATCAGATGAGTTTGAACCTTCAAAACAAGTGAAATGTAGACTGCAGCTCAAAATCATGGCTTTGGAAGACGGCAAACCTCCTCGAGTGTAGCACTCCGGCGAATTGTGTGATTATTCTGATAATTCCAGGACTCTAGTGACTTCTTCAACTACGAGTAGAATTTATACTGGGCCGCATGGGACTCTAGCATCTGGACTCATTTTCAGATTGCACTTTGAGGGCTAGAAATTGCATCATGCCTCTTGAGAAGACACAAGACCAAACAGGAATGCATTATGACACGAACACCTATGGGCTAACACACATTCGCCTTCCCTCTAGGGGAAACTCTAAACGTATTTTTCATGTCAGTGAACTGATGTTGACGAATTCCTCACTAAAATAAAGGCCATCTGCTCGGTCACGCCCACTCACTCCACATACATGTGGGTGTGTTTGACCCAAACACCGCCTGCTCACCCATGACATCACCTCGAGGAACCCTCAGCACACACTGTACCTGCAGACATGTGCGCACAGTTTCTTTCCCTCATCACGATCTCTGTTATTCTTTTCCTCTAATGTCTCTCACACTCTTTCACTCCCTCTGTTTGCTTACATACTCTGCTCTCTCCTTCTCTCCCAGTGTGCATTAGGGTCTCCATGTCAGTGATGACATCATGATAGCTTATTCCCACTGATGCATAACACCGCTAGCACTCAGCTCATATCACCCACCCAGTGTGTGTGTGTGTGTGTGTGTGTGTGTCCTGCTCCCTGGTGTTTTTCTTTATTTATTTATTTTTGTCTGCATCAGGATTTTATCAGCATTTCAACACTTGTGTGTTTGTCTTTCTGTCTTTTCTTGCAGACACATCAACAGCCCAGATGTTTGCTTTTTGTGTGTGCATGTGACATCTGTCCCCCTATCAGAAAGCATTGCTTACTGACATGATGATTTTAGACTGACTGTTGTTGTTGTTAATCCTGTTGACACAGCATCATTTTGGCCAACCAACAGACTTTCTAGGCCACTGTGGGGTCCAGAGGTTTGACACTAAAGTGGCTAAGATCTCAACTGACACCTGTTCAAAGTTTAGAATTAACATATCTTAGCTTTTGTCTTTATTTGACAGTAGATACACAAGAAACATGACAAGATCAACGGGTGTGACATGCAACAGCCGCAATCGAACCAGAGACATTGCAATTACACAGTATGTGTCTAAGACCGCAACACCACGGGGACACGCCATCTTAGCAACGTAGCTTTTTGAATATCCCTCCATTGATTCTGTCTGACTGAATTTCTAAGTAAACCAGTGTTGTAAGATTTTCCAGCTCATGAAAGAAACTACTCAAGTCACCACTGTTATATTTACCTCTTTTTATTTGAAGGCTTTTTTAAAAAAATGTTCTTGATTATTTAATTGTATGTTGTTGTGGTCCCTAAACAAGTTAAGTTAAGGCTGCACTTATCAATATTTTTGTATGAACAATTGATGAAATGACTATGTAAAGCTTTGTTCATAGCCCAATATGGACGTGGACAAAGACATCTGTGGACTCGCACACGCTTTTATATATACGACAGTCAGTGGTCTGCGTATGCAGACGCGTTCCACCGTTTGGCTGAACAACAAGAAGAAGTCAAAAAAAGAAATTGGTGTGTGCAACCGCTTAATGAGAATAGGACAGAGAGACGGGGGAACACAGTACACACTGTACAAACAGTACACGAAACACATGCACAGTTGCTGCAAAGTAGTGCATACACTCTACATGCCCAAAATAATAGGCATATTAATTGATAATGAAAGTAACTGTTAGTTGCAGCCCTAAACCTTATTTAATAAAGGAGACTAACTAAGCCAGTCACATTGTTGATTCACTTCACTAATCATATATAGGTGCTTTCTTCATTTTACCAAAATGGTTAATTGAAATGCTGTTTATACTAAACCCATCAAACAAATAATACATTCTTATTTTATCCAGGTGACTTAAAGGTTGTTTCTATTTAACCCATACAACAACAGTGAGACAGAGCCAGACAGCATGCATCATAATCAACTATTCTTTCTTTTCGTCAGTCACTGACAGATTGCTGTCTTTATTTCTGAGGCATATATCAGCTGTTACTACCTTCGCAAATGGACAGGGAGACAGTATGAAGGGAGTCCCTGGTGTGTTACATTTTATTTGACATGCAGACTTTATGGTTACAGTGAACTGTACCACACAACCCGGACACCCACATGCTGTCAGAACAAGGAACAAGGTAAAAATAGGTTTTTATTTAATAATTAGGCCACCCTGCCACTCTCTGCTTCTAGTATTTGAAAATGCAGAAGGTCTCTGGTAGTCTTCTGGCTCTCCACAGGTCAGAAGTCCATGTTTTCATTTTATTTAGTCAGCACTACGCTATTCTGTTGGACAGGCCTCCATATTCTGGTTGCTTCTGTGTAACAGCAGGCACTGGACACTGCAGTGATATGAACCAGTTTAAGTAGGTTAATTAACCTCTGGAGAGTTGTATGACTGTGGTTGACACACACACACACACACACACACACACACACACAAACTGTCTCACACTACCACACAAACTCACCAACACAGAAATATACCAGTGGTACTTACAGAAAGACCATTGTCTCACAGCAGCTGTAGCCTGACTTTCCATTGGCTGGGAGGGGGATGTGTTTAGCAATAGGAAAGGAATGGATGGAGGGAGGGAAGGGGTGGAGGGTGGAGGGTGGAGGTTGGGGGGCCAGAGAGAGAGAAAACAACTTCCAATGCTGAGTTGTAAAAATATAAAGGATGTGTTCTGTGACCCAGTTGTCAGAGGCAAGCGTATTGAAAGGGTTGTGAAATCTTGCCACCATTGCAGTCAGATCCAGTGAGACACATGGAGGATATGAGAATATATAGAGAGAGACTGACAGTGATACAGTTGGCTTTGAATGCAAACAAGCCTATTGGCTACAGTAACTTTCATAAAAAAGATTTTAATTTAGACACTGTAAAGCTCGTTGATAAATTATGATTGACCAGCTAATAATTAATGTTATGATGGACTGGCTGACTGACTGAACAACTAGATGATGTATTTACAGCATGTAAAGGGTTCGATTGAACGTACATCATGGAGGTCAGCGTATTTTGGGGTCAAATTTCAATATGGCAGAGCGCGATGTCGCACTTGAGCATTTGGTGTGAAAGCTGAAGGTCTCGCATCAGAGCTGAGCCGTGAAAACTTGCATTTCCTATAGCTGATCCTAAAGTCTCCTGCTGGTTCACCAGTGAACTGTGTACACTGGGGGATCATGGTCTGGTCATGGTGTCTTGAACCCTTAGGAAAGGACAAACATCGGGGTTGGTGCTGGTTCCATGCAGGACCACAACAGCTCGGGTCAGCACAGTTATCCCTCACAGTAGAAATGCATGTGTTCACCACTTAGCACGGCACAGTTAATGCGGGCTAAACCAGGCCTGTGGAGAAATGACCAAAATGTCCTTGCTACACTGGTGACATTTGCCAGCCAACATAACTTTAAGAGCAGCTGGATAGCTCCTGACAGGGGTAGACTGTCTGACTGACTGAAAGAACAGAACTATGCAGAGCTCAGAAACTATTGTCAAAAGTGCCCTTTGGCAAGACACTCAGCCACTAATTGTCCCAGTGGAGCTGCTCAGTCTCCAGCAGCAGAAGAGTTGTCCTGTGAATCATCCTCCCTGCTGCTGTAAACAAGGATGTCTTCTTCAGGATGGCAGGAAGCAGACTTTTTTTAGTCCAAACTGGCCACAGTGTCTACTTATTTCCAAAATTCACCAGCCAAACGAGATTTTTAGAATAGAATAAAAACCTCCAAATTAGGGATGTCAGTTTCGGTTAATTTTGCTTTCGATAGTCCGACAACCATTAACCGCTAACTAACTGGTTAATAGGGTTAGAGGACGCTGGCCAACGCACTGCTCCATGTCTCCACCACACTAGTCAGCTTCTCGGCGAGGTTGTCTGACAGAGGCTCTGAGTGAGAAGCACACTGGACCGTTGACAAAGTGACATGTAGTTGTGTTGTAGCTTTCGTTTGTGAGAGCTGTCCAGCAGTCGGTGGTCAGAGCTAGCTTGTCTGCCCTGGCTAAATTGACTTAGCGCTCATCCTTCTTCTCCTCAAAGTGTTTTTCAATGCGCTTAGTCACAGTTGCTTTCGATGGCATAATGTACTCGAGCTTGAGGCACCGAACTAGCTCTTTGAATCCCTCAACCTCTGCCACACTGATCAGCAGCCACACTGGCAGCATATCGGTCATCAATCATTCGGCACAACAACTGGGTGATGGCCTCGGAACGGCGAGACATCCTCGGACATGGCAGCTTGTTCTTGTGGTACAGCATAGTGCTAGTGCGACTACTAAACTGAAGAGTAGCATCATACAATTTACATTTGACTTTGTTGCCTTTCTGGAGGAAATGGTCCCACACGGAGCTTTGATTAGCGCACTTCATTTTTTACTAGCGAAGCCATTTGCGGAGTGTCTATGCAAATTAACTTATAGACCGACGTGTGTAAACGGTCAAAAATATTCAGTGGTCTACCGATGAACCGTTACCCGTTGACATCCCTACTCCAAATGATGGTTTTTAACGTCAGAGGGTTAGTACACCGACATACCAGAATCTACAACCAGCATTCATAAGTTTCCCTTGCTAATCTTAATATACTTGTCTGCCTGAAGAGTGGTTTAGAGTGATGTGACCCAGAGAGACGCTCTGGTACAAATCTACATATAACCCACTGCAAATGAGGTGATGGAGAGTCTCAGATGGCAGGCAGTCATTATTCTGTGTGTGTGTTCACACTGTGAACTGTCATGGAGTAAAGTGTGGCAGAAGAAGGCAAAAACGGACAAGAGACTTCTTTTTTTCCTTTTTTGTGTTGTGTTGTCTCCACAATCTAAATGATGCATGTACTGAGACAGGCACACAAACTGACACACGAGACGAAATCATCTGTTAACCAGTCGTCTTTACATCTGGTGTTAATTATCTCTTATGTGCGTGCCTGTACATGTCTGCATCCATGCCTTTGTGAATGCATTTATCCTTGTTTATGTGTTTGTGTGTATACGTTTGTGTGTGTTGTTTGTACAAGTGTATATGTGTGCCCTTGTCCCTGTCAAAAATGTAACATTGCCCAACCAATTTCCACGGCTGTTATTGGTCCCAGCTCGTGTTGGCAGAGAGCTGATGGAGATTAGCTAAACTCTCAGGCTGTATTTCATTCATGGCACACGTGTACCTTTGGAACTTAATAGTAGTGTGGGAACATTTGCCTTTCAGGATCCTTTGCCACTCAAAGCACGGTATTATCACCAATTAAGTAGTTAAAAAAATAACTGAAACTAAAAGTAAGGTTAGCTTTTGCAATAGAAGAAAAACAATCTAAAGCTACCAAAGCTACTCATAAAAACTAAACCGAAATGAAAAGTTAAAGGAAAATGATGGTTTATTACAACTTGATTTTTATTTGTGAATCTCTGTCCATTTTTTATCAGTAATAATAACATTGTACTCACCAAGCGTATAGCTGGGATCTGTGAACACAGTGATGTCATTAAACAGAAGTCAGAAACACGAGAAGTCGTTCAGTCAGACAGGTTGGAAACAAACCAGCAGTTTATACAGATTATCTCACCCACAGAGATTCATGAAGACACTTTAAACTAATTACATTTATCTCTCTTTGATTTAACAAAACTCAAAGTCCAATTTCTAGTTTGCTAATGCACTCATTTTGCCTTACTTAAAGCATTTCAGCAGTAAAGGAATGTAGTTATAGTCTGTATCTTGATGTGACTACACAGAAGTGACTGTGAAGCTGAAAAATAGTTTGAGTGCTCACTTAACTTTCTCTGGATAAACAAAGTTTAACAATTTAATGAAAGACAAAATATTCCAGCTAGCATTTGTTAAGTGTCAGATCTCCTCTTAATGCCCGTCTGCCTTCCTGCCTGTAATGCAGTAATGACAGAGGTCGGGGCTTAACATGGTGTCAAATACAGCCTGTGTCTGCAAATCCAGCCCAACGTTTTTAATCTGTCAAAATATCTTTGGCTGGCAAGAAATGTTTTCTTTGTGTTAGGTGTGGTTGCTGAGAGAGGCAAGGTTTTCAGCTTGAGGTTCATGTTTGGAAGATGAAAACTCCACAGGCCATTTCTTTCATTCTTTTTGTCTTTCTTTTATAAGAATTTTTCAAGTCTTCTCATAGGCATCTCTGTCCTTTTTGTTTTGAGCCATTGCTTTGATTTGTAGGATAATTGTTTTGAAGCACTACCTTTTCTTTCTTTCTTCTCTCTGTTGGTGCATGTTTAACTCTGAAATCTTCTATTTGTTACACTATTTAACTCTTACTCTTAAGACGGTGTAGTCCCTCATTCGTCCAGGAGTGTTCCATCGTAGAAAAGGTTTCAGTCGTAGTCATCTGGACACTGTTTTCAGAATCAAGACGTTTCAATTGTGAAAATGGTCTGAGAACTCAGAAATTTAAGCTACTCTGTGTTGCTTAAGCCCCGCCCTCAGGAAGGAGTCTACCTGAGTGTCTGCTGTTTACCCTGCCTAGTTTCACCTGAAACCTAATTGTTTCCATGATGGCCCAGTAATCAGGCCCATTGTTTTCTGGCTGCACCTCCCTCATACCTGATTACTCTTACTCTTAACTTAAACATAACTGTGTTAACTCAAAGTGAATATATAGGTGTACAGGTTTATGCTTTAATAAAGCTCAGCCTACCTTACTGAACTGTGGTGGCCGAGAGAGCTCAAAGCACTGCAACTTAAGAAAACCTGCAAATAGACAAAACACAAGCAAAGAAAGAAAATATCTTCACCACTTCAAATATATAAAACTGCAAATATATAAAACACAACCAAATTAAGAAACTTATTCACCAATTTGACAATGCACATGTAGCGTAAAGAAACAACAAACAAATAGAGAAAGGCTGCAGCTCTTACAGAACACAACGGAAATTTAACGCTAAAAACTAATGAACATTTCGACCACTCATCAGTGATGTTTGAAAATCAACCAATAGTAGTTGCTATAACTTTTAACCTTATGATCCTGTGTTTCCAATAGACTGAATCACCGTGACGTCGCGCTAACAACAACAGTCACTTCCTGGTAAACAACTGGTAGTTGATTTGAATTGCAGATATGTTTATTTCTGCTGTTATTCCCAGCCTACCTATTGGACGTTTGTGCTGTGCTTATTTTATGTACTGTGCTCCTTTGCTAGCGTCTTTTATGAATAAAATCTACCCAACAGCGTTGTCTCGCCGCCGGTCGGACTAGTTTTGGATAAGAGCTTTAATTTTCTTTAGTCTGTGGCCCAACAGGTAAATTAGGTCTCCAAGCTAACGTTAGTGAAAGTGTTATTAATGAGAAATGAAAGCAGAAAACATGTGTTTTTAGATGAATGAGATGCACTCACACTGAAAACATTCAACATGTTGCTACAATTGAATTGTATGCAAAAATGTTATGTGACGCAGGGGTTTTCTACTCTGAAGTTATTTTAAACAGACACTGCGATTCGGTCTGTATTATTGGAGATACTGGCTACTAATACTAACTAATAGTAGCGTGGTCATCTGTTCAAAGTGTCCACCAGAAACTTCTTTTGTGTTTTCCTTCAGGTTTTCAGTGCGACTTGTAGTGTTTCTGTATTTGTCTATTTGCAACGCCTGTCTTTATACTGCGTATGTGTTTTCAAATTGTTTGATGTATTTGCCTGTACATCATTTATTTGCATCACCTTTTTCCCCAAATGTGATATTTATGTTGTCAAACTACAGCTGGGAAAGATGTTGTTTTTTTTCATTTGCTTGTTCATTCTTATAATAATAATCACAATAATTAATAATAAAAAGTTTATTTTTATAGCGCTTTTCAAAACCAATGTTACAAAGTAATTCGTAATTAGTAATTACACATCAATATCACACTTACTTACAAACTGTTCACAGTTTTACCTCTTGCCTCATAACATAACATTGAATTTTGTAACCAAGCCTGAAAACATCAAAAGTGGAATAGATCAGAGATCAGAGAGCAAATTCAAATAGTTTCCAATAACTTTAACAAAGTAAATGTTGCACATTGTAGAAATAGCTATGCCTAACAACATGCAAGGTCTTGCTGGGTTTCAATACCTTTTTCATACTGAATGATAGTAAATGGTGTTTGTTTCGGGCAATGTAATCAACAATTAACAAACATGTTCGTATGTCCAGAATTCAGAAATGTTGGTAACAAATGCAGTAGCATAATAATAAAAGCATATAAAATCACGCACTGCTGATCCAGTCATCAGCAGTCCTACTGCACACAGTGAAAATTCTGAGAAAGTCCCTGCTTCATGCCCCGTTTTTCATCTAAAACCAATTTCTGATTGAATGTCTGTGAATGTGATTTACACACTTTCTGGCAGTCCAGTTTAATCTCATTCTCATGAATTCTAATCATTTCACCTAAACTCATTTTTGAATGCCCGTCACCTGAAGGAGCCTTCACCAATGAGTTTTCACCAATCTGTTGAACTCTTCTGTAGCAGCAGATTTTCATTTCTACAGCACCTCATATCTTTTTAAGCATTGACACCTCTGTATAAGCTAAGGGTAAGCAATTAGATGAATACATCATGAACTGGCAATGAATGCTTTAGGGCATATGCCGTAATTGTGTGGTTAATCAGAGAGATGTGAGTTGCATAGACTGTGATGTCTTTTTTTTATTTTCTTACATACATTACGTCACTTCTAGTATGTACAAGCTTTACCAGAAGAACCTGGTTAATTTTAGTAAGTCCAACATCTTGGACGTAATATCACTAGATATTTAATTTGCTCCTGTCTCCTTCCTTTTTCTCACTTTTGCCAATTTGTATTTTTTCAGTCATCTCAGAAGTGGTGAGTGTTGGTGTTGTGGTTACTTGCTCGCAACAATCCAAGAAATATGGATATATATTTTCTTAATGGTGTGTTGACCCACAACAACCTGTACAGCTGCAAATATCTCAACTACGATTGTTACGACCTTTTTTTCTTTCCTACTTTTTTGTAGCATTTTATAGTGACAGAACATGGGATGCAGATCACAGACAAATACATAGGTACTGTTAACAGGGATTTAGGTGCTATCGCCCTTTAGTACTGAAAACAAAAGGGAAATAAAAAAGACAGAGTCGGTTTTCTGAGAGTAATAGTCCTATTTCATCCAGTATTTTTCACCCAGTGTGTAAATCATCTTTCAAAAAGGTCTATAGCATGGGGGCTTCTCTGGAGACAGCATTTAGTAACAGCCATAAAGATTTTCACTGGCTAGATATCCCTTTTACGCAAACCTTTAGGCATATCTCCAAAATACAGAGAAAGAAATTAAATATCAATACTAAAATCGAGTGTCCTTGACATCAGATGTTTCACTTTCTCCCAAAAAGACTGAATATGTGAGCAATACCAGAACATGTTGGCATAGTCGATCAGTGCTGCTCGTCGCCATTTCTGCTGCCATTTTTCGGGCACAGGATGATGACGTCCGCATTCCTAATACCACCTACGAAGCTCTGATTGGCTCGGTAGTTTCTGCAACTGGGAAAACCAGCCATCAATGAACACAGAACCTATTTGAAGCATTGAAAAGATCAGAGATGTTGGCGATTCAAGAGGTCTGGAACCACGCTACAGCAATATACAATTCTAGAAAAGATGTTCTCGAACCACAAACAGTTTTTGTTGGAACTACTTTCTACCAAATAAATAATCATTCTGAGTATAGAGTAGAGTATAGAGCATTTAATGAGCTGTTTTATGCCTTAAATTTGGTTTTTTGGCTTCCATAGTCAGCAAGTCACAGTTACATAGGGTGCAATAATCTCAACGCTGTCCTTTTTTTTCTCTCTTCTACTGTCTCTCTGTCAGATGAGTATGGAGCTGAAGGTTGGTCAGGCCAAGGTTTCTCCCACGGGGGTTCCTTCAGGGCAGGGCCTCCTTCCGAGTCTTTCAAGGACCAGAATTTGAGACCGGGTCCTGCCCCAGGGATCGGCTTTACTCCCAGTCCAGGATTGGGGCCATCAGCTCCCACCACCAACTTTAACAACATCCACATCCCACCAGGGGCCCATGCACCAGCCAACACTCCAGCTGAGCTGCCTCCACCCACAGGTATGAAGCAGAGAGATTCTGTTTGTATCTACACAGAGCTTTTAGCCACACTAACGGCAGGACATGGATGGGCAATCATTGTCGGTCCAGACATTCATGTTCCCCAGAGGATGAGTTGTAATCACTTTGGCGATCCCCTGACTTTTCATCTAGCGCCATCATCAGGTCAACATTTTGATTCATCCAATACTTTGTGTTTAATACTAATTAGCAAATGTTAGCATGCTGTCATGCTAAACTAAGATGGTGAACATAGTAAACATTGTACCTGCTAAACATATTAGCATATGAATGTTAGCTGCTAGCTTGGCTGTTGACTCTTAGTCGCTATAATCAAACAATCGCTATAATGTCAAAAACTTTTTTAGAAAAAAATCAAAGCTGAAATAAGTCTTGAACCACATTTTAGTAACATCCCAATGAGTAAAAGGCACCGTTTTATTCAGTTATCACAATTTGTTTTAAAATCTTATTTTTCAAGAAATTACAAATTCTCCATGTTGTTTCCAAGTAAATATAGTTAATTTAAAGCTTGATTCAAATCATCTTTTGACTGCAGCCTGAATAGAGCCACAGTTAAACCGAAACTTCCAGGTTCTGTTTCAGAAATAATAAAACTCCATTCAAAATCCTGTTGACATTTGTAATCTCACTAATAACTAAAAATCCAGCCTTGGGGCAGAGCCTTCCTCAACAGTGTGTTGTGTAGTTCAGACAATATGTTAAGATATGGACAGTAATAATGAAAAAAACAATCTAATATCCTTGTTTATTCAATATTTCTATTTTTAGCTTGGTACCTGCCTTAAATAAAACCCCATTTCCCATAAGCCCCAGATCATCACGGGTTAAACACAGCTCGACAAAAGAGGCGAGTCCATGGGCGAAGGGTCACGGTTTGCTCAGACATGTCTGTAATAACAGACTGGACGCTGTAGAAGCTTTTAGACGGAAGATGTTAAAGGCTAGAAAGCTACAAAAACTGCTTGTGAAGAGAGTGTTGGTGGATATTATGGAAATGGATGAAACCAAGTCACAACGACACAAGTAGCTGCGCTAGGAAAATTCCATGGGATCTTTAGAGCTCAGGAACAGGTTTCGTTTGAAAGAAATGCTGAATGAGCGATTTGCATTGAGTTACAGAAGCTAGTGGAACAGAGGCTTGACAGGAAGTGACCTGTTGGTTGACAACAGCAGCTCCTCTTATTCAAATGAAATAAACCTGCTGAGTGGAGAGACTGTAGTTCATGGTTGGCCTAATTAGACTGGACAGCAAGTCTTCAGTAAAGGGAGCCATGCAGGTCCAAGTCCAGTTGTGATGCATTTACTGGACTTTATCTGAAACTCCCTGTAAAGAAGGTTGGGTCTGTGATAACTATTGGACACAGTATTGTTGTATCAAACCTAGTGATATAATATAAAGGTAACAATGGTATGATCATTACTGGAATTGTGTTTCCAGCGTCCCATTATTCTCTGATTATTAATTTCGTAAGCTGAGTACAGGATTGTTACTTACCAGCCCTTCTTCTATCTGTCTTGGAATCCCTCCTTCTCGCTAATTTCCCCCGATAGCACTGAGTACGTGACAACCTTACAATTTTCTGGCACTGCATTCAATAACACACCTCCCTGAGAGACTCCCTCACACACTCTTCAACAAGTGCTGTGAGTGTGTGTGTATTTGTGTTTGGGCAGATTTCCTCACGAGGATATAAAGATGAGGGAAATGCTTCAAAGTGAGGATCTTATCTGTGGTCAGATTTCACTCCTACAAGGTTCAGCAATGATTGTAATTATTGAGATGTTGACAAAAAGACATTGAGTTATACACACAATCTGTGCACACAGTAAGACTTAATTGTACCCCTGTGGCAAATCAGAGTGTAAAGACAAAGGGTTATGTAACTCAGTTTCTTTAGGCACTGTTGCCTCCTCACGAATTTGTGTGCATGGGTGAGAGGAAGTTTTGTTTTTTCCCATGTCGATGGACGGAGCACAAGACAAAGTGTGGTGGTTAGTGTGAATGTGCTTTACACACACATACATGCACAAACATCAAGTCATTTAGTTGATTATAGACAAGCTTCTGCACGAAGAGCTGGCAACAGAAAATATAAAGACTCTTTCCCACACACACACACAAAGACATATTGTTGGGTGTTGTCTGGCTGGCATTTAATCGCTGTTAGTAAGAAGTGATTAAATAAAGTGAGCGACGGCGGTTGACCTTGGTGCTCTCCCAGTCGCCAAATAGCGTCGCTGACAGACGAGGTGTGTGTTCACTCCCTGTGAGTGTTGCTGATAGTCTGTAGGCTGTTTTCGATCACAATGCTATCTGTCGGCTTCAGCGTGTGGGAAAGCGAGACGGGATGTGTGTTCGCACATGTGGTTGATTTCAGTTCAGACTTTGTGCAGTTCCTGCGTGTACAGTCACTCCTTAATTATTATGAGCTTTTATTTGGAAAAAATCAGGGAGTTTATTGGTTTTTATTTTGAATAATAAATAATGTGTGAAAATCTGATCTAATACAAAATCTGGGTGAAGCTCAAACAGCTCAAACACGGAGTTTTAACCTTTTTGTTTTACTTATTTTGAGGGATTCTGGAGTTCTCTTTCCGTTTTTCTTTTCACTTTAATTTACTGGAAACATATTGTGAGGTGTTCTCACTGCGAGAGAACCTCATTTATGGTAAAATACAATAATAAGTGTCTTATTGGAGCTGGAAAACTTAAAGAAATCAGTTTAACCCCTTAACAAGCGCCCGTTTTAGTCTACAAGTTTGAAAATGACCCAAAATGAACAGTTATGGTTCTTGAACCATTTTGGCCACAATCATGATCCTGGTCCCGTCTGAAAGGGAACTCAAAAAATCTACAGTAAGTGATACTGAACCAAAATTAGGGAGGCAATTTTTATTTTATTTTACTGTTTGTTTTTGTGTGTGTGCGCGCACGTGTGTGTCAACATGAACATGGACATTGGGGTGTTAAAAATCAATAAATACTGAGTTTGAGTCCTTTGTTTCATGCTTGTTGCAGTTAATCCTAATATGTTTGACTATTAATAGGCATATGAAGACTAAGAAGCACGTAGTTGTTAGAATTTATTATTTTGTATTTCTTGTAGTATTTATCATAATTTCAAGTGTCTTTGTTGACCAGCAGAAGCAGTTAAACCAGTGCCTGTTCCCCGGTCAGTGCCCTCTGTTGACCCCACACTGCTCAACGCCCAGCAGCAGGGTAAGAACGCACACACACACACACTTATACATGCTTAAATATATACTGCGTACAGATCATTCACATGGGCACTACAGACACACCTTGCTCACAATGCTTACATAAATACATCTTTTACCTTCCTCTCTTTCCAACTGTCTTTCCTTTGAATTCCCCCACACCGACAGACAGCTACAGCTCAGCTGCAAAGGTTAATATACTCCACCAGTTCTCTGATCTGCAGTGGTTTCCAGTCTGGTATATGTCTGATTGAAAAATACTGCTGCTTATCAGAAATGTCTCAGTAGTTTAGGGCCAAAATATATTTCATACAACTCTGAAGCCCTCTGTGGTCCATGTGGGACCGATCTGTTACTATAGTAAAAACAAAAGAAATGTGAAGCTGTGCATAGTTGGAATGAATTCCTGAGACTGATCCCAAACTCTAACTGCTTTTAAATCCAGCTTTAAAGTCTTTATTTTCCCTGTTGACCTTAATTACACCTCTTTTCCTTTTTCTTTTAGTCACCATTTCTTTTTTTACTTTAGCTTTATCGCCCTGTTTTACAGTGTCACACTATCAGACATAGTCTTATTTGTTTAAAGATTAAATACACTTTCTGCAGATTATGTCTCTTTCTGTCTGTCTCTCTCTCATCTGTGTTCACTGGGAACATCGATCTGTACGACTGAATGCAAGGATTTCTTGTTTATTAGCCTTCATCTTATGTCATGAATATACATCTGCGCATATGTGCAAAAGCAAGTAGTGCTGAAAACTGCAAGATGAACATATAGTCTGGAAAAATAATCCACAAATGTATGTAAAGCCCCTTTCAGACATGCAGTGACTGCAGTTAAACATGTCGGTCTCATGTCTGGATGAGCACCCGGGTCCGTTTCACGATGAAGTCACGACGGAAATGTTACTATGTCCGACCTGTAACATTTCCACGAGTCTGAATGCCGTCAGAGTAACATATAGGCTGCTCTAAACATGGAGAGAGAGAGGGAGAGAGACTATATGTACGTCTTGTCTTTATTAAATCAGTTTAATAAACTGGGAAACACTGTGAAAGAGCCGATTTTAATGCGTTGAGGAGATCGATCTTCTCAGATCAGATCAGACTATAAAAACACTTTCCCCCTCTGACCAACAGTCTCTCCGTGTATTTCCAATGTTCATTTGTGCCAGCTGCGTGGATGAATAAATGAATATCCAGTAAAACCCTTTACATACAGCACACAGTCTGAAAAGGCCTTGATTGTGACAGAACACTCATTAAGTACATGATCGAGGATCTTTTATTAATGTCGGCATGAGTGAATGTCTTTCAGGCTCATGACGGTGTGCACTGAAAAATGGTAACTTTTAAAACGTTTAAAGAAGTTAAATCGACATCATTCCATTGATGTAACTGAAACTCAAATTCAAGTCAAGGCAAACCATTTTAGCAGAGTTAGGGCAAACTGTGTTTTTTGTGTGTGTAAAATGATCATCAACATGTTGTATTTCCATGTAACCCTGTCACAACACAAGCACTTGCCAGCTCATTCAGAGCAATTTGGGATTTAGTATCTTGGTCAGGATTACTTCCAAATGTGGACGGAAAGAGCCGAAACCACCTCAAAATAATGCACAACGTATTCTCCGCTCTGACTCTCACTCACAGTGTAACTGCATTCACTGGTAATAGCTAATTGTATAACAAGAATGGAAGTGTGGAAACAGTGTCGAACAGTGTACAACACGCCTGTCTGCCCAGACGATACAATATAAACTCATGCAATCTGCTAATATCAGGTTGACGCCAATAAGACCTTTCAGTCATAGTCCTCCACCACAAATTTAATTTAATCCAATTTCAGAAAGAAGACTTGGGTCAAGCTCTACAAACATAAATAAATCATTTCAGACTGTTGGAATAACAACAACATTGTTATATTTTATTTCAGTGTTCAGTATGCCAAGGGAGCCCATTAGTTTGTTTTACAGTCACTCTACCAAAATCGTTTTCAGTGGGAATAAAAAAAAGCGAGAATTGGTTTTCTGTGAAGAAAGAAAACATTATTAAAAGAGACAACTCCAAAAAATGGATGGAGACGAAGGAAGCATTTTCACTTCTTCCCCATTTCCTGTTTCTTCAAACTGAAACTATATATTCAGCCTCATGTTCTGTTTACAGTGACAGAGCCACTCTTAATAACCACAGGAAGTTGAATTACATCAGGCAGACTCCTAATGAGACATTTACTGTCTTGAAAACATGTTGGACGTATATATTTGGTACTGGGTCGGGGGTAGTTTAAAATCTGCTGTATCGTTAAGACTTAAGCCAGATTCAAAGGGAGGCATTAACTGTCCCGGGAAGATGTAGGATGTGTGCATTTGGGCTGAAATGCTTAAAGTGGCAGGTTTAGCTGCAGGCTTTTAACTGGCTCGTTAACGTGTTCTAGCATGACATCTGAAACGCAGACCTGCATTTGATCATTTCTTCATCACTAACAGGATTATGAGAAAGTGGCACAAACTCGACACGCTGTTTCCTCTTGTTGATGTCATCACAACAAGAATCTGAGTCAGAAACTAAAACTTAATTGACTTGAGTTGAAAGTACAACAGTTCTGCCTGTTTGTATGGAGTAGACTTTAACATTTCCCCACTTTTTCATGCAGTTTATGTATTTTGCATTTCACGACATCAGTATTTAGAGTAGCTGGTAGAGAGACACGTCCAGTCCGTCCTGAGTGGCCTCTGAAGTCCACTTTGAAGGTATGGTAGTGTTTTGAGGTCACCTTGTAGCTTAACTCTCGGACGTTTTCAAAGCTGGAACAAGGATAAAGTGTGTAAAGAGGACCGAGAAGGAGGCAGACCAAAATGAGAGAGGGCAGATAGGAGAGTAAGGGAAGTAGCGGTGGGTCAGGGTTCGATAGCATTTCATCGACTCTGAAACCAGTATCAAATCCAAATCCTTTTGAAGCTACCTGATCCAAATACTGGGAGTTCTGATTCAGATTTTTTAAGTTGATCATCTTCTATTATTGATATGATTTCAGTGAAAGTTTAACTGGCAAATTCAGCCTACAGAAACTGGCTTGAGGCAGCTCGAACATTTCCCCAGAGAAGACTCTTCACTGCGTTTTGTCTTGTTGAAATACAGAAACAGTCTACTCAAAAGTAGAGTGATGTTACAGAGTGGTGCCTTTTATCTCTCACAAACGATCTCGATAAGATAAAAATGTAACAAAACAAACTCTTTTTTTTACTTAAAACACGTAAAAAAGCACAAGGTCTAAAACAGAAAAATGCAAACATGAAATAAGACCGTGAGTGGGTAGTATTGGAAAATGACTTAAATTACTTATAGTATATTGTACAAAATGGCACATGGTGAATGAGCAGCACGAAGGTACGAAATACTGTAAAGTAGCAGCAGCATAAAAGGACTCAACGTCCGATGAGTGCTAAGTGACATCAGTGCAGTTAGAGCCTAATGGCCTGAAGGTAGAAACCTGAATTCAGAAGCCCGTTTACCTGAGTGTTTTGCACATTGCTAATAAAAAAGAGCAACGAGAGACTCATTAAGAGATTTGTTAACCTGAGAGCTTAGCAAATCAGATCCAGATCCAAAACGGAACCGGCTGTCGGAACCCAACCCTACGTAAGGGACAGTAAGACACCACAAAGTGTACGGGTGGAGAATAGGGATTTTTACCACAGTAAAATCACATTTATCACATTCCTTTGTATTATGTTAAAAGCAGTGTGATGTTAGCCAGCAAGCCACTTTGCCCATTTCTATTCTCTATAGAAGAGATGAAGGCAGCTGATCCTCCACACTGAGCCTGAGAAAAAGGCTGGAAAAGATGGAAGGATGATAACATGGCTTCAACAGGACTTCAACGGGAGTCCTCATAAAAATAGCACTCCTCTCTCTCCTCTTCTGAACACCCGAAGATGTAAAACAACCACTGAAAAAGTGACGCTGCAGGAGATGGTGGTGACGCTCGTCGTCTGATTGGTCCCCGCATCAGTCATCTGTCTGCCATCTAACCTAAAATCATTTCAACCACACCACCGCCACTTTGTCGCTGTCTAGACTACCATTAGCTCCTGGTGGTTAGCCGCAGAGAGAGTGAGAACGAGAGGGAGACAGCGAGAGACACTGAGAAAGAGAGAAATAAGTGGTAGGAGTGGTGGAGAGCTTCTAGTCTGATCATGAAGCTCCATCCTTTCCCCATAATTCACTCTATGCTAAGTAGTTCCCTCCTTCAACAACTGCCATGTTATTTGGAGAAAACAAGTTACTAATACTTAATGATTTTACATTTAGTTTCTCTGTAAGATTTAATTGTTGTGGATACAAGAATGCACCAATATGAGTAATGTTTCTCTCATCCTGCTGCTATGCTGCTACAGCCGAACCCTGCTAGAAACCTGGTGAATCAGCTGCAGTGTGTGGCCAAGAGAGGTTTCTCCAGCAGAAATCCTAAAGGTTAGATAAGCGGACTGGGGACTGGAGGGTTGCCAGTTCAACCCCTAGATCAGCGACTTAAGTCTGGGTGGGAAAAGTAGAAAGACGAGCACTTGCAACTCCATCATTACCACCGCTGAGGTGCGGAGCGTTCCGCCATTTGCCGCCTGTGCCACACCGAACGTGGCATAGGACAGAAGTGGACATGATACAGTAGCCGGCGTGTGCCGATTCATGGAGCAAATGTGATGAAATAGTTTCCTCTCGGGAGAGTTGACGTGTGTCGATGCTAGGACATAAGACAGCGGTGTGTCCTGACAAGTTGATACGTGTTGTGACGCTGCTGGTGTGTGTTGCCCTTTAGACATCTATTATCTGCTTCTGCTTCTTCTAGTGTAGAAAAAGCATTCATTACCAGAAAGACCAAAAATAAAGAATAAAAACTAAGGAGTCTTCAGGGGTGCATGGACTGGAATTGTCCCCAGTTCGAGTCCAGACGGGGCCCTTCAAACACCGTTTGAAAAGCGTTTGGTTTTTCTTGATCGCTGAAGCATTTAAATCCTATTAGAGAAATCAGGTTTCTCATTTAAATGATATTAAAGAAAGGTTACTGCAGAAAACTGACAAGAACCATGTTACTTAACTGCATGTAAACACTTTTGAAATATTTAACTGTTGAAAACCACGTCTGGGGTCAGCAGTAGCTCAGGTGGTAGTGCAGGTCAGCCATTAATCACAGGGTCGATCCTCGTCTCCTGTGTAACCAAGTGTCATTGAGCGAGACGGAGAAACGCAGTTCATTTACCAATTTAAAGTTTTCAGTAAAGTCTGAGCGTGTTGCTGAGTCAGCTGTCACGGTTAAATGATGGTAAAATCATATTGAAGGTTTTTAGCTGAATATTGCCGATACAGTAGGATTTGAGATACATGTGGAAGCAGCTTTCTGTAGGGCTTTATTTTTCTGTAAAGATTAGTATGCATGCTCAGCAGAACCCGTAGCTGAAAAAATAGGTAAAATGAATAATTCAACCTCTTTTCAGGATTTGATTCAGACTTAACTGCAAAGTCACTGAAAGAGGAGAAGCACTCTGCACCTTTTCTCTTCACAGGGTGAATTCAGGCGTGGCCGATAAACTGTGTGACTCAGCCAGTTACACTTTTGTCAAATCGCTGTTCCAATTAAAATGAAAAAGCCACACAAGTAAAATACATAATAGCTCAACAGATAATGAACAGGAGATTGTTGTATTAGCAAGAAAAATTAGCCTCAGACAGCTACGATGGCTAGCTTGGTTATAGCAGTAAGCTAATCACAGAAAACAGTCACAAATAAAATATAAACAACAGCTATAACTATTGAAATGACACAACAAGAGCAGAGAGCAGATAGAAGATGCCTGGCAGTATTTTCTCTCATAGATCTGACAAAATGGTGGCCGTAACCATGTCGGTTATTTTGCTGTAGAACTGTGTCAGTAGCAACAGATGTTCAAGTGAAACAGACTCTGAATTCTGTAAAAGTTGTAGTGTTGTGCTGTTTAAATGCATTTTTTTCCTTCTATGTAGTCTAGGTTGGCTCGGTCTTCGGTTTTGCCGGTCCAGTCCGGTGAACAAGCTTAAACCGGTTTGAAGTTATGCAAACAGACTGAACCGGCATTTGTCAAAGAGACAAGAAGCAGCTCGTAAGAGCAGCAAAAGATGAAACGTCTGTTTCCTGGTCTGGTAGATTAAAAAAAGATTTGAATATCTTTGGTTTTGGATGGCTGCTCAGACATAACGAGCAATTTGAAGACTGGGGAATCAGCAGTTTCCAATATTTTCAGCCTTTTATCAATCATAGAAATAACTGCTAGTAATAATTGATAATAGAAATAATGGTTAGTTGCCGCTGTAGTTACTGTAATACCTCCGTTCTGTTTATTGTGCTGTTTGCTGCTGAGGGAACCTGCTGAGAGCTGATTGATTTCTCTTTACAAAAGCTGACGAGGTTCTTTTATTCTTCCTATCTTTAACGATGATATGGTCTTTAGAAAGTGACTGTTCAGATCATTTTTTATCATGAGCACCTTTTTGATGCCGTCACTCTCCAAATCTCTCTCCTTGTCGAGCGCTGTGGTTTCTGGCTGTCTCCCAGCTCTTTGCTGACTTTCTTCATTTTTCCGCTATTTTCCCTCCTCCTCCTCCTCTCAACCTCTTCCCATCCTTGGGAGTATGCAGTCAGCATATTCGCGAGTCTTTTCCCAGCTTTTTGGAGGAGAAGAGAAATCAGCCAAGGGATTAGGGGCTTATGGTGCAACATTATTCAATCATTTTTTTCCTGTTCTTCTCCAGGACATTTTTAAGAACAGACCATGTTTTATGAGCGTTACTAAGCCAAGACAGACATTATCTGTTGCTCTGTTCCTTCAGTCGGCGCTGCTTCTCAAGGTGGGGTCCAGGGACCTCCAGAGGTCAGAGGCGTCCCACCATGTTAACATTAAAGTAGAAGAATAATTTGGTGCCATTATTATTTCATGTGCTAGACATTAACCCGATGAGAGAAGCATTGGCTGGGTGGATCTTTAGATTTATCCCTTCTGCTGCGTGGAAGGAAACCCAGTTTTGAAGCGCTGCCTGCTGTGGTTAGTACACCCCGAAATACACCAGTGACTTCACAGTTAAACCAGTGAACAAACGCATAATCACAAAGGAGATCCAAGCGATAGTTTGGTGGTAGCTAACCGCGGTTAAAATTACACCAGCTTTCTGATGTTGTTATTTTCTGCACTGAAGACTTCAGTAGGCTGTTGTCTCACTGTAGAAGCCAACCGTACTCATCTAAAACATATTTTGTCCTACTGAGCCCATATCAGAAGATTTTGGTTCTTAACTAACTTGCCTGTTTTATTAGGTACTCATCCAGCCCATTGAATCTGTTACTGTTGGCCATTTGAGACAAAGTCCAATTATTGGTGTATTCTGAGATCTGCACCGATCTGAGTCTTTCTCCTCCAGGACGGAGTACAGTACCCAAACCCAGGGTGCCCACTAATACAGAGTACCAGTCTGATACCAGTGTAAAGTTCTGGCCCATCAGCCCTTTCCAGACAGGGAACAAGCAACATTGGTGGCTGCTTCTGTCTGTAGCCAGGTGTCCTTCCAAATGTAGCGAAACTTTAAGAAAGTCTGCAAAATGCGTTTCCATCCACTGCTGTTATGCGACTATGAGCTCATTGGAGGTGAACAGCTGGCGGAGCTGATCCTCCAGCCGCTGCCGTTAAAGCGTCGCAGAAGAAGAAGAGGACGCAGCGAGACGACGTCATTAAACGCTCAGACGATGGGAAACCATGTGGGAAACATGACGCTTCTGTTGGCTTCATGTGTTCATGTGAGGAAGGCTCCAGCCTCCTCATCGCTCCACACACATCTGATGCTTTCAGCTCTTCAGGCTTCATGACGTCAGCATTTAGTCACTCAGTCTGCTTCCACTGCACTTTGTCACATTCTGTTTTTATCAATTTATCAATTTTTCCACCTCAGCCAAGCGTAAAAACCTTTTTACGATATTTTGAATTGTTTTCTGAATTTTTGAGACTTTTTTTTTTGCACTCATTAAAAATGTGAGTAATTCCTATATACTCACATTTACATATAGCATTTTGCTGCATAGTTGGCATGGAGAATTATTCCACACGCCACAGTCACGTCATGTTCGACTTGTTGGGAGATAAAGGTGACGGGAGGTGTTAAGGTGGAGGGTTTACTTAAAAAACTGTCGATCCAGTGTACAACGAATTGTATTTCATTCCAAATGTCAGATATGAAAATGTGTTTGAATCATTATTTTAAAAAAAAACAAACAATCATTTTCAATCTCAAATACAAAAAAGATTTTCTCATTTACAGCCGGTTTCATCGAGCCATGCAGATGGTTTTGGTTTTACTCGGCCATCTGGTGGTGCCGAACATCCAACAGTTTTATTGGTGCGATTTCTCTGGTAGAAAGTAGTTCCAATGAAAACTGTTCTGTTCTTGGTCTGTGGCTTATCCAGAGCATCTGAGACACGGTTTCTAGAAACACCCTTTAAAATGAGGTTCGTTGTGTTAGTAGCTGTTTAAGTTAGAGAGACTAGCTACATGCAGAAGCAGTAAATGTAATCCTCAGACTCCAAACTTTACTCAGACTCCGTCCTTCTAAAGTAAGAGGATCTACTGTAAAAACGCTCTGGCTTTTCAGACGAGTTGTTGAATATTATTCTTCAGTAATATGTTTTGATTTTGTGCTGTCAGTCATTTCATGCAGCTGTGTGAATGAATGCGTCTGATACGGAGAGCACAGTGTGGAGGCATGGTTCCAGTTAAAGAGAGTCCTCTGGGGAGGGGAGGGCGGAAAGGGAGGGAAAGAGACGTTAGAGGGCTTAGAGAGAAGTAAGGGGGATAGAAGAGGAAAGAAAGGACTTAAGACGGAGGGGAGAAAAGGAATAAAAGATATATCAGGAAAAGAGATAAATGAGTGTGTAGACAGAGAGAAAGAAGGACACATTTGTTTCAAAGTTGTGAAATCAAAGAAACAAAAATATGCTCAGCAAGGGAGTAGAGACTACATAAACTGTATTATTCAGATGACATTGATAATGAATTGCACTTGTTTTTAATCATTTAAAAAAAAATCCACAGCATACGCTTCACCTCTTTTTCAGTTCCTTTCAAATAGAAACAACTTTATTAATCCTGCCAGAGGGACTCCAGGCAGAGCAGCTTTCAGCACTTCTATTATATTATATTATATTATATTATATTATATTTACTGGTTTAGCAAAAATTGCACAATGACAGCCATGCCAATACAGCACCCGCCGTTCAAATGGAATTACTTCAAAGTTGGAAGAGAGATGACTTTGTCCAGTAGACTTCCAGTCAGTTCTTAGAGAGGAAACTAGAGAGAAGAGGGATCACGGAGGGATGGAACCACATTTTCTACAGGATGGATGTTTGAGCGGCTTTACAGCGATGAGTCCTGCATTCCTATAGCGTACACTGGAGTCCTGTATGTCGTCTATAGTGTTACACCCACTATAAGACGTCGTGGTTCCTCCAGGCTCTGATGTGTGGAGGGCTGTGAATGCAATAAGCTGCAGAAACACAGAGTAAAAAAATACAGTTCAAGTTTAATGTCTTTACAGAATCCCCGTTGCTTTGGACATTACAGAGAAAGAAACCCCTTTCTACATGGATCTAATCAATAATTGATTACAAAACCAAATGATGTAAAACACTGGGAAGCAAAACAAAACAGAACATATTAAATTAGTTTCAATGTCTGGCTCGTCTTGTTTTAATTTAACGTTGTAGTGTATGTTCTTTGGCAGTGTAAGTCAGGTTTTATCTGATATGTCCGTAAAAGAAAAGAAATACTTCTCACACTCTTGTAATAAGTAACGCCAGGATCACATTGTTTCAAAATGATTTTTGACATAAAGAGAATTATAATGGTCTGCTCTCAGATCATGAAAACCCTCTTAGGTACAACTGTCTGTCTGTCTCCTGCACAAACTCTCTCAATCACCTGCGAGTGCTCCAGCGCTGTCACTTCAAGGCCATATTTCCCCTCCAGATGGCTGCGCCAGCTTCATCGTTTCTGGTGCACAGTTGTTGCTTTTCCTCCTCATGTCTGTTCCGCTTTGTTCCAAAAGCAGTAATGTTCAGTCCAGTTCCAGTTTGTATTCTGAGGTAAATGAATTCATTCCTCCATGCTAACGCTTGGTGTTATGGTGCCAAAATTCTAAGAGTTTGTCAGATAAGATAAGCTTTATTGATCCCACGCAGGTAAACTGAGTGCAGCAGCAAAAGGAAGTACAACAACCAACAAGTCCTCCAACCCATATGACCACGTAGGTCGTTTGTTCTTACCCTCTAATACGACCCACAGGAGCGTTTCCTAAATCAGCGCCCCCTACCGGTGGCAGTTGAGGACGGGCTGCAAGCATACGTTACGTAAATCATGCGACATAAGTCACGTACGTAACGTTATGTAACTTAAAACTTTAAATAAGTCGACGCTGACTTTTGGTTTCACACGGGACACGAACCCCGGTCTCCTAGCTGAGAGTCCTTTTGTTTGTTTCTGCTTCCTGGTTCGCTCCCGTCATAATTACCACGACCACTAGAGGTCGCATCCTACCAGAAGCGTAAACATGGGTCGTAATAAGCTGCTTTCACAAACAACCTATATGGACGTTTTTCTGGTGAGGACAGTCTGACCAGAACATATGCATAGTATAGATAAGTAACCTAAAACTAGAGTACTGTATACATTATGAGCATTTACTACTATACAATATGAAGCATTAAAACCAAACTAAAGTGTAAAAAAAAACAAATTGCAACCATAAAGTGTATTGAGAAACAGAAGCGTGACAAAATGAGTTATAAGTTATAATAGATGAATACTAGCTGCAGCTGAGGGGACGGGGTCAGATGGATGGTAAAGCTTCTGGTGTCTGCAGATGTTAGCAGCTTCTGCACTTGCAGCAGCGAAAGCAGTGCGTGAAGTGTGTCTCATAATGCAGAGACAGTAATGCGAAAGCTTGACAGCTGAGTAGTGGGATTCATTTATAGTGCAGTCGGTGAATGAAGTCAGATTTAAGCACTGATTCTGATTTTAGCACTCGGGTCACATGTCCAGTCGGTAATACCACGACTACAACCAATGTGACTCAGTGCAGCTTTTCACTGTTCTTGCCGATTTGAAGACATCAGCTCTAAGTCACAAGTACAGTGTGAACATAACTAATAGTGTCTTATTGCTAAGCACTTAATGCACATGAAGGCAGACTCGTCCTTAAATGTTGCAGGAGAAATACTAAGGAGAGGGCGGGGAGAACGAGCTCGGCTTGTCTGTCATTATTACATCATTGGTGTTTTTGTAAGTTGATTTAGAGAAACATGTTTGCAGACTATAGGTTTACAGAGAGAAGGGGGCAGAGACATGTGGTGGACCTGGTGAGCTCACAGGGAGCGGCCTGTCTCAGGGGGACAACACTAGTCTCTCTTTATTAAACACTACAGTAATGCGAGCCGATCAAAGGTCTGCTCACTGACAGCTCCCACCATCAGATTACAGACCAGCCTTTCCTTTTAACGGTTCAGCTCTGCAGCAGGTAGTTAGTTAGTGCTCCATCGTAAATTCCCCACGCCCCCCTCAGTCCCACAGCTGATTATGGGCTGGTGGCGGAGACTTTCCATGCTCAGTATGTATGTACAAGGAGAGAACCTGGGTCCTTGTGAATCCAGACTATACTTTGTCTTTTCATGTGGTCTCTTTGATCCCTTCCCAAAGTAAGGACGAGTAGCGTGAGGACTTTATTGATGCTGCTCCTCTTAGTGATACTGCAGTCAGTTAGGTACGGACGCGATCATCTCATTTTGTGGATTGATGCGTGAGAACAGTAAGGACGTCTTTCAGTGCAGAATCAACAACAGACGAAGTAGCCAGGTACAGTAGCCGGGCCGGTGTGTGCGCTCACGTGGAAAACAACCGCCACGTGACCACAAGCGTCATCACCCGCCGTCTCTGTGCGTCCCGTCTCGTTACTTGCATTGGACAAAGAGGACGGGAGGACTGTGACAGTCGTTGAACACAACCCCATTAAAACCCCGTGAAACTCCAACACGCGGAGCTGTTTTAAGGGATTTCATTTGTTACACTTCAATTAAGATTGATACATCAGTGGATGAAAGTTACTGACCCACATCTGTGTGTGTGTGTGTGTGATATCTCACCATGTCTTTCTGGAATAAAATGTCTTATTTGATTTTCAGATCTTGTATCTGAATAGTTTTTATATTTTCATATTGCATTTCTGTGCTGTTCAGGTTTACGTTCAGTCACCCAACTTGAGAAATGAAGTAACCTAATCAACAAAACACAAAATGTACATTTCCCTGAAAACCTCGAAACTCTGAAAAGATTAGTCCATCGACAGAAGTTTGATAATCGATGAATTATTCATTTTCAGATGAAAAACACATCAGCCAAAGTGATGATTTGCTGCTTTTTCTCTGTTTCATTTCACTGTAAACTGAATCTTTTTGGGTTTTGGACAAAACAAGACATTTGTAGACATCACCTTGAGCTCTTGAACGTTTAATGAACATTTATCAGACATTTTATAGACTAAACATTTGATTAATCAAACAAATAATGGACAGATGAATCTAGAATGGACATAGTTGTTAGTTGTAACACTTGACCCTTGTGTCTGCAGAGATCCGTGTTGGAATCCCGATAAGGCAGTTTGGGTGTTCGTTGGTTGTTGTTTTAGTAAGAAACTTGGCCAAATATTCACGGAGGTTTTTCTGGTGTTTGATAACACTCTCATCACTTCTTTGTGCTGCTGTTCACAGCCTCAATAACTCCGTAATCAGGAGGGATTTCTCCTCCGTGTGCCTCTAATTGTCTTGTTGTACGTTAACTGATATCTGACTGTGATCTCACCGGCTCCATTTCCCCTCTTTTCACTCTGTCTTCCTTTCTTTCACCATCTCCTCTTGTTATCTTCCAATCTGCCTCTCTTTCTTCCTTCCTGTCTCCTTTCTCCTCCTGTCACCCCGCCATCTGTCCGTCCCTCCCTGCAGGCGGCGTTAATCTCTCCCAGGAGGACTTCACCAAGGCCCAGAAGTACTGCAAGTACGCCGGCAGCGCCCTGCAGTACGAGGACGTCGGCACGGCCATCCAGAACCTCCAGAAAGCCCTGAAGCTCCTCACCACAGGCAAAGAATGAAGCCTTTGTCCTCCGATCTGATCCCTCCATCCCTCCTGCCTTCCATCCCCCTCTTTTCTCCCCAGCAGCGCCGCTCTATCTGTCACTGATCTGGCCCACAGCGAGCTGAGGACGCAGCTCAACGCCTGTTACTGCGCGCACACACACACACACACACACACACACACACACACACACACACTCTGAGGCCGTCCTGTGAAGAGAGCCGTTCAGCTCGCCGTCAGAGGACATGATGGAAATCAGTCTGCAACAATGGCCGACTGTGCCGCACTGACTGACTGACTGACTGCTGAACACGTCGACGCGATGACTCATGTTTAATTATTAGAGCAGATCAAAGCTTCATTATTGACCGCTATTGGCTTATTACAGATTCATCAGCATTGTCACAGACAGTTATGACTCTGAGTTGCAGCTCACACATCGGTAGTTTGACAGAAACACAGCTCAAGGTCCACTTACTGGCTTTTAATGGAGCACCTGTGCTCAGAGTCCAAGTCCAAGCCAGTTATTGATGGAACACATTTCATGCACAGTGGCAGTTCAGAGAGATTTACAAATTGCATAAAATAAATAAGACAGGATCAAAACAAAACAACAGTAGTAAAGCTCTGAAAAGCCAGTAAGTGGACCTTTAGTTAAGCTTTCTTTGTCAAACTTCTGTTTCCAAGATCAAGAAAGAACTTTTATAGTCAAACAACTCAAACTAAAATCCTGGACATCCTTCCCCGAGTCCAGCCCGTCTTTTTGGATTAGTGTTGATTTATTTATTAGTATCAATTTATTGAGGGAAATCAACAAACGCTATTGATTTGTACCTGGATTTCTGTCATCAGTGTCCCTCATGTTTCTGTTATATGCAGCGTGTTATGTTGTATTCGGTGTGTTCGCCAGTATGAGGAAAAACATTAAAAACCTCATTCAGAAAAGAACTCGAGGTCGTTAGGAAAGAAGAGAATTCCCGTTATAAGGACCACGTGTAAATCAATAAATAAATGTCAGGAGGGAACAGTCTGGGTGATATCTTCTATCACACTGTATGTAAGTAATTATTACGATATTATTGACATTACTGAAAAATAATTAAGTTGTGAAACTGGATCAAATAACCAGTTGGGACTGTTTCATTAGACACATCGCAGTCCCACTCAGATACTGAAGGGATTAATACCTTTAAGATCTTACATCACACGTTTGCATACATTGTCTAACGGTATGAATCATCACATATATCTTTCTGAAATGATAGAATGGGCCCCAAAACTTCGACATCCATTTGGCTCAGAATTGTCCCCGTGGCTCTAGCTTCAAATATGAGCTTGACGTCATCAGACTCTCTGCAAGAATAGTTTCTGAGAATGTCGAACGATTCCTGTAAAAGCACGAATACTAGCTAACTAGATCACTAAAAGCCAACCGACGCACTGACTAACGTTTGCTAAAGATTAAACACTCACTGACTAACCGAACAGGCGGACTCGTGGAGTATTTAAATCGTTTGCATGCGGTGAATATACAGAACCTGACCGGTGACCGGGGCGTCCAGAAGACTTTCAGCCGGTTTCTTCAGATTCCAGCTGCGTTAGCTGAGACTGCAGCGACATCTTCATCCAAAATAATCTTAAAGGAAAAACTGATCACAGAAAAGCTTTTTCAGAATGTATTTGATCATCTGCATTTGGATTACACTCTTTTCGTCATCGCTCATCACAATTAATGTAACTACACGTTTGCGGAAACTGTCCCGTTGTGTCAGTCTTTGTTCCAAAGCTCAGACAATAAAGAAATGAACGTGGAGGAAAGAAACTTTCCAACCCAGTAAATCAGAGTAAATAAAGCTGCTGTTGGGGTGTGGGAGGGTCAGCAGGGGGCGCTAATTCACAGAGCAGTCCTCTGACTTTTTGTTTCCTGGAGACCTGGAGGTTTTCGCCCTGAAATATTTTGCTTTTCACGTGTGGACATGTCTCTTCCTCTGTATATGGTGATTATTTCTGAGGTTGGGCTGAGATTTCTTTTCTGCTTGTTATTTAACGTTTAACTTTCTCCCAACTTGTTTTAGTGGGACTTTAAAGGTTTTCACAAAGTTGCACAGAGCAACAAGATCTCGCCATCAGTCAGAATCAGAGTGATTCAAGTCAATATGAATAAAATATTTGAAATGCTGGTATATTGACTACTCTGTGTTTTTGGTGTTTGGGCTGCACTCACTCTACGTGATATCTTTAATATCTGAAATATTAAGTGGCATGTTTGTTTTCTCTCTCTCTCTCTTTAGAAACTTTGGCCGGTTGTCCCCCATAAAATCAGTTTTAGATATTAGAAGCTACAAAATGTACTGTTGGCTGCTATCTAGTAAATGTGCATTGCAAAGTAATGTCTGTACACTCTGCAAACACCACTCTGTATTGTTCTGATATCTGAAACGTTAGCAAGGATCGGTGGGCTGGTTTGCTGTTTGAAGGCCAGCAGAGTGACGAGTCTGTTGGTCGATAAGCGATCTAGCCTTCGCCGGCTGTGCACGTGATTTCTCAGCCCTTGTAGGCTGCATTAATAAGAATATTATACTTCCACGGTAGCTTGTAGCTAGCAGTCAGGTACTGACAACAGCTAATGCTAGCAGAGTCTCTGTTATGCGACAGGACTTCACTTCAGGAGCAGCGGCTCGTCCTGCCATTCTGAAAGTATAGCGTTAGCTAACATTAGCTCAGCAGGATCATTAAAGCTGATATATAGATACATGTATGACTCGCCAGCACAGCTACATAGCAGTCATTACTAAATATGATAAGAAAATTAACCAAGTCATTTGAAGTATCGGTGATGCAGCTGTTCTCACTAACTGCTCTGGTTTTCTAGATTAAGACATTTCATGTTCTTTGAATTTGACTCTGTGCAAAACACTGATTTAAAATATTTGTTAGTGGAATAAACCTGGTGAAACAAAGAAGGTGCACTCTCTTCTCTCCTACTTTTCATCTGTGTGGTTTTATTATTTTATGAAAATAGTTCAACGCTCATTTTGTTGTTTGTATCCCACACAGGTGGAGCGGTGGCCCCTCAGGAAGGCCTCCTCTCAGACACTGCCGGTGAATCAGTAACTGTTGCACGCTTTTGCCTCGCAGCCTTCAGAATCAGCAGATTTTAGGTCAAATAACGTTTGGTCACAGATTCACCACTGAACAAAACATTCATGAAAACCAACACCAAAACTGAAAGCGCTTACAGAACTGCTGGGCCTCATCTTACAACAGACAAGCATGGAGCAGGAGACGTCACAAACGTCTTCTTTATTACAGTAACGGGTTTGAGCAGATTTACACGACGGGCGATGGACCTGGAAATACACTTCATAAAATACAAGATGTTTTAGAACAGAAACTAAGAAGCTGAAACTGCTTTCTCATTTGCCACCATATTATATATAGTGTTTATTATAGTGTTCATTTTGGCAAAATTTCAATTCAGTTTTTGTCCAGTTTCTAGTTCGTCTGCATAAATCCGCCGGGTCGGAAAATGTGGCTCTAAAAGTTTGCAGAGGACTCGGTCTCGGTTGTCGCAGACGTGCTTCAGAAGCAGAACCCACATCCACGAACGCAGCCGTGAATTTGAATGTCATTTGACAAATACAATCATCAGAGAGGAGCGGACGCTGTAGTTGGAGTTACGTCTGATGGAGGTCAGTAGAAAAGTAAGGAGCAACGTGTGGTTCCAGTTTAGCTCATAATGATACGAACTAAACTAAGTTCGTCTTTACCACCTTAAACTAAAAACAACCCTCTGGACTCGATCTTTGGAATTAGAAACACGTTTGTGAATTTTAAGCTGCTATTTTCAGACCCGTTTTACACCTCGTCAGTTGTCGGTACTTAAAAAATGGGACCGTGCCGGCATACCTCCCACGCTGCAGTGGATTAGAATTAAAACTGTGATGTTTTCCTGTGATCAGAGTGGAAACAATACTAGCTAACTTGTGTAGGACGGTGTAGTCCCTCATTCGTCCAGGAGTGTTCTGTCGTAGAAAAGGTTTCAGTCGTAGTTATCTGGACACATTGTGAAAAAATGGAACGGGAACTAGAAATTTAAGCTACTCTGACTACTCAGTGTATTAACACCATGGTCACGCCAATCACATGCTAATCAGGTACTTAACAGTGATGAGGGAGGTGCAGCCTCCTGATTACTGATTACTGGGCCATCATGGAAACAATTAGGTCAGTTTCAGGTGAAACTAGCTATTAACAGATACTCAGGTAGACTCCTTCCTGAGGGCGGGGCTTATGTAACACAGAGTAGCTTAAATTTCTGAGTTCTCAGACCATTTTCACAATTGAGAATGACTTCCGGATGGGAGCCGAAACGTCTTGATTCTGAAAACAGCGTCCAGACGACTACGACTGAAACCTTTTCTACGACTAACTTGCGTAGGTTTCTGAATTGAGAAGACGACGACGTGTCTGAGCTAGCTTACCATCTTAAGACAGCAGGGGAACTTTAGTTTCAAGTGTCTTACAGTGTGCTTTGTCTGTAACCTTGTTGTGTTGTATTTGTGCTTCATCACCTGGAAGATCTACAGCTGAATCTGTCTGAGTGATTTCAGCTGCTTTTACCATCGTTTGGACTGATTTGTTCCCTTCCGATCTTGTTTACTCCGGGTTGGGATTTATCACAGAAATGGCCGTCGGTTCAGTTATGTTAAAGCATGTCCAGGAATACTAAGAGCTATTCGCTGTAGGTTGGATGTCTTTTGCTCTTCAGCGGGAACTCGTTCACACCAAGTATAATTACAGGTTTGCTGGAAATGAACTAGTTTGTCTGAAGTGTGGTCTGAGACAGGGACAGGTCCACAGTCCTCTGGCAGGTCATCTGCACTTTGTGAGGAACGGCAACACAGTCTAAAACAGCTCTTCATTTTACTAAGTTCAGTAATTAGTCTGCACCACCACCACCTGACTCCTGCAGACGTTTCGACATGACTGGATGGACATGTGGACAATAATGATCTTATTCTAGGACTCATGTCCGTCCTCACTTTGGCTTTACTGTGTCTGAGGACAAACTGAAGTTCGTGAGAGCTGAAACGTTGAGAGGGAGAATGAAAGAGCGTTCTGCAGTTTGGTGGGAACTTTCATCCAAACTCTATTAATGCATGTTGAGTATTTTTAGTTTTCGTGGACCCTGATGGGAAAACCTCCCGTGATCCCCTGCCGCCCGTTCAGTCAGGACTATTTTAAATCCGAAACATGTTTGCTTTTGGCTTTCAGGGATTAAAAGAAGGAATATTATTGAAGGCAAGCTTTCCTTTGACCAAAGACACTTTTTCAACTTTTTCACTGTTCCGGGATTTTGCTTCTTATACAGAGAACAACCTACTGCTCGACGTCAGCAAAACCAAGGAGCCCATCGTTCAGAAGGAGGAGGCGCTGAGGGGGAGCAGAGGAGGAGCTGAGGGGGAGCGGAGGGGGAGCAGGTGGAGCCGGTGAACAGGTTTAGCTCGGTGGAGAAAGCTCAGAAACACCACCCTTGTGCTGTAAAAGGAGAAGTAAATCTGCCGTGCGCCCTGATTGCACAGGTTCTGTTAATGCCGTCTTAAAGAAACATTTCTGGATACTTTTTGGTGTTTTTTGTGATATAAAATGTATATTCAGGTGAGCGACTTACCTTAAAGATACTCCATGATGAAAACTGTTGTCCTGTTCAGCTAGCGAGTAACTTCCTTTAAAACCAAACTCATCCAGCGACTTCTTCAAACTCCTCTTCTGAGTGCAAAATCTTTATTTCATTGAGCGTTTCTTTATGATTTAACGTATGAAGGAGTCATCTGAAGCTGGAGGAAGAAAGACTAGGACAGCTGTCTGTCTGTCTGTCTGTCCTCCACATTCCTTGAGCGTCTGTCTTTCCCATTATCTGCTTTTCAAATTAAAAGTATTTTTCTGTCCCACTGGGTGTATTTGTGTCTCTCCTGGTTCTGTTTTGTCCCTGTTTGCTTCTATTTTTAGAAGAATCGAACGAGTCGGTTCAATCTATCAGCCACGCTTTTCACCTTTTTCATCTTCTGTGCTCTGACTGCAGCCTCTGTACTTCTTGTTCAGTCCTCTGTCATAAAACGGATTTTATTTTGTGAGCGTATCTGCCAGGGACAGAACGTTTTCTTTTTATTAATATTGTGCAATCCTGTTCTTTTACTGAATATTTTCTCTCTCCATGTCCCCTCTCTTAAAATGCTGTTTTTTTAGAGTGGGGTCAGGTCTTCAGCCCGCGGCAGAACCTGACTCCTTCTGTTCGGCTCAGTCTGAAACAGGACAACATGGCGCTCGCTGCAGAGAAAATTCAGACCTTTTCATCGTCATCGTGGTAAAGCTGCACCCCACCGTCCAGCCGTCTTGGTTTAAATACACTGTAGTTACTTTTTAAAGATTAAATTCACGTTGAAATATTGACATTTCGTGCAGTTTGTGTTACGACTGTTCGGTGATAAATGCATGGTTACTGCTGGATATGAAGCCTCACGCACTGATGTGCCTGATGAATATCTGGAAAGTGGACTGGCTGAGAACCCTCAACAACACAGATCTGGACGCCAGCTCAAGTCCCAAGTCCTGAGAACGAGTGCGGTACGTGAGACTGCCGTAGCCGCTGCTCCCTCGGCTCCTCTGCTGCGTGCGGACAGTAAAGCGTCCAACCTCAGGCCTCGATAGAACCAAACATCTTACATAAGTAAGCTTGTCTTCGTTCCCAGCGCTCAGTAGAGCAGTTCTTTCTGAGAGCCTCCGAGCCTGGCACTGAGGAGCCGAGACCGATGAAGACAGGGGCCAACCGGGGGAGTCTACCAGAGGAAATGCTGAAAAGCCACTGTGGAGATTACTGCAGGACGGCAACAGCCTGCACCGATAAAGCTGGCCGTCTGTTAGAGAGGACGTTCTGACGCTCTGAAGAGTTTCTGGCTTTCCCAAAGGCCGCCTGAACGCGGTGGATACAGTGGAGCACCTGGAGGACACGGATCATCCGTCCGACATGAAAGCCTTTCTCGCAAAGCTTCCCCACAGTTAAAAGATCTGTGGCTCACAAGACCGGGAGGGTAGAAGAGCCGGGTTTGCGGATCTGGTGCAGTTTGTGGATCATCTCCCAGTTTCAGACCGCCGCTGAGCGTCAAACATTATGTTGTTTCCTTTCTGATTGCACGGTGAAGCACCTGCCTCCCCCTCTGCTCCGGTAAGACTCATCTCTGTGTGTGAAACAACCGTAATCAAAGGGAAAAGTTGTGTCTGTTTGGCTGCTCGGGCGCCTCAGACTCAAACCCAAATCCTGTACTTTGGAACCGCCAGGAGCAAAATGCGTCCAACAGGAAGGGATTGCTCCAGCAGTTACACTCACAGGATGTGACCGGACGCACTTCACACCCATTGGCCTCCACACCTGCCTCTGCTCTAAGAGCACATTGCTTCCTGCTGAGCTCATCAGAAACGCATCAGGTCACTACCTGCTGCGCTCGGAGCAGCTTTCACCTGAAGTGTCTGACTCAGGTTTCTGCCCCGTTCAGTGAAAGGAAAAGGTTCCTCCCTCTCACTCAGGCCGACTGAGGTGACGATGGAGAGGATTCATCGTGATGCAAATCTCTGCAGCCTCCTCCCTCCACTCCGACGGTTGTATCAGGCGGGACAATCTGCCCGCGTGACGTTTAAAGGCAAATGAGACGCAGCGGAGCGGCTCGATGTTCCCGCTCGCTTCAGTCTCTCCATTGTCCTCCACGTTTATCACAATATGTTTATCGTGAATGATCAAATGACTCTCCGGGAGACACCCGGAGCTTAACGTCACTGCTGTTCCTGCAGTGATGCTGAACAGATGAGTTCCCTCTGCCTCCCGCCTGCACAGGTCCTCGGGCTGCAGCTGACGGCACAGAGCAGCCGACACACCCAGTGACAGACCTGAGAGTCTATACTTTCTGCACCGAGACGAGACGTGTGCAGGATGATTCTGAGTCTAATAACTAAACTTGGCACTTTAATCCCGTCCAGGCTTTACAAATACAAATACACACGCCGTTATCAAGTGTTTTTGTGTCATTTTTGTTATTTTAGATGTTAGATGCTTCGTTTTATGTATTCTCTTATTTTTAAAGCCCCCCCCCCCCTGTGTCTGCACCACCTGCATTCACATCTCCGCCTTCAGGACTGCAGGTCCACGTTTCAGTGGCGGCCCAAAGATTTCAGGAAGAGGACTTTTTAAATAAGCCAGCCGGTATGGACGCCATAACTCAGCTCACACACACACACACACACACTAATAATAAAATCCTGGGGTATGTTAACTTTTTAACTTTTTAACTTAACTAAACCAGTTTAGATGAGACACGTTTTTTGTAAAATGGTAAAATGAAGTTGTTGCCATGGCAACTATATGCGAATATGGAAGTGATCTGTGTGCATTCAACCTATTGGACTGTTATCGACTTGCATAGCACAGGCTACTCTGAGACTGATGTTCACAGAGTTTTATTTATGTTCTGTCATTTCAGACATTTTGTAAGCGTAACGTATTATCTGGATTATAAATCACACCACTGGGAATCATAGTTTTAACAGAAGGAATCGCAATATCCCACCCAGTTTTGACTTTAAAGGGACAGTCCACCCCTAAATCAAACACACGTGCTCCCTCTCACCTGCAGCTGTTTGCCCATCCGGAGTGTTTTGCAGACATCAGCTGTAGAGATGTCTGCATTGTATTTGTGTATATATATAACGGGGCTGATTGGCGCTCGGCTCGTGCGCCAAAGCGCCAAAAACTACATTTGGAAACTCAACAGCGACATCTGTTTCCTCTAACCCTGACCCGGCTTCAGGTGGGAACTGTTTTCTCTCACAGGAAACAGAAAAGCAGACGTGTTCGGGTTCCTTGTCTGAATTCATGTTGTGAAGTCTGCAGCTGATCTGAAGTTGAACATGCGTGTGTCTGTCTGACTGATTTTATTTTGAAAATTTGGCCCAATATCTGTCCGGCTGTACTTATTTTGACAAGCTGACCGGAAGTGCGTAGTTTAATTTATTCCAGCTTGACGCCGCTTCAGTGGAAGCGTCTCCACACCGCTGCGGCCGCCGGGGACTCCGGGTCAGGAAAGCGAACCCACCCGGGCAGGACAACGCGCTCTCTCTCTCTCTCTCTCTCTCTCTCTCTCTCTCTCTCTCTCTCTCTCTCCCTCCCTCTCTCTCTCTCTCTCTCTCTCTCTCTCTCTCTCTCTCTCTCTCTCTCTCTCCCCCTCCTCTCTCTCTCTCTCCCCCTCCCTCTCTCTCTCTCTCTCTCTCTCTCCCTCTCCTCTCTCTCTCTCTCCCTCTCTCTCTCTCCCCTCCTCCTCTCTCTCTCTCTCTCTCTCTCCCCTCCTCCTCTCTCTCTCTCTCTCCCTCTCTCTCTCTCTCTCTCTCTCTCTCTCTCTCTCTCTCTCTCTCTCTCTCTCTCTCTCCCCTCCCTCCCTCTCTCTCTCTCTCTCCTCCCTCCCTCTCTCCAGACTGTGGAGACCTTTGCGCGTGAACGAGGCGCATTTTGGATTTCGTTGGTTTGGAGTCTCCAAAGTTTCAGCGCAAGAAAAACTTCAAGCCGAGAAAAGTTCCCTCCGAGTCCGCGGAGGGAGAATGATCCTGCAGGGGGGCCAGCTGCCGCTCCACTGAACACATGTGAGTCCTCTGATGTTAGGTTTGATGGTGATGGTGCTGTCTCTGCGTGCCTTTTATTCTCCCTGATGTGACTGGAGTGCGCACAGGCACTCCGAGTTCAGCCTTTCAACCCTGACGACTCGATCCGAAGCGGAGCTGGACTCTCGGCTTCTGGGGCTCGGACGGGTCCTCTCAGGGAGGACGACAGTAGCGTGAAACAGGGAAGGTTGAGACTTTGAGACTGGGGTGAAGCTGAGGTTTGACTCCGCGCCGCTCTCCGTGATGCTGCGGGCCGCCTGAAGTCTCCCGAGCTGAGCAGAGACTTCAGGACGAAGACTCCACCGGAGCTTCATCCACCGGAGCTTCATCAGAAAGTAGAGCGGTGTTATGATGCTGAGAATCACTGTGTCCAGGTGCAGGACTCTCAGCACCTGGAGTAAAGATCAGTAGGGTAAAATAAGTGTTACAGGTGTTCCTGTTATTTAGTCATTGATATAAATGTTCACCCTAACCCCCTAACAACTGTTCTGAGAAATACAGGTCCAGTTTGAGGACCAGACCCTAGGTACAGAAATCTCAAATTAGAAAATGTTTTCTTTTTGGGCTAAAAGAATGTTGTTTAGGATGTTTTTAATTTCCTCAAATGTCAGAATGCTTCGACTTTGGGCCCACAGAGTGTGCAGAGGTTGGTGATACGCTGCGAAGAAGATAAAAATCAGCACATAATCAGTTTCCGGGAGATAAAAGTGCATGCAGGGATGTTATCGCGTTGAGAGCCTTGTTCGAATATTAAAATGGTGGTTAAGAGTTAGAAGTTTCCACAGTTCCTCTGCAGTGATGTGATTCTCTGGATTCGACTTTATCAAGGTCTGACTTTATCAAAGAAAGTGTTGTTTAAGGTGGACTCTGCCACTGCCAGCTGTTACACAACCTGTGGAGGCAGAACGCCCAGAAAACGCTCCCAGAGGCCTGAAGATGTGAACAAGATGTGTTTAAAAGGAGACGCGAGGTGACGTCAGGTAACATCCTGTTGACAGGAAGCGTGGGTGGGGAGGGGGGGTTACCTGTTCCCCAGGTGTACGGGCGGACACTGACGCCCCTGAGACCTGAAGATGGTTTACAGGTGTCGGCTTAAAATGAAATATATCGAAGCTTTTTGAAAAATAACCTGCAGCTAAAAAGGAAAGTGAGTGAAATGAAGAGGTGAAGGTCTGAGAGGCGGGTGGTGCAGAGAGGAATGTGCTTCACTTCAGCTGAGGGGGGAGATTTGACCTCTCCACCTGCAGGTCTAGCGTGATCCCCTGCAGTCAGCGAAGCAGGCCGGCTGGGGGAAGCACCGCGAACACAAAACTGCACGTTTTTGGCTGAAGCACAAAGTGGAGCTGAAACGGAGGAGGGAGTCCCACCTTCAGCATCTGGCTGCTGATGCAGTCCTGAGTCATAAAAAGGACATTTATTCACCACTAAAGGCTTTACTAAATGCTTTGTTTATGTTCACCGGCGTCACCGTTGTGTGTTGATTGGTCGGGTGGTGGACGGGTGGTGGACGGGTGGTGGACGGGTGCAGGCCCCCTCCCGCACGTTTAGGCTACACAGAGGTCAAGTTCCACTTTTCGCCCTGCGTGGTCGTGCGAGGCGCCTGCGGCGGCAGAAGTCAGAAACCCGCAGCACAAACGTGGATGAGACACGCAGCGACTTCAATAACTTCACGAGTCGCAGACTGAGGCGGCATCAAGCAAACCGTGGCAACAACAAGCGTGTCCACGCCGCGTCCAGCACGTTTTAGTGTCCTCTGGAAACACTTTTTAGCCGTTGTCGTTTTGTGTATTTGCCCTTGTCACCGTACATCTCGCCTCCAAACCAGACGTCTGTATTCATTGCACCAGCGCAGAATGAGGTCGGAGACGGCGCCCTGACACACTGCTGCTTAACGTGCTTTAGTCTGTACAAATGTTTTGAGGCGGTGGAGGGGAGCAGGTTTATGTAAATACACTGGCAGTGGAATTCACCGGAGAGCACAGATTTACAGCCATCTGTATGACAGGAAGTTGGCTGCAGTTCTGAAACCCGAGGGCCCTGTGTGGGACTCCAACTTCCACCAATGCCGAACGATTCTTAAAACTGGGACACTTCAGAGACAGGGGCTCCGCTAGAGCGGGGCTAAGAGCCCCTTTTCTTCGCCCTCCAACCCGCAGGTTTGATGAGAATAGAAATCGAGGCTGTTTAGCAGACTAATTACACAAACCAGATGTGGAGATTTCACCAACGCAGCATAATAAATGTGGATGAAAACTTAAAATCATGAAAATGTCTCACGCCCCCAAAATTCATCCCATTGTGTTGTTAACTTTTGAGATATCTTTCTAAGAATCAAACGGAGGAGTGCAAAAACAAGTCAGAAATCAAACGATTGTGGAAGGAAAGCGGCCCGAGCCGGTGGGAAACGAAGTGTGAGTTGCAGCCCTGCACTGCCGTAAAGCTCCGTCTTCATTTAGAGGTGAGTGTCGGAGGTTCTGTGCTGTGAAACCCTCGGTGTCATCGTGGGATCCAGGACCTCTGGGCCACAAAATGTCTGACTCGAGGCTGCCGTCCAGCCCTGCAGACGCATGAATCGCTCTCTTTATGCGGCCGTGTCCGCGGCCTCGCTCGCTGACCTCGCTCCACTTGTCATTCACTCCCATTTCCATACTGGACATGGAGGCGGGAGGAGGGACGCAGGGACACAAGAAGCATGACTTGACAAAGAGGCGAGTTTTCTTTAATGTCAGGAGCTGCATGAATTTGCAGAGCCGGACACGACGAAGCTGTACGATGGAATTAAACTGAGTTCTGTTCTCTCTGGTTTGAATATTTATGATGCACACTCTGTTAAAAGGGTTGAGTTCACTTCAGATGAAGAGACAGTAAAAGAACAATTTAATTAAAAGTTCAGTAAGTCTCTTTCCGTTCTACACCGTGTGCTACTTTAATTCAGTCTAGCATGTGTTTAATAATTCATCAGGCAGAGAGGAGCAAATGTACAGCTGCCGCTTAAAGTTATTCAAACTCTCTGGAGACAGGCCGATGACTTTCTGTCTGTCTAAGGTTCAAGATCACCCAAACAAACACCGGAAACCTTTACTCCGTCAGGTCAACCCACATCACGAAGTCTTCTGTACAAAACTAGCTTGTGGATGGAGTGATTGAAGTGCTGAAGAGGCCGGTGGATGCCATTTTCCTTCCCTGACACTGAGCACCAAATCCCAGCCTGTGTGTGATCAACAGCCTTTTATTGTTGATTCATTTAGAAATGATTTTGTTTTGAAAAGGTGAACAGTTTGTGAATTACGTGTATTTTCTTTTTGACCGTGAGAAGTTCAGATGGATATCGATCTTATGTCTGTGAGTTAAGTGTAGAGCTGGAGTCAGGATGTAGTTAGCCTAGCTTAGCATAAAGACTGGAAGCAGGGGGGAAACACCTAGCCTGCTTCTGTCCAACAGCTAACAGCAGCTGGGTGCAGGGACTTCCTGAAGTCTCCAGCGAGTCACTGCACCCGGCCGTTGGTCAACAAGGACATTTCTGTCTGCGTACGGATTAAAACCACCAATCAGCAAGATATTGTTCACATTAGTGAAGCTGTAAACAGCAAATGTTGACTAAATTATTGATTTTTAGAGCTGAAATCTACGAGCTTTTTGTCAAACAAATAGATTAATAGACTGCAGTGGTTAATAAATATTAAGTAAACCTGCATTCATTCATTTCTGCCCGTGTTTGTGTCCTTTCCAGCGTCGTGCTGCTTGGTGCTGTAACTCTGCGGCTCTAAAGGAGGAGCTGAGTTTATGTTCACGCTCTGCTGGCTGGGATTGCTGTTTTTACGGCTTTGACATCACACAGCTGTCACTTCTCGGCCTTTACGGTCTGTTGACAGCAGCGACTGTTAAATATGTTAAAGCCAGCTCAGCCAACGAAAATACCAAATCCAAATTTTCAATTTGGTTCACTGTGGGTCTGAAAGTTGGTGGTTTGGGTGGAAATGTGTGTTGAAGCAGAGGATTGTGCACTGATGTGACTCTGCTGCTTAGAAACACCTTTATGTTCATGTTGTGTGGATAATGTGACCTCTGACCCCTGGCCTTCCAACTGCTAATGCTTTGTAATGTAGTTAATCACTTCTGCTGCACTCGTTGTTTAATGGCCAAATGCTAAAATGCCAGTATGGAGTGTTAGCAGTGTTAGCAGTGTTAGCTGTGTTAGCAGTGTTAGCTGTGTTAGCTGTGTTAGCAGTGTTAGCAGTGTTAGCAGTGTTAGCAGCGTTAGCAGAGAGGGAAACAGTAACTTTACGTCGGGATTTATGCCTGCTTCTTCTGCGTTGAAGTGCGTGAACAGTGCTCTGCAGCTTGTTGAACCGTGTGTGGACGTCTTCTCTGGCCATGTCCAGCGGGACGTAGACTGCGTGTGTGTAAAGAGTAAACACGCTGTGGGACATGTGATCAGAAGTGGCTTATTGTCGTGGGTCTGTCCTCAGCCGGCGTTGGGTTTCACTGGATGGAGTCCGTGTTTAGTAAATAAACACCGGGATGCTTCGTCATTGAGAAATGTGCTAAAAATGTTCTGCCTGGCAGATGGATTTCAGAGATAATGTCGTCTCTCAGAGAGTCCGATCCTCTAACACTCTGATAACGTTCACACCTGTCGGCTCTGTGTGGCTCACGGACATGAAACGACCTCCTCGAAGGGCCTGAACCGGACCGCGGAGACCAGACTGCGGCTGTTAAGTGACTTTCGCTACTTGTTTATTAACAGTTCCAGCAAGTACGGAGCTAACATTAGCATCGGGGGGGGGGGGGGATGCTAACCAAAGATAACCAGGAGGGAACACGAGCACATGGAACTGCCAGCAACATGGCTAATTCATCATTTTCTAAAAAAGAAGCAGCAGTAACAAGACAACAGACTCTGTACTACTCCACTACTCGCTTTGTGTCATGTCTGTTCTTGTTGGCTGGACGTAGCCCCAACACATGCCTTGATCTGTATGTGTTCACATTGTAGTGAGAATTATTACACCGTATGATAGACTCAGACTGGCCCAAATTACAACATAGAAAGAACAGATGATGGTCACGAACTCAGGAGCTCTGAGAAGTTTGTGTTTTCACCATCTGACACACTACACGGTCCTCTGCACTGTGTTGGGAGTTTATTTAGTGAATTTATTTATTTGAACAATACAAAATAGAGAGTGAAATGTAAAACATTGGAGCAAAAAATTCAACCGGTTAAAACACGAGGAAGGAGTCCTACAGTCCTACATTTCAGGAGTAAATCACTACAAACCCGAATCTTCCTTACTGTTACAAAGGGCTAAATAAAAGCCAGGGAGGAGCTGAAGCTGTGGCCCTCAGGGGCCGCAGCAGCGGCTCGGCTCGGCTCGGCTTCTTATATTGGCTGATGTCATCCGCGAGGAGCCAATCACCTGCAGACGTCTCCAGCCAAGGAGCCAATCAGCACCTCAGTCAATCAGACATCAGTCAGGGATCAGTGAGAACAGACAGCAGCTGGAGATCCAGCTGAGCTGCGAGCTGCGAGCTGAGAGCTGAGAGCTGCGAGCTGCGAGCTGAAAGCTGAGAGCTGCGGCCTGAGAGCTGCGAGCTGAGAGCTGAGAGCTGCGAGCTGAGAGCTGAGAGCTGAGAGCTGAGAGCTGCGAGCTGAGAGCTGCGGCCTGAGAGCTGCGAGCTGAGAGCTGAGAGCTGCGAGCTGAGAGCTGAGAGCTGAGAGCTGAGAGCTGCGAGCTGAGAGCTGCGGCCTGAGAGCTGAGAGCTGAGAGCTGAGAGCTGCGAGCTGAGAGCTGCGAGCTGAGAGCTGCGGGCTGAGAGCTGCGAGCTGCGAGCTGAGAGCTGCGAGCTGCGAGCTGCGAGCTGAGAGCTGAGAGCTGCGAGCTGCGAGCTGCGGCCTGAGAGCTGCGCGAGCTGCGAGCTGCGGCCTGAGAGCTGAGAGCTGCGGCCTGAGAGCTGAGAGCTGCGAGCTGAGAGCTGAGAGCTGAGAGCTGAGAGCTGAGAGCTGAGAGCTGCGAGCTGAGAGCTGCGAGCTGAGAGCTGAGAGCTGCGAGCTGCTGAGAGCTGAGAGCTGCGGCCTGAGAGCTGAGAGCTGAGAGCTGCGGCCTGAGAGCTGAGAGCTGCGAGCTGCGAGCTGAGAGCTGAGAGCTGCGGCCTGAGAGCTGCGAGCTGCGGCCTGAGAGCTGAGAGCTGAGAGCTGAGAGCTGCGGCCTGAGAGCTGCGAGCTGAGAGCTGAGAGCTGAGAGCTGCGAGCTGAGAGCTGCGAGCTGCGAGCTGAGAGCTGAGAGCTGCGGCCTGAGAGCTGCGAGCTGAGAGCTGAGAGCTGCGAGCTGAGAGCTGAGAGCTGAGAGCTGAGAGCTGAGAGCTGAGAGCTGAGAGCTGCGAGCTGAGAGCTGAGAGCTGCGAGCTGCGAGCTGCGAGCTGCGGCCTGAGAGCTGCGAGCTGAGGCTGAGAGCTGAGAGCTGAGAGCTGAGAGCTGCGGCCTGAGAGCTGCGAGCTGAGAGCTGAGCTGCGAGCTGCGAGCTGAGAGCTGAGAGCTGAGAGCTGAGAGCTGAGAGCTGAGAGCTGCGAGCTGAGAGCTGAGAGCTGCGAGCTGCGGCCTGAGAGCTGAGAGCTGAGAGCTGAGAGCTGAGAGCTGCGAGCTGAGAGCTGCGAGCTGAGCTGCGAGCTGCTGAGCTGCGCTGCTGAGCTGAGCTGCGAGCTGCGAGCTGCGAGCTGCGAGCTGCCTGCTGAGCTGAGAGCTGAGAGCTGAGAGCTGCGAGCTGAGAGCTGCGAGCTGAGAGCTGAGAGCTAAGAGCTAAGAGCTAAGAGCTAAGAGCTGCGAGCTGAGAGCTGCGGCCTGCGCTCGGCTTCAGCTTCAGCTCAAGGTGCAGTAAGCCAATAGGAAAAGAGTTTTCCTGATGCGCCTCGTGTTTGAAGATTTTATTTTATTACACTGCCTCACTACGAACATGTTCAGCGTGTCTACATTAACTTATTTTGTTGATGAGTGCAGGCACGTTTTGTAGGACTGAAGCCAAATATGAGAGTAACCTCATACTCAGACCAGACCGGTGCTAATGAGGTCTGGTTTCCACCAGTAGCCCTCCTCCACTGCTGGATCTTGACAACCGGTAACCTGGGGGGCTTCTCATAACGCGAACCTTTAAAGAGCTGTGAGGCTTTGGGACGAGGCTCCTCGTGTGTTTCCACACAGGTCGTCATCTGTCCCAAGTTGGTCATGGGACATAATAATGGAAGAGGTGGTGCTAAATCCAGGTCTCTGCAGGGTCCGGCACAAGCTGGTCAGCGGGCCAAAACAACAGCCATTAACAACCTTAATGAAGCGGTTACTCGCCAGCAAGCCGTGCTGCTGGAAGCGAAGTGGCAGCAGATCACTAAACAGTTAATTTTGACAAATGTCGTCGTCCTGCTGACGGGCGGCAGATCCGAAAACACTCGAGTTATTCTGACAGGCAGATACAAATGATGTATTGCTTACCTGACATTATTTTCTGCCCCTCCACATGAAGAGCGCAGGACTCTCTGCGAATCGCCTGATGTGGATGCAGTTACCGGGGGGGGGGGGTCACCTGATGCTGACACTCCTGAGCAGAGCCAAACGTTTGCACCAGGAACTCGACCCAAAGCACAACCTGTGACAATGGATGCATGTTATTTTATGATGGACAGACGGGGGGGGGGGGCGACCTGTTGGGCGTCAGCCTTTAAAAGCCGCCTTTGGGTCTTCTGTGCAAGTGAGGCGGTTTTCAGGTCTTTTGGGTCCCGGGACACAAACAGCAGCAGCTGCGGCAAACGCGCTGAAAGAGCAACAATGTGTTGGGATAAAGCGAGGCTTGTTATTCTTCACCAAACAAATGTGAGTCGGACTGCCTTCATCTGCCAAATACAATAAACACGTTCGGGGATTTTTCTGCTGATGTTGGTGAAGTCAGACCGAGACTGGTTTTCACAGGCCGAGGCAGAAACGGCTGTTTCTGGGAAGCTGATATTTCAAGCTAATTCTGCCATTTTCTTTAGGACAAAACAGCTCAAAGAGTCCACATTTGGTTTTTTAAGGGCAGAGAAGCTCGAAAACTCATCACTGTGACTTTCAAATACTTGAAATATAACTCAAATATAAAATTGGTATATAACAAATAGAATTAACAAGTCAAATGTAAATCAGTGTAACTGTACAGACACTTCTTCAGTATGAAGATGAGACGAGCTGCTCCTTCACCTCAGCGTCTTCCTTGCGTTGGACCTCTGAGCTCTGGTGCTGAACTGTCGATGACACGCTTCCTCCACCTTTTCTTTTAATCTCCACCTCGCCTCCGCCAACACGAGAGCTGAACCCGGGTGTCAGACGGCTTCCAGCCAGTGTCGTGCTCAGGTGTCAGTCCTCTGTGTGTGTGTGTGTGTGTGTGTGTGTGTGTGTGTGTGTGATGGGAAGAATCCGAACTGCTGCTGACTGATTAAAATATCAAAATGTCTGACCTCGTCTGTCCTGCGGAGAAACATTGAAGCATTTATAGGTGTGGACTTATACTGAAGTGAGTTTTACGGTTGACTGATCGATTGTTTAGTGTGTAAAATGCCACAAAATAGTGAAAAACGTCCATCACACTTTCCCAGAGGGTGACTTTATTTAGCTTTGTTTATATATTAAATGTATAATGATATGAACAGACACAAGCAGCAAATCGTTAACATGTACTGAGATATGATATTAATTAGTTTTAAGGTCAGTTGTATTCAGTTAATTCCATCTTATTTATAGCAGAAGTATCTGATGTCCTTGCTGTAGAGCAGGTCGAGACGTGCTCTTCATGCTCCATACTCACGGCGGCTCGTCATGTGTCTGTTACCTTGTAACAACATTATCATCACCTGGTGGAGCAATTTGATTGGCTCTCTGGGGGTGTTATTCTCTGAGCTGAAGGTGTAAACACACACACACACACACACACAGTGTTGTTTACTTGGTGTGATCCCTGGTCACTCGTTTATTATAGTTATATTGTTAACTTACATATTACCTCCAAGTTACTGCAGTAGTTTATGAGATAATAGCAAAAATGCCCCGAGTCCTTGTGAGCATGTTAGCATGCTGATGTTAGCATTTAGCTCGAAGCACCGCTGTGCCGAAGTTCAGCCTCACAGAGCCGCTGGCGTGGCCGTACACTTGGTTTCTGTCTCTTTAAAACTATTTACTGAAATGTTTTTTATGCTTTTTGTAATCTGTAGGATGTTTTTTGTGTCTGTCTCCACTTTGGACACATGGGAGCGCTTTAGGGGTCGGGTTTGTGTGTTTGTTTGTGTTGATTATATCAGAAAACGACGTAAAATTGCAATCAAACATTAAACAGTCTGAGAACTCAGTGTCTGTCCACGTGATGCATCCTAGTGTCAGGTGGGAGCTTAAACAAGCTGAATCCCACACTTGAATATGAAAAGCATGCTGATGGCTGGTGTGAAAACCACAGCAAGACGCTCCACGAGCAACGAGCTCATATTGTTCTGTGCTGTACTGACTGATGCCCCCCCCCCCTCTGGTCCTGCAGGGAGTCCAGTACGTGCGGCGGAGGAGGAGGAAGGCGGAGCCTGCGTCATGTCGTCCCAGCCGTCCTGCTGTGGATGACTCTGCACAGGCACGGTAGGAACCCGGCTCGGCCGCCACGCGCTGCTTCCTTTTGCTCAGGACAGGAAATGTCAGGGAAGACGGGTCTTGTCTTTAACTGACCATCTAGTCTGACAGGAGGAATGAAATGGACAACAAGTTGCTCTCACAGCTGTCAAACTGACAAGGAAGGGTCAATGCGTCCGGGCAGAGGTGAAGACCAGAAATCTATATCACATCGACATCTGCTTCTTCAGCTTTTACACACTCGAGGGGCCTCAAACAAAACCTAACAAGTTAATCTGACTCTGACTTAAACGTGACACTGAGGGTATGAACGCTTTTTGTGTTGCTAAAATTACAGCTAATTATACACACGTATTATTGAGAGATACAGTGATGTCAGCCAGCACTGGAGACCTAATAATAAAACTTTATTTATAGAGCACTTATCAAAACAAAGTACAAAGTGCTTCACAACAAGAGAAACAAAACACCACAGTGAATGACCAAATATAAAATACATAAAACACACAAAAGCAATAAAATAAGCAGCCAGTTCAGGTAAAATCAGGATCTGCTTTCTGATAAAAATGTGTTTTGAGACGAGACTTAAACGAAGACTCTGACTCAGACAGCCTGATGTCCTCGGGCAGGTTGTTCCAGAGCCTCGGGGCCCTGATGGCCAAAGCCCTGTCCCCCTTAGTTTCCATCCTGGACTCAGGAACAGACAGGAGACCCCTGCCCGAAGATCTCAGACTACGTGAAGGTTCATAAGGGATTACAAGGTCTAAAATATAGTCTGGAGCCATGAAGAGCCTTAAAAGTAATCAACAAGATCTTAAAATCAGTCCTGAAACCAACAGGGAGCCGATGTAAAGAGGCTGAACCAGGTGTGATGTGGTCGCACCTCTGGGTCCTGGTTTACAGCCGAGCAGCTGAGTCCTGTACAGTCTGCAGGCGTGTCAGAGTTTTTAGATTAAGACAACTCTTTCACAAACACACCCGCAGCCAGACAGCCTCCATCTTTATAAAGATGTGAAGAACAAGGAAGCAGGCAGCAGAAAACAAGCGACCTGCCGCCGCTGTAAACCTTTTAACAGAGAAACGTCACGACATCGCATTCGGCGTTTCCTGCGTTCTTTGGCCCTCCCGTGTTCTGGCAGTAGATTTGTCCACAGCGCCCACTACAGTGCAACTCCTGCACGGACAAGAGTGGTACACGTAATGACGGGGTCGGGGCTACGGGGGGGTTTCACATCACTGAGGGTCCTCACAAGTGTAGTGTTCACACGTGTGGGTGGTGCGTTTGAGGCGAGTGGTTTTCGTGTTGCACAGAGTGGGAAACAGCATGCGATGTGCTTTGGAGAGACAAACACACACACACACACACACACACACACCCGCCAAGCTACCATTAATCACCATCACACAGTCAGACGGCAAGCAAATGACACGACAACCACAGAAATCAATCACGACTGGAGTTAATATTTCCTGGAAAATAAACAGCTGTGAGAGCAACAAAAACAGAAAAACAAAATACTTCTTTTGACTTAATGAAATACTAAAATCCTCCGTCGCCCTCAGTTAGATGAGAAGTAGAGCTGTGAATTAATTCTGAATAATTAAATGTTATGATTTAAAGTCCGTTTCTCCGGTCTTATTATCTGGAGATATTGAGTCATTTAACACTCTAACTGAATCTGAGTGTTTTCCTTTATCTGAAGTGGCCAAGAGGCCTTACAGGCACATTCTGAGCCCATCATAATTATTATAATTATATTATTACACATATGATATGCAGAAAGTTTAATACTTTACAGGGGAACTGTGCTTTGTATATTAAAATATGAAATGTTATTTTCTGATGTTTGTGATGATAAACTTGAGAATTACCCAGCACCTTAAAGAAAAGCGGGCTCTTTAATTTACTATCGCAGTATAAGACGAGCGCAGTGGAAAATGTGCAATGATGTGAACATAGTGCAGCACTTTTGTTATATGCTCTTGCTGTTTTATTCTCTTGTTGACATCCATGTTTTTGCCTTCATTCATCTTTTGTTTTTCATGTCATTCATGTTTTCCATGTTGTGTTTTCCTGCTGTTTGGAAAAAACGTTGTATTTCTTACTTGAAGAGAAAGTTAAGGGAGTTTTGTGTTACAGTTTCCTCATGAGAAATGACCCTTGAAACCTGTTAAAAAGCTCTTTGTGTGCTTTTCGAAATGCATTGGAAACCCAGTCTTCTCAGAGATGCAGCGTTTTCATCTGACAGCAGTGATTTATTTGATTTCCATCTTTCGTTCGGGTCTTTTCTTCCCATGTTTCCATCTTCCATGCACTTGTCTCCTCTTCACTTCATCCCACTTTTTTGTCTTTTTTTTTTAAACTCATATTTTCCATCTCTGTGCCCGAGCATGCCTCGCTTTCTTCATGTCATGTGCTTCCATTAACAAAACCACTTGTCATGTTGCAGAAAAAGTCACGACTCTTTCATGAAATCTGCAGTCGGATATCATTTCCATCTGGTTTATTCATTCATCGTTGTGAAGTGCTTTTATTTTGGAGCCGTGCTGAAACGATGCTTTAATTTGTTCCTTCCAAATATTTTCAGACACCCCCTTCTGATTTCACTTCTGTTGCCGCAGCGTTACATTTATGAACATTACAGACATCTGAAAATACCGCTACCGAACGTCTGATTCAGAACTTTAGTGTGTTGTGTTTTTCAGAAAGCTTCTTCTAGTGTATGCAGCATGTTTGACTCCAGTAAAAGATTCAGAAAATCTTCTGTTTTAGCGTCACGCGTCACTACAGTGACTCGTGCGTTCTGTCGTTCCAACAGCTGATCGATAAAATGTTCGTTCAGTCATTTGTTAGTTTTATTTATTTAATCTCTCCCTTCATTTGTTTGTTTGTTTGACCGTTCTTATGTTTGTTCCATTGATCCATTTGATCATTTATTGCTTTGTATGTCCATTTGTTTGATCATTAATTTGTTCGATCGATCTGTTGATCATTAGATCAATCACTGCTTGCTTCATTTGTTCGTTTTTCATCTGATTCATTCCTCATTTATGAATCAAATCGTTGGTTTGTTTGATCAGTCGATCGTTCGTTTATTCTTTTGTCCGTTTGATTGATGGTTTGTTCTTTTGTTTGATGGACCGATTGTACATTCAATAGATTTGTTGTTCTCTCATTTGTTCAAATAATCAATTCTTCGCTCAGTTGATCGTTCATTTAGTCAATTTTGCTTGTTTGTTAATTCGATAGTTTATTTTATCGATCATTTGGTTTATTGGATCAATTGGTCGGTCGTACGATCAGTCGATCAATCGATCATTCATTCATTCATTCATTTAGATCACTTGTTCTTTCAGTTGATTCAATTTGGGCTTTTTCATTCATTCATATAGAAAACTTTAAACCTTAACGTGTGTGTGTGTGTGAGCATGTGTGTGTGAGCGTGTGTGCGAGTGTGTGTGTGTGTGTGTGAGCGTGTAGCAGGGCGGTGCTGACACACAGTGACATCATCAGTGTGTCAGTAGGTCGGTCTGGAAAGTTAAAAGTGCAGAAATTTGGTTTTGGCTGAAAAACCCCTGAAAAGCCAATTAAGATCCATCTGTGGCCTGATGAACTGAAAATGTACTAAATGCAGCATGACCACACACACACACACACACACACACACACACACACACACACTAATTCAATATTTAGTATGTCATTAAAAGGTTTGACTAGAACCAGCTGTCTTGCCAACTGATTGTCACGTTGAAACAGGAAAGGGAGATACACAAACTGTTGGACAGGGGCGTCCACATACTTTTGGCCAGATGGTGTGTTATGTTTTCCCTTAAAATGAGTGCTATAACAGAGGGAGGTAGAGAAAACATAGCGAGGGAGGAAAGAGACAGAAGGTGGAGAGGGACTCTTGATTCTTGGCTGCTGATGTTTTCCACTTTCATGCCAATAACTCATTAAATTGAAAAATTAAAACAGAAAGCGAGGGAGAGAGAAGATGACCTACACACACATAAAAAATGTTGCAGTGTTTAGTTTTCACTTTTTTGTATTTTAACTGCAAGTCTACAATTTATTATTATGATCCTGTCTTACTTATCTGTATATATTTTAGTATCACAGTTCTTCTGTTTATGTATGTTTCTATTTTACACATGCTTTGGCGATGCTGACATCTGTTTCCCGTGCCAGTAAAGCCCGAGTGAACTGACAGAGAGGGAGTGGGAGGAACGAGAGAGGGAGGGGAAATGTGCTGGACAGAGAAAGTGTGTTTAATGTATTTTCCATACCCTACCAGCAGCCTCAGACCAACTCGAGCGGTTCACACACACTCGTAAAGTTCCCAGCAGTACGAAACCACAGCACACACACACACACAGAGGTTAGCGGTTTTGGTGACAAGAACGCGAGCCATGTGTGTGTACGTTGCTGACCAGTAGATAAACTGTAGGTTTGAACACTACAAGACCAGGAAACTGTAAATGTTTCAGCGCGAGAGAAGGGGGCTTCTTCCAGGTGTCTTTTCATTACTGGCCACACGTGGGCCATACGGTGCTGCACTGGGCCATGTGTTCAGTCACTGAGAGGTGGGGTGATGGTTGCCGCTCCCAGGCTTCTTTGGCCAAATCAAGTATCCCCCCTCAGGGCGGCGACCATCGAGGAGTTCAAACCGGGAGTATCCAGCAGAGCTCTGTGGCACTTCCCGAATGGCGGAGAGTACATGGGGTAGGCGCTCGTCCCAGTCCTTCACGTGACCTTGTGCATTATGCTTTTCGACGTCTTGTTGAATCTCTCTCGGAGGCCGTCGGTCTGCGGGTGGTGCACAGTATCTGTTTAACTCGAGCAAAGTGATTGCAGAGTGAGGACTGGTTGCCTTACCTAGCATTGTCTGTAAGTTTCCCTCCATGTCTTGTATGACTCGTAGGGCCTGGGCCAGGTTTGGGTCCTCCCTCTGGGCTGTAGCAAATGGGCCAGGGCTCGACGGTATTACTGGGGGACTGGAGTCAGCTCTTTCACGTTAGGGTTCCGGTTCCCGTCTCCTGTGCAGTCCGTCATCTCTTTCTCCGGTGGCGGCAAGTCCTCTTCATTTTCTGATGGCTCCGACTCAGTGGGTGGCTCTGTGGACGGGACCGCACATGCCGGAGACGAGGCAGCAGTCTCTTCCTATCAGAACAGGCACAGGTAACTTTTCGACAGTAGCATGGTGGAACCCCCGGGGGTCTGTATTCTCACCCGGGTTGTGGGATTATACTTTGCATCACCATATACGCAGGACGCGTATCTTCTCCAGAGCTGGCTCTCCTGCCTGAGTCAATTAAAGCCTCTGTGTCCCGATTTCCTACTCTTTCGGGGAGCTGGGGTGCCTCAACTTCTTCATGCTCCCAGCAGGATGTGACTAGTCGGCACGGGTTGCCTACCTCGCTGGATGGTGCGGTTGGCATGGGGACGTCTCTCTCCAGACAGCTCCAGGCAATATGCCCCTCTTGCCCACAGCTAAAACACCGGCAGCCGTCTGGTGTAATTAGAGATCGACGGGGCTTTGGGCCAGTCCCTCGCTCAGGAGGTGTAGGTAGTAGGCGTCTCTGGTCCCATCACCCGCTGCTGGTCAACGCCCTCACGAGTCGACTGCAACATCTCCTGAGTGGTTTGGTGGTTTTCAAGTGGTCCAACAAGCAGTTCAACTGAACCAGGGGCGGTCTGGGCCACGTACCTTTTTGCGTCAGGGGGCAGGGCACGGATACATCGGTCCATCACCACTCGCTCCAAGAAGGAGGGGCGCGTTCCCTCCGTTAGCCAGGCTCTGGTTAGCCGCGCGCGCGCGCACGTGTGTGTGTGTGTGTGTGTGTGTGTGTGTGTGTGTGTGTGTGTGTGTGTGTGTGTGTGTGTGTGTGTGTTGTTGTTGGGAAAAAAAGAAACAGACACAACTGCAGCTTTAACACACACACACACTGTCACAAACAGCAAGTAATAGATTTCTGAGGATTTACATCTGTATTTTTCTCCCATCAGAACATCATCATTTTTTTTATTTTGTCAAGCCGCGAGTAGCTCCACCCTTCCTGCTACATGTCACATTGTGGAACAATAGGGTCCAATAACGCCACACCCGAAAACTGAATGAGTTGTTTATGGTTTCTATAAGAACTTGGTTCACCCAGTGACTGTTGTCCAGCTCTGATTATATGAAGGATTTTACTGATATTCTCATCAAGTTCCACTCAAATTTACGGGTGCTTGTTGTTGTTCGCTGATTTAGTTGGAATTTATTTTCACTGCTATTGTAATAAACACTATGAGCTGTCAGCAGCTATAATTCATATCTTGTTGATCAGATAAAAAAACAAAATGAATTAATCTTCATTATAATGACTGTAGAATCTCACTACAGGGCTGAATCATTTTCCATACGCTTTAAAACGCGCGTATCCGAGTATGCCGCTGCACACATCCTGCTGGGATGGATAGAAATTGTGTTTAAATGTCAAACTTGAATGCACAAAACACAGAATATTAAAGATGCAAAGCAGTATTTTCTTTATAGTTGCACATAAAAAATTAGTCAGAAAACATGAGTGAGGGAGATTTTTGAGACAGCGGGAACAAACGAGACACACAACACTGATACAAGTGAGGAAAACTGATTAACTGAGCTTAAGATGATCATTTTATGGTCATTTATCTTGATATTCGGCAGCTTTGCTCTCTCGGTACTTGGTACTTTCATGCCACTAAAGCAAATTCATTCATATATATATATATATATATATATATATATATGCTCAGGAGTTGAGAGACTGAAGGTGGTTTAGAGAGATGGAAAGAGGGGGATTAGTGGGCATATAGAGGAAAATACAGAGAGACTGAGGTGGGTTTTTCAGGTTTTCGTGCGCGGAGAGAGACTGAGTTTGAGTGTTGGAGAGATTGAAGCTGATTTAGAAGGACACAGAGACGTATTGTGAGAGACTCTTGTCAACAGATAATGATTAAAATCACATCTGCTGCGCCACATTTTCATTCTGAAGTGACATTTAATTCATATTGCAATCACCAAAACTATCCCATCAGTCCTCCTCCCCCCCGAAGTCATTCCTCTTGACAGACAGAGAGGGCGAGAGACCTACTGTAGGAACAGGGAGAGAGAGGCAGGGGACGGTCTGTTCATACATATTTCATAACATTACGTGGGCGTGTGCTGGTGGTGAGGACGATCCAGATTTTATCAGCCAGACTGCTGTCCTCCCCTCATTCCTCTTCTCCTGCGCTCTTTCCCTCAATGTTCTTCTTCTCTTTTCTCCTTCTTCTCTTCTCTTTGTGTCTTAGCTTTTGTCTTAATCGTCTTAATCTATTTCCCTTTTTCTCTACTTGCTTTTTTTCCACTCTTTTCTTTTTCTCTCCTCCTCATTGCTTTAACTTGTAACTCTAAAGTTATCTGTTTGCTCTTGTCTCCTGTTTTACTTTCCTTCTGTTCTTCCAATTCATCTTTTTTTTTTAATGGTTATGAAGATATGTCTTTCTGTCCTCGTGTCACCACAGCGCGGTGCAGGCCTCCGCAGACAGTGTGCAAACTCCAGATCATGAACTAATCACGTCCTGCTTTAAAAGGCACTTGGTGGAGTGACTGAACTGAAAGCTGCCAGAATGTGTCGTTATTTTAATTTACTGCGCCCAGCTAAGAAATAGGTCGGCACAAAACCGTGACCATAACGCCACAACTTGTTTTTACACTAAACAAGATAGAATGTGTTAATTAATGAGCTTTAGAGGAGGTAGGACTAGAGCCAGGCTAGCTGTTTCCCCCTGTTCCCAGTCTTTATGCTAAGCTAACCGGCTGCTGGCTTTTTAGCTTCATATATAGCATAAAGACAATGAGTGACATCAATCTTCTTATATAACTCAAGGAAGAAAATAAGCGTACTTCCCAAATTGTCAGTGAATATAGGCAGCAGCACCTCACAACATTTAAATGAATTCATGCTGGAATTTCATCCACCAGTGTTGTTGAAATAAAGTACAGTATGAAGTACAGGAACATTATCAGCTGAGGGTTCTGAATTATATTAATTTCTTGCATTTACAGACATTTTGTTACCAAAACAGCTACTTAAAAGCTCAGCCGAGGATAGTTTTTCTCTGCCTCAGAAACCACCGGCATAACTACAGTAATTCCAGTCAACATACAACTGCAAAGCAGACTTTTTCATTGTGCCGTGGCATGACTCTCTCTCTCAGATGTTGGAGCAAAGTGCTGTGCACAATCAGTAACTGGTTACAAACACTGGACGGTGCACATCCACGCAGGTGCGAGAGAGGTGACGATAGCACACACGGCGTTGGGCCTCGGATGCTGCAATAAACACAGACAAGGCATGACTCTGTCCTCTCTCCTGGTTCTTCTCCTTGATCATTCCTCTCCTCTCCGGTCATCTCTGCCTTTCACCTCCTCACCTCCTCCCCCCTCGGATGCCACTTTCAATTATCTCCTAGTGAAAGACGAGAGGATGAAGAGAGAGGAGTGTAAACACCTGCGAGAGTGAGTCAGCGTTCACCTGGAGAGCGTGAAAGAGAGTTCAGTTCCTCCCTCTGGTGCTCCAACTGAGCTGATTAGTGTTCATTTAAATGCCACGATGTTGTGTTCAGGTACATCATTACACGTTTGGTGTTGGGTGGCGCTGATGTCAAACCATATGTTTATGGAGCTGCGTTGTGCGCGGGGCATTGTCATGTTGAAGCAGGAAAGAGACAAACACAAACTGGTGACACAAAGGAGGAAGAACGCTGTTGTCTGATATATCAGTGTGTGCTGGAGCACTAAGTTTCCATTGGCCCAAACCAGGAACACCAGATCTAGAGCAAAAGGACATGCAGAAAGACGATACTGTGTAGTCTGATCCGAGGATGAGGTTGCAACTTTTTAGTTCCTGAAAAGTAATTTTTTTTTAATATTGAAACCATATGTGGCCTTGTGTGTAACTGTTTGTAAAGACAATCTTAAAATAGGTTTAATTTTCACTAAGCATGAATCTGGTTTCTTTGTGCTGCAGACCACAAAGACGTTCATCAAGTGCAGGAGGCTGCTGTAGAAACTAGTGTTCACACTGTGTGGATAAAACTGTTGGGAGGAGGGCGGGAAGGAAGGAATCGAGGAAGAAAGCAGAGGAGAGATAACAACAAAGGGCAGAAGGAGAAAGAGGAGTGAATGAGGGAGGAGAGAGGAATGCAAGTGAAAGAATGTGAGAGAAACGCTAGAAAGGACAGAAAGGTGAAAAGGGAGAAGGGCATGTTGAAGGAAGCCGATTAATCCACAGGATTACAGTCCGAAAAAGACCGAGAGGGTATTTTTAGTATCTCTGTGTTGTTGAAGAATATCAGTTATCAATTAAAGTATCACTGAGCTCCTCGAGGCGCAGTGAAATGCCAGCAGCACACTGATATTCCATTGGTATCAGATATGAAGTAAAAAGGATGAAGTGTAAGTTTTTAAAAAATCCTTTCTACCTTTTCTACTCAGCTCTTGTTTCCTGGTTCTTATAGGAATATATAAATAAAAAATAATCCGACTGTTGGACTAATTGTAAGGTTCTCCCGATAAGAGGACTCAAAAGCTGATGTGAAGTTTGGACATCGGGGACATACCAGGCTGTCCACATCATGACCATTTTAGAAGTTTCATAACAGTAAAATGGGAAGCCAAGAACTATTTAAAAGCAGCCTCATTTTCTGCCTTTTTTACACGCATTAAAAATGATACATCCTCAAATGGCTGTCTGTACAGGAACAGAAACAGTTGCACTTTGTTACACGACACTGCAAGTTAAAAGGTCCGAATTTTTATGGGTAGCCAGAGAGCGATGCGGATGGTTTCACGGGAAATATGATGTGCTCTCATTATTTTGAACCCGTTATCTTGTCTTTGGGTCATTCTGTGCAGGAGAAGAACGAGTGTGCAGCTCTGCTTTAACCTTTTTTTGCGGCGGTTTAACGGGACTGCTTGTGGCAGAATGATCGTACTTGGTAGCTCACGGTGAATGACTGTGAAGCAGAGCGAGGATGAGCATAGCAGCGTCCATGCCGCTCTTCTCTATAGCCGCTTCCCCTGTTCAGGGCCGCAGGAGGGCTGCGACCTACAGAACTCCCCTCGCTTTTGACGAGGGGTGCGTACACCTTCGCTTCATGTGGGGAGATGGCAGACTGCAGAGGTTATTTGGTAAAACACTGCACTATGTTCATCACATCTGGGTTTAATAGCATTAAAGGATGGGCTTTGGCTGATGTGAGGCGTCCATGTTTGCTTTTCAGGCACTTCAGTGTTATTAACCACCAAGTTGGATATATCGGAGCTTTCAGAAAACGTCGCATGTCTGACTTTCCTGCAGGAAACCGGAGTTTGTGTACCGTCACAGACCTGCTATTAACATGCAATTTTTTTTTTTATTAATCGCAACCATAATCATTCCCTAACCTTAACCAAGAGCTGTTGTTGCACAACCCTAACGCCAAATGTACACGGCACGCCACGTTCCGGCTGCGATCTGTCATGGCCCGCGGAGCCAGTGTCCACTGGAAATGTTTCAGCAGCCACGTTTACAATATGGTTCTGAGTTGTTCTGCCCACATGTTTCGTGTTTTATCGCATAAATACAGCAGCTCTTCTCCATGTGGTAACAGATGCTTTTTGGCTGTATTTAATATGATAACCATGTGTTGCCTCTACACCTTCTCTGCGATCGCTCATTTTAATCTCTCAGCACAGCTGCCGTCATTAACATGTGTTTATTTTATCTGCAGCTCAGCAGCTTGGTAATGACTGCTGGTCAACGTAGTATTTATGAGCCGCCGATCAAATTTCATACTCGTTCAGTTGTCTGACAACAGAAACAGAAAAATAAGAACAACTAAATGGTCCAAGGCTGGAAACCCACCAAGCCGCTCGGATATAAAACCAGGACCTTGCTGTAAGGCCACCATGCTAATTCCAAGTCCAAGCTTTGTTCCTGTAAATCTGCCTTGTGGGAATAATATCTACACTTTTCTGCATCCTTCACTCCTCTACTTATTTTTCAATGATCGCTGCCAGAAGCATAGCCAACCTCCCGTCTCCCACGTCAGCTGGGAAAGAAGGGCCTTTTGTTTCCCGTCTGTCAGATGGCGTAGATGAACAGGAGTTTGGGTTGTCGTTGGGCGCTGCCTCTGACAGAGAAGTGTACCCACATGTCGAGGTTATTATGAGGACTGGTTTCCGTGCTCTATGTGGGAACTGCTGCAGAAAACAAACTTCTTCATTTCTTCAGCCCTAACCCAAAATCGAATTACTCACTTCTCTCATTTTACCAGCTGTCCTGCTGAATCGGACTGTACAAAGTGGATGATAGACGAACCGTCCAACCAGAGAGTAGCTGTATTTGGTCTCCCAGCGTTAGTCAGTGCAGCTAAGCAGATACACAGCTCTTCACCATTACTTCACTATAAACATTAGCTAACTGTTATTTGTAGACACTGAAACTGTGTTGGACTGGGTAAATACGTCCTAACCTTTAACCCCTTTTGAATTGGTGCACTTATTAAAAACTGGATGAAATTACTGTATAGTTTCCGCAGGCCTCAGTGAAACCCCACAGATATGTTCCAGAACCATTTTAGCAAAGTGAACTTGCATTAATTTAGTGTGAAATTGAACTAAGAATTGATACCGAGCTGTTTATGCTTTCTTTATGTGAGGGATAGCATGTGAGAGGAAGCTGTGGGTTCGAACAGCAGACAGAGAATCGGCCAAGCAGAAGTGAAAGAGATGAGTGTTTGAGTCATTGGTGGGCCGCGACAGGATGTGTGTCAAGGTTCAGTTCACAGTAAATGTCATCCTGTTGGGGCTCCAGAGTCTCAGTCCATGTGTGGGGATGTGGCAGAACAACTACAGCTGAGTGAACTCAACTGACAAAAGCCAAATCGATGACAATTTTGATAATGACTTTAGTAAATATGTGCTGGTTAAAACTTACATAAGTGGAAATTGATTAAGTTTGGATTTCTGACTCTTGGACAGAGGAATTAAGCAATTTGAAGACATCGGCTGTGGGAATTACTTTGGACAGTTTAGCAATTAACCAGCAGATTTAAAAAATAATTTCCTGATAATGAATATAATCATAAGTTGCAGCCCTGTTGTTGAGCGAGCTGCACAGCGGCCAGCAGTACAGTGGTTAAACAGCTGCCAGCGAGAAATGCAGTCATGTTGAGCAGGGCGGTTATTAAAAAGAGCTCAGTCAGCCCGCCATGAATAAACGTATTTGTTCATTTTTGCTGAGTCAACCTTGTTTTGAGGACCGAAGGCTTAAGAACAGGGTCCGTGAACGTGTCAAACCCTCATGTGGACTGGAGTCCACAGTGTCAGCGGCAGACGTGCCTCCAAATGAATACCTGAAATACTCATTTGATTATGTACATTTTTCTTCCCCCCAGTGAAATTGTGTGTCATTTATAAAATATGAAGAGACATGGGACAAAGCAGCCTTCTACTGAAAGACACACACACACACACACACACACACACACACTCCCGCTTGTGTCACCCATTAAATAAATGGGGATAATTAAAGCGTGTAATACATGTTGCTTGTATGAAAGTGGTGGTGTCACAGGATTTCTTTGGTGTCAGGAAAGGAGGGTGAATTAGCTCGAGCGAATGAAAGTGTGAGACACACACACACACACACACACACACACACACACACACACACACACACACCGAAGCTTATAAAACAGCAGGCCATCCCTGCAGCCTGCGCCCAACCTGATCTCACCTCTCACTTTTATACAAAACAGCCATGCACACACATGCTAAGAAAACACACACACACACACACACACACACACTGAAAAACGGTGGAGTCTAAATAAACTGCACCAGTGTTTGTTGAGTCGTCTGTGCTCTGTAGTTATTTGGTCATAGTTTTATTGAAGCACGCACACACACAAACACACACATTCCTCACTGCTGGTGTCGTTTTGGACAGATACTGCAGACGTCGAGTTACTCGCACTACAAATCAGTTTCTGAAAGGCTTTTGATCTTGATATTAAAAGCTCCAGCGTGAAACATTCAGGAGCAGCTGTCGGCAGTTTTCATCAGTGTTTAATCGCCTGAAAATAAGAATTGTGTTTTCGTCACTTTAGAATAAGCCCTTTATATCTCCAGAGGGAGCGGGTCCCCTTCCACGGAGGCCGCCATGTTGCACCGCCATGTTTCTACAGGAGCCCAGAACGGACAAACCAAACACCGGCTCTAGAT